>NW_026947501.1:16367200-17064700 GCF_034190915.1 Cavia porcellus | reverse complement strand
CGTGTCCTAAGAAATTCGTATCTTAAGGAAAGATCAGTGCATAAATGTCCTCTCCCCACCTTCGAGGACACAGTGTGAAAGTCATCAGTCATAAGCCAGGAAGAGTCATTACCAGGACCCAAGCAGCTGACACCTTAAACTCTCAGACTTCAAACTGAGAAATAAATGTTTGTTCTCTAAGTCACCTAGCCCAAGCTGAGCTACTAAGAATGCTAAATTAACTGGTAAATGTGTGCTGTGTGAGAGTAGGGGCCTTGTCTTTCTTGTCCCTCAGTGTCCCAGCATCTGGACTCTGATTTTGATCAAAAATCATTGAGTGTCTTCTTTGAGCAGCATGCTGGTTCTAGAATTTCTGGAGGAATGTAGATCTTGAAAGGGTTTTGGCCCAGACAGGACACTGTAGCTAGGAAAGCCTCAACTGGAAGCAGGAAGTCCCTATCTCTCCCGCCCCTAGGAATTTATCTGTGATGCCAACTTCCCGCCCCTGGGAAATTTACATATGGCGCCAAACCTAGGACCAATGGGCTACCTGTACATCCCTAATGCCCGCCTTAGGTTCCACCCCAAACCAAGGCTACTTACATAGCTCCACGCCACGTGTCTGCTGGAGAGAGCACTGGACTCCAGCCATAGGGGGTGCCTGTCATCTCTCTCCGTGTTCTCAGAATAAAGACCGCTTTTTGTTTTATACTTCTCATCTTTTGGAAATATTTTTCATCTTTTGGAAATAATCCTATCATTTGGTGCCGTGACTTGGATCAGCAAGCAATCCTGAGACACACCCAGTCGAGTCCCCAGCCAATAACATCCTGGATTAATTCTGCGCTTTCTCCTCTCCCGAGACGTCCTTGTCACCAGCGGCCTGCACTCACCATTGGCCAGATTAATTTCAGGTGAGCACTTCCCGGGGAACTTTTGGCACTGGGCAGCCCCAGTCGACTGTTCCCCCGTTCACATGGGTCTGTGCATTTTCACGTCCTTAGGACAGCCCAGGGCAGGGTTCTTTCTGGGCAAACCTGTGTCCACACTCTATAAAATCTCTCACGTTCTTTGGGTTCGGATAGCCCAAAGCAGAGATTTTTGGACCGCCCACACTGAAAGGCCCTCACTTCCCTTAAAGCCTCACGCTTTCATGGGCAAAACTGTTACTGACCCCACGTGGGCTCCTCTTGTAAATCTCTCAGTGAGTACTGGAATATACGAGTTTTTGGAACCTTAGCCACCGTGTGGTGCCACAAACAAGTGATGGTTTGTTCTGGACCATGGCTTATTTCTTGCCTGAATCAGTCATGGGAAACGTATTTTCTAACTCCCCAAAGACACCTTTACAATGCCTAATTTCCAATTTACATACTGTAAAAATTAAAAGTACCATAAAAACTAAACAATTAACTTTTTACTGCCAGGAGGTCTGGCCAACCTACCTGCTTATCAGCAATCGTTGGCCCAAGGAAGGAACATTTGGCCCCTGCCAATGTATGATTTGTATGATTTCTGTCAGGCCGGCGACAAGTTATTAGAACTCCCTTATATTCAGGCCTTTCTTATTCTGAGAACACGCCCATCTCTCATTAAGTCTTGTGCTCTCGCTGAGATACTTTTAGCTAACTCTACCGCACCGCAAACTTTTCCGTCCTGCCCTAAGGATTCACTTGAGGACGTTCCTCCGGTGTTTTCCTGGCCGCCACCTGCCTACCCCCAAACTTGTTTTCTGTCGTTACCTCCCACTGAACCACTCTCCCCTCCCCCTATGCCTGATTCTCTCAGCAGTCCTGGTCCCAATGTGTCACAGTTACCTCCCGCTGTGCGATCGTCTCCCTCTCCGCCTTCCGGGACCCATAACTCTCCCAGCAACTCTAATCACTCTGTTAGCGCTTCCTCAAAGTCTCCGATTTCTTGTTCTCCTGAGAATTCTCTATCCCCTACAGCATTCTCACCGCCCGCCCAACATACTAGGTCTCGGTCGCTATGTCCTTCCGGCAAGCTGCGTGACTGTTCCAGCTTGCATGGGGAACAGTCGCCATGTTGCAACCCTCTGCCACATGACAAGCCGCCATCTTGGGACAGAAGTCACGGTCAATGGGCGCCCCCTTGTGGTCCCTCTTGTGAACTGCAAGAGCCGCCCTGTTGCAGTGCACATAACGCTTCATTGTACTGCTGACAGCGATCCTCTAGCTGCAAGGCACACAGTGAGACGCCATCTGCCTGTGTTTCCCAGGGTGACCAGCAGCTGCTCTGTAGCCGCTCTATAGATGATTGCTCACACGTACCTACTGGACGGATGGCTGCCCAATGGCCCTCTGCTCCAGAATCTTCTCCTCAGGCTCTGCTACCATTTCGGGAGCAAGCTGGCCCCAAGGGACTTGTTAATAAATATGTGCTTTTTTCCCTTTCTGATCTATCCCAGATTGCCCATAAATTAGGTAGCTTCTCTGTTGACCCACAGAATTATATCAGGCAATTTGAATTTATTACTGATTGTTATGATCTGCATTTTAAGGATGTTTATGTGATTTTAAATACCACCCTTAGCTCACAAGAGCGAAATCAGCTGTGGCAGGCAGCTTGAGAAGAAGCTGATCGCAGGCATAGGGCAAACAAAACTGAAAACGACCCTGGGCCTGTTCCTGTGCCAGACCAAGATCCTGACTGGAACTATCAGAATGGACAAGGTTCACAAAAACTACATAAGATGATTGAGTGTCTCATTGTGGGCCTTAATAAGATTACTCACAAACATACAAATTATAAAAAGCTTTTAGAACAGGCCCAGGAGCCTAACAAAAAACCGGCTGTGTTTTTAAATTGGCTTTGGGAAACCTTAATCAAGTATACTAATGTAAACTTTCATGAAGGGATGATTGTTGTTAACTCTTATTTTATTTCACAGTCTGCTCCTGATATTCGTGCAAAATTACAAAAGGTTGAACATGGCCCTCAAACTCCACAAGGGGATCTACTTAAATTAGCCTTCCGTGTCTTCAACAATAGAGATAAAGTTCAAAAAGAGGAGAAGCAAGCTCAAAAATTAAAGTTTGCTAAATATCAGTCTGACCTCTTAGCAGTGGCACTCGGAGCTCCCAAGATAAAAAATCCACAAGGTGTGGCTGCCCGAGTCCCGCCCGGACCATGCTTCAAGTGCAGCAAACAAGGACACTGGGCAAAAGACTGCCCTAACCCTGGCATTCCTCTAGGGCCATGTCCATACTGCAACGTTAAGGGGCATTGGAAGAGCAACTGTCCTAGC
The DNA here is from genome assembly GCF_034190915.1 of Cavia porcellus. Lineage (NCBI taxonomy): Eukaryota > Metazoa > Chordata > Mammalia > Rodentia > Caviidae > Cavia > Cavia porcellus. The sequence goes on along the minus strand of NW_026947501.1, from coordinate 17,061,453 downwards.
CGCCAGCAAGCGGGTAAGCCATCCTCTAATCCTTCACCCACGTAGGAGACTCCATCAATGCCAGATTCGTCACTGACTGACCTGCTCGGACTGGCTGTGGAAGATTGATGGGGCTCGGGGCTCACAGCGCCCACTCTGGTAACCTTGTCGGAGCCCCGAGTCTCACTGGAGGTCTCAGGTAAGATAATATCTCTGCTTGTGGATATGGGGGCAACTTATAGTGTACTTCCTGAATTTTCAGGACCTTGTAGTAAGTCCTTGATTTCTGTTGTGGGTGTTGATGGCCAGCCAAATCAACCTTTGCAGACTGGGCCTGTCCCGTGTAGATTCCAGACTCTTTTCTTTACCCATAGCTTCCTAGTAATCCCAACATGTCCCACACCCCTTTTAGGTAGAGACCTTCTTAAAAGCTTAATTTTTCCTTCACTTTCTCTCTTCCCACAGCCCTAATCCTCCAAACAGCCTCATAATGCATGGCAAAGCCATTCCCTCCCCTTCCTCCTTCTCTGGTTAACCCCATGGTTTGGGACACATCCAATCCCACTCTGGCTACACATGCCATGCCTGTTTTAATCTGTCTCAGGGATCCCTCAATTTTTCCCTGTGTTCCCCAATACCCCCTAGGTCCCCAACATTTAAGGGGACTTAAACCCATAATTAAGCGGCTTTTAGACAACGGTTTTCTTAAACCTACCCATTCACCCCACAATACTCCCATTCTCCCGGTACTCAAGCCTGATGGGTCCTATCGCCTGGTACAGGACCTTAGGGTAATTAACAGTGCTGTTACCCCAACTCACCCAGTGGTGCCAAATCCTTATACCATGCTCTCTCATATCCCTCCCTCCACCACTCACTTTACAGTTATAGATCTTAAAGATGCCTTCTTCACTATCCCCCTATACCCTAATTGCCAAAACCTCTATGCATTTACATGGACTCACCCAGACACTCTCAGGTCTCAACAACTTACTTGGACAGTACTCCCCGAAGGGTTCAGAGACAATCCCCACTTCTTTAGTCAGGCTCTCACTACTGACCTCACAGAACTTGATCTCAAACCTAGTGTTCTCCTTCAATACATAAATGACCTTCTACAATGTTCTCCATCCCATATGTTAGCCATACACCACTCAGCCAGTCTTAGCAATTTCCTTGCTAGTCGTGGATACAGGGTCTCTCCTGCTAAAGCCCAGATAGCCTCCCCAAAAGTCAAATACCTAGGTCTTGCTCTCACCCCCACTACTTGCTCCCTCATCTCAGATTGTAAGGCAATTCTTCGTGATCTCCAGGTGCCCACAACTAAACAACAGGTTACATCTTTCCTAGGTTTAGCTAATTTCTTTCGTCTCTGGATTCCTAACTTTGCAGCCCTAGCAGGCCCATACACGCCTCCTTTCATAAACTAAAAGAGGCTCTCCTAAAAGCTCCAGCTCTTACCCTCCCTGATCCCACCCAACCTTTCATCCTATATACTACTTTTCAGGGCCACAATGCTATGGGTGTACTAGGACACAAAAAGGGACCTTCTTTTCAAGCAGTAGCTTACTTGTGAAAACAGTTAGATCATACAGTAAAAGGATGGGCTCCTTGTCTCCGAGCTCTTGCAGCTGCAGCCCTCCTGACACAGGAAGCTAAAAAGTTTACATTAGGGCAATCTATTACAGTACACTCACCTCATCATCTATGTGAGCTTATCTCATATAAGGTGCTCCCTGCCCTAATGACCCCTTCTCGCCTTCAACAGGTACACTTAGCTCTCTCTCAAGACCCTTCCATCTCTATTGCAACTAGTGGTCCTCTAACTATAGCCACTTTACTTCCCACCTCAGAGGGCCATCCTCACCATGACTGCATTGAGGTCTTACAGATGACTCCCACCCCTTTCCCTCACATCAGTAGCACACCTCTCTCTTTGGCCTTTGACACATGGTTCATAGATGGCAGTTCAAGAAACACAGACAACCAAAAAAGGGCAGGATATGCAATAGTTAACCAGTCAAAAGTTATAGAGGCAAATGCATTGCCACCTGGGACCTCTTCCCAGAGGGCAGAACTTACTGCCCTTACAAGGGCTCTTCCACTAGCAAAAGGCAAGATTATAAATATATACACTGACTCAAAGTATACATTTAGCATTTTACACTCTCATGCCCCTATCTGGCAAGAATGGTGTTTTATTACCACTCAGGGAACCCCCATCATTAATGCTCCCCTTATCCTTAAACTTCTAGAGGCAGCCCAACTTCCAAAGCAGGCAGCAGTTATTCATTGTAGGGGACACCAAAACTCAACAGATCTTATTGCTCAAGGCAATGCCTTTGCAGATTCACAAGCCAAGCTAGCTGCACAAGGGCCCTGCCCTTCTCATCTTCTCCCATTAGTCCCAAACAGTTTACTTCAGCCTAATTATTTACCAGAGCAGTTACAGCTACTTCATAAACCAGGTTACACAGAAAACACTCAGGGATGGATTTTTAGGGATCTAAACTTGTTCTCCCACATCAACAGGCCTTAGACATCATCACTGACCTACACAACTGTTTTCATATAGGATCACAGGCCCTATACAAATAGTCCCTCACCCTTATCTAGCCCCAATAGTCACACACCCTTCTCTAAAAGCTATCATTCTTAAGATTACTCACGCCTGTGATCTCTGTGCCAGGACCTCTCCTCAGGGATGTATGACACCCCCTTCCTTTCCTACCCTTCAGTATCGAGGACACACCCCTGGTCAGGACTGGCAGATAGATTTTACACACATGCCCCACCACAAAACTCGCAAATATCTTCTCACCTTTGTTTGTTCTTTTTCAGGGTGGATAGAAGCCTTTCCCACAACCAGGGAAACTGCTGATGTAGTTACCAAAGTGATATTACAAGAAATCATTCCAAGGTTTGGTCTACCTCAGAGTATTCAGTCAGATAACGGTCCCGCCTTTATTTCTCAGATCACTCCACAGGTATCCTCGAGCTTACACATCATCTGGCACCTACACATCCCATACCATCCACAATCCTTAGGAAAAGTAGAAAAGGCAAATGGCCTCATAAAGACACACCTTACAAAACTCACTTTAGAACTACACCAACCTTGGCCTCAACTTTTGCCCTTAGCCTTAGCCAAGCTCAGGGCACTTCCCCAGGCTCCTACTTTCTTAAGCCCTTTTGAACTTATGTACGGCAGGCCATTCTTACTTCACAATCTTCCTACTCCCCAAAATCTCCCTCCCCTGGCTGACTATGTCCCAGTCCTCTCCTTCCTCCGACACCTGTTGCAACAACATGCTGATCTCTGCCTTCCACAACCCTCTGGAGAAAACAAACCAGATCCTCCCATATCCCCAGGAGATCTAATTTATCTTAAGTTTTCTAAACCCACAGGACTACAACCAAGGTGGAGTGGCCCCCATCTGGTCTACTTGGCTACCCCTACAGCGGTCAAAGTTGCTGGACTCCCATACTGGTTTCACATCACTCAGGCTAAGAGGTGGCCTCCCAGCCCTAAATCTGATCATTCTGAGTGGTCATCTCATCTTCTGTCACCCACCCATCTCGTCTCACAAAGGCCTCACAGCCACAGTTAAGAGGCTAAGTCATGTTTTGTTATCCACTTTGGTTCCTAATTTCTTACATTCTATTAATGATCATTTTTACAGCAGGACTCTTGACAGTCTTTCCTAAAGACTCCCACATCATGCGTAAGATAATCTTCATAATGTTCTATATGATAACAGTCGCAGTTCTTTCTACCCTCAGCTGTCTGGTTAAACATGACATCTCTGAAAGCCTAAGCCCTTACCTTCCCTTTACTGGTACAGCCACTGCCTTCGCTGCTCCCCCTATTCTTTCCAGTTCAACTACTGGACCAGAGACAAGTTTTATATACCTACCCTGTTAACTTTTATGCTTTCAGGTGGGGGAGTAATCACCACTCATAACATCATTTCTCCTGACCTCACACTTAATTTTCAGAATTCTGCCTCACCGTAGAACATGTCTAAATCAAAGGCACCTTTCCCTCTACCTCACCTGGGTCCTTAAATATGACAGTGCCATGTCTCCTCATAACATCTTGTCTCTTTATTTTTCCAGTCTGACATCCGTGCATTCACCAGTGAAGTTGTCCTGGCTAAAACACCTGGCACCAGCATCTACCTGGGCACCAACCTTCATCCTTCATCCTTCAACCTTCATCCCGTCAACTCCCCTAGTACAGCGCCCCCTGCCAGCAGGAAGTAGTTAAAGAGAGAAATCTTTGCCCCTTTTCATAATAATAATCATAAGACGGGATATGAAAGAGTTTTGGCCTAGACAGGACACTGTAGCCAGGAAAGCATCAACTGGAAGCAGGAAGCCCCTATCTCCCCTGCCCCTAGGAATTTATCTGTGACGCCATCTTCCCACCCCTGGGAAATTTACCTATGGCGCCAAACCTAGGACCAATGGGCTCCCTGTGCATCCCTAATGCCCTCCTTAGGTTCCACCCCAAACCGAGGCTACTTACATACCCCACCACGCCACGTGTCCGCCAGAGAGATCGCCGGATGCCAGCGGTGGGGAGTGCCAGCCATCTCTCTCTGTGTTCTCAGAATAAATGCTGCTTTTTATTTTATACTTCTCATCTTTTGGAAATATTTTTCATCTTTTGGAAATAATCCTATCAGAACTAAAGGATTTATGGGTTCATGACTAGCACCCCCATACCCATCATTATGGTGTATTCATGCACAGTGAGCAAAACTTTGACCTCCAATGCAAAAAGCCTCTCGGAAGAACAAGATTCCCTTTTTGGTTTCCATATTCCTTGGAAGCCTCGTAACTGCACAGGCCCACTGTGTGGAACTGGGAGGGCATAGTCACAGGATGTAGCAAGGATTCTGCTCTGAAAAACCTTGGCTAATTGTAAGCTGAGATAACTGAGCAGGTCATCACCCTTCAGCTGCTCTACTTCTGAAAGTGGCCATAGCACCAGTGTTGAAGGAGACACAGAAGCATGTGAAACAACCAGTGGTTTATCCCAGTGCCTCAAACCAGGCCCAATCACCCACAGAATTTACTAATCTCTTGGATTGTGTTAATGTTGCCACCTGACTTCCCAGATTCTGCCTTATTAGCCTTTTCAAACACTTTGTCATTAGGATGATTTCTCAGATGTTGTAGCACCTTTGAGTGTGGTTCCTGCCATCTCAGGCAAAGGGCAAATATTTCAGGTGGAAGAACTGAACGGTTAAGTAATAAACAAACTGTAAAAAATACTCAATCTCTGTGTTCCAAAACCTGAATCTCAGAGTAAAATCCCCAGTGTGTTTAATCAGACCATAGCTTTCTCAATTTTAGCACTATTAGCATTTTGGTCCGGATAATTTTTGTTGGGAGTGCCACCCTCTCCATTATACACTGTTTAGCAGCACTCTAGTCCTCTAATCATGGGACAGCAGTAGGAGCCACCAGGAACTAAAATGACTACCAAGGTCACCAGATGTTCAATTGAGGACCAGTGGGGCGGGTCCCTGAGGTGGTTGGGTAGAGTAAGTGGTGAAATCTGAAACCCAGGTGCACCAAAAAAGTCAGCGAGTGCATTAGCTTAAAACAGATGAAATCTGTCCTTAAAACTGGGCATTGTAGTGTTTGCCTAGGAGCAGAATTACTGAGTCATACAGTAACTCTATGTGTGTGATTTTGAGGAACTGCCAAACTGTTTTTTCAAGGTAGCTGTTCCATTTTATTAACCACCAGAAATGTTTCTCAATTTCTCTATATTCAGTCTAGTACTTACTGTCTGGCTTTTTGATTTTAGCCATCTACCTCATAGCTTTGATTTGCATTTCTCTAATGACTACAGTGTGTCCCTGCAAAGTCACAGTTCAGTTTGCAGCCTGTCATTTGCCGATTTTTATTTAGAAACTAATAATTGGTCACAGAAATCCCCGCAATTTTTACAGACTCTGCAAATAACCTCTGCATCTCAGGCAGAGGTGCTAGCATGCCTGCAAGATAACAGGGTGCTGTACCATGTACGGTTGTCTCCAGTGTTCTTGATTTTATTCTTAAAGTTGTAAGATCCCTAAGATGACACCAAATGGCCTGCACCAAGGCTTTATTAATACAGTATTTTATTAAATTACATAGTTGCAGGAGACATAGCATATTTAGGGTTTAAATAGGAGTTTATGGGCATTTTTCTGACCATATCTGAAATCCTTGGTTTTTGACAATTGCAGATGCTCTAGAAATGTAACCTCCACAAATTTTGGGGTTCCACTATATCTTTTTACCTCTCTTGGAGCATTTGTGTATCTTCTTTGGACAAAGATAAATGTAATCATTATGTACTATAATATAAATAAATTGCTAGTTTGCATATTTAAATTTTAAAAGAAATTGTCAAGCTGGTTTGCAGGATAGCTGTGCCATCTTACATTCCCTCCTACAGTGTATGTGTGATTTGGTTTCTTTCTGCACAAAAGTAGAGTTTCTATTATTTGTAGGAAGGTTGTACGGGGTGGGGGTGGGGGTGGTCTTTATGCACTGATCTCTCACAAAAGGCAAAGAGTAAAGGAGTTTGTTAGAGCCTCAACCGTCATAGAATCTCCCTGTTCTGACTGAGACTTGGCACATTTTCTTGAATGAGTGTTTCCTCATTTGCTGTATGCCTTTATGACAATTCCTAGTCTTTATTTTTTTTATTTTATGTTTTATTTTTTCTTTTATCAGTACCAGGGATCGAATTCAACAATCACATGCTTGCAAGGCAGGCACTTGTGCTACTGAGCTAAATCCTCTGGAGCTGAGTGGTAGCACAGGCCTATAATCCTAGCTATTCAGGGTACTGCGCCATGAGTATCACAAATCCAAACCCCGCCTAGCAATTTAGACACAACTGTGAAAGTCCCAGCCCTTCAAACTTTTTGTTTGTGTGTTTATTTTAAGAACCTGGATCTTACTGTGTTGCCCAGGCTGGAGTGCTGTGGGCATTCCCAGGTGTGATTCCACTACTGATTAGTAAGTGCCGCTTAGTGGTCACCAGCTCCTGGGCAGCCACAGGGAAACTCTACTACAGTTACAGTAGGCATAAAATAGGGTCTGATTGGTTTGCAAAGAAATATCCTCAGGAAGCTGGTGATACACATAAGTTACCACAGAGGTGGTTAGAGAACCTGTCTATATACCTACTACTCATGGACTACCATGGCATCTGGTGGGGTTCGAGGGTAGTTGTAGCTCTGACAAAGAGGATCCTTCTCCCAGGAGAAAGCCCAGTTTGCACTAATGATAGTATTGAGTTTAACCTAAAATAGACGAGCAGACTGGGGTCTTCCCAAGATCACCTAGAAAGGCCTGTTAAAAATCATGTAGAATCTACTTGATAACAGCATCAACCTAGAAGATCTGACCTAAGCTCAGACCAGGAAACTAAGACCCAAATGGAGTGAAGCATACTTAATTTCTAACAGTCTTCTTCTTCTTTTTCTTCTTCTTCTTCTTCTTCTTTTTTGGCAGAATGAATATAATAGCAAGGAAAATAAGAGAAATGACAGGGGCACTGGCAAAGACTCAAAAATTGTCCTCTACCTGGGATAGCATCTTGGAAACATCTTGCAGGGACTCTGTCCTAGACTCTCATTATTCCTTCAGAACAACTTCAAAGGATCGTAGAGGTGATGGAGTAAAAGGACATCACAACAACCTGCAATAGCAAATCTGCCCAGAGAATGGAGAGGTGTTATGGCTTGTATTATTTATTTATTTATTTATTTTTGAGATAGGGTCTCACTGTACAGTGCAAACTAGCCTTGAACTCACTTTGTAGCCTGAGCTGGTCTGGAACTTGCAATGATCCTCCTGCCTCAGTCTCCCAAGTGTTGAGATCACAGGCATGCACCCCCATGCCCAACTCTACGGTTTGTATTTAGATATCCTTCCAAAACCTCAAATGATCATAGGTGGGATTTTTCAGAGGTAACTGGATCTAGAGCATGTGGTGCTGGAATTAAGGATGTGATGCTGGGACTGATTCATGGTGTGATGTCAGGATCAAGGGTGTGAGTGGGGTGGATAGAATATGTGGGACGGAAAGAGGGTTGTCATTGTTGCCTGCCACTTGCTGCATTGCTGCCTTCCTGCCTTCTGCCACCATGAACTTGTTTCTCCTCTGCAATGCCTCTCTGCTATGCCACCCTGCCTTGGAGCCAAGTCAACTATGGACTAAAACTTCTACAAACTGTGAGCTAAATAAATCTTTTCTCCTTTAATCTTAGGTGATGAGTATTTTGTCTTAGCAACAAGAAATATAACTAAGGCAAGAGGTATGTATAGTAGGACAGTTGTAGGCAGGGAGTGAGGAAGCCAGTTCCAATGCTGGAATTCCCACTGTTATCTTCTATTTTGGGAAGAGTTATCTGTCATACCGAGGGGCATCTCATGCATCACATTATAGCATCAGCAGGGTTTTCTACCCAGGTCAGGTCTGGCCAAGTCAGGCAGGTCCACAGCTGCATGAGGCTGGGACTACTCACTGGTAAAGGAAACACAAGTCAGATGCCAGGGTCTCACAGAGCTGGCCCTCTGCATGCTCAGAACCTACTTCTAAGGGGAGCTAAATGGTCATTTTACAGCCAGAATCAACTCTACTCTTTGAAGAGGTTTGGGTCACTAACAACTGTAACCATAGAACAGATACAAAACTCACCAGTACAAACCATGGTATGTTCTGGGCTTCCAGGATATCTCCCCATTTCCCTCCTCAGCACAATTAAGGAGATGCAGAGGATGCAGCAGTGTGTACTTCAGCCGAGAGGCTGAAGTAGAAAAATAACTTGAGCCCAAGAGTTTAAGGCCAGTAGTGACAACACATCAAGACCTGGTCTCTAAAAACTAAACAAAGATTTGAATCAAAAGCAAAGTGTTGGCTGGGGGTTTAGCTCAGTGGCATAAGTGCCTGCCTGGCAAGTGTGAAGTCATGAGTTCAATCTCTGGTACCAAAAAAAAAAAAAAAGCAAAGTGTTTAAAAGTGATCAGGTATGGTGGTTCATGCCTATAATCCCAGCACTTGGAAGACTGAGATAGGAGGATTGTTGCAAGTTCAAGACCAACCTGAACCACACAGCGAGAACTTGTATCAAAAAAACAAACAAAAAGAGTAATAATAAAGAATTTAAAAGTGATTCTCTCTGTGGTAGACTAACAGGTGAGAGGGGCAGGATTGGAGAATGGAAGAAATAGTTATCTCAGTCTTCTTTGTGGGGTGTGTGTGTGTGTGTGTGTGTGTGTGTGTGTGTGTGTGTGTTACTAGAGATTAAATCCAGGGCCTTTCAAATGGTAGACAAGCATTCTACCATTGAGGTACACCTCCAGCCCCTGATTTCTTTTCTCCTCTTTGTACTATGAAAAATTTCAAATCCATAGAAAAGTTGGAAAGCATGTATAATGAAATGTCATCAAAAGAAGTATCCATGGGCCGGGCATTTGGCTCAGCAATCTAAGCACCTGCCTGACAAGTGAGAGGTTGTGAGTTCAATTCCCAGTACCAAAAACAAGCAAGCAAGCAAACAAACAAAAAGTATCCAAGGTCCAGAGTTTAGCTCATCAGCACAAGCACCTGCCTGGCAAGCACAAGGCCATGAGTTCAATCTCTGGTACAAAAAAAAAGTGGCCATGAGTTCAATCTCCGATACACACACACACACATATCCATAAAAATAAATTGATAAATTAGGCTTCATTATAATCAAAAGCTTCAGCTTTGGGGGAGTACAAGGACTAAACCTAGGGTGTTGTACATGCTAGGCAAGAGGTCTACACACCCTAGCCATAGTCCCAGCCATAGCTGCTGCTGCTTAGAAAACACTATTAACACCAGGCAGGTGATGCACACCTGTAGCCTCAGCACTCAGGAGGCTGCCAGGATTGCTGGGAGTTAAAGCCAGACTGGGCTACATAGTCTCTGTCTCAGAAAAACAATACAAACAACAACAGTAACAAAGATGCTGTTAAGAAAAAGAAAAAAGCAAGCCACAGATTAAGAAAAAGATCAAAAACATAAATCTGATAACGAACTTACATCGAAAATACACACACATCTCGCAATATCCAACAAGAACCCAAACAACAGAAAAAATGGGGAAAAAAGAATCAGTCATTATAGCACGATTGTAAACCCAGCACTCAAAGAGGCTAAGCAAAGAGGATTGCAAATTCAAATTTGAGCAACACAAGACTGTCTTAAAAAAAAACAAAAAAACAAAAAAAAACCTCAGGGCAAGGGAGAGATTTGATTAGCTACTTCACCAAACAAGATAACAACACTTTTATAAAAAGAAGCTGAGTCAAGCATAGTGGTGCACACCCATACTCCTAGCATTTGGGAAACTGAGGCAAGGGGATTGCTTTGAGTTTGAGAGCAGCCTGGGCTATAAAGTAAATTCAAGGCCAGTCTAAACTATATAATGAGATCCTGTCTCAAAAATAAATAAATATCCAAGTGTGGTGGCCCATGCCTATAATCTGGGCACTCAGGAGGCTGAGATGGGGGACTACTGCTACTTTGAGGCCAGCCTGGACTACAAAGTGAGTTGAAGGCCAGCCTGCACTGCTTAAGGAGACACTGTCTCAAAAACCTAAACAAACAGAAGCTTAAAATCATAAATTATTAAGGCAATGCAAATTAAAACCACAAGGAGATATCATACATATGTAGCCATTAAAATGGCTATCATCAGAAAAGCTGACAATACTCAGTGTTAGTGAGTATGTGGAGAACTGTGCTTTTCATGTATTCCTACTGGGAATGGAAAGTGCTTTGGGAAACAGTTTGGGGGTTAAATATAATTCCAGTACTCAATGCTTACCCAAAGAAGTTGAAAATTTGTGTTCACATGAAAACCCATATACAGCCAGGTGTGATGGTGCATACCTGTAAACTGAGCCCTGGGATGCTGAGGCCAAAGGATCACCACGAGTTCGAGGCCAGCCCAGGCTATGTGGTAAGGCCAGCCTAAAACTACATAGGGAGACCCTGTCTTAAAAGTAAACAGCCAAACAAAACTCCACATACAAATATTTATAGTGGTTTTGTTGATAATTGCCTAAGTATCTGTCAGATGATAAATGGATAAACAGTCAAATAATACTAGAGAGCAATACTACCAGACTCCCATTTATATGAGATGCTGGAAAACACAAAATAATAGGGATGGAGAAACATCTCTGGTGCCAAGGGTTAGGGGAGGGTGGGATGACTACAAAGAAAAAGAGAGAATTGGGGGGGGGGGGTGGAACATCCTGGGTCTTTATTATCTTGGTAATTATATGACTGTATATATTTGTCAGTTTTAATAGTAGTGCTGGGTATAGCTCAGTGTTGCAGGGAACACGCCACAAGCACAGGGTTGAGGAGACTCACTACCTTTTCATAAAACTATACTTCAGTGAGTACATTTTTACTCCATTAAGTTATACTTCAATAACTATGAACTCTCCCAACCCAAAAGCAAAACAAATCTTCTGTCAGGCTCAACAGCTATTCATATTTGACCATATGCTTTGTGTGCTTTTGACTGAATCACTTAAGTTTCAGACATCAGAGTACTTTATCATACACTTCTTAAGAATAAGGACATTTTTCTTCATTAGATATTTATGAATAGTAATAATATTATCAATTATCTAATTTACAACCCATACTCCAAATTTTCTAGTTATTTTAAAATGCCTTTCAAGCTGGGAGTGGAGACACATGCCTGTAATCCCATCATTTGGGAGGCTGAAGCAGGAGGGTTGCTGGGAATTCGAGGCAAGCCTGAATTATATATTGCGTTCAAGGAAAGCCAACCTGAACTGCATAGTGAAACCTCTCAGGATCTATAGGTAGAAGTTCTTGTGGGTTTCCTTAAGATTTGAGTAACATAAAAAGATGCAGACACCAAGAAGAGCTTGTGACCATGGCTTTCCTCATGATAGTCCACCCTGTGTCTTCCAGGGTATACTTTTATCTTGCCTTTTTCTTTTACTCAGCTCAAGCTTCCGGTGCAGGGCCAGTTTCCTCCCCACTCTTCTTTTACATTTTAAAATAAACTTTGTCTCTTGCATTTTGTGTTTCATTCAATTCTTTGTTCAAAATGAGAACTTGGGATACAACTCCAGAAAGAGGCAAGCAACCCAAAACTGGATAATGCTTAATGAACGGGCCGCTTTTAGAAGGAGCTCCCTGCTACGAGAGGACATCAGGAGATGAGCAATAGAAAGTTCACCAGTGGGCAAAGAGATGTTCACCATCCCTTGTGAGTGGGCCACAAAAGGAAACTCGGAGGGTCTGAGCGGCTGGCCTGGGAGAGCAAGAGCTAACCCGAGGCCTAAAGAGTGATTGTGCCAGTGGAGAGCAGCACAGAGAGGATGGGAAGTCGGGGTGGGCAAGTTGCTAGTGTTAAATCTGTGCAACAACTTAACTTGGGAAAACTGCAAAGTATTCTTGCCGAATTAATAAAGATCCTATGCTTGACTTCTGGTTTGTGGGAAATACTGGGAATAGAGGAATTTTAGATCACACTGACTTGAATTAAAAACCCTAACTAGAGAAAGTCCTGTTCAGAATCATAACTAGACTATTTTCCTGCCAGTGATCTAAGCTGTCATCTAAAAGAACTGTGGATCCTGGGGAAAGAAAGATGCCTTGTTAAAGTTTTTTATTCCATTCTACTTTCCCATATATTGAGATTAAACGGCTCAACCCATTTTCCACTAGAATAACTAATACAGATAGTACAGTAAGGCACTAAGGAATCACTCCTCTCCCGATCTGAGCATGGGCCGTGCCTTAGGGCTAACTTCTCTGACCTTTATCCTAAGACCCAGTACCTACAGGCAGAGATGGGGCTGGGGGTATAGCTCAGTGGGACAGCACCTGCCTGGCAAGTGTGAGCTTGTGAGGTTGTGAGGTTGTGAGTTTGATCCCTGGTACCAATAAACAAACATATAAATAAATAAATGAATGTAAAACCTACAGGCAGAGATAAAAATCATAAAGACTCCTGGAAAATTCCCAGTATTGCAAACTAGGATACATATGTGCTAGACCTGCCAGCATAACCTGTAATGGCCTTGCTTTACTTGAAGCCTATTAAAGGTTGATGGGTTATGGTCTGTATCTCCTACATCCAATGATAAGACAGTGCATTATGAGAAGGCACATGTGCAGTAGACATAGCTGACAGGATTCAGTGTCTGTCAATCACATTGTCAATCATGCTCTGAAAGAACCAATGGCAGGTGCCCTCGGCCCAGTACAACTTGTCAAATCCTCAAGTGAACATATTTAGTACTCTTGCCATTTTCTTTTCTATTGGTTGCATGAGCCCGCTTGCTCTGAATGGTACTACTGCTTAATTAAACTTCATTAAACTTAGCTGTTTTTTCCTTACTGTTGTTTTCCACATCTAATTTTTTTTTCTTTTATTGGTACTGGAGATTGAACTCACGACCTCATGCTTGCCAGGCAGATGCTTATGCCGTTAACAGCTACATCTAGTCCCTGGCTACATGTAGTCCCTGGCTACATCTAATTCTTTATTTGACATGCACAAGAATTTGGAAATCTGTACTGATACCCCATTACCCATGGTAAAACTACTGTTATTGCTTCTAATAAAAATCAGAATATGAGCTAGGGATTTAGTTCAGGTGGCATAAGCACCCATCTGGCAAGCATGACATTGTGAGCTTGGTTCCCAGTACCAAAAGAAAAAAATGCGCCAGGTGTGGTGGCACATATTTCTAATACCAGCACTAAGGAGGCTTAAGCAGGATTCCCATGAGTTTGAGGCCAACCTGAGCTACATAGTAAGGTCAAGGCCAGCCTGAACTATGTAGCAAGATCCTGTCTCAAAAACCAAAAGGAAGAAAGAAATCTAAAAACAAAAAAATTATTTTCAGAATTTAAGAAATTAAGCTGCAAGGAGCAGAATCAGAATCCAGTCCAAAGTTGCTGACTCCAAAGCTCCTATATTTATCACACAACACAGTTCCCAGTAACAATAGTCGTGGTACCTAAACAAGGCAAAAGTAAGAGAAAGTCTTTATTATTATCATTGAAACCTGGAATTGAACTCAGGACCTTGCACTTGCCAGGCAGGCACTGTGCTGCTGAGCTATATCCCTGGTGAAAGTCTTTATTATAAGGTAAGTTCAAAGAAGAAACAGACATAGAAGTGGTGCCAGCAGGAGATTCATTGGTCAGTATGATCTGATGATTTTTAGTTGCCTGAACAGGAAGTCAAGCGACAGTAGCTAGAATTTCCCATCCTCATCTTCCGTCAAGGACAGAAAATGATTGTGCAAGAGATAAGAAGTAAAATCAGTGGGCACCTTTGGGGGAAGGCACAGTGGGATATGAAAGAAAAATGGCCCTAGGGAAAGGGAGAGTGAGAAGGAACAGGAAGGAGAGGGTGGTCTGCTGGCTGCAGTTCAGTCCTGCAGTGCGGTGGCCACTAGACTCCCTTACTCATGGCTGAACTCGGAGCCGAGCAGCTTACAGAAGCTGCTCAAATCTCTGTCTTCTTGTTTGGTCAGAATACGGTGTCGGAGCCTGACTCACTGTCCTCCAGGATTCGGTGTTTTCCTTAACAGACAACTGGAATGGCTAGGAATTGTGGAATGTGACAGGCTTCTAGTAAGTTTCAGTAATGTTAGGCATAGTGCTGGGTGCTTTGAATTTATTCATTATTTCTAATCTTCTCAAGAACCCACCCTAAAAGTTCACTCACAGCTGTTTACCTAGCACTGCAAGCCAATGTTAAAAGAGAAACTTAGCCACATTACAATTTTAAGGGGTTTACTTGAACAGTGATTCATGAAACAGGAAAACCACAGTGACAAAACTTTAATGAGGCATCTGCAGAAGCCAGACAAGATATTTGATTGGTTGAAGTAGAAAGTCCCTAGTTAGAGGTTGGGCTTCTTGGTTGGTAAAGTCTCTAGTTAGAGGTTAGTTGGCAGGTTTTGATTGGTTATGCTTGAATTTTGTTTTCTTAGCCTATGACTATTCATCCTGAGTTAGGTTTTGATTTACTGACAAGAGGACCCTAAGGCACTGGAGCCATCTTGGCCAGATAACCTGTAAATTATGATGCAATCAGAAAATTTTTAGTTGTGCCTCACTGACACAATCACACTAGCCAATGCTTCACAAACTTTGTAAGAATCAACTTTTAAAATTGCCAATCCACCACAGACTGATAATTTGATAAGATACAAATGCAAATGGCATGCAAAAGATACGCTCAAAAATATTTTTCATTCTTGAGGCATACTCTGCTATAGATGTTTCTAAGCAATTTTGAGCTTTTACTGATCCTATTACAGACAACACTAGAATAGAGTTCCTAGACAGGAGGGCACATCTGAATCATCTCCAGAGATTATCCCGAATCTGTGTGCCTACCCTCCAGCCCAGATGCTGACTCAGTAGGCTTGGCATGTCTAATAGATCCTCCTCAGGAGACCTGATGTTTGTCCTTGGTTAAGAATTACTCACTGCTGCAACATATGTACTATCAGAGCTTCTGTCCCTCTTGGTGCAAGCGTAGAGAATCGAGGTGACCTGTCAGAACTCACTAAACCAGTGAGTGACTGGACAAGAAGTTGAAGATCGGGAGATCAGGAGTAGAATGCCAGGGAATTCAGGAGTGATTCAAGAATTGTACTCTCTAATATCTGCATCACTATCTGATGCTATTGCAAATAACTTTTCAGCTTAAAAACTTTCATGTTTGATTCAGTTCAAGGGTGAAATCTGTGCAGCAAATCAGAAGCAGTCAAAGCTACAGTTTGCAGTTAATCACTTCCATATAAAATGACACTTACGTTTGTTTCCTCCTACACAGTTCTGCTTTTGTAACAACTGGTCACCACTGTCAGGGATGCTTGAGCACACCTGTAATCCCAGCACTCAGGAGCAGAGGCAGAAGGTTCGCTGTGAGTTTAAGGTCAGCCTGGGCTACTTAGTGAGTTTAAGGCCAGCCTGAACTACTTAGAAACATCCTCTCTCAAAACAAACACATACACAAACAAACAAACAAAGAACAGGCCCCCTATTATAATCTGTATATGACAGATTCTTGGAATAGTCTACAGCACAGAAAAACTCTGCATCTATTAACTCATGCCAGAGGGTAGCAAGAAGGTATAAAAGCTGGTCCTTTTAAGGGAGAAACAACCTGGGTAGAAAAACCACTCCACCTTTTAAGATCAGAGCCAACAATGAGAGACAGGGAGATAAGGGGAGAAGCCTTACAGAAAAAGTCACTTAAGAACACAGTGAGCTGGGGGCACAGATCAGTGCTGCGCTTGCATAGCGTGTGTGAGGAGGCCCTAAATTCAACTCCCAGCTCTGAAAAACAAAATAAAACAAAGCAAAAACAAAAGCACAAGCCTCAGTGAGAACAAGAAGCACTGATGCACAGTATCCCTCATGCAGAAAATCCAGCAATCTAAGTGGCCCCAAAAGAACCGGAATCAAAAAGATGCCTGTAGAATTAATGACAAGCAGGCCAACTGGGTCAAAATACAATTTATTTCCCTCGCTACTTCTAGTAATTACTTTTTATTATCACTGGTGTGTGTGTGCGTGTTGAAATGACCTCATTGCAAGGTTAAATGAATACAAAGTTAGAGGTATACAATTTCAATCTCTTTGTTTTGGTTTTTTGGGTTTTTTTTTGAGATAGGGTCTCACTATGCAGTTTAGGCTGGCTTCAAACTCATGGTGATCTGCTGCCTTTGGCCCCTGAGTGCTGGCATGACAGACATGTGCCACCACACCTGGCTTAGTCCCAGTTCTTGATGGGTAGGTTCATAGATGGGGCACTTAATCCAATTTCATGTGCTAGTACAGACAACTTTTTTGCTGTTGCTGCTACTGGGAATTAAACCTGGCCCTAAGAGTGTTAGGCTAGTTCTCTACCACTGCTCTAGCTCCCTAACCATTTTTTATTTTGAGACAAGGTCTTGCTTAAATCGCCTATGGTGAGCGCAAACTTAAGATCCTCCTGCCTCAGGATCCTGAATAAGTGGGATTAATGATGTGTGCAGCCATGCCCCAGCTAGACTAAAAACATCTCGGACTGCATCCGAAATGCCTACAAACCAATAAAAGACAAATAATAGAGGCAAAAAAACATTTCACAAGGAGAAAAAATAGCAAAAGATGTGAAATGATGTTTATATTTACTGGCTGACTGGGAAAATGATTAAAAGGAATTTATGACTTACCATATTGGCAAAAACGTGTAATACAGTATTATCAAACATTAATAAAAGTAAAGGGAAACTGATACTTTTACACACTCCTTGTGATATATAAATAGGTGAGTTACTTTAGAAGGCCTTTTGCTAATGCTTGCATCACAAGTTACATCCCATTCATACGGGCCATTTCATCCCTGTTTCCAAGAGCTGTTTGTGCATTAGTGTAATATTAGTAGCTTGAAACTGGACATGCTGGGATAATCCACACCATGGAAATCTGCAGTGCTACAAATCTGCCTCTGCTAACATCTCCTCCTTTTTTGAAGACTTGTTAAATATTACCACTCCACAAATATCCCATAATATTAGCATACTATATTTTGGACCAGAAATGTCCCCCAAAGACCCACATGTTAAAGTCTTGGTCTCTAGCTTGGTGCTATTGAGGGACAATAAAATCTTAAGGTGCCAGGCATGGTGGTGCATGCCAGTAATCCCACCACTTGGGAGGCTGTGGCAGGAAGATTGCCACAAGTTTTGAGTTCAAGGATAGCCTGAAATGCATATCAAGACCCTGTCTCAGAAAAAAATCTCTAAGAAGTGGAGTTTATGGGGAGGAAGTTGTATTTTGGGGCAATGCCCTTCAAAGGGATTATGACCCCAGTGTATTAGTCAATTTTCTGTTTCTGTGACAAAATACCTAAGATAATCAACCCCTAAGGAGGAAAGGATTGTTTTGGCTTAGGGCTTTAGAGGTCTTATGTTGGAGATGACTATGAAGTGGCTCTGAGCACTATTTAAAATTAACTAATTGGCTTTCTATGTTTATCTGTCAGTCTGTCCCAGGCCAAAGCTCCTTGTCTGGCGACCGGAGCTGATTCATGTAAGTGAACCTCTATGAAACACTGGTCCTGGCCGAGGCCTCTAGTGGCCTGTGATGCCAGAGATACCTCAAAAGTCCAGATAAGGCCACAGCTGAGGACACGTTGGCTCCAGCACTAATTAAGTAGCTAGAGACTGCCGCTGCAGGCATCTCACTCCTGCAGGCTCACCCCCACCACAAGCGTCATCATGAGCTAAGATGGTTCTCCTCGATGGGCACCATTTACTACTTGGAGAAGTCTTTGAAGTGACTCCCAAGGTCCTGCTCATTTCCTGTGCTTCCCTCGGTATCTCTGCTCTTTGTTTGAAAACTTAATGAACACAGCCCAGAGAAGCTCTTTGTCCTAGCCCTCATCTCAGCCCAAAGAGTCAAGAACTCTGCAGAGGGTTTTGATCCTCCTGGAGCCTTACAATCATACCACTTGTCTCTTTTTTTAAGCCTTCACCGTACACTCGTTTGGGAGATTGGGGATCTAGGCCAGGTCCCCCATAGTCTTAGTCCCTGGCTGCTTAACCCTGTGGTGAAGTAGAACATCAGACTGGAAGCACATAGCAGCCTGGCCAGATAACCTGAACATTATGAGCAAGTTCACTCCAGGGCAGCTGGAAAGAGAAAAAGACAGGAAGGCACTGGTGTCTGAAAATTCCCTGCATGGGATACCTACAACAACTTAATTTTTTTCTAGTAGGCTAAATCTCCTAAAGGTTCCACGGGCTGGGGGCCAAGCCTTCAACACATGGGCTTTTGGTGGACGTTCAGTATCCAAACTATGGTACCTCGTCTCTTCCTTTTATCTCTCTTTCAAACCCTGCCATGAGGTCAACAGGCTTCCTCTATCACACATTTCTGTCATAATATGTGCTATGTACCACCACGGGACCAAGCACACAGCAAATTAGTCATGGACCAAAATCTCTAAAGCTGTGACACAAAACAGGCTTTCCCTCTTTATAGGTTGATTAGCTCACATATTACAGTAGTGGAAAGCGGCCTAGCACAAAACAATTCTTGATTTGTAGTATACCCAGACAGGGAAGCATGTACAAGAATGTTCACTGTACCACTGTTTGCTACGGTGGAAAACTACAGACAACCTAAAAACTCATTCTTCAGAGAACACAAACGCAAACAATTTGAACCTATTGTGTCTATGGAATACAATGCAGCAGATGAAATTCATAGCATAAATTTATATGGTTAGGAAAAGCTTTACCAATTTTAGCAGTAGCTAAAATTGGGAGTTAACTGACAAAAGACAAATCAACAGGAGAAAAAAGGTACCATGCATGCAGGAAAACTCTAAGGAAAGGAACTCCCAAAACAGCCAGAAGTAAACAACAACAAAAACAGCATAATAAATGTCAAGGAATTTAGGGTCCAAATGAGGCTTCTTTACATACATTTTTGGAATATCCTGGTACCCAACATCAGCTGCCATCCTGGCTGGAAATTTCCCTGGGGAGGGGTCATCGGGGCCGCTGACTCTAGCAGAGCACTGTTTTCTCCCAGAAAAAAGTTTAGATAAAACTGATTTCTGAATTCTCTGTATGTCAAATGTTTCTACTTTTGAGTGTTTTTCTTTCTTTTTTTTTTTTTAATTTAAGAGGAAAAAGAGAAAAACACAAAACAAACCAAAGCGGTGTAAGGGTACACGTAATACAGAACTACAAAAACAAAACAAAACAACAACAACAACAAAAAAAACCATAACAGTAAGAAATCACCTGTTAGTAGATTACATATTATCATCTTGAAAATAGTTCCTCAAATCACAGTATCAAAGAATACAAGGTGGACATTCAAATAGGGAGACTGCAAACAGCTGTGTTCAATGATCCAAAAACATTGATATAGTCAGCTATTTAATACCCCTAAACACACTTGCTGTTATATCCGTTAGAGCTCTTTTTCTTTTTCCCTCTCTTTTTTACAACAAAATTTACACATTTTGGATTTTATTACTCCTTAGTGCTTATTACTTTTTTGGGGGGGAGAGAATACAGTCAAATATGGCAAAACAAAGCTGTCAGTCAATACCAAGGATAGACATAGCACATGGTGTAGAACAGAGTACAAGTTTATCAACAATGGTTATCAACGTTGTCCCTTGTTTCCTTAAAAAGAATTGTCTATCTTATTAGATATTATAAAGTTGGACAAAACAGTAGAGAACAAGACCAATAAAACTTAGGCATTGTAAACATTACAGGACTTCCAGAGAAGACAATAGTCAAACCAGAATGGGTATCTTAGTGAATCTTACTGTCTTCAAAGTAGTTGCTTATGTCTTCAAACTTGATACTATCATATTGAATGGAACAGAGTCTAATCAGTCAAAACAAGATCATGGGAGTACTACAGGACTTCAAAACAAGTTAATAGGAAATCAAAAAGAGTTACTATTTATATATCCTAATTTTTTTAATTTTTTCTTTAATTAAGACAAACATAAGAAATGACTAAATAATTTTTTTAAAACAATAAGGGGGAAATTGAGATAAAACAGGACATAACAATATAACAATAGAGGTCACAGCATGACTGTTTCAACAACCTAGTACTTCACCACCATATAACCTGACTTAATAGTAGTTACCATAGTGTCTTTTTCCTTGAAATATTTGGATAAAATTTCATATACTCTAGCTTCAAATATTTTCATATCAAGAAGGCCAGAATAAAGCCTTTCTAATTAATGAGTGAAAACTTTATAAGGCTCCAAGGCCACCTAATGGGGAATCATGATTACCACATATTTTTATATATTTGAATCATTACTTACATTAGAGAAACTATTCGGTATTCACACATGCGAGATTGATTTATTTCACTTATGAGTATGGTCTCAAGCTGGGCCCATTTATTGATAAATATCTCAATGTGATCCTTCTTTATAGCTGAATAATACTCCATTGTATAGAAATACCACAACTTTTTTATCCATTCCTCAGTTGATGGACACTTGGGTTGTTTCCAAGATCTGGCGATTACAAATTGTGCTGCTATAAACATAGGTGCACATATATCACTGTGATATGATGCTTTCAGTTCTTCTGGGAATATGCCTAGAAGGGGAATAGCTGGAATAAATGGGATTTCCAGTCCCAACTTTTTGAGAAATCTCCAGACAGATCTCCACAAAGGCTGTACCAGTCTACACTCCCACCAGCAGTGCAGGAGAGTTCCTTTTTCCCCACAGCCTCTCCAGCATTTGTTGTCGGTTTTCTTGATCCTGGCCATTCTTTCAGGAGTGAGATGGTATCTCAGTGTGGTTTTAATTTGCATTTCTCTAATGACCAATGATGATGAGCATTTTTTCATGTATTTATTTGCCATTTGCATTTCTTCATCTGAGAATTGCGTATTCATCTCAGATGCCCATTTTTGGATTGGATCTTTGAATTTTGGAGGTCTGAGTTTCTTTAATTCTTTGTATGTTTTAGACAAGAGGCCCTTGTCTGAGAGAGAGTTCACTAAAATCTTTTCCCAGTTTGTGGGTTTTCTTTTCACTATGCTGGAGATTTCTTTTGACGTGCAGAAACTTTTTAATAAGAAGTGGTCCCAGTTATTGATTCTGGGAAGTATTTCCCTTGTGGTTTGAGTCCTGTTCATGAATTCTCTACCTACTCCTATGTCTCCAAGGTTTCTACCCAATTTGTCTTCCAATAGATTTAGTGTTTCTGTTTTAATATTCAGATCTTTGACCCATTTAGATTTTAATTTAGTACATGGTGATAGACATGGGTCTAGCTTTAGTTTTCGGCAAATGGAGAGCCAGTTTTTCCAGCACCATTTATTAAAGAGACTGTCGTTCTTCCAGTGAACCTTCTTGGCTCCTTTATCAAAAATAAGGTGGTTGAGTGTGTTCGTAGTTGTGGTTGTATCTTCTAATCTATTCCACTGATCTTCGGCTCTGTTTTGATTCCAATACCATGTTGATTTTACTACTGTTGCTTTGTAGTATAACTTCAAGTCAGGGATTGTGATGCCTCCTGCTTTGTCTTTGCTGCTTAGAATTGCCTTTGCGATTCTAGGTCTCTTCTGGTTCCAGATGAAATTTAGGAGTGATTTCTCTAGATCTATAAGGTATGTTGATGGTATTTCTATTGGGATTGCATTGAATCTGTATAACAGTTTTGGGAGAATGGCCATTTTCACAATGTTTGTTCTTCCTATCCATGAGCAAGGGATGTCTTTCCATTTTCTGAGATCATCTTCAATTTCCTTTTTCAGTGTATTATAGTTTTCACTGTATAAGTCTTTCACTTCTTTCATAAGAGTAATTCCTAAATATTTCATATTTTTGCTTGCTAATGTGAATAGTCCAGTTTCTCTTATTTCCCTCTCTGTGATTTTGTTGTTCGTGTATAGGAATGCTATTGATTTCTGAGTATTGATTTTGTATCCAGCCACATTACTGAATTTATTTATTGTATCTAAGAGTATTTCAATGGAGTTTAGGGGGTCTTCTATGTAGAGTATCATGTCATCTGTTTTTCCATGCCAGTTTGCTGGGTTGTCTGTTTTTTTTGTTTGTTTGTTTTTTTGTTTTTTTTTTTTCCTGTTGTTTTTGTTTTGTCAAATGCAGAAAATCTTAAGACATACTGCTGGGGGACCAAACCAACTTGCAAGACAGGACACAGATTACTGCATTTAACTTACAGAAACATTGAAAACAATACTGTAAACATGAGCAGAACTGGAGCTATGGATCACTCCTAGGAACCCTGGCAATAAATGCCGGAGGGTCAGCTGCTTGGCCTTCCTCCTAAGGTTCACTACCCAGAGGCAGAGTTAAGAATAACAATAACAACAACAGAATAACAAAGGCCGCTGGAAAATTCTAAAATCCTAGACCACAGTGCCTAAGAGTCAGACCTGTTAGCATGACCTATGAAAATCTTTCTTAACTTGAAGCTTATTAAAGGTTCATACATATGGACTGCATCTCATACATCTGATAATAAGTGAGTGAATTATAAGAAAGCAGATGTGTGGCAGGTACAGCTGACAGGACTCAGTACCTGTCAATCACATGGTCAGTCATGCTCTGAAAGACCCAGTGGGAAGTGTCTTATGCCCAGCACAACATTTTAGATTCCTTAACTGAACATATTCAGAACTCATGATAATTGCTTTTCTGCCTCCTCATTCTTCGCTTATCTTACATCTCATGTCTTACTTTTTCTTGTTGCCAAAAGTTAGAGGAGGCAAAGTTTATTGCAGCTCACAGTTTGTAGAGGTTTCAGCTCAAAGTTGGCAGGCTCCAACACAGAGTGGCATGGCAGAGAGGCATCACAGAGGAGAAATAGTCCATGGCAAAGCAGGGCAAACAGAAGCCAGCCAGCAGCAAAGTGGCAAGCAGCAGCTGGCTATAGCAGTCCTCTTTCTTTTTCATATGTTTTATCCAACTACACACCCTTAGGATGGGTTGCACTCACACCCAGTGAGCCTTCCCATTATCTACACCTAGAATGATGCTAAACCAATCAGTGGACTTACTGATTAATCACACACCCTTGATCCCAGTGTCACACACCCTACATCCAGGCATCTCTGACAAATTGCACCTATGACTGCTTGAGGCTCTGGGGGAACATCTAGACAAAAGCCATAACATCACCTAATTAAACTTCATTAAAATTTGCTGTTTCTTCCTTACCATTATGTGCCATGTCTTTGTTCAGTGCATACGAGAACCTGGAAACCTGTCCCAGGACCCATGGTGACAGGAATATATGTAAGCAGGAAAATTATACAAAACCTGAAAGGAGATACTCACATAGACAGGGCTACTCTGTCCTAAATCTTTTTATTTTTTGGTGATACTAGGGATTGAATCAAGAGCCCTTACATTGAGGAACATTTCCAGCCTGTTTGTTTGTTTGTTTGTTTGGTTTGTTTGTTTGTACTGGGGATCAAACTCATGGCCTTGTGGTTAGCAGGCAAGCGCTTGAGCCATAGGGTTAAATCCTTGACCCTCATACTGTTTTTATTTTTAAAGATGAAATCTTACTAACTTGCTGAATTCCCCATGCGTAGTTCAAACTTGCTATCCTCCTGCTTCAGCCTCCCTCAGTACTGAGATTACAAACATGCACTACTCTGCCCAGCTTCTGATCTCAATCTTACATTGCCAGCTTGACCTAGCTAAATTTCAACCCCATCCTAATCTTGTTTATCTTTAGGACAGAATGCCTCTAAGCCAAATGTTTCTCTTTAAAGGGAGGCCAGCCTACCTCAAATGGCTGGATCTAAGATGGCAGCCCTACTGACACACAGCGGCTAACGTCGTCATAATCCTGTAGCCAAATGAAACCCCCCACCCAGCTCAGTGACAGTTGCCAGTTGCTATGAGGACCAATGAACAAAATCATAAAGGAGCAAAAGGAGTTCACCCCTGAATTATCAGAATAACTCTGTCCGTCCCCAGAAAACACACGAATATTCCTGCCCTCAATTAGCCTGCCCCATTGCTCGTTTCTTTCACTCTGTACTTGCAACCCTCTAATCCCTGACAGGTGAGGAAGCTGATTTTTGGGTGTATCTCCCACTTCTCTTTTTCTTGGCTGAGAACAAAAATATCTTTCACTGCTGCTTGTTTGGTCCTCTGTTGCATTACTGATGTCACAATTTCACGAGGGAGAAAAAGAGTCAGTTTAGAAATAGCAATTGGCAACAATAGCAGCCATTACTGCTGGGGAAGAAGAAGCCAGGACTAATGGTATTGGTCAAAGGGGACTTTGGCTTCAGTTATAAAGTTTAAATTTTTTAAAAGATAAGATATGCATGTATCATTTGTATAAAGTCCAAATCAAAACAAAATAATTCCTGGAAGACAGAATGCCCATATGATTCTAATACAATTTGAAACAACCAGCTGAAGAAACAATTCCCTTCCATCTATTTAATTTCTTTTTTATATATACTAGGAATCAAACTCAGGACCTTGTGCTTGCCAGGCAGGGGCTTGTGCCGCTGAGTCATATCCCTAGCCACATCCATTTAATTTTAAATAGCACCCTAGGGCCGCCATTCCTTCTTCCACTGTCCGAAGTGAAGTAAAAAATAAAATAACAGCTCAGGAGAAAACCAGGTGTGGTGCAGCATGGCTGCAATCCCATCACCCAAGAGTCTGAGGTAGGGGCTGGGGATTTAGCTCAGCGGCATAAGCGCCTGCCTTGCAAGCAGGCAGCTGTGAGTTCGATCCCCAGTACCGATTAAAAACGAAAACGACCAAAAAAAAAAAAAAAAGAGTCCGAGGTAGGAGGAGTGAGTTCAAGGCCAGCCTGGACCACACAGCCAATTCTAGGTCAGCCTGAACTGCAAAGTGAGACCCTGTCTCAAAAATAAAATAAAATAAAATAAAATAAAATAACTCTTGAGCTGGATATATGGTTCAGTGGCACAGTGCCTGACTGGCAAGCATGAAGTCCTGAGCTCAATTCCCAGTATCCCCCTCATAAAAAAAGTCCCCCAAAATACTCAGATCTCTGATGCTCTAGGAGAGCATGTACATGCCGCATCTCCTAACCTGACTTTTAGTTACTATCACTGTACTCCAAGCTCATTAAAGGCTTATAAATATGTGCTATATGTCATGCATGTATTTAAGATCAGAGTGACTTCTGAGACAAGCAGAGTCCCTGAGATGGCACAGCATCCTGTCAGTCATCCTTGTCAATCATTAACTAGATGGGGCTGGGGATTTAGCTCAGCAGCATAAGCACCTGCCTTGCAAGCAGGCAGTCATGAGTTCAATCACGGGTACCAATAAAAAAAAAAAATCATTAACTAGAGATTCATGGTGAGGCACCTGGGTTGAGGTACATGTCCTTTAAATTCCAAAAGTCTGATTTGTTGGGGGACTGAAGTGTGCTGTGATATGGGCAGTGCTTTTGCTTTCCAGTCACTTTCACTCACATCCCACTTTTCTGTTTGTTCTATATCTTTTGTTGGCAGAGATTTGCCCTCAGCACAACTTCTTTATCTTCAAAAAAATGTCACTGCTTTTTACTTGCCGTTTGGATTGTATGCTTGCAATTCTCTGCTTGTCATATAAAAGAGCCTGGAATATATCTGCTAACTTCATCACACAGTAACACACACAAAAGGCAAAAGAAGAAGAAGAAGGATGGGGAGGAGGGAAAAGAGGAGGAGGAGAAAGAAGGAAGGACGGAAGGAAGAATATCCCTAGGTTATGAGCTCCTGGAAGGGGAAGCACCTTATATGTAGAGTATAATCAGAATATAATCCATATAGCAGCCCTATATTTCTTCTCCAGAGGATTCTGGAAACCAGGGTATCCAGCTAGATTTAAGAGCCTTAAAAGCCCCTAAAAAAATACTAGTAAGATTATGATACTCCTCCCTCTTCTACATTTTTTAACTCAAAAGCCAATTCTACAAAATTCTTAATTTTTCCTGTTATGACTATAGTAAAGTTTTTGGTATTTGAATTTTTTTTTTGTATTTGAAATTTTTAATTTCTCAAAAAGTTTTTGGTTTTTCTAGAGGCACAGGCTTAATTCTGACTTTCTGGATCATTTAACACCTGGAAATATACGGATGAGAAATGGCACCAGCAATGGTCAGCCAGTCCCTCTGTGAGAAGGATAAAGGAATGAAAGGAAAAGGGAGTTTAATCATTACTAGCTTCTTCAAACCAGTGTCTCACCAGCCACGTACACAGTTAACTGGCTAAATTTCCAGGTACAAAACTGGGCATGGCACTTGAGCCGGGAAGAATGGCACAGGCTGTGGTTACTATAGTAACCACTTCTTTCTGCAGGCTCACTCAAAGCAGCCAGGACTTGCTGGATCTTGCCCTTCCTGCAGTGGGTCCAGAGCTCCTGCCCTGCGAGGCTGTAAATTGATTCTCTCAGGATTGAGTCCCCAGGTAGGAGATTTCTCCAGCACTTCTGGGACCTTCAGAGACAAATTCTCTTAGCTTTTTCTTCAACTTTTCCTGTTGTATGTACAAGGAAACAGAAGAGTACACTTTGTGAAAATTTTGCATCACTTTTCCCTATTTATTGAAATACATTTGGGAGTTGGGAGGAAAAAAAGAAATATATTCACAATCATGATGGAAAGGGCAGCTTTTCTTATCTATTTTAGCAAACAAACTGGGTCATCCTGATAACTGTCCCATACATGTGTCTAGCTCCAGAGTATCCCGTTATTTGCTTTTAACTGTTCAATTCTGAAGGAAAGTATTTTTCTTTAAATTCTTTGTAGACTATATCCAGCAGATATGTTGATACACTCGTAATCCCAGCTCATAAGAAGGCTGAAGCTGGAGGATCACTAGAGTTCAAGGCTAGCCTAGGCCACACAGTGAGGTCAAGGTCAGTCTAAACTATGGTGAACCCTCTCTTGAAAACAAAACAACTACAATAACAAAATCAACCTTCCATAGACTATATTTGAAGTGATAGTACACTATCCAGTCAAAGGCTATACCTACGATTTAGATGGATCATACTTTAATTTATGAGGTGACTTGTTTATTTTCAGCTCAAATGGGAAAGACACTTTCTACAGTC
Source organism: Cavia porcellus (assembly GCF_034190915.1). Classification (NCBI taxonomy): domain Eukaryota; kingdom Metazoa; phylum Chordata; class Mammalia; order Rodentia; family Caviidae; genus Cavia; species Cavia porcellus. Next base: position 17,033,779 of record NW_026947501.1, on the reverse strand, counting down.
TGTGATCCAACAGCACACAGAAGATCTGAAGCCTCATCCCTACCTCCAATGGCCCAGCCAACCTCGGTTGGCCTGGAGCTCTGGGGAAGAATGAAATGTTATATGACTAGCCTACCTTTTTGTGCTATCATTAGGCTGATATTAATTAACAGAAAAATATACACTCACTGAGAAACATTTAGCTTTAAGAAAAACAACAAGCCGCACCTCTTTTTAAACCTTCCACAATTGGTCAGGCGTGGTAGTGCATGCCTGTATTCCCAGCACTAAGGCAGGAGGATTGCCATGAGTTTGAAGCCAGCTTGCGATTGCGAAAAGAAAGATCTCTTAAATTAAAACAACAAGGAAGCCGGGCGTGGTGCCTCATGCCTGTAATCCCAGCACTCGGGAGGCTGTCAAAAACACACAAAAAAAACCACCCCAAAAAACAAAAAACAAGGAACCAGGAAGTAACAATACAAAGGCTAGAAGATGACAAGAGGATCAATAACTTTTTTTTTTGTCTTTTTTGAGACGGGGTCTTGCTATGCAGTTCAGGCTGGCCTTGAGCTCACTTTGTAGCCCAGGTTGGTCTTGAACTCACAACAATCCTCCCACCTCAGCCTCCCGAGTGCTGGGATTACAGGCGTGAGTCACCATGCCCAGCTCAGAAGATCTATAATTTAAGAATAAAAAACGTGAGTGAAGAAGCAGGGGTAAACACAAAAGAAATACAAAGGCTATTTACAGAAATAATTAAAGAAATAATTACAGAGAACTTTCCAAGCATAGTAAAAGGAAATGATATTCAGTTAGAAGAGGCATACAGAACTCCAGACAGCTATAACCAAAACAGATCTACACCCAGGCATATAATAATCATGATCCCAGAAATTCAACACAAGAACAGAATACTAAAAGCTGTCAGAGAAAAGAAAAAGATCATCTATAAAGGAAAACCCATCAGAATCACGGCAGACTTCTCGACACAAACTATCAAATCAAGAAAAGCTTGGAATGAAGTATCCCAAGTCCTAAAAGAAAATAATCTCCAACCCAGATTGATGTAGCCTGAAAAACTATCTCAAAATTAGTGGAGAAACAAGATACTGCCATGACAAAGAGGAACAGGGGGAGTTCATGACCACCAAACCAACCCTATGAAAAATACTGAAGGACATTCTACAGAGAGAGAGAAACAAGACCATGGTTTCAGGAACAGTGGCAGAAGGGACTCACTGAACGGGGCAGACAGTGGAATGAAGGGAAAAAGTAGACAACCAACGGCAGAAAAATAACACGGCAGAGATAAGCAGAGAAGATTGGCTATAACCACAAAGATGGATAATCTCAATTCACCAATCAAAAGAAACACAGGCCAAGGGGATCAGGAGATAGGGTCTATCAGTATGGTCTATATAAGAGATAAAATTAACCCTAAAGAGGGCTTGTAGACTGAAAGTCAAAGACAAGAAAACAATGCTCTGTGTCACAGGGAACTGATAAAAGTGGGGGTAGCTTGTCCATCAGCTGCAGATTGGTTAGAAAGCCATAATACTTTTATATAATGGAAAAATACTCAGCTAAAAAGAAAAAAAACCTCGACACTCTGTAGGTAAATGGATACAATTTGTTATAATGCTCAGGAGTAAAAAGGTTCAGAACTACTTAGGTGAATAGCAGGCTGCCTCCCTAATCTAAAAACTAAAGGAGTTACAAAAAAATCTAAAGGAGTTAGTGGGATGCAAAATGTACAATGCACCCTGTGAAAGTGAAAGGGGAGGAACTGTCTGAAAAGGGAAGGCAGTGGCCATTGTTAATCTTTTATCATGACTTGAAACCCATATTGTTTTTCATCATTCTGTTTAGTTTGGTTTTATTCTGTTCCAGTTTGTCTTATATTAGATTTAATGCCATGGACAGCTATTCCAAAGATAGCAGGATATACTACGGTAACCATTTTTGATTTCCTGTTACCTTGATTTTAAGGCTTGTATTGCTTTCACTGTCTTATTTTGACTGATTTTACTCTATTCTGTTTTGTTTGATAATATCAAGTCTGAGGGAATAGGCAACTACTTTGAGGACAATAAGATTCACCATAAAACCCATTCTAGTTTGACTACTATCTCCTTTTGAAGTCATGTAGTGTCTCCAATGTTTCATTTTTATTGGTTTTGTTCTGTACTGCTTTGTTCAATTTTATTATACCTGATGATATGAGCAATTCTTTTGAAGATAGCAAGAAGCATTATGGTAACCATTGTTTTTTTTTTTAATTTAAGGAGAAAAAGAAAAAAAATAGAAAAAGGGTACAAGGTATACAGAGTTTCAGAAAACATAAACAGTAGGAAATCACTAGTTAATAGATTACATATTGTTATCTTAGAAATAGTTGTTCAAGTTACAAAATTAAAGCATATAAAGTAGACTTTCAAACAGACTGCAAACAGTTCTGTTCAATGATCCAACAAAACTCAGTAACATGGTTATCTGTCTTATACATTTAAATATATATGCAGTTATATTCTTTTTTTTTATTTAAGAGGAAAAAGAGAAAAACACAAAACAAAACAAAGCAGTGTAAGGTTACACATAATACAGAACTACAAAAAAAATATAACAGTAAGAAATCACCTGTTAATAGATTACATATTATCATCTTGGAAATAGTTGCTCAAATCACAGTATCAAAAAATACAAAGTAGACATTCAAACAGAGAGATGCAGTTATATTCTTAAGAGCACTTTCTTTTCCTTTCTTTTGTACAACGACAATTACACATTTTGGGTTTTATTACTCCCACAGTTCTTATTACTTTTTTTGAAGAGAGTAAAACCAAATGTGCCATAACAGAACAGAGTCAGTCAAATCAAAAGGATGGACATAATAGATAATGTAAAAACAAAATACTAGGTGATCAACAATGGTTACCATACTGCCTCTTGCTATCTTTTTCTTTTTTTGGCTTTATTCTTCTTATAGGTACCAGGGATAGAACTCACGACTGCCTGCTTGCAAGGCAGGCGCTTGTGCTGCTGAGCTAAATCCCCGGCCCCGCCTCTTGCTATCTTAAAAAAGAATTGCCTATATTGTCAGTTATAATAAAATTGAACAAAACAGTAAAGAAAAAAACCAAAACACTGGAGACATTACAGGACTTTAAAAGAAGATAATAGTCAACTGGAATGGGCGTCATAATGAATCTTATTGTCTTCACAGTTTTGCCTATACTTTCGAACTTGGTACTATCAAGCAAAGCAGAATAGAGGAAAATCAGTCAAAGCAAGATGGTGAGGGCTATACAGGGTTTTAAATCAAGTTAATAGGAAGTCAAAGTGGGTTACTCTAATGTATACTGCTATTTTTTTTATTTTTCCCTTAATTAAAAAGATAAAAAAGTAATTTAAAAAAAGGAGATTGATAAAAGAGGGCATAACAACAAAACAGCGCAGGTAAAAGCATAACCATTTAAGCAAAATAGTGTTTCACCACAAGATATCCTGACATAAAAGTAGTTACCCTAGTGTCTCTTTCCTTGAAATCTTTGAGTATAACTTCGGATACTGTAACACCAAACATATCAAGACAATGTAAAACCATTCAAGAGAATGACAGTATTACAGGGTATTTAGAACCAACTATCAGAAAATGAACAATGGTTTCTGTATAATCTTCTTGTCTATAAAAGTTTTTGCTTATATTATCACATATAATAAAATCCAATAAGATACAACCTGTTAAAACCGATGGAGATAGAAGAATAAAAGCTGGATGGGACTTCAAAGTAAGATGATACTAAATCAGCACTAGCTATTATGATGTCTTGTTTTCTCCAAAATAGCTGTTCCTACCATCCAATCTTTTCTGCCTCATTTTTGTTGAGCTCTTTTTCTGTCATTTGTTGTCAGTTTGTCTTCTTCATTTCGCTTTCTGCTCCATTCATTGTGCCCTCTCTGCCACTGTTTCTGAAGTCTTAGTATTTTCCTTTTTTAGAATATTCTGCAGTATTCTCTGTAGAGTTGAATTCATGGTTGCAAATTCCCCTAGTTCCTCTTTATCCTGGAAGAACCCTGTTTTTCCATCAATTTCTAGGGACAGTTGTGCAGGATATATCAATCTTGGCTGGAGGTTGTTATCTTTTTTTTTTGTCTTTTTCATTTTTATCGGTATCAGGGATTGAACTCATGACTGCACACTTGCAAGGAAGGCGCTTATTCCGCTGAGCTAAATCCCCAGCCCTGAGGTTGTTATCTTTCAAAGCCTGAATTATTTCCCCCCCACGCTCTTCGTGATTTGATGGTTTGTGCCGAGAAGGCTGCTGTAATTCTGATGGATGTTCCCTTGTAAGTGATCTGTTTAGTGTCTCTGACAGCTTTTAATATTCTGTTCTTATATTGGATTTCTGGAATTTTTATTATTATATGCCTGGGTGTAGCTCTGTTTGGGTTGTAGTTGGCTGGGGTCCTGTATGCCTCATACATCTGAGTATCTTTACCTTTTGCTAAATTAGGGAAATTCTCTTGGATTATTTCTGTGAATAGCTTTTGTAGTCCATTTATTTGTGTCCCCACTTCTTCTTTTATGTTCTTAATTCTTAAGTTATAGATCCTCTTATCATCTTCTAGCCTTTGTATTATTTTGTTTGTTTTCTTGTTATTTTTAAGGAGTTTTTCATTTCATGTTCCCATATTACCAATCTGCCCTCCAATTCAGATAATATATCCTTAGTTTCTTTCAAGCTGTTATGCCAGCTTTCGATAGAGTTTTTAGTTTCCTGGTAATCTCTTTGAACCTGCTTCACGTATTCTATGTTTTCTCTATTTTCTCCATTAAACAATTCTCCCCTTTTTTTCTGTTCTTCCATTCCACCATCTGTTTTTTCTTGGGTGGTGCTCAGCATTTCTCTAACTATTCCACTTATATGTTGCTTTATTTTATTAAATACTTCATTTTTAAACTCATCTATGAGACTCTGGAGATAACGCTTTATGTCTATTGGTGCCATGTCTGATATTGCATGTTTTCTATTTTCCTTTGTGTTTCCCTCTCCTGGATCAGTGTTCTCAGGATTGGGCACTGAGAGGACCCTTTCTTGTTGCTTCCTCTTCCTATACTTTTTGTTCCTTCCATACAAGCAAATGTAGGAGGCCCAATTTTTTTCTCTTTTTTGGTTACAGTTTATTTGAATTGCGCTGGCTAGGTGTTCCCGCCCACTGCAGTGTACTAGGGAGACACAGACCTGGGCAGCCTATGCTGGGCCTGCCCCTCCAAGTCAACCTACTGAAGGCTTCACTGCTAGGGTGCACCTCCAGGCGCTGGGACTGGGTTTGGGCTAGCCTACTGGGTCTTAGTCAGTGGTGTCACACAGGCCAGGCACTCCCCACCAATCCCACTTGAGAGGGGAATATGCAACTAATGTCACTGCAGCGCCCTGTTGCGGCAAGTCTGCCTCGTCCCAGTATGTCCTTTGCTGGAACCTCCTACTCTATGGGGTCCCCATTCTACTCACTCACCGCAAGTCGATGTAGGGCTCCCTGCTAGTCCTGCTCTCAACTCCGTTCGCAGATTCCTGCTCTCAGATCTTTGGCGCATCTCTCTCCCTGCCCTGCAGATTTGGATGCAGCAGGGGCAGCAGGAAATTCAAATCGCAGCTTCTAGTGGTGAGGGTTCTAGCTTCCTGCGCTGAGATTTTATCTGCTCCTGTTACAGCACCAGGATTGGATTTCCAGTTGGTTTCTCTTAGCTTAGTTCATTCCTGGGTCAGCAGGGTGTATCTCCCCTTCTTAGGACTCCTCATACCGCACCAATCCTGGATTTTAAGTGGGGTATTTCAGAGAGCCTCTGTAGCTGCTGTTATCTATCTGCCATGTTCTCCCAGAAGTCTCAGTAACCATTGTTGATCACCTCATATTTTGTTTTTAGGTCATGTAGTATGTCCATCCTTTTGTTTTGACTGACTCTTATTTTGTTGTGTCACATTTGGCTTTATTCTCTTCAAAAAAAAGTAATAAGAACTGTAGGAGTAATAAAACCCAAACTTGTGTAATTGTTATTGTAAAAAAAAAAGAGAGGAAAAGAAAGTGCTCTAAAGGGTATAACTGCATATAAATTTAAGTGTGTAAGATAGATAACCATATTATTAATTTTTGGATTGTTGAACAGCACTTTTTGCAGTTTCACTGTTTGAACGTCCACTTTGTATGCTTTAATTCTGTAACTTGAACAACTATTTCTAAGATGACAATATGTAATCTATCAACTAGTGATTTCTTAGTTTATTTTTCTACCCTTTTTTCTGTTTTGCTTTTCTCTTTAAATAAAATTTTAAAAAAAGAATAAAAAATAAAAAAAGAAACAAGCTGAGGCAGGCTCCTTTGCAGCCAAGGCTAGCTCAGTGTTCTATGCAGTTGTGATGATATGTGAGCCAACTACATTCATCCCCATGGAAAGGCAACTGATCTCACTTAGATCAAAACTTCTATTTCTGAGCTGTGCAGAGTGGTGCACACCTGCTTAATCCCAGCACCAGGTCACTGAGGTAGGAGGATCATCATGAGTTCAAGGCCAGACTACACTACACAAAGATCCTGCTTACACACACACACACACACAAAATCAATCAATCAATCAATCAACCAATTTGCTATTTCTCAGAGTTAAAAGTTAAAAACTGTATATAACTACAGGTAAGCTTAAGCTAGTTGTCTTCTACTCAGGTTTCTTCTATGAGTTAAAGTCACCATTTTAAAATATCTTGGCTATAAAAGTAGAGCTAAGAATTCTAAGATAGCAGTTGTCCTATGAAGGACAGCATCCTGCTCTCTTGAGAAAGTATTCAATCATTTTCAGCTGGCCCTAAGATTCTTTCCATATCTCTATCCCTTTCACTGCTCTATATGTTTACTGTATACATAGCCTGCTTCCTATGAGGTAAGCATGCTTAGTTTACAAGTTCAGCACACAAATTACAATTTTTGCACATCTGTTTTAATCTATATTGTTTCCCAAATTTTCATTGAGGTCTAAAAAACAAACCAGTATTTAATAGCTTCATAAGATGTCAGCTATTTAAGATTTCAGCTACTAAATATCATCTTTTATTTTTCACTCTTTTTACATTTAAGGGAGAATAAATCATTAAATGTTATAAAATGAAACTGGAGAAAGACATCATATAAAGAGAAGAGGCTATTACCTTGGAATTTAGCCCTTCCTCATAAATCAGAACCAACTCAAAGAAAGATGGACCTGAGAATAAGGTCAAATTCTTTGCTCACTGGTAACATGAAATTTCTAAAGTCTGTGCTTACTTTCTGATTTTTGACTTTGAAAGCTAACTTTTGGTTTGGGTGACTATTTCTAACAGAATGAAGTTAAAAATGCTTATTGTTGAAACAAGGATAGATGGAAGAAATTTCAAGGCAGGTGAGTGTTGAGGTGGTAGCATGGCCACTGTTGGGGGTTTATAACCAGGTCTTTGTTGAGAGTCAAGAGCAGAGAGACCAGAATGATTTAAAATTTTGTGAGAGTGACCAGAAAGAAAGCTACAGTACAGTGGTAGACTGCAAATGTAAAGCAGAGGAGACCTTGATTGCTGAGAAGAAATAGAATACAAAAGATGGCCTGATGGCATCACAAAAAGCAGCAAGATCCCTCCTCTGCTGCCTCAAAATTACAAAAGTGAAAGACTCTGCTTTAAGAAAGCCACAGAGGCTGGTCCGATGGCAGTGGGTTATCAGAACTTATTAACATTAGTGTCACTAAAGTTGGTATACCACCCCCCTCCACTGCTAAATTTGACTGGCTTTAAAAAAAAAAGATTTAGGTTGCACTGCTGGATTTGCTTTGGTCCCATTTCTTTGTATCTCCCAGGTTATAATATTTGGAATAAAATGTTTATTTTGTGCCATTAAAGTTGAGATATTTAACTTTCTTTTCATTTGTACAGGGGCTCACAGTTAAGAATTTGTCTTAATTCTCAAAGGAGACTTTTGAACTCTTCAGAAATGCTGAATCTATTAGAACTTTGGCAACTCTTGGAGATGGACTAAATGCCTCTTGCATAAAGGGATGTGCATGAGTCTTTGGGGGACTAGGGTTTGACTATCATGGTGTCTAGATGTTTCCCTTGCAGTCATGGGGGCAATATTTTCAGAGGTGGTTGAATATAGAGTTTATGATTGATTTATGGTCTAGAGCTGGGATTCAGGTGTGAGTACCATACCTGCTCTAGAGCAGGTAGCCTGCATACAACATGAGGGACAGAATGAGGTTTATCCTTTTGTTCTCTATTGTTTTTACTGTCTTCCACTGCCATGAACTGTTGTCACCCTTTCTTGGAGTCAGCCAATTATGGATTGAGACCTTTTCAGACTGTGCACTACATTTAACCTTTTCCCCTTTAACTTTGGGTGTCAAGTGTCTTGTCTCAGGAATGAGAATGACGACTAAGACAATCATTACAGTTTTTTCACTTTTGATTTTTGAAGACAGAATCTCCCTAAGTCATCCAGGCTGGTCTTGAATTTGCTGTGTAGTCAAGATTAGTCTTGAAATTGTGATCTTCCTCAGTCTTCAAAGTGCTGATATTATAGTTCTACATTATCATGTTTAGTTTACTCTTATGCTTTCTAAAAGGGAACACAAACTGACAGAACCTTTCTGAAAAATAATTTGGCAAAGCTTATCAGCCTTACAAAACATGCATTCCATTTCTAGAGATTTTTTCAAAGAAAATTCTTTCCCTAGTTCTTTCTCTATATTAGGTTGATGGGTCGTTTAACTGTTCTTCTTAGTATGTTTTCATACTTTTTCAAAAGACTGTAAAAACATACTTTTTTGGATAACAAAGTTGTAAAAAACAGTATATATAAAACACTATTCAAAAACAATTTTTATTCTATCAATATCAATTTTATTTGATATTATATGTGGGGACCATCTTCAGCATTTTATTATTATTCTGGAAAACTCCGTATGTATTAGCAGTAGTTTTGCTAACAACCTAGGATCTGGGTATTCAATAAAAATGCCCAGTCCACTTTTGCAGCTGTCACTTTAAGATGGTTTTAGATCAAAGCCTCAAACCACGAGTAGCCAGTGGATCATTCCTTCAAGCTTCCACAGACTCATGTGCTGTGTGAGTCATTACTAATATAGTAACTATAGTTACCATATTACAGAAAGGGACTTATTCCTGTCCTTGAATACCACTAATACAGGGATATATCAGAACCTCCAAGTACGATATAAAGGAAATATCATATCTCCCAACCTGTTAGATATCTCATATGTCAAGTTCAGGTTCTCTAAAATCAAAAAATGAGTTGTAGAACAACAGAATTTAAGAGGAAATATTTATTTATTTATTTATTTTTGCAGCACAGGGGATTGAACTCACGACCTCGCACCTTGTCAGGTAGACTCTTATGCTGCTGAGCTAAATCCCTGGCCCAAGAGGAAATATTTATTGAGGGATAGAAAGTGCCTGCCTGTGAGGGACAGCAGGAAACACCTGAAAGTGCCTGACTCCACTTCTCAGGGGAAGTTTTGTAGTGTGTGGGTACAACATGGGTTACAGCTCTGATCAACCAATAGGATTACAAACATAGTTGCTTAGGTAATATTGATCCCATGGAGAAGCAAGTCACAGAATGGATCCAGGCATCTTGGTTGCCCATTGAGGTGACTGCTGCCTATCTAGATTTTATTAGAGCAGGTGTTACATTTATCTCATCCCTCGGGGAGTATATAGGTCTCGTTCTTTTGGTTTTTGTTTTGAGACAGGGTCTCACTATGTAGTTCATTCAGGCTGTCCTTATGTGTCCCAGACTGGTCTCAAATAATGGGGATCCTGCTGCCTCAGCCTCTTGAGCGCTGGGATTAGAGGTGGGTACCATGCCTGGTTGTTATTTTGAGGTCTGGCCTCCAATTGATGCATCTCTGGCCACAGTATTAGTATGTTTTCTTTCTTTCTTTCTTTTTTGTTTGGTGCCAGGGATTTAACTCACAACCTTGCACTTGCTAGGCAGATGCTTATGCCACTCAGCTAAACCACTGGCCCCATAGTGTGTTTTCATCCATTGTATTGACTCTCTCTCAAGGGCCCCGTTCTACTTGACTGTTGGGACGAAAGGGGTAGAGGCAGGAGTGCTGGGCAAGATGATGCCAGTCTGTAATCCTAGCATTCAGTAGGATCATTAAGAACTGAATCCATCCTAGGCTCCACAGTGAGTTCAAGGCCAGCAGGAGCTACATAGGACACCCTGTTTAAAAAAAAAAAAAGGAGGAGGAGGTATACTAAGGCAAGGTTCTTGTAGAATAGACTTGTCATCTGATACTGGATATTTACAAATCCCAGTTCCTCCCACCTAATGAAATACTTTTCTCCTTCTTTTTATAGCACAAGAAATTATCTAACTTCTCCTGGTCATAGAAAGAAGCCTTAGGAATAGAAAATAAGTTTTAAGGAGTCGCGGGGGGAGGGGGGTTGTTTTTGCCTTTTTTTGTTGTTGAGACAGGGTCTTGCTCTATAGTCCAGCCTAGATTTGAACTCACTATATAGTCCAGGCTGGCCTCAAACTTGTAGTAATCCTTCTGCCTTAGCTTCCCAAGTGCTGGGACTATAGGCATGAGCCACTATACATGGTTCTTAAGTGTTCTTTCAAAATGATTTTCTGATGAGTTCAGGAGTTATATTTAAAACTTCCTAGTCACTGTTGGTAAACAGTTGAGATGATCTTATTTTTATTATTTTTTAAAATTTTATTTAAAGAAAGACTAAGCAAAACAGAAAATAGGTAGAAATAATACATATGTTCAGAGAAAAAAATAAACTAAGAAATTACAAATTGATGTTTACATATTGTTGTTTTACAAATAGTTGTTCAAGGTACAAGAGTGGAATATGTAAAGTGGGAATTCAAACAGTGAGACTGCAAACAGTTCTGTTCGATTGTTCAGCAAAAACTTAGTAACATGGTTGTCAATCCTATACACTTAAACATACATGCAGTTATCCATATCTTCATTTATGTTTAGATTAAACAAACTAAAGCAGGTCAAAATCATTCTGAACAAAGAATAATAGTATTGCTGGATTTTACATCACGATACTCTGTGATCAGCACTGGGTACTGTAGTGCCTTTAAAATTTAAGTTAAAGAAAGACTAAACAAAACAGAAAACAGGTAGAAATAATACATAATTTCAAAGAAAAAAATGAACAGTAGGAAATCACTAGTTGATGATTACAGATTATCTTCTTACAAATGGTTTTTCAAGATACTAAAGTGGAGTACATAAAGTGGGGATTCAAACAGTGAGTTGCAACCAGTTCTGTTCAACTATCCAACAAAAACTTAGAAATATGGTTATCAATTCTATACACTTAAACATAGATGCAGTTATCCATATCTTCAATTAATGTTGACATTGATTAAACCCAAGGAGGCTAATATCACTCTGAACAAAGAATACTACTATTGCTGGGTTTCACATTATGACACTCTAGGATCAGCACTGAGTATTTTAGTGTCTCTTTTTCTTCAAAGTATCTGTTCATTTCATCATGTGTTATAAGACCTGTTCTCATAAACTGTTTACAGATTCTACATATGCATGAGTCTTAACATGTATGTCTATCCTTTCTATATTAGAGGGAGTAACAAAACAAAGCATGGCAAAACAAAACATATTCCTATAAACACATAAAACAAAATAAACATATAAGACCATTGTACAAAGAGTTCTACCATGGTTCCTTGTGTTATCTCTTGTTATCTCCAATAGAATTTGCTATATCATCAGACATAGTATAATTGAATATATCAGTACATAACAGTATTAATAAAAACACAACTTTGTATATAGTATAGAACTTCAAAAACCAGCAGTTATCAAACCAGAGTGTGTATTGTAGAGTCTTGTCATCTTCAGTGTAGTTGCCTATACTCTCAGACTTGATACTATCAATCAAATGTTTTGAATATTGAATAAAATCTTCTCTGTCTCATTTCTGTTATGCTCTTGTTTGCCATCATTGTTTGCTTATCTTCTTCATTCTGTTTTCTGCTCCATTCATTGAGGCCTCTCTGCCACTGTTCCTGGAATCCTAGTACTTTTCTCTCTCTCTAGAATGCCCTGCACTATTCTCTGTAGACTTGGATTGGTAGTTGTGAATTTCCCAAGTTCCTCTTTGTCTTGGAAGCATCTTGTTTCTCCATTAATTTCTAGAGAAAGTTTAGCAGGGTATATCAATCTGAGATGGAGGTTATTTTCTTTCAGGGCTTGGAATACTTTGCTCCAGGCTCTTCTTGACTTGATGGTTTGTGTCAAGAAGTCTGCCATTATTCTGATAGGCATTCCTTTATAGGTTATCTGTTTCTTGTCTCTTAACTGCTTTTAATATTCTCTTCTTATACTGAATTTCTGGGATCTTGATTATTATATGCCTGGGTGTAGCTCTGTTTTGGTTGTAGGTGGTTGGAGTTCTGTATGCCTTATATATCAGAATATCATTTCCTTTTCCTATGTTTGGGAAGTTTTCCTTAATTATTTCTGTGAATAACCTTTGCAGTTCCTTTGCTTGTACCCCAGTTTTTTGGTTTTTTTTTTTTTTTTTTTTTTTTTTTTTTTTTGTGAAACTAATCTCTCAGCAGTACCCCAGCTTCTTCATTCACATTCTTTTTTTTTTTTTCCCCTTTTTATCGGTACCGGGGATTGAACTCACGACTGCCTGCCTTAAAGGCAGGCGCTTATGCCACTGAGCTAAATCCCCAGCCCCTTCCATTCACATTCTTTATTCTCAAGTTATAGATCCTTTTGTCATCTTCTAGCCTTTGTATTGTTACTGCTTGTTTCCTTGTTATTTTTAAAGTTTTCCCTTTCATACTCCCACATTGCAAAATTGTCCCCCAGTTTGGATAACCTATCCTTAGTTTCTTTCAAGCTGATCTGCCATCTTTCCATAGAGTTTTTAATTTCCTGGTGATCTCTTTGAATCTGCTTCATGTATTCTATATTTTTTTATATTCTTCATTAAATGTTCTCTCCTTTGAGTTCCTCCCTTCTTCCATCTGTGTCTGCTTGAGGGGTGTTTAGTATCTCTTTTAATTTTTTTATATCTTGTTTTATTTGGCTAAATGCTTCACTTTTGAACTCGTCTATGAGGTCCCGAATATATCTCTTTATGGCACTGTGTCTGATATTACATGTTTGCTGTTCTTGTTCTCCTTTGTATTTACCTGTCCTGGGTCAATGTTCTAAGGGTTGGGACCTGGGGACTTTTTGTTGTTGCTTCCTCTTCCCATCTTTTTTGCTTCTCCCAGGAGGCCCCAGTTTCTTTCTTTGTTGGTTACAATTCTTCTGAAGTGCGCTGGCCCTCTAGATGACCCTCTCCACTGCAGTGTGCTAGTGAGTTGCAGATAGGGACAGCATAGGCTGGCCCCTCCCCTCTGGATAAGTCGAGCACTGTGGCCTGTACTGTATTACTTTGCATCACCTCTCTTCCGGCTGACAGCGGCAGCCTTGGCACTGCCTCCCCTCTGGGTCATCAGCCACGGCGGGGTCAGGGGCTGGGGCAGCCGGTGTGTGCCCAGTCATTCCTGGGGCCATGGCGAGAGGTCTCGCCGGTGGTCCGAAGGTGCCACAGGTGGCTGGTGGAGTGCAGTGGCATGGGGATCAGTCAAGGTGCTGTGATGTGGACTACATTTTTTGGCACTGCCTCCCCTCCGGGTCAGTCAAGCTGCTGTGGCCTGCACGGTTAGTCAAACTTCTGAGATTTCACTGGGTTAGTGTGCACCACCACTGTAGGGACTTGATTTCAGATAACCTATTGGTTCTCAGCCAGGTCACGTGACCCAGGCCTACCTCTCTCCACCAATTCCTTTCAGGAAGGGAGCAATTGACTGAAGTTGCTGCTGCCCTTTGTACTTGCCAGTCCTGCCCAGTCCCACAATGTCATCTGCCAGAGCCCCCCATTTATGGAATGGCTCCACTCACATCACTCACCACAGTTTGATGTAGGTACCCTGCCAACTCAGCTCTCCCTTTGGCTCGCCAGCCTCCAAATTCAATGTTGAAGCAGCGAGACCTCAGACAGCTCAGCAAACGTGATGGGACCTTGGCAAGCTGTGGCGGGACCTCAGATGGTAGGCAAGTCACCTTAATTTCTTCTTGGGACGAGAGAATTCATCTCCCTCTGTTTGGGGCTCCTAACTCTGTATTATGTTGAATTCTAAGTTGACTATCTCAGAGAGCCTCTGTAGCAAGTTGTTATCTATCTGCCATCTTGTTCCTCCCCCTCAGTTGAGATGATTTTAACACATTCACAACGGGGCATACATGTGGTTCAAACTGGCAGGAGTGTGTTAATCAGGGAAGAAGACAATATGCGATATTCAGCTTGGGTGTTGGAAGAACTCCTCAAATGTCTCCAAACTGATTTAGTAAAGTCTACTTAACAGAAAAGGACTTATTCCTATCCTTGAATAAACTATTAGAACTGACATAGGCTGTAACCACAAAGAGAACCATATTTTTGGGAAACTTATCCAAAGGCAACTAGGGTTTCTAAATATTATCAAGCATCAGATACCAAACCTGTTCAACAAGAATCATAGCCTTAATGTACTGGATAACAGCTTCCTCTTCTGTGTGTGTGTGTGTGTACATGTTGTACTGGGGACTGAACCTAGGCCTTTACACTGACCTAATCCCTAGTCCTTCTTTATTTTTAATTTTGAGGTGGAGTCTCACTAAATCACCCACACAGGGATCAAAATTGTAATCTTTCTGTCTTGGGCTCCCAGAATGCTAGAATATGGGCAGGCACCACCGCATTTAGCTTAGCCTCCTTCTGTTAGAATATGCTTGGTGTCTGGTAACTTCTTGTTGTGGCTTGGAGTTGGGATATTAAATGTCCCCAAAGGCCATGTGTTGAGGGCTTGATCAATAGCTTGTGGTGTTACTAGAAGGCAGTGCAACCACTGAAGAGGCGGGGCCTATGGGAAGGAAGTTGGGTCCTTATGCTGTGGGAAAATTCTCAAGCCAAATCAAACCAAAAAGAAAGGAAGACTCTTTGCACCAAGGAGATAAGAAGGCAGCATTTAAGCATTTAATCTTTATACCAGGGGACTATTGGATTGTCATGCCAGTGGACTGCTGTGGATAATTTCTCAAAGGCAACAGTGCTAAACCTAAGAAGAGTTTAGTCTATATAGAATTTAGAAGCGCGAGGTGTAAAGCAAGTGACAAAATGTTACATAATTGGTTACATGCATTGAGTTCCATATTGACTTGCAGACTAGTCTTAAACAGATTGACACAAAGGAACTGTTTATCATAATACAGAACAAGGGGAGGGGGTCCTTACAGAGTAAGCATAGTTAAAAGCACTACCATAATATAGAAACATTCCAGGGAGCAGGCCCTTGAGTAAGCCCAAGGTGACTCACGGTATAGACAAATACTCTGACCCAGTGCTCAGCAGAAGGCTACAAACCCTGTCAAGGTCAACTGAATTCAGCAGAAACAGCAGAACAGAAACTTGGTCAGAGACTTCTAATTGATCGTGAAATATCTGTAAATACTACTGTATTTACATCTGTAGCATCTGTAAATACTACTTTATAAACATGTTCTTTTTTTTTTTTTTTATCAGTACCAGGGATTGAACTCATGACCGCCTGCTTGCAAGGCAGGTGCTTATGCCACTGAGCTAAATCCCCAGCTCCTTATAAACATGTTCTTATGGTATCATCATGCCCCAAAACCTGGGAACCCTGCCCCTAAAGGGTGATTAGGGCCCTGGTCCCTCCACATCTCTCTCTGCTTTCCAGTCAGTCTCAGGTGAGCAGCTTTGCTCTATCACATGCTCCCCACGATCTGCCTCACCAAAGGCCCCAAACCAATGGAGCCAAGCAATCATGGGTGGAAACCTTTTAAACGTGAAATGAAATAAGTCTTTCCTCCTCCTAAGTTGATTATTCTATCCTAAGTTATGTATCCTGTCCTAATAATGGAATGCTAACATACTTCTCCTCTAGAACCGAGCTTTCATACACTAATTTTTCTTGAACACATTTTCTCAAAGGGGTTTTGATGACTTGAATAAAATTTTCTGAGGTAAAAGACTTTGCATTGACTCAGTAGACATTTTCCTTACTATAATCCTGATTTAAGCAAGGAAAGACATAGAGTCCCTTTGTTACACGAGCAGCTTAATTTTAGGTTACAAAAAAGCCAGAGTCTCTGGGTTTTTGAGCATCATTCTAAGTAATTTTTGGGAAAAAAATCACTTGTAATACAACTATGATATGGTTTGCCCCGGGACTAGTGCCTCAGGTCACAGTTGAGGCCACAATGGTCCTGTGATGCTGAGATGCCCCAGGGCAAGATTGCACCAGCTAGAGATATCATGGTTCCTTAAGAATCCAGTAGTTAAAAAATAGTTTTACTCTAAATAAAGGACAAACTCCTTGTTAACCTGCTCTCTCTCCCCAGTCTTCATCAACATAAAGATCCTCACTGACCTGAGTCACACAATAATCCCTTCCCTGATTATATGCACCCAATACACAATGGCTAGCTCAGAGTGTCTTTGTCTTTGCCGATCCTGAGGCACTGACCTCTGTAGTAACCATGTAACTGGAGCACTGACCACATTGTTATAAATTAACTGACTGCATTGTCATGCTGTTTTGTATGTGTTGTTCCCCACCACCTTAGTAACCTGTTTGCTGTGTCAACTTTTGTTCCCCTTGTAAGAGACAAATGATGCTATGTCAACCATTGTTCTCTTTATGAAAGACAAATGTTCCTAGAATTGGCAGACCAAGGGCTATGAATTAGCTAACCACCCACTATGAAATGTCTCTGACCTCAAGCAAAGGGGAACAAAGGTCCACCTTGTTTCTGTTTCTCATCACTATGTACTTAATGATCAATGAGCTAATCATAAATGAACTATAAAAATCAGCCAAAATTCTAACTCAGTTGCACAGCTTTGCAAATTCCATCTGCACTGTGTTGCTGGGCCAGCTAAAATAAAAGTGCTTCTTAAAATGTCGTTTACCCCATCTTTTTTCCATCTCGGGGGTCTTGCCCCATTTTTCATCTCGGGGGCCTTTTTGGGGAAGTACAACAACCTCCCAGCCTCTGAGTCATGCATTACTAAATTTGCCTCTGTTTCTTACTTCATCCTTTTTCTATACCCCTCTATCAGGAAGTTGGGGATCTTGGTGGGGTCTCTGATAGTAGCTTGGACCAAACCAGACTCCTCCAAATTTAGGCTTAAGTATTCCAACTACTGAAATTAATTTCAAAAATATCCTACTAGTATCAGGTAACTTTTAGGCCTCACTTTGGGATATATAACACCTCAATGAACACTGTATTTCCTTGACTAAGATATTTTCTTGTTCCTTTTCAAATTCTTACATAATTTATCATGTATAAATTTTAAAAATCTCTCCAGGAACAAAGGATCATAGGAAGTCTTTCCAAGACTGACCCTGTCTCCACACCCTAATCCTACTGAATGTAAGTTTCTGAGGATTATTATTTTGAGACAGGGTTTCACTATGTAGTTCAGGATGGCCTTTAATTTGTGGCAATACTCCGGCCTCAACCTCCTAGGTCCTGGGATTACAAGGCTAGGCCATCATGCCTGGCCTAATTTTTTTTTTTTTCCCCTTTTTGAGACAAGGTCTCCCTAGGCAATTCAGGCTGGCCTTGAGCTCACTTTGTAGTCCTGGCTGGTCCTAAACTTGTAATGATTCTCTTGCTTCAATCTTCCAAGTGCTGGGATTATAGGCGTGTGCCACCATGACCCACTGGAATAAATTTTAGAATTTAAATAGTTTAACAAGTTGGCCCCTAATCATCTTTATACATGCTGAAGTATGAGAATCTCTGCACTGGAGTAACTGTAAGAATGAATGAGGGCTGAAAATGTAGCTCAGTGGTACAGCATTTGCCTAGAACTCATGAAGTGCTAGATTCCATCTCCAGCATCCTCCTCTTCCACAAAAAGAAGGAAACTAAAGGGAAAGGGAGAATGAAAGAATCCTAGCAAGACTGGACACTGAGAATTTAATACCAATGAGGGGACAGGACTGTAAAAAGTGGGGAGGATGATTAACACCTTTCTTTAATAATTCCAACTCTTTCCTCCGTATCTTCCGTTAGACTGGTTGCATCAGTGTGTTGATATTTTCTTCTACCTCTGAGAGCTTCTTCAGGATTTGGTTGACCTTCACCTCATCAAATTCCAAACACAGAAATTCAGATTCCTATAAAGCATAAAAAGATGTTTTAGAAGGGACCCCTAAGAAAGCAAAGGCTCTTCATCTAGTATGATTAAGCTCCAAAGACCTAGAGACTGATCACAGGGCCTCTGCACTGAGCTATATAGCTATAGTCCCTTTTTTTTACTACCTGTTTTGGTACAGACTCTCACAAAGTTGCCAAGCTGGATTTGATTTTACAATCCTCCTGGGCCAGCCTACCACAATGCTAGAATTACAGGTTATATCACCACATCCAGTTCTGTTTTTTGAGATCAACTTCTTTTTTTTTTTGATACCGGTTTGAACTCATAACCTTGCACTTGCCAAGTGCCTTGTGCTGCTGAGCTATATCCCTGGTCCAAGATCAACTTTTAATTAAAAATAATTATTTTTTTTTACCAGTACTGGGGATCGAACTCATGACCACCTGCTCGGAAGGCAGGTGCTTATGCTGCTGAGCTAAATCAGACCCTTTAATCTTGTTTTGAAGTCCTGTACTGCATTCACTGTTTTGTTTTTATTGGTTCTATTCTGTTCTGTTTTGAGTTTCCTATGTCTCATGGTATAGGCAACTATTTTGAAGATAACAAGAGGCATTATGATAGCTATTATTTATTTTCTATTATCTTTTTTTGAAATCCTGTATTACACTGTTTTATTTTGATTGGCTTTACTCTATCTTATTTTGTTTGGTTTTATTCTCTTTAAAAAAATTTATTAGAAAGTAAAAAGAGAAAATTTAAAAAAAAAAAAAAAGAAAAGAAAAGAAAAGAAGACTGGGGAAGGACTTCCAAGAAGATAGCAGAGCGGTAAGCAGCAGCAAGTCAACCTCTCCAAGATTCAGAATCCAGACACTAGAAAATAACATGGGGAAAAAGGAGGGAAGTGGATACTCAGATGCCAGGAAAGATCAGCAGGGAAAACTGAAGCCCACAGAGAAAGTGAAGAGAAGGTCTCACTGTAGAAAAAAGGGGGAAAATCCACACTTTCTCCCTAGCTCCTGATTCACTGCATGGAAGAGGAGGATTGAATCTACAGAGGCACAGTGAAAGCCTCCAGAGAGAAATACACTAGGTGAACAAAGCTGTGGGTGCTGAGTGACTCCAAACTATTTCCACGTACCCTGGAAAGGGTGGCTTGGTTGGATGGCAGTTGAGAGTGGAGCCAAAGGAACCTTGAACTTGGAGCAGTTCATCTCAGGGCTCCCAGTGTTGTATTACTTAAACATAGCTGTGATCAACTGATCTTCCTTGCATGCCAACACCTAGATTGTCTGAGGATCATAAACAATACTATAGTTCAGCAGCAAAGAATTGAGTTCTAGCCAAACAGGTAGCAATCTTTCATCTCTAATAAATTTGGACAGACTCAAAAGTAAAAAGCCAGCTATGCCTAGAAGACATCTCTGAAAAGTAGTCATTTCTTAAAGAGGTCTCAACACTACTCATAACGCAATCTACTATAAGCAACTTACAAACTTCAACACAGAAAACAAATTTAAAAAGTGATAAAACACTGAAGCAAGATGTAACCCATAATCCCCAATTCACTCAAAGCAAATCAGCAGGGTACTGAGGAGGAAGAAATTAAGAATCACCCAGCTAAATTTTATGAAATGGTGGCAGCAGATGTAACAAAACAGACCAGTAAGTCTCTTGACAAAAACAAAACCAAGATGGTTCAGAAATGATTACCATAATAAAGGAAATGGTAAGTGAATCTACAGTAAATAGAGATTTTTTTTTAATTTTATTTAAGGAGAAAAGAAAAAAAAAGCAGAGAAAGGGTACAAGTTATACAGATTTGCAGAAAAAAAATGAACAGTAGGAAATCACTAGTTAATGGATTACATATTGTCATCTTAGAAATAATTGTTCAAGTCACAAAATTAAAGCTTGTAAAGTGGACATTCCATCAATGATACTGCAAACAGTTCTGTTCAATGATCCAATAAAACTCTGTGATATCATATTCTATCTTATACACTTAAATATACATGCAGTTATATAGTTTAGAGCACTTTCTTTTCCTCTCTTTTGTACAATGACTATTACACTTTTTGGGTTTCATTGCTCTCCCGGTTCTTATTACTTTTTTGGAAGAGAGTAAAACCAAATGTGACGTAACAGAACAGAATCGGTCAAGTCAAAAGGGTGGACATAATAGATAATGTGAAAACATAATACAAGGTGATCAACAATGGTTACCATAATGCCTCCCGCTATCTCTAATAGAATTGCCTATACCATTAGTTATAATACAATTGAACAAAACAGTAAAGAACAAAACCGACAAAACCAAAACATTGGAGACATTGTAGGTCTTCAAAAGTAGATAAAAGTCAACAAGAATGGGCGTTATAATGAATCTCATTATCTTCACAGCTGATGCCTAAATTTTCGAACCTGATACTATCCAGCAAAACAAAATAGGGGAACATCAGTTAAAAACCAGATGGTGAGAGTAATACAGGGCTTTAAATCGAGGTAATGGAAAGTCAAAGTGGGTTACTATAATATATCCTGCTATTTTTTTTCCTTTAATTAAAAGGATAAAAAATTTTAAAAAGTATTAAAAAAGTAAATAATGGAGTGGAGATTGAGATAAAAGAGGGCATAACAACGAAACAGTGCAGATCAAAACATAACCATTTAAGCAGAATAGTGTTTCACCACCAGATAATCCTGACCTAAAAGTAGTTACCATATTGTCTCTTTCCTTGAAATCCTTGAGTACAACTTCGTATACTGTAGCATTAAGTATATCAAAACAATGTAAAACCATTTAAGAGAATGACAGCATTACAGAGTATTTAGAATCGACTAACAGAAAATGAATAATGGTTTCTGTATAATCTCCTTGTCTTTAAAAGGTTTTTGCTTATACTATCGTACGTAATAAAATCCAGTAAGATACAACCTATTTAGACCATTGGAGACAGAAGGACAAAAGCTAGATGAGACTTCAAAACAAGATGATACTAAATCAGTATTACCTATTAAGATGTCATTTTCTCCAAAATAGCTGTTCCTATCATCCAATCTTCTCTGCCTCATTTCTGTTGAGCTCTTATTCTGTCAGTAGCTGTCAGTTTGTCTTCTTCACTTTGTTCTCTGCTCCATTAGTTGTGGCCTCCACTATTTCTGGGTTCTTTGTATTTTTCTTTTTTTAGAATATCCTGCAATACTCTCTGTAGAGTTGAATTGGTGGTTGCAAATTCCCCCAGTTCCTCTTTATCCTGGAAGCACCTTGTTTTTCCATCAATTTCCAGGGACAGTTGTGCAGGATATCTCAATCTTGGCTGGAGATTATTATCTTTCAAAGCTTGAATTATTTCCCCCCACGCTCTTCGTGATTTGATGGTTTGTGCAGAGAAATCTGCTGTAATTCTGATGGGTGCTCCCTTGTAAGTGGTCTGTTTCTTGTCTCTGACAGCTTTTAATATTCTGTTCTTGTATTGAATTTCTGGAATTTTGATTATTATATGCCTGGGTGTTGCTCTGTTTGGGTTGTAGGTAGCTGGGGTCCTGTATGCCTCATACATCTGAGTATCTTTACCTTTTGCTAAATTAGGAAAATTCTCCTGGATTATTTCTGTGAGTAGCTTTTGTAGTTCATTTGTTTGTGTCCCTACTTCTTTTATGTTCTTAATCCTTAAGTTATGGAACCTCTTATCATCTTCTTGTCTTTGTATTATTGCTGTTTGTTTCTTTGTTATTTTTAAGAAGTTTTGCATTTCATTCTCCCATATTACAATTCTGCCCTCCAGTTCAGATAGTCTGTCCTTAGTTTCTTTCAAGCTGTTATGCCAGTCTTCGATAGACTTCTTAGTTTCTTGGTAGTCCCTTTGAACCTGCTTCACGTATTCTATGCTTTCCCTGTTTTCTCCATCAAATAATTCTCCCCTCTTTTTCTGTTCTTCCATTCCACCATCTGTTTTTTCCTGGGTGGGGCTTAGCATTTCTCTAACTATTTTGCATACTTCTAGCTTCAGGTCGTTGATAACTTCATTCCTGAATTGGTCTATGAGGCTCTCTATATGGTGCTTTATGTGTATTGGTGCGGTGTCCGCTATTGCCTGTTTCTCAGAATTGGGGGCCGAGGAGCCTTTCTTGTTGCTGCTTCTTCCCATATTCTCTGTTCCTTATATATGCAAGCTTATATGAGAGGCCCAGCTTCTCTCCCTGTCAGCCACAGCCTGATCGAATTGCGCCGGTTAGGTGTTCCCACTCACCGCTGCGCACCAGGCAGCCTACGCGGGGGCCCGCCCCTCCCGGCCTCCGTCAGGCTCTGGGATCTGGGATGGGCCAGCCTACGGGGTCCACCGGCAGCGTCACGCAGGCCAGGCACTTTTCACCAATCCCACCCGAGAGGGGAATGTGTGGCTGGAGTCACCACCGCGCCCTGCTCCCACAGGACTGCTCGGGCCCAGAAAGTCCGCTGGAGTCAAACTGTGGTGGAGTGTCAGTTTCTCTCACTCACCTCGCCGCAAGTCAGAAAATGCCTCTCTGCCCGTCCTGTTTTCGACTCCGTTCGCAGACTCCCGTTCTCAGAGTTTCTGCGCGTCTCTCTCCTTGCCGAGCTGATGTAGAGGCAGCCAGCCACTGCGCGGCGGGAAACCCAAATCGCGGCTTCCAATGGCGCAGGGTCCAGCCTCAGCAGCGAGACTTTTCTGTTCCTGTTTTAGCACCAGGACTGCATTCCAAGTTGGTTTCTCTCAGCCGAGTTCGTTCCTGAGTCAGCAGAGCATAACTCCACCTGCTTATGTCTCTTTAGTCCGCACCATACCTGGCTTCTGAGCCTAGTTTTTCAGAGAGCCTCCGGTAGTTGCTGTTATCTGTCCGCCATGTTCTCCCGGAAGTCGAGATTTTTTTTTTAAGAAAGAGGAATTTAGGAAAGACATGAATCATGAATGCCCAATACAGAAAAGAACTAAATCCCATAAAATAGGCTCAAGTAGAAATCCAGGAGATTAAAAATTGTACTAAAACATGCACAGCAGAGTACACCAATGTAAAGATAGAATATCAGACTGAAGACAGGCCTGTGGCTGGCAGTCATTAATGAAAGACCTCTTAAAAATATTAAGGGACCATGAAAAATCAGTCCAACAGCTGTCAGGTGATACAAAGAAAACTGATATAAAATTAACTGAAATCAATGAAGAATCAGAATAGCACAAACAGTATTAAAAAAACTTGTTCATGGAAGTAATAGCAGAAAACTTTCCATGCATGGAAAAAGGATTGAGATACAGATAAATGAGGCATACAGAGCCCCAAACAGTCATTACATAGTCATGTAGCAAAAAACTATACAGAGGAATATAACAAACAAGATTCCAGAAATTCAACACAAGAACAGAATATTAAAAGCTGTTAGAGAAAAGAAATAAATCACCTATAAAGGAAAGCCCATCAGGATCAAAGCGGACTTCTCAATTCATACCCTTAAGTTAAGGAGAGTTTGCAGTAAAATATTTTAAGCCTTAACAGAAAACAACCTCTGGGGCTGGGGATTTAGCTCAGCGGCATAAGCACCTGGCTTGCAAGGAGGTAGTCATAAATTCAATCCCCAGTACCGATAAAAAGGAAAAAAGACAAAAAAAAAAAAAAAAAAAAAAAAAAGGGACTTGGGAACAGAAACAACTTCTGATCCATATTGAGGGATCCCACAAAATTATCTTTCAAAACTAATGGAGAAATAACGTACTTCTACGATCACACCTCAAGAAATCACCAAACTGTTGTACTCTAGTCAAAAAACAGGGTCCCATGATGAAAAACAGGGCAAGACGTCTTTTTTAAAAGAAGCGCTTTTATTTTAGCTGGCCCAGCAACACAGTGCAGATGGAATTTGCAAAGCTGTGCAACTGAGTTAGAATTTTGACTGATTTTTATAGTTCATTTATGATTAGCTCATTGATCATTAAGTACATAGTGATGAGAAACAGAAATAAGGTGGGCCTTTGTTCCCCTTTGCTTGAGATCAGAGGCATTTCACAGTGGGTGGTTAGCCAATTCATTGCCCTTGGTCTGCCAATTCCAGGAACATTTGTCTGTCATAAAAGGAACAATGGTTGACACAGCATCAATTGTCTCTTACTAGGGGAACAAAAGTTGACATTGGACACAGGTCACTAAGGTAGGGGGGGATGACGCATTACAGAACAGCAGAACGATGTGGTCAGTTAATTTATAACTATGTGGTTGGTGCTTGGTTACTAGGGTAACGAGCTCAGTACAGAATGACAATATTACTAATAACTATCTTTTTAAGTAACTATTTTTGTTAATTATCTTTTAATCAATTATTTTAATTTTTAGCATCTTAGTATAACACAAACCACCCCCTTGAAAAGTTCTGAAGGATATTCTAGAAAAAGACAATGAGAATAATAATTCCATGAATCCCAATAGGATGAATCTACCAGGAAGGCAAGCAGGGAAAGAAAGGGAGTCAACAACAGGAAAATAATACAACAAAGATAAGTCAAGACATATCAGTTCTAACTATTAATGTGAATGGTCTTAAAAATGTACCTTCCAAAAAGTGGAAGGTACAAGTGGAACGTACTCAATACTGATTCAAGAAGTCCACAAAATTTGACCAGATTTCATAAAGATTCTTCAGGAAATTTTTCTCTTGGTTTCACTGGTTGACACAGAGACTCTTTACTAAGCACAAAGTTTGGCCATAAATCTGTTCTATAGACTGTCTGTCCTTTTATAAACCTCAATAACTCTCTGACCTATAGTAATCCATCCAATCCTGTGCCATCAGCATTCGATGACAGGAGAGAACATGAGGCAGAGGTCAAAACTGGCATGAGCTTCTTGTGCAATATGAGCAACAAACTAAGAATTAAGTGTGAGATTTTTGTCATCGCCACCATCCCTGTCTTCATCATCACCAAAATTGTCATCATCTCAACTACAAATACCAGGTACTTGATAAACATGGGACCTCTGAGCACTGAGGATTTTTACTGACTAAATTGTATCCCCTATCCCAAATATACACATTGAATTTCTATTCTATAACTCAGAATCTAGCTATATTTATACAGAAGGTCCTTAAAGAAGTGATTGATTTTATGGGTAATGGGGATTGAACTCACAACTGCCTGCTTGCAAGGCAGGCACTTATGCCGCTGAGCTAAATCCACAGCCTGAATAATACACTCTTGAGCAATCAGTGGGTCACAGGGGAAATTAAAGAAGAAATTAAACAATATCTATAAGCAAACAAAAAAACAAGTACAACTTACTGGAATCTGTGGGATGCAATGAAAGCAGTCCTCAGAGGAAAATTTATTGCGGTGAATTCCCACATCAGAAATACAGAACAAACACAAATAAACAGCCTAATGCTACACTCAAACATCTAGAAAGAGAAGAGCAAGCCAAGCCCAAAGCCAAAAGAAGGGAGGAAATTATAAAAATCAGAGCAGAAATTAATGCAATAGAGACTAAGAAAACAATCCAAAGAACAATGAATCAAAGAGTTGGTTCTTTGAAAGAATAAAATTGATAAGCCCCTAGCCAACCTTATTTTAAAAAGGAAAAGCTCAACTTCATACAATAAGGAATGAAAAAGGCGAAGTCACTACAGACTCTGTGGAAAAACAGAAGATCATCAACACCTATTTTAAAAACCTCTACTTTCATAGATTCGATAACACAGAAGAAATGGACAAATTCCTAGAAACATATGAAGTACCAAAGCTGGATCAAAAAGATGTCAAACTGCTGAATAACCCAATTTCTATTAATGAAATTGAAAATGTAAGTCCTTACCTACAAAGAAGGGCCCAGGCCCTGATGGATTCACTGTGGAATTCTACAAGAAATACAAAGACGACTTAATGCCGATACTCCTCACACTCTTCAATGGAATCAAAAGGGAAGCAATTCTTCCTAAGTCATTCCTGGAAGCAAATATTACACTAGTACCAAAACCTGAGAAAGACTCAACTAAAAAAGAGAACCACAGGCCAGTCTTCCTAATGAACACAGATGCAAAAATCCTCAATAAAATATTGACAAATAGGACGCAGCAAATCATCAAGAAGATTATACACCATGACCAAGTGGGATTCATCCCAGGCGTGCAGGGATGGTTTAACATATTTACATAAATGTAATCCACCGTATCAGTAAAGTCAAAAGGAAGAATCACATGATCATTTCTATAGATGCAGAAAAAGCTTTTGATAAGGTTCAACACTCATTCATGATAAGAAAATTGGAATAGATGGTCTTTACCTCAATATGATAAAAGCCATCTATGACAAACCAACAGCCAACATCATATTAAATGGCCAAAACCTGAAGGCCTTTACCTTAAAATCAGGTAGACAAAGATGTCTACCTGAGACAAAGATGTCCCTTATCACCGCTCCTATTTAATATAGTAAGGGAAATACTAGCCAGAGCAATTAGACAAGAGAGAGAAATAAAGGGGTAAAGACAGGAAAAGAGGAAGTTACATTATCATTATTTGCAGATGACATGATACGCTACATAGAAGACCTCCAAAACTGCATTGAAAGACTTCTATATATAATAAATAAATTCAGCAATGTAGCTGGATACAAAATCAATACTCAAAAATCAATAGCATTTGTATACACTAACAGCAAAATCATTGAGAGAGAAATAAGAGAAGCCACACCCTTCACACTAGCATCTAAAAAAATGAAATACTTAGGAATTAATCTCACAAAAGAAGTAAAAGATCTATACAGGGAAAATTATAATACCCTGAAAAAGAAATCAAAGAGGCGCTCAGAAAATGGGAAGACATCCCTTTTTCATGGCTAGGAAGAATAAATATTGTGAAAATGGCCATTCTCCCAAAACTGTTATACAGATTTGATGCAATCCCAGTGAAAATATCATCAACATACCTCATAGATCTAGAGACATCACTCCTAAAACTCATCTGGAACCAGAAGAGATCTACAATAGCAAAGGCAATTCTAAGCAGCAAAGGCAAGGCAGGAGGCATCACAATCCCTGACTTAAAGTGATACTACATAGCTACTGTAATAAAATCAACAAGGTACTAGAATAAAAACAGATCTGAAGATCAATGGAATAGATTAGAAGATACAACCACAACTACCAAAACACTCTACCACTTTATCTTTGATAAAGGGGCCAGACATGTTCACTGGAAGAATGACAGTCTCTTTAATAAATGATGCTGGAAAAACTGGCTCTCCATATGCCGAAAACTAAAACTAGATCCATGCCTATCACCATATCCTAAACTAAAATCTAAATGGATCAAAGATCTGAATATTAAAACAGAAACACTAAATCTGCTGAAAGTCAAAGTATGTAGAAATCTTGAAGACATAGGGGTAGGTAAAAATTCATGAACAGGAATCAAACCGCATGGGAAATACTTCCCAGAATCAATAACTGGGATCACCTCTTATTAAAAAGTTTCTGCATGTCAAAAGAAATCTCCAGCATAGTGAAAAGAAAACCTACCAACTGGGAAAAAATCTTAATGAACTGTCCCTCAGACAAAGGATTTCTAAAACATATAAAGAATTAAAAAAAAAAATCATACCTCCGAAATTCAAAGACCCAATCCAAAAATGGGCATCTGAGATGAAAACAAAGTTCTCAGATGAAGAAATACAAATGGCAAATAAACACATGAAAAAATGTTCATCATTACTGGTCATTAGAAAAATGCAAATTAAAACAACACTGAGATTTCATCTCACTCCACAAATGCTGGAGAGGCTGTGAAGTAAAAAGAACTCTCCTGCACTGTTGGTGGGAGTGTTGACTAGTACAACTACTGGAGATCAGTCTGCAAAAGCTGAGATTGGAAGTCCCATTTGACCCAGCTATTCCACTTCTAGGCATATTGCCAGAAGAACTGAAAACATTACACCACAGTGATATATGTGCACCCATGTTTACAGCAGCACAGTCAGCCAGATCTTACCACTTAGGTGTCCATCAACTGATAAATGGATAAAAAAGTTGTGGTATTTTTATACAATGGAATACCACTCAGCTATAAAGAATGATCACATTGAGATATTTATAAATAAATGGATGCAACTTGAGACCATATTCATAAGCAAAATAAACCAAACTCACGTATAAATACCATATAGTCTCCCTAGTGAAAGAAGTGGTAAGAGTACATAAGAGTTTATGATAATCATGATTCCCTATTACATTGCTTTGAAGACATATAATGTTTGCATTCATTAGTTGGAATGGTTTTATCCTGGTTTGTTGGATTTTATTATCTGTGATGGTATGAGCAGCTATTTTGAAGAAAATAAGACATCATAATAGCCAGTGCTGATTTAATGCTCCAATGATGTGATGCTTATTTTCTCCCCAGATCTGGAGTCAGATTCATGATTACACCAGTGCATTTAGACACTCTTATTCTTATAGCTTTTATTCATACTATTATTCCCACATACACGTCCTTACTCTTTGTGAATCTTATGTCCCTTTCAAAGTTTAAATTAAGTTGTATCTCTGTTTTGGTTTTTGTGACAGGGTTTCACTATGTAGTTCAGCTGGCCTCAAACTTTCAGCGATCCTTCTCCCTCAGCTACCCTACTGCAAGCACAGGTGTGAGCCACAAGCCTGGCAAGTCTTATTTCTTTAATGAAGATTTTTCCAATCCAGCCAAACAGGCTATCTCTCCTCTGAATTTCTAGACAATCTCATGATCTTATAAATGTAACAATCCATGTACCCTGTCTTATACTGTCTGATTCTATGTGTATGTATATATCTATTTACAAATGATCTCTGATAATCACTGAACACAGGCTTTTAAATCATATAGACCTAAATTCAAATCTAAATCAAGATTCCACCATTTAACAGCTGTATTATTGGTTAGATTTTAGTCTCCTAGTTTTTAAAATGGTGATTTTATTATTATTATTTTACTTATTTATTTATGTTTTGGGGGGAAAAGGTCTCACTATGTAATTCAGGCTGTCCTTGAACGTACTATGTAGCTAAGCTTGCCTTAAACTCCAACAGATCTTCCTGTCTCTGCATGATGTGTACTGGGATTACATGTGTATACCACCATTCCCTGTTTAAAATGGTGATCTTAACAATTTAACTGGTAAGGTTTCTATGAAGATGTCATACTTGCATCTTAGGTTAACTTAACAGTTCTGAGGGAACGAAAACCTCTCTGGTTTTAACACAGTACGTCATACTCAAAAACATTTAAAAACTGTTAGATATGCAACATTTCTAATTTCCAAAGGGAAAAATAAATACTTAATTTTCACACTAACACACTGCACCTCTAGTGAGCTAATCCAACCTTCACTATCAGACTGAAATCAGCAGCAATATCCCGCTTCCCGGATGCTCCCAATGGCTGCCTCTCGAGATCCTGTTTCTTCCTGTATTAGCTCAAGAAGGTGTCTATCAGCTAATGAAAGAGTATCAAAGGTGCCACAGTTGAGTGTATTGCTTTCCTTTAAGCTCTGGCTGTGACAGTGGCCATGGCAGCTAAGTGACAGAGTATGACAGGGGACAAAAGACTCCATGTTAGAGTTGCCAGGAATGTGAACCTGCTCATGGGACTACTAATGAGTCCTTTGATTAAAAGCAGGGTCACAAGCCCAGGTATAAACCCTGTCCCTCCAGTCCATCCATCCAATCCTAAGATAGAAGAGAACACATTTGGTGGTGAAGCACTAGGTTGCTGAAACAGTCATGCTTTGACCTGTATTGTTATATTGTTATGTCCTCTTTTATCTCAATCTCTCCCTTATTCATTAAAAAAATTTAGTTATTTTTAATGGTTTTTTTTAATTAAGAGGAAAAATTTAAAAAATTGGCAGGATATATAATAGTAACTTTTTTTGATTTCCTATTAACTTGTTTTGAAGTCCTGTAATACTCCCACTATCTTGTTTTGACTGATTAGACTCTGTTCCATTCTGTATGATAGTATCAAGTTTGAGGGTATAGGCAACTACTTTGAAGGCAATAAGATTCACTAAGATGCCCATTCTGGTTTGACTATTGCCTCCTTTGGAAGTCCTGTAATGTTTACAATGCTTAAGTTTTATTGGTCTTGTTCTCTACTGTTTTGTTCAACTTTATAATACCTAATGAGATACACAATTCTTCTTAAGGAAACAAGAGACATTATGGTAACCATTACTGATAACCTTGTACCCTGTTTTTACATCATGTGCTATGTCTATTCTTGGTTTTGACTGACAGCTTTGTTTTGCCATATTTGACTTTATTCTCTCCCCCCCCCAAAAGTAATAAGAACTAAGGAGTAATAAAACCCAAAATGTGTAAATTTTGTTGTAAAAAAGAGAAGGAAAATAAGTGTTCTAAAATATACAACAGCAAGTGTGTTTAGGGGTGTTAAATAGCTGACCATATTAATGTTTTTGGTTGGATCATTGAACACAACTGTTTGAATGTCCACTTTGTATGCTTTGATACTGTGACTTGAGCAACTATCTCTAAGATGATAATATGTAATCTATTAACTGGTGATTTCTTACTTTTTTTTTTTTTTGTAGTTCTGTATTACTTGTACTCTTACACCGCTTTGTTTTGTTTTGTTTTTTCTCTTTTTCCTTTTAAATAAAATTAAAAAAAAAAAAGAAGAGAACATTCAAACCATCAGTTTTCTTATAATCAAATTGGGATTTTTTTTTTTTTTTTGTCTTTTTCGTTTTTATCAGTACCAGGGATCGAACTCACGACTGCCTGCTTGCAAGGCAGGCGCTTATGCCGCTGAGCTAAATCCCCAGCCCCCAAATTGGGAATTTTAATATTCAACAATAACAGTGAAAAATCAGAAGTCCACAATTTAGATGGCATTCATACTATACTTTATTTCCATAATTTTCTCATTCTTAGCAAGAGGGCAAGGGAACTGATATGAACATTTCCATTCTAGTGTTTTGATATGATAATCATCCTCCACTTCTGAGAAAACACCAATAAAATTCTATTTGTGTTAAATTTATCCTTTGTGGCAGAAACTAGAAGAAAACAAGGACTGCAATAGCTGTACCAATTATTCAAAGTATAGAAATGTGCCGTAATCCCAGCATTTGGAAGACTGAGGCAGGAGGACTGCATGAGTTCAAAGCCACACTGTATTATATAGTGAGTTCAAGTCCCACCTGAACCACATAGTGAGATCTTGTCTCAAAACTAAACAAACAGCTGGGGCTTTTGCTCAGCTGCTTAAGCGTCTGCCTGGCAAGCGCAAGGTCATGAGTTTGATCCTTGGTACCAAAACACAAAAACAAAAACAAAAACATACCCCCATTACTCCCCCCGCCCAAAACAAACCTCCAGAAGTATAAACTTACTCCAAGGTTTGGAATCACCTCATCCCAGAAAGTATGGCTATCAATAAGAAATCAAAGAATAACAATCAGTGGAGGAACTGTAGGGAAAAAAGAACCCTTCTCCACTGTTGGTGGGAGTGCAGACTAGTATAGACTCTTGAAATCAGTGTGGAGATCCTAAAAAAACTACAATTTAAAGTCTTATTTCACACAATTTAAAGTCTTATTTACTTACCTTCTGGCTATTTTCCAAGAAGAATTAAAAACACTGTACCTCAGTGATACACGTGCAACACGTTTAGAGCAGCACAATTTGTAAGAGGTAGAGCTTGGAAATAACCTAAATGCCCACTGACAGAGGAATGGATAAAAAAGATGTGGTACTTTTATTCAATGGAGCACTACTCAACCATAAAGAAGGACAAACAAGACTTTTATAGGTAAATGGATACAACTTGAATCCACACTCAATAGTGAAATAAATCAAGACATGCATGTGTAAACATCACATTGTCCCACAGCTAAAAGAAACAATATATACACAAAATATAGTTAAGATATTTTACTACTGATTTCTCTGAGTTTACTGAAAAGTTTGCACTGGTACTGTTTGGACAATTAAATGCAGATGTCTTGTGCTCTAGGTCACTAATTTGGGAGTGGTGATGCACAATGTGTATACCATTGTTTTCCCCTGATGATTGTGTTTTGAAATTTTGTATTTCTTTTTCTTTGCAATAAAATGGATTTGGAAGACAAAGAAAAAAGAAGCCAACTGTTTCCAGTGAGTCAGCAGCAGCCATGGTGTTTGGGAGGAGAAAAAACAAGTCAACCCCTTCCTATGAGCCATGAGCAGCTGGGGGCTGTTAGGAGGAGAAACAAGAAGCCAGCTCCTTCCTGTGAGCTGGCAGCAGTCCTGGGTCATCAGGAGGAGAAACAAGAAGCCAACACCTTCCTGTAAGCCAGCAGGCAAGTGGGCTGGGAGAGAAGAGCCAAGTTGACCCCCACAACCCCACCCGAGTAAGCAACCAGCTGACCCAGGGAACCACAGGCTGAATGAAAGCTACTGAAGTAAAAGAAACAGTTTAATGCTTGCAGTGGTTGGTGCTTGATTGACTTTGCAGGCCTAAAGCTAGTAGACTGAGCATCTATTTAGAGGATAACAATATGTAATATAGCAACTATGGGAGATTTCCTTCTGAATGTGGTAGCCATTGTCTCACTAGTGTGAGAAGCTAAAAGAAACAATATATATACAAAATATAGTTAAGATATTATACTACTGATTGTTTTAGCAGACTCAATTGTCAACCCTTCAAAAACAGAATGGAAGTTTCCTTAGCTTTATAATTGTTCATACATCTTGTTATGAAAAGTTCAGTATTTAAAGCTTTTTGACTGTTAGATTTAGAAAGCAGTCTTTTTTTTTTTGTACCGGTGATCGAACTCATGACCATGTGCTTGCAAGGCAGAAAACAGTCTCTTGCATGCTAAATTCTGCTATTTTATAGAAAAGCCAGGAAGAAAGCCCTCTTTTTCACTATCATGGAACACAAAGGGTGCTAGGAGAGGAAAGTCACTGGTTTGCTAATTACATCATTTAAATTTGTATCTGGCTCCAAAATTTCTAGCCGTATAACCTTGAAAAAAGTTTTAATTTCTTAAATATTGGTTTCTAAATATAAAAAAACAAAAAATAGTACCTATTTAATAGATTGTTATAAAGACTAAACCAGCCCATATACAAATACCCAGCACTGTTTTATATGAAACTGTCTCTCAATAACTGTCTCTCCTCTTACTTACACGTATCCTATCCCCTGATACTCTATAAGGAGTTCTGCTAAATACTTTAACTAATGACTCTGTTTTCTTCAAAATAAGCACTTGACTCTTAAGAGTGACAAACAGTCATGGGCAAGACTCCTGGGGCCAGACATTGTCCCAGAGAAACAAAAAAGTTCTCACTCTGAGAACAGTGCCAACTGCTTTAGGCTATAACAAACCCTAAACACTAAATCTCTTCCTGCATGTTTTCAGTGTTAGTTGACATCCTGAAAGCTTTGTCCTCTTCCAAATCTTTTTCTCTTTGCAAAGACCAAGCACACTGTTTGCCTTCTTTTCCTTTATTAGTAGGTCTTTATTCAACAAGCCCACCTACTGGATTAAGATATTAGCAATCAGATAAAAGGCCAAGTTCAACCATAAGAAATTGGCAAAGTCTCAGAACTTTATAGTCAGCCTTTCTTAATCTCTTAGGATCTGGGTTTTTGTGCTTTTTTGCTCTCATAAACAGCAAGACTAGCTGATGCATTGGTTCAAACATGCCTGTGCCTTTTCTTCATCTTCATTATCAAAGAACTCTCTTATCATGTGGAAGACTGCTCACTTAAGTCCAGAGTTTCAGACTATAACTTTTTTTGTTTGTTTTGAGGCAGTGTCTCACTGTGGGTTAGGCTGGCCTTGAACTCATGGCCACCCTTCTGCCTCAGCCTCCCTAAGTGATGGGATTACACGTATGTGCCACAACACCCAGCATGTAACTACTATTTTAAAAAAAGCATCCTCTCCCAACCTCTCGTGCTTCATAGTGTAGGCAGACTTGATATGGCACCTCCTGAAAAGCTATGAACTGAAGGGAATGAAAGCAATGATGCCTACTGACAAGGTTCAGGATGTTCCACCTCAAAATGACTGTAGAACCAGAAAATCCCACTCCAAAATATGCCTATTTGGTACAAAAGTCTCTTTTGGAGAACTGGAAAAGCTCTAAAAAATAATCTTTTTTGGGGGGTCAAATTCATCACCTTGCACTTGCTAGGCAAGTGCTTGAGCCACTAAAAAACGACCCTTTAAGAAGCATCTGTATCTATAAAGAAAATCAGCCAGGCATAGTAAAGATCTCAGCCAAGTGGCACAGGCCTTTAATTTCCACAGGTTAAGGCAGGAAGATTGAGAATCAAAACATTCAAGCTTAGCCTGAGTAACTCAAATTGCCTCAAAAATTACAAAAAGAGGCTGAGATGTAGCTCAGTTTGGAGACTTTGGGTACCACACAAATATTCTCTCTCTCTCTCTCTCTCTCTCTCTCTCTCTCTCAATTTAGTTATTTTTCTCATGCTGATACAGAGAAGAAGGTGCCCTTATAGTCTGATTGACTGTTTACAGTATCCAGAACTGAATCTAGGGCTGTCTCACTAATGTAGATATTTATTCCTGCATAATAAATCTTACCTTTGTTTTACTGGCTTTTCCTAGCCATTTTAGCCAGGTCTTCCTCCATATCCTTCTTTGTTTCAAAGAATCACAGTATTTAAAACTCAGTTTTAAACTGCCCTTGTGAAGTCATCTCTCAGAATTATGTTCCCTGTACACAGGAGACACACAAATTATTAAACCTCTACCTTATCTTACTCTTGTTAATCTTTTCTTGTGGGGTATCTCAGGCAAGAATTTATGAAAGGTAGAAAACTAGTTTTTCTCTCCTACACTACACAAGGTTGAAGTACAAGCAGCACTGAGTGAAAAGGTATACAAATACAAACCCATTTACCATCTAACACAGCGACTATCACATTAGCGGTTTCAACTCCACCTAACTCAGGGTCAGGTTCCACATTCCTTGCACTGTCAAGGTACAAAACAGAAAGCGGACTTCACAAAGGCAACTGACATTTGACTTACAGCAACCATTTCTAAATGTAAGGATCACCAACCTTAAAAGTCAGTGAATTAGTCATAAAACACTGTAAATCATCTGCTTTCTAGAGAAAAGACTTTTTAATAGGATTCCTTTGCTCACTTTCTAGCTCTTTAGCAACTCATCCCTTTTGGCATTCTAATTTTTAAAAAAAGTCTGTACACACTTTGTTTTTTCCTCAATTCATATAAACAGATTTGCAGAAAGCTATCTGAAAAGAACATGCAGATACAGGGCAGTCGGAAACTGAGTCTCTTTAGTTGAGGGCAGAGAGGAGCTAAAAATTGCACTCTAGACAAAACAGCACACTCTTCATCAGCTCTCCACCCAGCACAGGGATGTTCTGCCCACTGTCTCACTCTACCTCCTTTTCCTCCTATAAAAGTTCTTTCTACAACCAAGTATGGGAAGACAGAATTCGAGGCAACAAAGAAACCCCTCTGTCTTCTTTAGAGCTAGTAGCATTTATTTATTTACTTATTTACTTACTTATTTTGGTTTTTTGAGACAACATTTCATTATGTAGCTCAGGCTGGTCTTCAACTCACTAGGTAGCCCCGCTGGTCTCGAACTCATGGCAATCTTCATGTCACAACCTCCCAAGTGCTGGGATTATAGGTGTGCTAGTTTTTAATAAATCCTTTTTTCTTCTACTAATCTGTCCCTCAAGTCTTTAGGTTGAGTGGAACAAACCTTAAAATCTAGTAACAGTACTGAGTATCTTACACTTTTCAGGTATAGTTCTTAACACTAGGATTCAGCTTTATATAAGAGAATCTCTACCCTTGAAGACTTTCCATTTTAGAGGAGGGAAATAGAATAAAACAATTAAAAAGCAATTCTAACAGATCATGTAGTTCAAAACTTCTAATCTACAGTAGATATACATAATACTCTTGCTGTGCTGAGGAAACTGTTAGCTACCTTCCAAGTAGTTCACTCAAGGGGTAAAGAAAATTGAATGAATATAGAAACTGATTCAGTTCCAAAACTCAATTCTCATATTATTATCTACTTGCTGTGATTAGCATCAATGCTTCTGTCCTTTGTTAACACACAAAAGCAAGAAGACATCAATCATAGGGAGATAATAAAAATCAGAACATGAAATTACAGAACATGAGACAAGAAATCAGAAGATCTAGGCTCTACTTCTAGTTCTATCAACTTACTATGCATAGGAACGTGGCTAATTCACTTAAACTCTTGGAGCCTGACTTTCTGTGCCTATTCTATCATATTTCATACGATTCTTAGGATGTTTTAGTAAAAAAATAAAAGTCATCTTTTCTGCTCATTTAGTGCTCAGTATTGTTATTAGTCCCACAATTCCTATGGAAAAATAACCCACTTTGGGGTTAGAAACTGGTAGCAGCTATTTTGAAAACTCTGCTTCCATGTTTCTGGGGGAGGGAACTCCAAAAGGGTTACTTATGATTTGGAGGAAACAGAATCCAAAAATTGCTATCAGAGTCCTTTTTAGTTATTACTTCCTACCACTCTGGGTCAAGATAAAAAAAATATTATTAATATTGTTTTGTCATTTTGAGACAGGGTCTCACTATGTAGTTCAGGCTGGCTTTGAGCTCACTTTGTAGCCCAGGCTGGGCTAGAACTTGCAATGATCCTCCTGCCCCAGCCTCCTGAGTGCTGGGATTATAAGGCATGTGCCATCACACCCGGCTCAAGATAAAAAATTACTTTCTGAAATTTTGTTTTGTTTTGTCTTTTGTGGTATTAGGAACTGAACCCAGGGCTATTACAGTGACCTATGCCTTCAGCTCTCCCCTCCCCCTTCTTAAAATTTTGAGTAAGGGAGTGATTAAATTGCAAAGTTTCCCAGACTGGGCTCAAACTTGTGATCCTCTAACTCAGCCTCTCAGCGTGCTAAGATTACAGGTGAGTACTATCACCACCACATCTAGCTGAAAAGCATTTAATTTACACTCCATGAAGTCTTTATATTAGTCACTCATGTGAAACAGACAATGGTAAAGGCAAACTGTACTTACACAAGAGAAAGTTGCCATCCTTTTGTTTAGGAATGTGTAACTGAAACTGAGTATGCAAAGGAATGTGCACGCCCCTGCATAGGCTTTCCTATACGAATACTTACAGGTTCCTGTGTTGTCAGTTTTCTTGTGTTGTGGCTAAATACCTGAGATAATTTATAAAGGCAAATAATTTATTTGTCTTATGGTTTTAGAGGTTTTGGTCCATGGTTACTGGATCCATTACTTATAGGCCTGAGGCAAGGCTGAAAATCAGTGAGGAATGTGTGATGGAGTGTAAAACTGCTTACATCAAGGTGGCCAGGAGAGAGAGCACTCAGGTTTATAACAAATCCCCTGCTCCCAGACCAGTTAAGTTATGAATCCATAAAAGGATGATCCACTCATGAGATCAGTGTCCTTATGAACTCAATCAGAGGCCTTCCCTTTGAACACTGCTGCAGTAAGGATCAAGCCTTCAACACAAGAGCTTGAAGGAAATTTAAGATCTAAATCATAACAGTTCTCCAACAAAATTCCCTTGCTCTTTAAGGAGAATACTACTTTGCAAATAACTCATTTTTTTTTTTTTTTACTTGCTGTAAGCAATAAAGCATGCTTTTATCTTCACTCATCAAGATGGAATAAACTGCATTCAGCTACTCTTGCTTATTTAGCACCTAGATAATCCTCCTCTTTTTCTTAGAAGACTGACCATTTGTTCGGGGAGGGGTGTCTCCAGAGCTACTATTTTAAATTCAACTGCTATAAGGCAGGAAGGTCAAATACAGAGTTAAGTCACCTGGGCAACAGAGGGAAAGAGCAAGGAATGGTAGGAATGTACAAGGATCATCTAAAGGGATAATCTTATCTCAGAATTAGCCTATTTGCAAAAAAAAAAAGTAAGCCCAGTATTGCCAGATTTTGTTATTTCAAAACATCCCCCAAACATTTTTGTGTGTGATGGCCCCAAAATCTTATTTGCAAAATGCTTACAGTCCTCTAGGGCTATTATAAATTGAAGGGAACCAGAACCTGACACTTCAAAATATGTTACTTTGGCATAAGGATTATTTTGAATTGAAAGCAAATGAGAAACAGCAGACTTAGTAAAGTTCCATACCTTCCCTCATGGAGGCTCTGCCCTTCTGTTTTCATACAGGAAGGGGCAGTACTATCCTGAATCCCCAGCAAAGACTCTAGATTCTTAATCCAGAGATAAAGACAAAAGAAATTTGTGTAACAAATCTTACTGAAACAACCCTTAACTTCTGTTAGGTTCCCTCCATAGTTTCCTACAATCTATTATGCCTAAGAAAAAAAGGTTAGATCCCCTTTCACAGCTGTACAAAAAAATTACTTTATTAAAAGTGGTACAAAACTGTAATATTAGTACTTCAGAGGCCGAGGCAGGAAGATTGTGAGTTTCAGGACAGATTGGATTACACAGCAGGTTCAAAACCAGGTCAGGCAGAGAAACTCTCCCACAAAAAACTCAAGAAATGAAATGAAATATAAAATACAGTGAAATATAAAATACTAGAATATATACATACATACATACACACACACACACACACACACACACACACACACACATTCTAACACATCTTTAGGTCTTCTTTTTTAGGAAGTCCTCTATTATGTAAGCACAAGGAACTATTTGAGATTGGACAGAAGAAATGAAGTAGGTAGACAGGAGGATAAGGAAAATTGTACCCTTAAAATTGTACTTTTAAGAAACACTGCACTTGTGCCTGCCTGGCAAGTGCATCAAGGTCATGAGTCTGATCCTCAGTACAAAAATAAAAATTAAAAAAAAAAAAAACAGAAACAAAAACAAAAACAAAAATAACACTCTACTTTTAGGCAGGGAATATTAGTACACTCTGTAATCATAGTACTGGGGAGGCTGAGGCAGGAAGATTACCCCAAGTTTAAAGCCAGCCTGAACTACATAGTGAGATCCAGTCCAAAACAAACAAATAAAAACTTTTAAAAACCTGCGGTTTTAAAACACAAAATTACTCAAAGCTATAATGACTTTTTCCCTTCCAGAAAAGTTCTTAAGGGAAGTCTGTCCACTGAGCCTATGCTTTTTCTCCCATAGGCTTCCATCTTTTTGTTTATTTGTTCATTTGTACTGGGGATTTGAACTCACAACCTTGCACTTGCCAGGCAGGCACTTATGCCACTGAGCTCAATAACCGCCCCCACACTTTTTTTTTTCCATCTTTAAGAAAGCAGTACAATTTCTGATTAGAGTGGCACACACCTGTAATCCCAGCGCTTGGGCGGGTGAAGCAGGAGTAGGAGGCCAGCCTAGGCTACAGGTGAGTTGAAGGTCAATCTGGAATATGTAATATAGGGAGACTCTATCTAAAAACACAAAACCAAACAGAAAAAGAAAGCAGCACAATTAAGTGGGAGCATATCTCTAAACTTCAAACAAGTGCAAACAGCTTGCAGTCTTAACAGGCCACCTAGAGAGAAGTACACAGTGAAATACACGTTAGATCATCCATCTTGAAGACATCTCCAAGACCACATAAAACTCCCCAATCCTAGACCACAATAGGGTTATCTCTTAAGGGCCAAAACTCTAGTCTAAGTGTATACATCTTTACTTCTGCCTAATATTTTTTTCTAATGTGTCTTGATGATGTGTACTGTGATTGCTTTCTCCAACATAAGTCAGTGAACCTGCAATCTATCCCACAGGTGAGTGAGCTGAAATCCCTATCTCTCAGGAAGACCTCCCTGGACCCCATCGGGTGGCACTATTCCTTCTGTTAATATCTTCTGTCTGCCTAATTTGTAGGGCCTCAGGTACAGAAACTTAAAGAGTGAAAAAGTTTTTACACTATGCAAATTTCATTGTGCAGTTTTTGTTTGTTTTACCAGTGAAAGGCCGAATTATTTACTATAAAGTACTTATTGATGCTGATATATAATTTATCATTTTTTCTGACATGGGGAAGTAATATTAAGCTGAGTCTTACAAGTTGGGTAAGGGAAACAGGACAATTCAGAGTAGGCAAACAAGATACACAAAGACACTGAGGTAGAAAAGCCTGGCTATATTGGGCCGTGGGTGGGAGAATGAATAGATTAACTTGCTCAAAGAGTGGATTCCTTCAGAAAACACAGATGGGAAAAACTTCTGACAGCCATTACATCCTTGGTAAAGATTTTTATAGATAACTTTCAAAGGATAAACTCTGACAATGGAGACTAATGAGGAAGGAGAGCATTGTACTGAATTGCCTATTTTGTCAATGGGTAGATGTTACTATTCTTTCCATTTTTGCAAAATGGAAGACATGGCTGAATGCTGACCCATGAAACTTAAAAGCTCTGATAATTTCCAAATGAGTGCCAGTTTAACCAACCACACTGTGTATCATATCTGTTGGCAAAGTAGTGATCAAGGCTTTCAAAGTAAAATGAAATGCTCTCAAAAGACTTTTTCTGATCAATAAAAATGTTGTAGAATTTAAAACCCAAAGAAAAGGCTTTTGGACATTTTGGCACACTGTCAGGTTCATCATCAGGCAGTGCTCTCATCAGATTGCCTGGCAGTTGGCAAAAAGCTGGCTGCCAAAGGTTGGTCTCATAAAAGTGTTTAACCATCAACAAAAGACTCAAAAGCACTGGCAGGTAGAGACATGCCTCCCAGTCACTCCTGTTTCAGTATCACAGGCATATTTGTTTTCTTCTAAAACATACGATTTTGGGCTATCAATCCACTTACAATTCCTGGAGACAAATGGCTAGGAGAATAAAAAGAGAGACTTTCACCATGACCAGCAATACTAAATTACCAAACCAAATAGACTGTTCTTTTAGAGAAAACATCCTGGAGTGCAAAATTGAAAAGGACCATACTTACATTGCTAAGACTTAAACTTCATTATAAGGCAGTAAGAGTATTATAGAGGTCCGTTTCCTGACCTCGTTGCAGTCCAGGAAGATTTATATTTGTAACCCCATAGATATATTATTGGAATTCTAGTGAGCTAATTCCAATCTTTCACTTCCAGTGCAACTCAAGACAAATATAAAGTTATGAGGAGTCAAGGGGTCCCAAGTCCAGACAGGATGGCGTTCACTGGAATAAAGTCATGACCCAGAGCCCAACCCGGTTTTATTAATTCTCCATGAGGAGAGTGGCTCAGTGATGAGTGGCAGTGAGAGTGGCCAAAATACACGGCTGCCATGACTACTATTAGCTAGGCTAGGTAGGAGGTCTGAGATCACCTCTGTGATACGCAGAGGGCAAGAAATGCAGAGAAAGCAATCTGCATAACACAACTGAGGTTATAATCTGGGGTCGGGCTTCAGTTCTGATGTATAGTCCTTTTTGCCCTGGGAGGTCACAGACTCCTTCTTGAGGCTCTGTCCCAGTCAGTAATGTGGAGCATGGCTCTCTAGCTTACGGAGGTCAACCACGTATTTGGGCAGTCACTGGTGGGGTAACACTGCCCTGTCACTTTGCTTCAGATATCACACATCAGCTTCTCAGTCAGCCCAATTTGTATTGCTTAAAGCCAACTGAAGGCATAAAGAGATAGCCTAGCCAGCTCCGTACACATCAATACTTTGAGATAGGACCAAGTTTATCCAAAATGGAGATAGCTGTTCTTCTTTTCAAGGAGAATCAAGGAGAGTGATCTGGGTGGTTCTCCACCATAAGGGAACTGTTAATGTTTTGACCAGAAAGTACTTTTTTTTTGGTACTAGGAATTGAACTCAAGACCTAATACTTGCAGGTAGGTACTGTGGTCAGGAACTACTGTAACATGATCAAAACAGATTTTAAGGAACACTAACCTGGTGGTAATGTTCAGGATGGCTGGAAGAGGGATTAAAAACCAGAATTATGGCAAGGCACAGCGGCACATGCCTGTAACCCCAGCACTTGGGAAGCTAAAAGTGGGAGGACTGTTGCAAGTTCAAGGCTAGTCTGGGTTATACAGTGATTTAAGATCAGCCTGAACCACATAGTGAAATTCTGTCTCAAAAACGAGACCAAAAGTAGGCACGAGAGTGACCAAGTCCATGATGTGCTGTCCTGTGCATGGCACACACATACACACAAACAGGCAAACAGGTCCATGATAGACAACCCCTAACGAAGCCACTAGGCCTGTGCACAAAAATACTACCCCCCATCCTCGACACAGGGGAACAACTAGCTACCAACTTCAAGCTGACTCTATATTTTGCTTCACCACACCACGGGGCAGCAGAGGCAAGGACTAACCAACCAACCTAATCCTGGATGAGGACCATACCATACGAATGCAGACATTACGTTCAACAGCACACCTGAACTCCTGCCTTGTGGCTGCATCCAAAAGAGGGCAGAAAGCTGATTGCAAGAGCAAGAACACACTAGAGTACGGACAGTAACCACAGAGGAGTGGACGGAGGGAGAGTATGGAGAAGGCACCGATATGGAGAAGGCACCTCAAAAACCACAGGCCCTAAGGTAGGCAGAGAACATTATGACTGGCTAGATCATAACACTCTAGATCCTGGAAAGAAACCACCCATTCCAAAACATGGGAATTTTTTTTGTTTTTGTTTTTTGGTACCAGGGATCAAACTCACAACCTCACACTTGCCAGACAAGGGTTTGTGTCACTGAGCTAAATCCCCTGGAATTTTTTCTTTCAATCTTTTTTTGAGATATATATATATATTTTTTTTTTTTTTTAATTTTTCCTTACTTAGAATATTTTTTAGGGGTTGGAGTCTTTTCTCCCCCCTTTTACTTTCTTTTCTTTTTTATCTCTCAAATATTTTTTCTTCCTTTTACTTGCTATTTGACTTAAATTATGAGATTATAATGTTAAGTGAAATAAACATAATAGTTTAAATATTGATGGTTTCTATTATATTTCAAACACAAAATATAAGTAAAAGGCAATTGGAACTGGAGAAGATAGATCTTTCTCAGATGAAAAGGAAATCAACAGATGGAGGACAGGGGCATAAAAGGGAGGGGAAGAGGATGAAAAAAGGGACTTGAGATGTATTATGTGAAAGTTTTGCTCTAGAATAAGTTACCCAATATTAAGGGATTGGGAGGTGGA
Source organism: Cavia porcellus (assembly GCF_034190915.1). Classification (NCBI taxonomy): domain Eukaryota; kingdom Metazoa; phylum Chordata; class Mammalia; order Rodentia; family Caviidae; genus Cavia; species Cavia porcellus. The sequence goes on along the minus strand of NW_026947501.1, from coordinate 16,990,363 downwards.
ACCAAGAAATTTACCTTGAGATCACTTCTTCCTTTCCCTATGACAACTTCCTTTTTCCTTTCCCAGTGGTGTGCAAAAAGGTTCCAATCAGCCCCTTTCGCATCATCAATGCCCACCCTAAGCACCACCCCTGGTCAGAAGTTGTGTGTGTGTGTGTGTGTGTGTGTGTGTGTGTGTATCCCATACCCCACGTTCAGGTCAGAGGAGGCTATATCATCTGTGGTCGTTGGACTCCTCTCTACGTCCTTGGAATAAAGGTTACTTTTTACTTTATGTATTTCTCTTTCACAGCACCAAAAACTAATATTAATGGGGCCGTGACGTGGATGGCAGAGTGCATTAGCTCCTAAAAAATTCCTCCCAGTTGAAGCTCCCCTGCCCTAAGAACCACTTTTTTTTCCCTCTGAGACTGTTTATTTGCCGATGCTAATCCGCATGCAACAGTGACTTTCCTCACTCAACACAGGTGAGCTACAGGCCAGGGTTTTCTGTTTCCATTCCTAAAATTCACAAGCTTGTGTCAGAAAACCTATCCTGCCTTCCCTGAACATGGATACCAGTTTTCACGCTCCTTAGGCCGTACAGCTCCAGGCACAACTGTTATTTTTGTTCTCTGGGATGCTGCCCCACATTCTTTGGTGGCTGCAGAGGAGAATGAGTGTTGGGACTTTCTGTGTCATGCTTTCAAAATAGGTGACTATCTCTTTTGTTAAGTGTGATCTGGGACAATTTGCTCTGTCTATGGGGGGAAGCTAGAGCTCTTACATCCTGAGGCAAAATTGTTCTTTTGGCTCACTTTTAATTCAGTCATGGGGAATACTATTTCTTGTTCCCCGAAAAAACACACCTCTGGGGTGCCTGGTTCATAATGTTGGTGCTCTTGGCCTCAAGAAAGCCATAAAAACCAAAAAGCTGATCTTTTATTTATGCTTTTGTTACAATGGCGGCAACTTGGCAGAAACCCTTCAGTTTTAGGCCTTTTTCACTTTAAGGACGTGTCTTTGTCTCTGTTTTATATGATGGCCCAAATACTTCTGGCTTGCTCTGCTTCACTTCCTTAGATGATGCGTTTTTCCCCTTCCCCTGTGTCGCCATTTTCCCTGCTGGCCTAGCATACCTGGTCTTGTGCTTTCCAGCAAGTCAAGTGGTTCTCACCAGCCATCTTGCTGCCACTCGCAAAAAGGACAGTCAAAAATTAGGTTCCTTTTCTGCTATTCTTATTTCAAGGTATCTCTATTAATTGACCTACAAAAAGGTTCACACTAGCCTATTTATTATAGTTCAAATGGGCCAAATATATTTGAATGCACTCTGATTTTATAGTATTTGTCAGTCTATATTATCTGTTGTCTATTTGTCCAATTTGCCTGCTCTGTAAACAGCTGTTCCTTTTTATGTGAGCTCAATAATTTTTTCCTCCTCTTTTACATTTTCAGATCATTTAATCAAGGTTTATTTGGATTACAGATTTAAAAAACATGCTTCCACCTAGGTTGCCAGCTGGTCAAAATGATGCTAAAATTGGTTAAACAAAATCCCTTGTGGTGAGGAGACATTGGACAGGACTTCAATTGATGAATAAGAAAAGTGGCCACCTGGTAACTTTAACCAGCTCTTGTTCATTAATTAGAGGACTCAACAATCTCCACAGCCTTATGGGAGACACTTCAACTAAAGTTCATATGACTAAGACAATTCATTGTTGCTGATCTGATGGCATATTCATGCCTTCAAATGTAGAATTGAGATTGTTTATGATGACAAGTGCTTTCTTTCAGATCCAGATGTCTGCCTTTTTCTTGTGCTCCAGACAGGAGATTCAGGTCAGATCAACATGAGGTCACCAGTCAAATAATAATTTTTAAATAAAAATTTATGTAATGTTTATGTTACACTGAGAGATGTTTAAATAGTGAGCAGTCCAAACAATGTCACAAATATCTTCAGTGCTCAAATGTTAAAACACCCATGGGATTAATAGAAAATAGTAGTCCCATTTAATGTTCTAATGTTAAGCTTACTGCCTCTACTGCACTGTACTGTTATCAATCGTCTGGATGTTCAACAACTAAAATTAAGAGATAATTATAAATTCCTTTTGGATTCCTTTTGCTAGGATCCACCAGATCTTTTTCCAGAAAAAGGTTGTATGATGCATATTGGGGCCATAATTAACTATACCCAATGGGCATTAAATGACACCGCAGCTGATCTCTCTCCTTAAATAAAAAGGTAAAATTAATAAAGCAAGCCATCCTCCAACAATCAGATGACATTAGACATTCTAACAGCACAGGAGGTACTTAAAAATTGTAAATGTGTATATGACAAATGAAGGACATGTCAGTTTCCAAAATTCTCTAGACCTTATCCTTATTCCTCTTATGGGAAGCCATTACTAAAATTATACTCATAAATATCCTGTTGATTCTATTATTTGACTCCTGCATACTTTATTCTTTGCCTTTGTCTCCTTTAGAGTTAAAACTGTACACCTACCCATGATAAAAACCAGATGTCTTGTGACTGTGGGAGACAGATACCTTCCATTTTGGGCCAAATCCCAAGACAAAGGCTAAACTTGGCCCTTAAACCCCACAGGGAGACCTTCTTACTAAGGCTTTTTGTTTTTCAACAACAGAGATAAAAATCAAAAGAAAAATAATAATCTGATCATTTAGCAGTGACACTTTAGCAGAGCTCTGAGACCAGTAAAGCAAGACAAGGTGGAGCTGCCCAAACCCCTCCTGGACCATGCTTCAAGTGCAACAAAGAAGAACACTGGGCAAGAGAGTGCCCCAACCCTGGCGTTACTCTGGGGCTTTGGCTTTCTTATGAGTGGGGTATGAGGTGGGGTCATTTTTGACTGGATCCTTTGAGATAGGGAAGGGAAGAGCTCTAGGAAGAGGACAGAAGGGAAGGGCAATGGGTAGCACAGCACTAATATCTTTCAAAAGCAGAATCATCTGATTATCTGCATTTTTTAAATAAACTTCATTGTTTTCCTCCTGCAGCCCATTTCAGAGGCACAGTACCATGCTAATTTGACTCTTTTGTTATGATTACCCCAGGGACTCTTAATCTCATGGTTTTGGGTTTGGACCCCACATTGGGTGCCAAATATTAAAAGCCCTTCTAGACTTCTGTCTGTCCAGAGAAGTCCCATAGAAAAATTATTGGAATTTTAGTAAGTTAGTTCCAGTCTACCACTTCCAGTGCAATGCATGGTGAGAATAAAGACATTAATGCATATTTGTAGCTGTGGAGAGCCAGTGGGGTCCTAAATCGTCAGATTGATGGCTAACCAAAATGAAGGCCTCAACCTAGGGCAGAACTCGGATTTTATTAATTCTTAAAGAGGGGAGTGACTGCAAAGAGGCTAGAATTATGTGTTTTGAGTTGGACTTAGGTAGGAGGCCTGAAATCATCTCTGCAATATGCAAAAAGAGAAATATGCAGAAAGGGTAATCTGCGTATTACAGAGTGGGACAATATTTAGTGTTTGGGGGTCAGTGCTTTAGTTTTGATGTGTAGTTTTTAATCCTTGAGAAGTCATAGCCTCTTTTCTTGAGGCTCATTCTGAGCTGACAGAATGGTTTTACTCGGCCTAGCTCATGCGTATTACTTGGGAGCTATAGGCAGGGCTTCCCTGACCTGTTGCATTGGTTAAATACTATACTTTGGCACCTTGGGCCATAACTATATGAATTGCTTAAAGCCAGTTTGGGAGATAAAGAAAAAACTTTGCCAGCTGTGCACATATCAATACATGGAAATAAAGCCAGGTTTAGTCAAAATAGATATAATTGCTCTTCTTTAAAGGAGAGTCATCCAAGGGGTCCTCTACAGTAAGAAGAGATCTATATGTTGGTGGCATACATGCAAACATGAGAGTGTGTGCATGTGAGAAAGACACATTTCTGTGAGAGAGTAGCAACAGTTAGTAGGGGTTCCCTAGTCCCTGTGAGAGCCAGACTTACTGTACTCATTACCAACTTTATGTTTGCTTCTGGTCTTTTAAAAAAAAATTAATATTACATGTATGCAGTATATAATGCTTATTTTCCTTTTGTGGAGCTGGTACATGTACATAATGTTAGAGTTCTGGGCACGAGGAAAGAGAAAATATAAAGTAAAAAGTAGCGTTTATTCCAAGGATGTGGAGAGGAGTCCAACGACCATAGACCGTCTAGCCGCCTCTGACCAGAACATGGTGTATGGGATATACATATAACTTCTGACTGGGGGTGGTGCTTAGGCCGGGCATTGATGACACATGAGGAGCTGATTGGAACCTTTTTTCGTGTCACTGGGAAAGGAAAAAGAAAGTTGTCATAGAGGAAGGAGGAAGTGACCTCAAGGTAAACATCCTTTGGTTCTGCCTCCCGACACCTTAATTCCAAGCACTAAAATAAGTAAAATTCCCTAATACCGAAAAATTAAGATTTCAGAGGGCTAAAGTTCCTATAATTTTACTAGAAATATGTATTACTTAGAATAAAAACATATTCAATAAATCATATTTAAATTTAATACATTCTATTCAGCTTTAATATTCATATGTCACAATATTATCTAGACCCCAAAATAAAGCTCTAAATAAAACTCACATAGGCAAGAAAGATGAGAAACAAACATGAATTTCTTTATCCCAGGTTCTGACAATGTAACACAGAAAGATTTTCTTTAGTCTTACTCAATTACAAGGCTGTATTTAGTTGCTTTCACTGTTTCCTGAATTCAGAACACAGACTATATTTTGTTTATAGTTGCATTTCTAGCACACAGAATCAGGTCTGGCATATGGAAGATAGGATCACACAATTTAGTTCAGCCTGGCTTTGAATTTACTATGTAATGCTGGCTAGCCTCAAACTTCTAGTGTCCCTCTTGCCTCAGCTTTCCAAGTGCTGAAACTACAGGCATGCAACATCGCACATCAGGCAGAATAAGGGGACATTTTGAAACCAGCCAGCCCATATTATTATTCTACAATAAGCTTTAATGAAAAGATAGAAAAGATATATGCAACAGTAAAATTTTAATTTTTTTTTTGTACTGAGACTTGTGCTTGCCCGATAGGCACTGTGCCACTGAGTTATATTCCCTAAAATTATAATTATTGAGAGTAATTTACTATGAGTGATAAAAGATTCCATTTCTATTTATATCACTAATATCAGGAAATGCACAAAGACAGTAACTTTTTCTGAGCTTTTACCAAATTGAAAGCAAAATTATCCTTTGTAGTCATTTTTAAGGGGTAATATAAAAGTGAATCAACTCCCAAAATTGCTCAATGAATTGTAGACTTCAACTAAAAGTTGAAAACAAAGACTACTATACACAAAGCTATAGAGACATGACTATTCCATATATAGTTTTTGCCCATAATAATTTCATGGTAGTAGGAATGGATGTATATACATAATGAAGTTATTATTTGAAGTTAAATGTCAAAGGTAGAATAGGTTGGTCAGGCATGGTAGTGCGTGCCTATAATCTTACTTGAGAGGCTGATGAGGAGGATCATTGTGCGTTTGAGGTCAGCCTGAAGTACTGTGTATAGTGAGATCAAGGCCAGCCTGAACCACATAGTGGTTCTCAAAAAAAGAAAGAGAGAGAGAGAACTGTCAGAGTTTAACCCAACCTTCAAACAAATGGACTTAATAGAGACTTAAATGCTTCACACACATTCTTCTCAGCAGCACATAGAACTGTCTCCAAAACTGACCACATACTTAAGTAAATGCAAAAGAATCAAAATTATCTCATGCATATTATCAGATCATAGCACAATGAAACTAGAAACCAACAGCAAAAGAAAGCACAGAAACTACATGAACACTAGGAAATTAAACAGTACTCTCTTGAATAATAAATGGGTCACAAAAGAAAAAAAACAGTTCTAGAATTAAATGATAATACCAGTACAACATACTAGAACCTGTGGGACACAATGAAAGCAGTCTAAGAGGGAGTTTTGTATCTGTGAATGCCACAGCAGGAAAACAGAGCAAAAAGCAGGGATTTAGCTCAAGGGCATAAGCACCTGCCTGGCAAGGGTAAGGTCGTGAGTTCAAACCCTGGGACCAAAAAAAAAAGAAAGAAAGAAAGAAAGAAAAAGAAAAAGAAAACAGAAAGAGTCCAAATAAATAAGATAATGATGCATCTTAAGGTCCTACAAAAACAGAAACAATCTGAATGTAAAGCCAGTACAAAGAAGAAAATTATAAATATCAAAGAAAAAAGTCAACGAGCCGGCAAGTAAATACTGCTAAAATTCAGAAGATAACTAGCAACTATTTCACAAATCTGTATGCCAACAAATTAGAGAATTCAGAAAAAATGGATAGAGTCCCACGTACATACAATCAAAACTGAACCAAAAGATGTAAAAACTCTGAATAATCCAGTAACAGATAATGAAATTGAAGTAGGAAAATACAAACAAACGAAAATTGCTACCAACTAAGAAAGGTCTAGGTCCTGATGAATTTACTGGCCAATTCTACAAGAATATCAAGAAAGATTTAATGCCAATACTCTTCAAATTAATAAAATCAAAAGAGAATCAGTACTCTCAAAGTCGTTCCTTGAAGCAAGCATTACCTTGACTCCAAATATAGATAATGATCCAATCAAAAAAGAACTACAAGCCAGTCTCTTTAGTTAACATAGACAGAAAAATCCTCAACAAAATATTGGCCAAAAAAAAAAAATCCAACAAATCATCAAAAACATCATACATCATGACAAAGTTGGCTTTATGCCAAGAATATAAAGACAGTTCAACATACAAAAATCAATAAATATAAAACTTCACCCAACAGAAGACAAAAATCACATGATCATATGATAGATGCAGGAAATGGAAATCCTTTTGACAAAATCCAACATCCATTCAGTAAACAAGTATAGGACTTTATCTCAGTCTGATAAAAGCGATTTCTGACAAATCTACTGCCAACATGAATAAGACAAAGTGGTCCACTATCAACACTCTTGTTCAATACAGTATTCAAAACATTAGCAAGAGCAATTAGACAAGAAAATGAAACGTTGGGCATAGTAGTATGTGACTATAATACTAGCACTCAGGAGGCTGAACAGGAGGATTGCTGTGAGTTGGAGGCCAGCCTACACTACATAGCAAGACCCTGTCGTAAAACAAAAACAACAACAACAACAACAAAGAGACAATGAAATAAAAGGAATATATAGGAAAAGAAATCAAATTATACTCTGCAGATGGCATGATCCTCCATAAAGAAGATCCTAAGAAATCCAAGAGTCCTAGAATAACCAAATTCATTAACGCAACAGGATACAAAATCAACACACAAAAATCAATAGTATTCTTATACACCATCGATGACTCAATGAAAAGGAAAGTAAGAAAAAAAAAATACCATTCACAGTAACAGCAAAAAAAAATTTAAATACTGAGGAATTAACCTAAGGAAATGAAAGACCTCTACAATGAATACTACAGTACTCTGAAAAGGTAAATTGAAGATGATATCAGAAAATGGAAAGATAGTCCCTGTTCCTGGAAAGGCATAATCAATATTATCAAAATGCTCATATGTCCAAAATTGATACAGGTTTTTTTTTTTTTTTTTTTTAACTTTTATCAGTACTGGGGATTGAACTCACGACCTCGTGCTTGCAAGGCAGGCGCTTATGCTGCTGAGCTAAATCCTCAGCCCCTTGATACACAGATTTAATGCAATCCTGTTCAAAATGCCAACAGCATTCCTCACAAAAAGTAGAGGAAAACAATCCACATGGAACCAAAAGAAACCAGAATAGCGAAAACAACCATGGGCAAGAACAAAGAAGGAGGCATCACAGTTCAAGATGTGATGTTCTACAAAGCTACAGTGATTAAAAAACAACATAGTACTGGCACAAAAACAAGCACAAACCCTGGCACATTCAGCTATTTGATCTTTCACAAAGTGGCCAAAATGTAAGCTGGAGGAAGAACCATCTCTTTATTAAATGGTGTTAGGAAAACTGGCTATCCACATGCAAAAGATTGAATCTACACATGTATCTCTCACCATGTATTAAATTAAAATCAAAATGAATGAAAGATGTAAGTGTTAAAACAACAACAATCTACAGGAAGATAAATATGCAAGGTTATGGAAGACAAATATAGGCAAAGATTTTCTAAATAGAATTCCAGTGGCACAAAAAGAGTAGTAGAATCAACAGATAGGACTATGTCAAATTAAAAAACTTCTGCATAGTGAAAGAAACAATGAGAAGGGTGAAGAGACAACATATAGAATGAGAAAATAATTTTTTTCCTGCTATTCTTTCAACAGAGGACTAATATATGTAACAATTTATTTCTAACTGGCACATACTCTTAAGTGAAAGAAGACAGATAGTCTTGTGGCCATTATGTATAATCCAACATATCATCACAAGAATCTGTTTATTCAAGTCTGTATTCTGCTTTAAAATAGTCTTCAGTGGCCTTGAACCTACTAGAACTCTTCCTCCGGGCCAAGCTTACCTTCATTATTTCATTAAAAAAAATACTTAGGAATTAATTCCTCATTCCTAATCATTCTTTTTAAGGATATAATTTTATAATGTTGGATGAAACTTGTCTGACTAAAACATCCCTTTGACTCCATAGAACATGAAGTATAAGAATAGAAAAAAAAAACACTCATCACAAGGAAAAACCGAAAAGCAAAGTATAAAAAGAACTGAAACAAAAAATCATGTAAATGTGCAATCTGCTAAGGTCTAAAACATTTTAGTATTTAGTAATTCTTTCTCATAAACGTGTGCCATCAGACACAAGAAGATCTAGAAGAAATATATACAAGTGCATGCTTACTCTTGGCAAAACAACTAAAAAAGTATACATTTCAATTAAGTTTATTATCCAGGGATGGTCCAGGTACAATGTGCTTAAAAGCTTTTTTCTGATTCCACAACAGCTGGTTAAACAGATGTTTCTTTATGGCTTGTTACTCTTGCAAATTGAATGCAGTTGGTGGGTAATGCATTACTTTACTACTGTGTGATGATGTTAATCAATACAAGTGCAAGATGTATTATTAGCTAACAAGTGCCAGAAAACATCTGAAGACCTTAACAAGTCTCATACAATTCATAAGTTCTATCAAGCCAGAAAAAAAAATCTAAAAACAGACCACAACAAACAATTAATGTGTTATGCACATGTCCTATCAACTCATGATGAATATAATTGTAGTGTACTATAAAGCTGTAAAAATAAAAATAATTTTTAAAAATAATGCTAAAGAAACTGCAGTACTTACTCTTGATGAGAATCAAGTACTTTAGGTCTAAAAACTAAATTTATTGATATTAACAATGTTTAATGTATCTGTATTTACACATTTTAGAAAACCAAGTAGAAAAAAAAAAAAGAAAAAGAAAAAGAAAGCCAAGTAGGCAAGCACCTAACATTATACTACTTTCTTTGAGGAAGTAGTCTTCGTGTTTTATTTTTCATTGAGAATTTTTTTTTTTTTTTTTTTTTGAAACAGGATTTCTTACACAGTTCAAGGAGGCCTTGAACTTGCAGCAATCCTGCCTCAGTCTCCTAAGGGTTTTTTTTTTTTTTTTTATTGTTGTTTTTAAAGTTTTCTATTTTTATAACTCAAATTTTTTGGACTCATATTCTACATATTATCCCTGAAGAAAACTAAGATATTTACAACCACGTTCCCAAGATGCCCTTTTATATTCTTAACACTTCTGTCAAGTCAAGGGGATATTGTAAGTGTACAAGGACAAGTGTCCCAATGTGCCAGGCGTGGTAGCACATGCTTATAATCTCAGCACTCATCAGGCTGGGGCAGGAGGAACACCATGAGTTTGAGGCCAGCCTGAACTACCCAAGACCTTATCTAAAAACTACTAGAGTCCTGATATTTTACCCGAAAGACACTGGGAACTGTGCAAATTCATGTTATCTATAGGAACTGCTTTCCTGCAAACGTGCTACATCAGCTATTCCTTGAAATGATGGTCAAGAACTGAAACAAGCAAGTTAATAGTGTTGCAGCTTACGTCACTTATAAAAATTCTCTCCTGTGGTTAATAATTCTGTTCTCAACAGAGTAGTATAGTGAGAATAAGATCTATCAGTCTAGCCCCCTACCACTGAAACGTTCTGGCAATTTCCTGTCTACCTTTACCACTACCAGATTTTCTGACTGCCCCAGCTAGTTGCCAGTGGATATTCCAAGTACCTTTGAGTGATTTCTTGTTTAGCCCACTGCCACTGGACCCTGTCTTTTCCTCTTAGTAAATCTTAATAGACCTCATCTCGCACAAGTCATCTCTGGGTGTTTTCTAAAATCTGTTAACAATCTTTTCCACTGAACTTGTACAGCCAGGCTGAGGAGGTGACTGTTGGTGAGCTAGCTAGGAGGCTGGAGAAACTCCCATAAGCACTGAGACTACAAGACATTGAAGAAAGGGGAAAATCACGGGAAATGTTGGGATGACTTTCTAACTTCATGTTTGGGGAAAGACACAGCATCTATTATGAATGTTTTGCAACTACTATATAAATTGAGGGATGCCCTAAAAATGCCCCAAAGATGAGAAGAAACATTGTTATTTATTTGTCAACACTATGATTTAAACAAAAGAAAGAGCTGTTTAACATTAAGGAACTAGGAACTGAGGATTTAGTTCAGCAGCATAAGCACCTGCTTGGCAAGTGTGAGGTCATGAGTTCGATCCCTGGTACAAAAAAAAAAAAAAAAACCAGGATTACAGGAATTGGGGCTTGCCATCTCACCATGGCAGTGAAAACAGCAGCAAAGGCTACTTCTAACCCTTGCTTGTGTTAAGTGACAAGAGGGTCTGGGTCACTGAACTCAACTCAAGCTAGAGTTTGACACAGACCAAATCAGGCCACAAAGTCAGATGTCAGGTGGAAGGGATGGCTGTTAGGCTATGTATATATGTTACACTGAACCACAGTGGGCAGTGAGGCAAGGACTGACTCCTGTCTTGGAGTGTCAGGGTTGGGGGTGAGCCTTCCCTGGTAGCTTATGAGAAGTTGCTGATCTTAATGGTATATTCAAGCCTTCAAATATAAAATTGGGATTGTTTATGATGATAAACATTGTCTTTCAGATCCAGACATCTGCCTTCTTGTGCTCCAGCCAAGAGATTCAAGGCAAACCAACATGAGATCATCAGTCAAATGATAATTTTTAAACATGTATGTTTAAACATGTAATGTATATATTATATATGTACCACTATACTTTAGAGATGCTTAAATATTGAGCAGTGAAAACAATGTCACAAATTTCTTCAATGACATCCTATTAAAGAACATGTGTTACAAAATGTTATCTCAAATGTTAAAACACCCATGGTTAATAAAAATAGCAGTTCCATTTAATGTTCTATGTTAAGCTTACTGCCTTTGCTACACTGTACTGTTAGCAATCTTTTCTTCTGGACATTCAACAACTATTCCTTTTACTGAGACTCACCAGATCTTTTAAAAAAAAAAAAGGTTGTAGACACATATTGAGGCCATAATTAACCATACTAAACTGGCCTTAAATGACACCGCAGCTGATTTCTTTCCTAAATAAAAAAGGGAAAATTAATAAAGCAGGTTCATCCTCCAAAATCAGATGGCATTAGACATTCTAACAGCACAGGAGATACTTATACAATTGTAAAGCCAAATGCGTGTGTGACGAATGACATGTCAGTTTCTAAAGTCCCTGGACCTTATCCTTACCTTTCTTATGGGAAGCCATTACGAAAACTATTCTTATAAATGTCCTGTTGATTCTATTATTTGGCCCCTGCATACTTAGTTGACTCTTTGTCTCCTCTAGACTTAAAGCTGTACACCTACGCAAGATGAAAATGTCTGTTATTCACTGAGGGCCATTAGTTAAAAGCTCTGTTGAAAACCCCTGACTGCTGTTTGACAACTTCAACCTCCTTCAGCCTGAATAAATCAGATCAGTCTCCGCCCATTATCCCTCATGGCAGTTTGGGTTACTTCTTCGGAGGAAAAATGCTACAGGGCAGCTGAGTCAGTTAAAAAATATTATAGGCAGTCAGACAGGACTAGGACCTCAAAGGAGCCAGCACAGAAGACCAGATGTCTTATGATCTTGGAGGAGACAGCTATCTTTCACTGTGGGCCAGATCCCAAGACAAAAGGCTAAACGTGGTCCTCAAACCCCACAGGGAGACCTTCCTAATATGGCTTTTTGTGTTTTCAACCACAGAGATAAAATTCAAAAAGAAAAAATAACAATCTGATCTTTTAGTAGTGGCACTTGGGGCTCTATGACAGGTAAACCAAAGCAAGGCAGAGGCCACGGGAACCCCTCCCAGACCATGCTTCCAGTGCAACAAACAGAAACAATGGGCAAGAGAATGCCTCCACTGCAATGGCCTCAAGGGCCATTGAAGGGGGACTGTCCTAGACGCCAGAGAGTGTGTAAGTCATCCTCTAACTCCTTGCCTTCATAGGAGATCTTGTCACCACTGGATTCATCGCTGGCTGATCTACTTGGATTTGCTGATGAAGACTGATGGGGGTCAGGGCCCAGAGCCCCCATTAAGGTATCCTTCTTAGAGCCCCAAGTCTCACTGAAGGTCTCAGGCGAAAACTCTTACATGTAGACCACTAGTGTTCTTCCTGAGTTTTCAGGCCATTATACTAAATCCTCAGTCTCTGTTGTGGGTGTTGATGGACAACCCACACAGCCTCTTCAATCAGGGCCAATTCCATTCAGGTTCCAAACTCTCGTCTTCATTCATAGTTCTCTGGTAATTCCAACATGTCCCACATCCCTTTTAGGTAGGGATCTTCTTCAAAAGCTTAACTCCTCCTTTACCTTCTCCCTCCCTACAGTTCTCATCTCCCAAACAGCCTCACAGAGCACCATAAAGCCATCCTCTCCTCTCTCTTTTTCTTTGTTGATCTCATAGTGTGAGATACCTCCAACCTCACCCACACTACCCATGCTATGCCTGTTTTAATTCGTCTCAGGGATCCTTCAATTTTTCCTTATATCCCCCAATATCCAATAGCTCCCAAACATTTACGGAGACTTAAACCTATAATCAAGCATATTTTAGACAATGATTTTCTTAAACCTACCCATTCACCCTGCAATACTCCCACTCTCCTGGTACTAAAGCCTAAGGGGTCTTTATCATCTGGTACAACACCTTAGGGTAATCAACTATACTGTTACCCCAAATTCACCCAGTGGTGCCAAACCCTTATACTATATTCTCTCATATTCTTCCCTCCACTACTCACTTGATAGTCCTGGCCTTAAACATACTTTTACCATTCCTCTACACCTTGATGGTCAGGATTCTTTTATGTTTATGTAGACAGACCCAGATACTCTCAGGTCTCAATAACTTACACCTGTCATATTTGTGTTAGAACCTCTTCTTAAGGACACACACCATCCCTTTCCTTTCCCACTCATCAATTTCATGGACACACCTCTGGTCAGGACTGGCAGGTAGATTTTACAGACATGCCCTACCACAAAACTCTCAAATATCTTCTTACCTTTGTTTGTACTTTTTCAGGATGGATAGAAGCCTTTTCCACAACCAGGGAGATTGCTGATATAGCCACTAAAGTTCTGTTCCAAAAAATCATTCCAAGGTTTGTTCTACCTCAGTGTATCCAGTCAGATAATAGTCCAACCTTAATTTCTCAGATCCCTCAACAGGACTACAACCAAACTGCAGTGGCCACTACCTGGCCTTCCTCAGAACTTCAATGGTGGTCCAAGGTCACTGGACTGGCATCCCGGTGCCACATCACTCAAGCTAAATGGTGCCCTCCTAACCGTAACTCCCCTGACTCTAAACATCCTGAGAGCTCCTATCTCACCAAGACCCCACAGCCACAACTTTCGGACTAGGTCATATTTTGTTATCCTATTTGGTTCTTGATCTTTTTTTTTTTTTTTTTTTTTGCTGTAGGACTCTGGGCAGTCTTTCCTAAAGACTCTCACAGCCTACGTAAAGTTGTCTTCATGCTGTTCTACATAACAACTATCTTTCTTCTCTCTGCCCTCAGCTGTTTAGCTAAACATGAGACCCCTGTGGGCCTACGCTCTCATCTCCCTTATAATGACACAGCCATGGCCCTCTCGACCCCTATCCTATAATTTCCCAAACATGATTCAACTGATAGGTCTTACATTTCTCATGCTTCCCATTCTCTCCAGCTCAACCCCTGGACCAAGGACAAGACCTACCTATACTTTTACCCTTTCAGATGGGGGAAGAATTTATTATCTCTTGTAACTCCATCCCTCCCAATTCCACGCTTATTTTTCAAACTCTTCCTCATCGTGGCCCTCATGAACAATATTTTCGGATTAAGGGCAACTTTCCTTCTACCTTGCGCCTGCCTCCTCATAGCACCTTGTCTTTTTATTTCTCCAATCTAAGATGTGAGCACTCACCAACAATAAAGTTGTCCTGGCTGGCACACTTCCTAGTACCAGCTTCTACATGGGCATCAACCATCATCCTAAACCTCAACACAATGTCCCTGTTCAGCACGAAGTAGTAAGACAGAGTCTTTGCCCTTTTCCTCTCAATAAAAAGAGCAAAAAGAGTTTTGCCCTAGAATAAATTACAGGATATTACGGCAGTAGTTCAACACGGTGGAAGGCCCAATCAGGGATGCTTACCACTTCCTCTATCTTCCCCAATTACAACTTCCTCCTTCCTTTCCCAGTGCATGCCAAGAAAATTCCAATCAGCTTCTCACGTATCATCAATGCCACCCCAAGTACCTCATCCTGCCAAAGGTCACATATATCCCACACCCTCATATCCAGTTGGAGGAGAAAGCCAAAACCTTGCTGGTTGTGGGCTCCTCTCCATGTCCTTTAACTAAAGGGCCATTTTTACTTTTTCTTATATTCTGCTCCAATATGTGCCAGAAAACTAAAAATTATGTATATCTAAATTGTACCAATCAACTTAATAAAAACATTTCTTGTGAGCAACCTTATGACTGTTTTTGAAGTGCAATTATGAGGTTAACTTGCTCTTCTGTTTTCTGCTTGTACTAATTTTGTTGTTCAAAGTCAGATTCTTAGGGACTGGGGATTTCCTCAGCGGCATAAGTGCCTGCTTTGCAAGCACTCTGTTGTGAGTTCAATCCCTGGTACCGGTACTGATACAAAAAACAAACAAACAAACAAAGCCATATCCTTGTCATTCTAGCTGGAATGTAAGTAACATCTCTGAGTATCAAAGAAAAACAAGTTTTTAAAAACTCTAAGTGGCTGTAAAACGTACAACAAAAACAACCATTAAGTAAGCAGAGGTAAATGTAAAGAAAGAATTTTTGTAACATAAAACAAGATTTTGTTCTCAAGTAAAATGACTAGATTGTTCCTCAACAGAAAAAGAAAAATAAGAGGCAAAACCAAAACATTACAGTAAATTGCATGAAGTCTGTAAACTTATGAAACAAAATTTGTATGGTTGATATAGTTTAAAATTATTTGTTTTCTAAAATTTAACTTTGATGCACTAATATAAAAGTAGGGTGTAATTGTAAGGCAATAAAATTTTCTTAAAACATTGTCCTGCTGTTGGTAAAATTCACAAGAACTGATCTAAAAAACAAAGAGTTTGCTAAGGTAATTTCTTGTTTTCTGGCTATTTATTAGATTTTTTATTACCTGGGAGGAAAAAAAAAAAAAAAACCCTGCCATTTGGATAGTCCTGCCATGTAAAATATGGTTTACAACTGTGTTTTGACTAAGTAAGGATTTTGTTATTGTATGTATAAGACACACTTGTACATCAGGTAGTAAGTTTTGGTAATTAATATGATTTCCTAAAACTGTAAGGGGTGTAAATCCATGCAGACTTATGAACAGCAATACCATGTTCATAATTAATAAGACTGGATATTAGACCAGGGATATAGTTCAGTTGCACAAGCACCTGTCTGGAAAGCAGGAAGTCATGAGTTCAAGCCCCGGCACCAAAAAAGAAGACTGGATATTAGTTGCCTAGGAAAAATAGCCATAAACAAAGGACAGGCAGGTGATCCTTATATCTTAAAAAATTCTGTATCTTTTTTTTTTATTGGTACCAGGGATCAAACTCACAACTGCACACTTGCAAGGCAGGCGCTTATGCCACTGAGCTAAATCCCCAGCCCCAACATATCTTAAAATGCTACATAAAATCACTGAACTATCTTATCAATTGCTAAACTGTCATCAAAATTCTGATCATAGCTGCTCTAAGTCTTTTGTCATCCACAATTTTGATTTGTCTTGAAGTGAACGGTGGCAACACCATTTTAGTTAGGACACTGTTTTGGCTCCTTGGTCCTTTTCCTGCTCCCCCCCCTCCCAATTTCTGTTTTGCTGAGGCATGCAACAAGAGGAGAGGACTCAGTCCTAAATGACCTCTTTCCAAAAACTCCTTTTCTGACTGTACTGCACCTAGTCCCCACCCACATTGCCAAAGTCCAGGGCAAATAAGGAAATGTGTAGGCTGCTCTCACACCTGAAAATCAGTCCCTATATAACGTGTGACCACCTAGCCCAGGTGACATTCTGAACTCCGCACTGGGTGTCATCTGCCAGCTAATAAAGCTTGTTTTATTTTTGGCCTCCACGGATGATCCTTCGAACGTACCACAGCAGTTTCTGAAACATTTGCAACCAGCTTGGCCCCATGTTCCTGAGATGTGCTTTTCTGTTCTCAAGTCCCTTGGCCCATCAGAAGGATGCTGTAAGTGGATAAGGATTGGAGTGAATGCATAAATATTATTCTGAAGAACAGAGGAAACTTGGAAAACTAGTGTTAACTGTAGAAACTGTTCTGCATGTTTGTTATTGTTTCTGAAATGCTGCCATCCACATACAGCATACAGCATAGGTTAAGCTGTCATACAACCATATAGCATAGGTTAAGCCAATGTAGCTTAACCTATAAACCGCCCCATACACAATGGCACGCACGCATACACACACACACACACACACACACACACACACACACACACACACCCTGCAGTAACTTGGGATGGAACAGAATACAATAACAAAGGTAACTGCCATTAGTCCAGCTGGCTATCACTGAACATTTAGATCTTCTGGAGAATTCCCTGTCTGGCCTGCCACCAACAGACCTTCTGGTGATTTTCTGTCTAGCCTGGTAACACTGGACATTCTGAGTGCCTTCTGATGACTTCAGTCTGCCATCAATGGACCCTGTCTCCTCCTGAACTTTCTTATTAATAAGTCTTAATAAACTACCTATTACAAGTGTCTTTGGGTGTTTTGTTTTGGTCTCTCAGTAACCTACTGCACTGCCTCACTGTAGTGTAGTGTGGTGTGGACATGACAGACTGGAAAGGCTGTTACAAATGTCAAGGGTAGGGGCTGGGAATTTAGCTCAGCGGCATAAGCGCCTGCCTTGCAAGCAGGCAGTCGTAAGTTCGATCCCTCGTACCGATAAAAATGAAAAAAAAAAAAAAATGAGTTTTTACAAATGTCGAGGTTACAGTTGAAGGTATACCTTATGGGCAGGTATTCACCTGCCTAACATAGTGAAGCCCTGGGTTTAGTCCCCAGCACTATGAAAATCAAATCTAAAAATGAACATGAGTTTAATCTAACTTTCTTAAAAAGAAAGCCAGACAGACTGAAACAAAACTGTTAGGCCTATATAGCCACATGGAAATACTGCTTAATATGGTTTATATCAAGACCCTCTCCTCAGGCCTGATGCACTCATAGGTGTGGTTTTTGAGAGGTGACTGGATCATGGATGAGTGATACTCCTCACTAAATTAGTCCATTCATGGGTTCACAGGAAGGTGTGAAGTTAGGAGGAAAAGCCCAGTGGGAAAAGGGGGGTTATGTGGGCATGGTTTGAAACTGTATGTATGCCTTGTGTTCCCTTGATCCCTCTCTGCCTCCTGCCTGTCTTCCCCTGGAGCAAGTCAACTATGGATTGATTTTGTTTTGTTTTGTTTTGTCTTTTTCCTTTTTATTGGTACCAGGGATCGAACTCACGACTGCCTGCTTTCAAGGCAGGCACTTATGCCGCTGAGCTAAATCCCCAGCCCCTTCAACTATGGATTGAAATCTCTACAAACTGTGAGATAAACCTCTCCTACTTTAAGTTGTTGGTTGACCAAGTATTTTGTCTTAACAATGAAAAGGAGCTAAGACACTACTAAAAGTATAAAAGTATGGGTATTTGTTTGTAGAGTTTTAAATGGAAATAAAAAGTTAAATTAACCTTGGAATCAAAGGAAAAAATTAGTAATATAAGAGTTAGGGCTATATTGTGGAGCTCTTGAAACTTGTGCTTTTTCTCAGTATCATGCTGCTATCTTATTTCATTTTAAATAATGGATATAGAATACCAATACTAGCTATGTATAAAAATCTATGTTTAAAATAGCCAAGGAGAAAAACCCTAAGGCACTGCTTGAAATCTTTCCTATTTCCTTTTCCAAAAACAACCTTAGGCTTTTCCATTTAATCAAAGAAAATGGTGGAGGAGCATATATTTAATCTATCATTTCACAAACAAGAATTAATACAACTAGATAAAACAAATTTACAAGAAAAAAATATATCTGAAAGGCAGTGAAAATGGTGTAAGTTAGAAACTGCCTGGGAGTTAATGCCTAAAAATAACATTATAGTCAGCAGAGTTCACTGTCCTGCCCTTCTCTCTTTTAAAAATTTTCAACAGTTTTTTGCCAAGAACAAGCAGGCTCCAATGATGCTGGGTTGGCAACTAAAACACAAGTAGAAATTTGTAGTGCTTCTGGCTTTAAGAGCAAAGATGACAGTTGATAGCTACTACACTAGTCAGAAAAACACATAAATAAATACTAATTAATTAATTTTTAAAAAGAAAGAAAGAAAAAAGGCTGATAATGTAGCTCAGTTCAATGCCCTGGGTTCAACCCCCAGAAAAACAGAAAGACACCCAATGGTAAGAAACCTACATGCTGCATATAAACTCTACTGAGATTTCTTGGCTAACAAGTAAACGCTAAACTTATGTGACAGATTCTAAGAAGTCCAGATAAGAGTTTTAACCACTTAACAATTTACCCTGAGCATTGCTCAGGCAGGTCATTTCATTCAGTCAATTCTTTTTTTTTTTTTTTTTTTTTTGGTACCAAGGATTGAACTCACAACCTCGTGCTTGCCAGGCAGGTGCTTATGCCGCTGAGCTAAATCATACTCATACATCTGTTTTATATTAACTTTTTTACATATATTTTTAAATTTAGAATGTTGTATTTGCCTTTGATATTTCTAGTTAAATCTAGTAATAACTTTTGGTTATTTTCTTTTACTAATTCATGTTTATTTGTAAAAAAATAAACTATAATTTGTGCTACAATGTATAAAAACTCTTACAATAAGTACATAATTTTCATACTTCTCCAGAACTCAGTAATACTCCTTATTTCTTGCTTTTTGAGTTTTTTCAAAGGAAGAGAGCTGGGAATGAAACTCAGGACCTTGTACTTGCCAGGAAGGCATGGTGTTGCTAAGCTATACCCCCAACCCCTCAGTGATTTTTTTTTACAATACAAGACAGATATGTTTGGAATGCTGAGACTGAACAGGAAGGAAGTACCAAAAGATCTGCAAAAGAAAAACATGAAAAAAGCCAGAGACGTCAGCATATCAGAAAGGAAATGTGTGTTATGAAATGGGGAAAAATAAAAAAGACAACCCTTTGAAGTCCTATATCACTCTCACTGTTATATTTTGATTGGCCTTATTTTGTTTGGTTTTATTCTCTTTAAAAAAAAGACATCCCTTACTGTCAACTATTCATACAGAAATGATAGAATTTGAAAGAAAAATAAAACTAAAACAATCCCAATAGTGGTCAGTGATTATAACAATCCTATAGGTGGTGTTGACAGAGTTGACCAATATCTAACAAACTATCCTATAATCAAAAAACATGGAAAAAATTAGAAAATGTTAATGCACCTTTTGGAACAAACAATATGAACCTTGTTTATTACTTATTCAAAACAAGAGGGTTCAAAAAGTCATTTACAATTTAGATTATATCCAATAACCAAATAATTGAAAAATATGGGATAGAAAAACACCAAGGTATTTGTTTCTATATCAAAGAGAAAATCCTTAGTGAGAAAAGGACATCAATAAAGCATTTTAAATGGACCGAATCTGAGGTGTATTTTTTAATTTGTAAGAGCTAAAGCCACTGGAGGTGGGTTTTCTGAGCATTTTGTGAAGGTGTTCCTTTACGTTATTTATTTACTTATTTATTTACTTTTCTCAATGATTGTGGCATTTATGTACAGTCAAAGTGACAGAGAATGTTCACTGCCTGTTGTTTTAAAAGGCCCATTATCATCTTTAAAGTAAATCTTGTTGTCTTAAGCTACCAATGATAATAGTCTTTTTTTAACTTTAGCCTTTAGAGGGTACTGCCTCTGGTGAGGGAAAACAGTAGGATGTTTGAGATGTATTTGTACTGGGGTAGGTCTATTGTTCTACCTAACAACCTGTATTTTAGGAATTATTATGATATTTTTAATTTTAAAGAGAATAAAACAAAACAACATAAAATAGAATAAAGCCAATAGAAATAAACCAACAAAAGTGATACAAGACTTCAAAACCAGGTAACAAAATCAATAATACCAACCATAATATATAATGTCAGTTTTAAAAGAGCTGCTCATACTGTTAAGCATATAAAATCAAACCAAACCAAACAATGAAAATGATACAGGACTTCAAAACAATAGAGAATTAACAATGGCTATCAGCATGCCTTGTTATCTTTAAAATAGCTGTTCAGACCATCAGACACAGGCATATAAAATTAACCAAACAATACAAGAGCTAAGATGCTTCTTTACTTCAGTTGTTATTTTTTCAGAACTTTCAGGTGTGTGACTTCTAATTTCTATTATGTCTGTGTCTCTTGAACTTGTTCGATGTGGCCTGGAGGTCTGAGATTGTATTTGTTCCTTTGTCTTGACATTTTCCTGTGTTTCTCCAAATCAGGCCATTGTTCCATCCTGAGTGCTTCCTGAACTGGCTGTCAGTCCTCAGTGCAGTGGACTGGACTAATTCAGGGTTCCGGTAGTGGTAGAAAGGCACAGGGCAGTGGGTCACAACAATGCTTCCCCGATGGCAGCAGGGCCTTGGGCGTGGCTTCTTCTCGGGTCGGAGATGGCTTGCCAGATCTCTCTGAGCTGCTGCTGTGTGGCCTCAGAACACGGCTTTTCCCTATTAAATCCACTTAAGAGTTAGGGTTAGCTCTTTTCAGGTCCCAAGAATTAGACTTAGGGTCTATTTAAGATAGCAACCAAGGCAGCTGCTTTTTCTTGGTCTTCCCTCCTTCCCTTGGCCTTTTCTTAGTCTCAGTGATAAAATACTGAGGAAGCAATTTTTACTCAAGTATTAAGTGAGCTACCTGGAGCAAAAGTCATCTTTTATTATGTGGGGCTGACCGGGTAATAAACCTGTCTTTAATAATCTTATCTTTTTATTGAATCAGGAGCTACAGAGGTGTGTTTCATTAATGTCTCTTGTAAACAATCTAAGAAGGCACAAAGGTTTTTATCTTTTTCCTGAGGAAAAGAAACAAAGAGCTTAGTTGTCACCCTGCTTAGACTTTTAAGAATACACACCTGAAAAATGTCTCTTATTTTAATTCCTTTTTGGTTGGTGCGTATCTTGTATAGGGACTACTTGGGATCCACTAGAAACTGGCTGTCCCTCTGGCTGTGTGTCTCCTGGTGTTTTAAAATTAACAATACAGCATTTACCTCAAAATGTAATAATGGCTTTTAATTCTGTTTGTCTCTCATTAGAAGTTAATGCTTGATTTAAGAGTAACATTATATCTTTCTAATCTACTTTATAGGTCTGAGTCAATCCTGTAAAGACTTTAATGTACTTATCAGGGTTGCTGAAAACTTTTTAGATCTTGTTTGATTTGTTTTAGGTCACTGAGAAAAAAAGACATGGACATGAATATGTCTAAATTTGCTATTTACTCTTTGGTTTTATATTTATTTTTGAACACAAGGGTTAATTCTTAATGCAAGGAAAGTCTGAAATACAAGGTAATTTTGACCATTTTTCTCTCTCATTTACAGTAAAATTGTAGTTGGGAAAAGTATCATAATCGTGTATTTTATTTTGGCTGTAGGCAGTAGGCGAGCCACACGCAGGTGCAGAAAAAAATATTAAACCCCTCCTTCTTCATATGTGAGGGTCAAACATTTTTTAATGTTTAAGAATATATTCTAAGGGCTGGGGCTATAGCTCAGCAGGACAAGCACCTGACGGATAAGTGTAAGGTGCTAAATTTGATCACCAGTATGAAAAAAAGAAAAGAATATATTCCAAACTGGGCATGGTGGCACGTGCCTGGAATCTCACCACTCAGGGGGCTGAAGTAGGAGCATCACTGTGAGTTCAATGCCAGTTGGGCCTACAAAGTGAGTTCAAAGCCAGCCTAAACTGTATAGTGAAACTTCATCTCAAAATATATATGTATATGTATTTATTTTAAAGAAATAAGAGATTTTAACATTGAATCTCTCCTTGAAATACAAAAGAAAGAACTGATGTCTCCTTTAATTTTATTTCATTTCTGGGTCTTCAAGGTGTCCCTCAAGGTGACCTGCTCCAAAGCAAATGGCTGTCATCTGGAGAGTAGACGATTGGTCAGGTCAGACTAGCCACCTTTTATTGGCTGGTGATCTTGTCTTCCTGGAAAACTCAATAGTCCTAACTTGAGCATGTGTTTTTAAAAACACAAACTACAATGGATTAGAGTTGTAATAGTCATGTTTAAAGAAGGAAACATTGTTAGCAAAATAAATAATCAAGAAATCTGAAGGGCTGGGGATGTAGCTCAGTGGCATAAGCACCTGCCTGGCAAGCACAAGGTTGTAAGTTTAATCCCCGGTATCAACTTCCCCCTAAAAAGACAGATCTGAACCATTGTTTGTTTGTTTGTTTGTTTTTTAATTATTTGAAAGAGTGTGAGGAAAATACACCAAAGGGTAAATTGGCACACTTTTCAGCCTGCAAAAGAGATCACCTATGGAGACAAACAGAGGTCATGTTATTATCTCCCTAATCAGCTGGGTAATCTTCTTTAGCAGTTAGACAAGCTAAGTTTTATTTAAAGTCCTCTCTAGAATTTTTATGTCTCTGAAGCTCATAGATTAAACTTACACTCATTACCCAGCAACCACAATTTACATGTTAGTAAATTATCAGTTTTTTTACATGCACATGAAAAAAGAGAAATGCTGGCTAAGCCCCCTTTTTTGTTTTTAGTTAGCCTATGTAAGATACAAAGGTAAATCATTCCTCTGGAAGCTGTTCTCCTCTGTGAAAGGTAAACAAATAAGCACCACAAAGCACCACAAAGGTAGGCTCATAAAACCATTATGGTGTGTCCTCATTGACCTTATTCACCAGATCTGGTCACCAGACATTGAGGCAGCCATATCAGCTTAACTAAAGACAGCTAATAGCAATGTGGTGTGTGTGTGTGTGTATCTGTAATAACTTAAAACTTTTTTAAATGTGCACTCTATTTTTCTTATGAACTGTTCTATTCAAATTGGGAGGGGATAGGAGAGGGAAATCAGCCAAGCTAGCCAAGCCTCTCCAGAGCACTCCAAAGTTCTAGAACACTAAAATAGTCACAGTTAGCAAAAGTAAAGGATTATTTCTATGTTTCTGAGTCTTCAAATGCAAATAGTGAAGAGCATATGATGCTGACAGACTAACAGCTGGAGCCGAAGCAGAGGCAATGATACCAGTTTATATTCATAAAAATGTTCTTGAATGCAAAGTACAGCATAAACTTGTCTGCACCCAGTTGTGTAAACCATTATATGTCACTATGCCACAAAAGGCTCATAAAAACCAAAAAGTATTATTATTATTATTTATTTATTTATTTTGGTACCGGGGATCAAACTCATGACTGCGTGCTTGCAAGGCAAGCACTTATGCCGCTGAGCTAAAAATCCCCAGCCCAACTTTTTTAAATCTTACTAGAAATTTTTCAGAGTCTATGCAGTAATCAAATAGTAGGTCAGGTTTAGTAACAGTAATCAAATAATACATAAGGTGCCAAATAGAAAAAACATTTAAAACTAATTTGCCTTAAAATCAGAACAGAACTAAAGTGGAGATGATTCATAATCTGTATGTATAACCACAGACAAAAAGAGACTATACAAAAAGCACAACAAAATTTAGAATTAGTGTCAAAGTTTAAATCACAAAAGCTTAGTAAATAAAACCCTTTGCATCAGTTCTAGAGAAACTGTCAGGGGTTCCACTTCTTTACTACTACACATATTCCATTCAATAAATGAGCTCTTATACCCAAAAGTATAATTTAAAGTTGCAATACACAATTTAAAGACTTTGTGGTATTCAAAAAAAGGACAGTAAACTAGAATGTAAGTTTCTTTCTTTCTTGTCTGTGCTACAAATTATCCACCTAAGCTACAGAGGAAGTCATTTGTCAGCCTTTTCCTTTGTTATAAAGAGTCTAGTACAGTGGTGGCAAATCTGTGGTACAAGTGCTATTTGTTTTCTTTTGAGACAAAAGTTGTTAATATATGAGTTATTTTTTTCTAAACACTATTCAGGTTTCATTGCAGTGTTAGCACTTTGTGATAAATAACCGCTTTGCAGTTTGGATATTTGTTTCTTAAAAAGCTTCCATCCCTGGTCTAGTAGCTGCCTTGTTTATCACACAGTATCTCTGTAAGAACATGGCAAAGTAACACATCAAAACAGGATTTGAGTACAGTACTAAATAGTACGTGACTTTATTTTTGCTTTTGAGATAGGCCTTACTATGTGGCCCAGGTTTGATTTGAACACACTATGGAGCCCAGGCTGGCCTCAAACTTGTTGGCAATCTTTTTTCTCAGCCTCCTGAATGCTGAGATTACAGATGCATACCACCAGGACTGGCCACATGTAACTGATACATTGTGAAAAACACCCGTTTTACCAACCAAAAGCAAATGAAATGTCTGTTTAACTAAACTGGAGAGAAATCCACATTAACTTACCATTGCTGAATAAAGAAGAAAAATCTCTACACCTTTATGCTAAGAAACCATCTTTACTTATCAACTACAGACTGTACACGAACTTTGGCCTTCTAAACATTATACATATAGAATTCAGACTAACAATAACAACTTATTCAATTGCATAAGTAGTTTTTTAGCTGAAGTTTGAATTCTAACATAATAAAAATGTATCATAAAAGAGAGGTATGTAGAGGGAAAACTAGAGAAAGTATTAACTGTAGCGTGCCATTTTTGTTTTACTACATCAGTATACAAAAACAACACAATTCATGTAAATGTAGTGAATACATATTCCACTCTGTCCCAGTGCCTGTGCAACAGGTTTGTACTGCAGTGGCTTGGACCCGCAAGTAGCCCAACACAATTTTCTGGAAAGGAAGCAGGCAAAGGTAGCCAGTCCAAGGGCAAGGAGAAAAGGTACAGAGAAGCTGAAAGGGACCATAAAAAAAGGAAGGGGAGGGCCAGGGATTTAGCTCAGTGGCTTAAGTGTCTGCTTGTCAAGTGCAAGGTCGTGAGTTTGATTCCTGGTACAAAAAACAAAACAAAACAGAAGGGGAATGGAAGAAACACACAGGAAAAAAAAAACAAACAAACAAAAGACAGAGGGTCAAAGTAAGACTAAGTTCTGGAGCAATCCTGGGCTTTGTATCAGTACAAAGCTAAGCAGACTACTTGGGTTAATTCTAAGCTTAGTACCAGTGACCTGTATTATTACTTCTTTCAAATGTAACTATTAATGGAAAACCAAAAAAATCAAACTACAAGAATCTTCTGCTGACATTTTCACACGGACTGGCTAAATTTCTAAATCCACTGTCACTTTTTTTTAGGGTTTTTTGTTGTTGTTGTTGTTTCTTTTGTTTCTTATTGTTTTTGTGTTTTTGAGATAGGGTCTCAGTACATAGTTCAGGCTGGCCTTGAACTCATGACATCCCAGGCTGGCCTCAAACTTGTAGCAATTCTGCCTCAGCCTCCTAAGTGGTGGGATTACAGGAATTTACTTTCTTAAAATAAAAAAAAAGAGCTTACCACTGAGCTAAACCCAAAGATAATTATTCCAAAAATAATTACTTTTTTTTACTTAGAGAAAAAAAAAAAAACAGAAAAAAGGATAGAAATAATACAGGATTTCAGAAGAATAAACAGTAAGAAATCACTAGTTGATAAGTTACATATTGTCAGAAATAGTTGTTCAAGTTACAAAATTAAAGCATACAAAGTGACCTTCAAATAATGACACTGCGAACAGTTCTGCTCAATGATCTAACAAAAGCTAGTAATATGGTTATCAGTCCTACACACTTGTTTTTTTATCTTTAAGAGGGTAAGATTAAACATGACAAAACAGAACAGAACAATTCATAAGGAAATAATTTAAAGAAACACAGATTTCAAAGTCAGTCAGTCCACTGGAGATCTTCACTATCTTACTATCTCTAGTTTTCTTCCAAACAGTTGTCCCCGTCTTCACACACATTGAATATATACTGAACATTCTAGAACTAATCAAATCATTACAGGATGATGAAGGCTTTTTAGGTCTTCAAGACCTGATTTTGGGGAAGTTGATAATGACTACCACAGTATCTCTCATTCTCTTCGTAGTAGCTGTCTTTATCTTTATGTAAGCTGAAATTGAACATAAGAGACAAGACTAATATCATTCTGAACTGCGAATGGTAGTATTGCTAGATTTTATATCATAATGCTACAGAATTAGCATTGGGTTTCTTAGTGTCTTTTCTTTTTCAGAGTATCTGTTCATTACGTCATGTATTATATAATCTGTTCCCGTAAATAGTTTAGAAATTCTTCCCATGTGTGAATCTCTACGTGTGTGTCTATCCTTTCTGTATTACAGGGAAAAACAGATCAAAGCAAGACAACAAAAGAAATTCCTAGAAAAACATGAAATGAAAAAGACATATAAGACCACCATATTAAGTGATCTACAGTAGTTACTATGCTTTCTCTTGTTATTTTCAATAGAATTGTCCACATCATCAGGCATTATATAGTTAAACATAGCATTACATAGCTAATTTTATAAAAACACAACTTTAAAGACATTGTAGGACTTGAGAGCTGTTAATAATCAATACCAGTATGGCTATCTTTTACATATTGTCATCTTCAGAGTAGTTGCCTCTACTTTTAGACTTGATACTATCAAGCATACCAAATTTGAATAAAATCAGTCAAGGCAAACTAGCAGTCTAACAAACCAGCTTCAAATAAGATCAGTCATAGTAAGACAATGTAAGTAATACAGGGTTTCAGTTTAAGTTAATAGGAAATTAAGGACATTTACTGTGGAATAACTTGCTATTTTGGGGTTACCTGTCTGTACCCTCAAATCTAATATGAGTAGACAGACTAGAACAAAATATAATCAAACTAAACAGAGCAATATGACTACTGTGGCTTTTAAATCCTGATACACTTTTAACAATGTCCTCTGCTTTCTTTTTTTTAGGCAATTCCTCACCTTTCCCCTTCTCAGGATGCTTTGTGTATTTTGGATCCCACTAGCTCCTTTAGTTTTTAGACTAGGGGGTCAACCTGTTACCTATCTGAGTATTGCTGAACCTTTTTACCCCTGATTGATCTTAAGCTGTATGCACTCCTTTGTTACTAAAGCCACAAGGTTTTCCTTCCTTCCAGCTGTGTAGTTCTACACTGCACAAAAGTGTCATAACTTTCCAACCTATCTGCGGATGCTGGATGAGTTGTCCCTATTTCTCTCTGGTTTCCTGTCACTTATAGCATTATTTTCTCATCTTTGACTTTCAGTTTATTAACTCTCTTTCAGGTTGAGTATATTTCCTATTCAGAGCATCTTGATGGATCCTGCCTCCTATTCTATTCTGCCTGGGTTTCTTTTGGTTAGTATATCAAGGCTATCTACATTAAAGATTATAGATTACCATCTCTGCCTCATCTCTGCTATTCTATTTTTCTGCTATTATTTGTCCACTTTTCTCCTTCATTCCACTGTCTGCCCCATTCATTGAGGCCTCTCTGCCACTGTTGCTGGAATCCTGGTATTTTTTCCCTCTCTCTCTCTGGAATGTCCTTCAGTATTTTTTGTAGGGTTGGGTTGGTGGCCATGAACTCCCACAGTTCCTCCTTGTCCTGTTTCTCCATTAATTTTGAGAGAGATTTTTTCTGAGTACATCAGTCTTGGCTGGAGATTATTTTCTTTCAGGGCTTGGACTATTTCCCCCCCAAGCTCTTCTCAATTTAAGAGTTTGTGTTGGTAAGTCTGTCGTTATTTTGATATTTTTTCTGTTGTTGGTAATCTGCTTCTTTTCTCTGGCTGTTTTTAATATTCTGTTCTTGTGGTGGATTTCTGGAATCTTGATAATTATAAGTCTGGGTGTAGATCTGTTTTGGTTGTAGGTGGCTGGAGTTCTGTATGCCTCATTTATCTGGATATCATTTCTTTTTCCTCTGCTTGGGAAGTTTTCTTTAATTATATCTGTGAATAGTCTTTGTAGTTTATTTGTGGTTACTCCTGCTTCTTCGCTCACGTTTTTTATTCTTAAGTTATAAATCCTCTTGTCATCTTCTAGCCTTTGAAAAGTTTCTTCCTGGTTCCTTGTTATTTTTAAGAGATCTTTCGGTTCACAATCACACATCATAAAAATCTCTCTTCAAGTTTTGAAAGGCTAACTTTAGTTTCTGCCATTTTGCCAGCTTTCAATGGAGTTTTTAGTTTCCTGGTAATCTCTTCAGATCTGTTTCATGTATTCTAGGTTTTGTTTATATTCTTCATCAAAGGTTTCTCTTCCTTTACTGAGTTCCTTCATTCTTCCATCTGTGTTCTCTTGGGAGGGGCTTATCATTTCTTTAATTAATCTTTTTTTTGTCTTTTCTTTTTTATCGGTAGCAGGGATCAAATTCACGACTGCCTGCTTTCAAGGCAGGTGCTTATGCCGCTGAGCTAAATCCCCAGCCCCTAATTAATCCTTTTATATCTTGCCTCACTTGGATCAGAAGTACAGTTTTAAATTCGTCTATGAGGTCATGAAGGTATTTATGTCCGCTGATGCTGTGTCTAATAATACATGATTACTGTACTGGTTCTCTTTCTGTATTTACCTCTCCTGGGCTTATTTTCCCAGGGTCAACAGCTGGAGGTTTTTTGTTTTTGTTTTTTTCTATCTCTTGTCATGTTTCTGGTTTCTTTCAGACAGGTGTGGCCTGGGGGTTTCTGGTCCTCTCTGTATTGCTTAGGGTCTTTCCAAAGCGTGCTGACAGGGGTTTTGCTGCCCTCCCCAATTTGCTGTTATCTGAGGTACATGCACGGATGCAGGGATGGTGCAGGCCAGCCTCGAGCCTCTGAGCTACTTGACCCGCAATTTCCTTCAGCAACTTAGGCTGTACCTTGTGGACATCACAGAGTTGTGACAGTTTCGTCCCTGGCTACTGGGTCCCAACCAAGGGCGTAGCTCAGCTCCAGACAGAGCCCACCAGTCCTCTCTGCACCAAGGGCGACTGACTGATGCAGCCAAAGTGCCAGGTTCTGCACAACTCCAAGATGTCCTCCAACCAGTCACAGCCGCCGCGGGACCCAATCCCCAGCACTCACCAGGAATCAATGCAGTTCTCCATCTTGGCTTCACTCCACGCTGCATCACGTCCTCTCACTAAGGGCTCGGGACTCAGCAATTCCTGTTATGGGTGGCTGTGGTTTCAGCTCGACCTTGAATTGCCTGACTCCACAGCGCTCCCAGCATAGCGTGGACCAGTCCAGTGAGTGCGTAGGGCTCCAGCCCTCCACTCACATTTTTCCTTCCTCCACAGAGGTAGATTCTAGCTTGATGTGGTTTTTCCACGTCTAGATCAGCATCCTGCCTCTTTAGAAAACTGTGCGGCTCCTGGCTTTGGCACCCAGGTGCATGGTCCTCTCTGTGGCCTCCTCCAGCATGGCCAGGCAGCTCCGGCTACTCCCTGAACCAAACGCGGCAGCTGCTCCCTCCTAAAATAATTGCTTTTTAAAAAAGCAATTGTTATAAAATTTAAGTCCCACTCTCAGCCAACACTGCAAACGTTCAGTGAAATCTGTTGTTTTTCTCTCAGAAAGCAACTCAAGAGCTGGGTATTTAGCTCAGTGAATCAAGCACTTGCCTACTAAGCACAGGTCATAAGTTTGATCCCCAGTACCAAAAAAAGAATAAAAACTCAATTTCTCTTTAGTACTAGTGAAATAAAGCCATACTACATATCTAAGCAGAAGCTTGAAGACAGAGTGATTATGCTAAAAATCTGTTCCTTGAAAAACTTCTTACACAAAACTACAATTACAGAGAAGAAGCTAGTTCACCCATCCGGTAAGCCATGTGGGGCCCAGGAAGAGAGAAGCCAAGTGCACCATGTTGGGTCTGGGAATAGCACAACAAAGAGCAACGAGGAGCCAGTCAGCCTTTCCAGTAAGTTGCACAAGCCAGGTGGGACGCAGGAAGAGTCCACTCCTCTTGTGAGCTGACCAGTGTACAGGCTGAGAATCAAGCACCATACCTTCTCCATGCCCTATAGGTAATAGGCTGGTTTGGAGCACAGGCTGAGTTGATAGCAACTGAGGTACAAAAACAACTAAATGCTTCTATTGTTTGACTGACTGCAAGTTTAAGGCCAGTACTCTGAATATCTATGAAGGAGGATAACAGTATGCAACACAGCAAACATGGGTGATTTCCTTGTCTTGCTTTTGCAATCTAATATTGTTCTGTTTAGTTCTGTTCCAATTTGTTGTTTTGTTTTATTTAATGTTCTGTTCTGACTGGTTTTATTCTGTTTTGTTTTATTCAGTTTTACTGTGTCTAAAATAACCATGAATAGTTGGGTTGAATGGGACCTCTAATCTTAGTTTTTTGAGACTCTCTATACTGATTTCCAAAGTGGCTATACCAGTCTGCGCTCCCAACAACTGTGGAGAAGGGTTTCTTTTTCCCCATGGCCCCTTTGCATTTGTTATTGGTTGATTTATTGGTGACAGCCATTCTTTCTGGAGTCAGATGGAATCTCAGTGTTGTTTTAATTTGCATCTCTCAATGTACCAATGATGTCAAACATTTTTTCATATATCATTTTTCATTTGTATTTCTTCATCTGAGAAGTGTGCATTCATCTCAAATGTCCATATCTGGATCGGGTCTTTAAATTTTTGGAGGCCTGATTTTTAAAAAATTCTTTATATTTTCTAGATATAAGTCCTTGTTCTGAGGAACTCCTGGCTAAAATTTTTTCCACTATGTGGATTGGGTTTTTACTCTGTTGGTGATTTCTTTAGATGTGCAAAAAGCCTTTTAGTAAGCCCTTCTGCTTGTAAGATTTAGATTGAGTTGCATCTCTTCACAGAAGGTTTTCCCAGACCATTACCATGTCTCTGTGATAACTGTATATTACAATAAAAATTGAGACCACACACTGCATCCTGGAGAGGAAGTTACCTTGAAGACAATGAGTTCATGCTCCGGGCCTCCTCCATTACCAGCCCCGCAGCCCCTATAGCGGGGCCAGCTGAAAGAATGTAAGACCAACAGAAACCCCAAGACCCTATAGGGGTCTTGGGACAACTATAGGACAACTATAGGATGCTATAGGACAACAGCCTGGCATATAGATGCCCCTACATCTTTGGAGGGCAAAGTAATCAATCAACAAGGCCAGTAACATATAAGCATCTGAAGCAGCAGTGAGGAGACAACAGTTAGACCTTGGAGAACTCCACCGAGGGAATACTAGTCCCAACCCCTACAACCAGAGGTCAAGATCAGCTCCATACCCAGCGCACATCTCTGGGATGCAACAAGAAGATTATCACAGAACTGGAATCACTCGAAGAAGGTAGGTTATTGGGATAGCTAACCAACTACATCTGGAGGACAGCCCTGAGGAACAGACATCTCCCTTCCCTTCCTTCTTGAGAGAGGCTTCAATGCTAGTGGTAGAGTTTATATAGCATGGGAGGTTAATGGGCATCAACATAGAAGACAAAATGAAAGGAAAAAGAGAAAGTGAAGAATGGCATAGTTGCATAGTATGATCCCAGACCCCTAGCCAATCTAGGACAGGCCTGGACTCAATAAGATGGATAGAAATCAAACACTGGAAATTTCTGAAATCATAACAAAAGAAGTGAAGGGGGAAAAAAGTAGAAAAGACTATAGAGAAAATGATCTCTCTGGTACAAAAAGAAATGACCCTTAAAATCAAAGATAATACAGAAGACGACAAATAAAAGAATAAATGAGCTTAGAAAAAGATGGAAACAAAAATTTCCAACATAGAAGAGAAATGGGAGTCCATGAAACATATCCAAACAAAGATCCAGGAAATTAAAACCTTTATTGAAAGTATATGCAACAGACTGAAAGAAGGAAAGGATAGAATTTCAGTGATCATGAAAAGAAAGATATCTCAAAAATAGCAAGGGACCATGAGAAATCAATCCAACAGCTATAAAACGAAGCAAAATAGAGTAACACAAGATTGACTGGGGTCAATGAGAAAGCTGGAGACAGCACAAATGCCATAACAATCATAAATATAAATGCATCTAATACAGGGCACCCAACTATATAAGACAGTTATCGGTAGACATGGAAAATCAAATGAGTAATAACACAGTTGAAACAGGACACCTCAACATCCCACTGTCAGACAGACAGATTAACTAGACAGAAAATTAGCAAAGAAATACCAGAGCTCAGTAAACTTGTGAACAACAACAAAACACACATGCTAAATAATTTCAAATGACATTATTTATAGCAAACCAACAACAACAAAACAAAAACAAACCTGTGAACAAATGGAGGTAACAGGTAGAAACTATGCCCCAAGGCTCTGTGCCAGCAGCCCAGAGACATCTGGCAAACCCAGCACCAGCCCAAAGAAAAAGTCACACCCCAAGACTACATACACATCATGGGTCCAGAGATCCAGTGAGCCCAGCAAGGGCTAGAAAAGAAGCCATGCTCTAAGGCCCCACTGCCATTAGGGGAGCATGAGTGAACTGTCTCCCTGTGCCTCTCCACCACTACAGGAACCCTGGATCAGATGACCCAGGTGCCTGGTTCAACCTGCTACAATGAGGGAACTGCTAACCAGTTCAGGAAGCACCCAGGATGGAGCAATAGACTGACAGGAAAATGTCAAGACAAAGAAGCAAAATATAATCTCAGACCTCCAGCCCATACAGAACAAGTTCAAGGGACACAGACATAGTAGGAATTAGAAGTCACACATGTGAAAGTTCTGAAAAGATAACGACTGAAGCAAAGAAGCACCTTAGTTCTTGTATTGTTTGGTTAATTTTATATGCTGTGTCTGATGGTCTGGACAGCTATTTTAAAGATAATGAAGCATTTTGATAGTCATTGTTAATTCTCTATTGTTTTGAAGTCCTATATCACTTTCATTGTTTTGTTTTGATTGGCTTTATTCTGTTTTATTTGGTCTTATTCTCTTTAAAATTAAATCTTTTTAAAAAAATTTTTAATGAGATCCCAGTTGTTTATTCTTTAAAGTACTTCCCATGCAATTTGGATTTTGTTCATGAACTCTCTGCCTACACCTATGTTTTCAAGATTTTTTACTTTCTCTTCAGTAGATTTAGTGTTTCTGTCTTAATATTTAGGTCTTTGATACATTTTGATTTTAGTTTAGTGCATGATGATAGACATGGGTCTACTTTTAGTCTCTGGCATGTGAAAAGTCAGTTTTTCCAGCATCACTTACTAAAGAGGGTATCTTTATTCTAGGAAACATGTTTGGCCTCCTTGTCAAAGATAAGGTGGTAGAGTGTCTTTGTAGTTGTGTCTGCAACTTTAATCTGTTCTACTGATCCTGTGGTTTGGTTTTTTTTTTTTTTGCCAGTACCATGCTGATTTTATCACAACAGTTTTACAGTACAATTTCAAGTCAGGGATTGTGAGGCCTCCTGCCTTGCCTTTGTTGCCCACAATTGCTTCTGCTATTCTAGATCTCTTCTGCTTCCAAATGAATTTTAGGAATGTTTACTGTAGTTCTGTGAGGTATGCTAATGGTATTTTGGTTATATGTTGATTTGGGAGTAAGGCCATATTCATTATGTTGGTTCTTCCTATGAATAAGGGATATCTTTTCATTTACTGATACTATCTTCAATCTCCTTCAGTGAACTGCAATTTTCAAGAATCTTTCTTTTTAACCATTTAATTGCCATATATTAAATATGGCAGGTATTATGATACATATATATATCTCACACAAATGTAATACACATTACCCTTAATCTTTAGAACACTTCTTAAAAGTATTGCTGTATGTATTTTATGAATGAGAAATCTAAGAATCAAAATGGTATAATGACTAGCCCAGTAAGTATGAGAAGTAAGACTTAAATCTTGGGTTGACAGGATCCAGAACCTATCTTTTCTCTTGTGAAAACATCATCTCCATAGAGAACACAGTAGTCATGGTATAATGAGCGGAAGAAAGCCTCAAACACAGGTTAGTACTGACAACTAACAGTGAGAGAGATTACAGATTGTACACCAACATGTAGCCAGATGGGTTGCTGAGTTTTGATATATATAGGCCTGAGTTCTGTGTGAGGCTGAGAAAATTACTCTACTTCTCTATTCCCTAGTTTTCTTAAGTCCAAAACAGGGATAAAAACAGTATACCTCATAGGCTTTTTATTTACTGGTCAGAAAGCAAATGCTATTATTTTCCATCATTATTGGCTTAGCACCCCTTTTCAAATGTCTGCCCTTGGGGTTGACAGGGTCGGAAAAGCATCAAGAAGGCATAGAAACATTATGGTTTGCTTAGAGAGAAAGAACAGGTCACATAATTACTGCTCATATGTGTCAATTATTTTTTTTTAAGATCATTGAGAGGAAGGGAAATTACAGATCAGTATTAGAAAATTCAAGTAGAAAACAATCTTACCATGGGAGACAGTCTGTTTTCAATGATTATGTAAGGTAACATTACATGTTTATAGAAGTGCATAAACAAAAGACTAGACAGGAAGGCCCATATTTTGTTTAAGTTGGAATTTATACAGGTCCTGAAGAAATAAGATATTCACAGATATTCAAATATCTTCAAATTTCTTTCTGACAACAGATTCAATTTTTTTTTCTTCTTTTTTTGGTACTGGGGATCAAACTCACAACCTTACGTTTGCCAGGCAGGCACTTATACCACTGAGCTAAATTCCTAGCCCCATAGTACAAAATTCCTATTTGGCCTCCTGGAAGGTAAACATCAACAGCAAAATATAAGAGCTGGAGGTATAGTTCAGGGGTACAGCACTCATCTAGCACATGCTTCGAATCCTCAGCATGCCAAAAGAAACAGTGAAGTGTGTATGCGTAGCATACTTCTCTATAAAGCACAGTCACATAAAGGCATTCATCAGGCTTGTAAAGAATCATCAACTTAGTATGCATGTCCTTTAGTTGAAAAACAGGCTAACTCTAGTTTCTCTTTTGCCTAGGACAAGCAAAATAAAATAGTGCCTCCAGAAGATTTAAGTACAAATACCAGGAAATCTCAGCACCTAAACACTGACAATTATAAATTTAAACAAATATAGACAGCATTTTATGACGAGAAGATAGTAAACAGGAGACTAAAAATGGTAGAGAAAGGGCTGACTATAAAATACAGCCTCACTAGAACCTAGAATCAAGACACCTGAAAAACAACTTAGCAATGCAAAAATGTAGATCTTCAGGAATGAAGAACAAGCCAAGCCAAAAGGAAAATTAAAAACTAGAGATAAACTGAACACAACGTAGAGAACAGAATGACGCAGTCTGGAAGACAACACTGGCTTTCAGATAGAGGGATCTGTCTCTGCTAACAGAAGCCTGGTGAGGGTCAGAAATTCGAGGAAGAAACGATAGATCAGGCAGCAGCACTGGCCCCAACAGAAGCCCGGGGTTATCATAAACTGCAAAAATAGTGTAGTTACTCTGAAAGTAACTCCTTCTATGTGGCAGTTGGAGAAGTAATCTAATGCAATTGCTGTCATATTTGAGAGTAATTAGTAACAATTTTGGAAGGAGTTAAGATTGAGATACAGCACAACAATACTTCAGTTTTTGGAGTCACCCTACTATAGTGATAAAGTGGGAAATGGTTCCAACAGATACTCGTTGACATAGACCCCCCCCATCCAATAAACTTATGCTCAGGCCAAGGACACAGAGGTCCCACTCTCCATGACAAGAAGCTAGGCTGCTTGTTCATGATTTTCCAAGGAGTCTGAAAGTGCTGGGAATAAGCCTAGTAGACTGCATGACCACCCTTGTCACTGCCTACATTCAGTACAGAATTCAGTGGTCTGCTTATTTTTCCCTATCTGCCAAGATGATCAGTGATACACCTCAGCTTGGACAGCTGCCCACAGCCTGAAATGTATGGACAGACAGACCAACTCCCAGGAGGGGGTATCTCATAGACCCACAGGCCATAAAACTACATAGAGAAAACAGTCACTTGGAGAACACAGAGGGACATGGAAACTGAGAGCAGCTGGAATACTGTCCTAGAGCAGACATTACTGATGTACCACATCCAATAGGAAAGGCAGGACAGAACTCAGCATTCACATATAGAGGTTTGTAGGGAAACAAACTAGGACTTAGTAGTAACTCACTATCCCTCTCCCCTATCTGGTAGGTTCCCATACTGTAGTCTCTGAAAAGAAACCACTCATTCAAAACCACAGAGGAATTACTTGGGCTCTTCTCTTTTCCTTCATTGGTTTTTTTTGGGGGGGATTAGGGGCTTGGGGACTTCCTCTCTCCTCCTTCCCCCTCTTTCTCCTTCTTTCCTCCCTCTTATTCTTTTTTTCTTCCTGAATAGGATCCTTCATCTTGCTTTTCTTTCCTTTCCCACCTTTTTATTTTTCAAATTTTACTTCATTTTCCTCTTCTCCATCTTCTCTATTTTTATTATTTTAAATTAAATTTTATTAATCTTTAGATATTTAGTTAACCTGATGCTCTTATTGAATTATTTTCTATTGCTAGTGGTGGTATAGCTGTTGCACTGAGTACATATTTACTATATGTTAATATCTAGCTTGTCTTTGTATCTATACTATTATTGCAGATCTCTTTTCTATTGTTAATAGTAATAAATACTTTTAAAACCTGCTTTCCATTGATTATGTAAATAAACAAATTCCATTGTTAAGAATAGTACAGAGATAGCCTATGTTGGTTTTTAAGGTACATCAATATCCAGTTTTTATTTGACTTTATTATTACTGAAGATTTCATTGTTATTTTCAGGGTGGTATAACTGTTATTAATTGATTTTTACTATATGCCAATCTCTGGTATTTCTGTGTCATCAAGGCCACTGCCGTTTGTTTCCACAGAATGAGGCATTCAGCCAGGTACACTGCACTTCCCCCTCCTTAAATTAACTAAGATCGTCAGCTCTGGAATGCATTACTATAAAGCACATACTAACTAACAAGGTGTTCATACTAGAAACAAAGTTTTTCCACTACTATGGATATTGTCCTCAGCACAAAAGAGGGAGACAGAGAGCCAGAGAAAACAAGATAATAAAATCTCTCCTGACTCCCAACTCTCCCAAAGTTGATCCATATAGGATCAATAGGGAAAAAAAATCAAGTCAAACAGCTGAAATATCAAAGTTATAAAAGAAGAAACACACTGATATTGGTACTCTGAGTTAAAGATACTATAACTAAAAAAATAATGTGCTTAATAAACAAAATGATCAGTAAGCTTAGAAAAGACACTAATAAAAAATCAGCTGAGCTAAAGATAACTCTACAAAATATGAACGACCACTTTAGCAAAAAATTAGTCTATGAGAAGGTACCAAACAGAATTCCAGGAGCTAAAGAATTCCACTGAAGTACGAGCAGCAGAAGTAACGAATGTGAGGGGAGAGTGTCAGAAGTGAAAGACGAGGCTGATGCCAGTGACTACATACTCAGATACAAATCCAACACTGCTAGATGGTGTGAAGAAGACAATTAACTGGAACTAGTGGAAGAAAAAAAAAATAGAAGACAGCACGAATGGCATAAAAAACCTGTTTATAGAAGTAATAGAGCCAAGTACGGTGACACATGTCTGTAATCCCAGCACTCAGGAGGCCAAGTCAGGAGGATCGTTGCAAGTTCAAGACAAGCCTGGGCTACAAAGTGAGCTTAAGGCAGCCTGAACTGCATAGCAAAACCCTGTCTCAGGGAGAAAAAAAAAGGCAAGCGCATAGAGTGAAGTGTTTCAAGTGCTAAACAACTTCTGACTAATACATCCTAAAAAACTATCTTCCCAATTAGTGGAGAAATAAATAGGTCTTTCTAGGACAACAAGCACCTTAACAAAAATTCATGACATCAAACCAGTATTCCAAAAAGTTCTCAAGGATATTTCAGAAAGAGACAATGAAACTATCACTGCCAAAAAATCTAGTGGAATGAATACAATAGGTAGAATGAATAGTTAAGCAGAGGGGGTGGGAGTGGGGAATCAGCAATAGAAAAATAATGCAATGGCAGGAGCAAGTCAAAACTTTTAAAGTAACTCTCAATGTGAATGGTCTCAACTCCCCAATTAAAGACACTAATTGGCAGATTTGATCAAAAAACAAAACCCACCTGATATACACAAGAAACACATTTAATCCAAGAAGAAACTTATAGGTTACAAATTAAAGAATAGAAAACAATATTCCACGCAACAGGAGCCCTGAAACAAGTAGGAAAAGCTATCCTATTTTCAGATAAAGTAGACTCTAAGCCAAAAGAGGGCAAAGAAGTGAGAAGCAGCAAAGAAAGTCATTACATACCGGTTAAGTGAACAATTCAACATGAAAAGGTAACAATTATAAGAACATTTGCATCAAATACTGGCACATCTAACTTCATAAAACAAACACTACTGTATGTAAAAGATCAGATTTTTTAAAAAGAGTCTATACTCTTTTTAATTTTTATTTTATGTTTTGTCTTTTTGAGACAGGGCCTTGCTATGCTGTTCAGGTTGACCTTAGGCTCACTTTGTAGCCGAGGCTGGTCTTGAACTTACAACAACCCTCTTGCCTTTGCTGGGATTACAGACATAAACCACCAGGTCTGGCCCAAGAGTCCATACACTTAAGTGAAATAAATAGGACACACATGTCTAAATATGATATTGTTTCTCTGGTGGAGAAACTCAAAGTGTAAATGAGGACCAAAATGTGTAACAGACACAGGGAAATAGAAAATATTCAAATGGGAAGGGGAAAAAGATGGAGGAGGGAGGAAAGGAAGGAAGGGGAAAAAAGAACATAAGGAAGCAAATCGAAATAACACTTTTGTAAATACGGAGGGGAAAAGGGGTTGAAAAGAGGAAAGGGGGCTGGGGAAAAAGAAGAATCAAGATATATCATGTACAGTTACAACAAACTCCCACTGATGAATGTGATCAAGTCTAAAATGTACCAATAAAATTAATCAAAATTTCAAAAAAAGATCAAATAACCATCAACACAGACTACAGGAGCTCTTAATACTCCACTATTGCAACAAGACATATCACCTGAAAAATGAACAAAAATTATTACAGTTGAAACATAACTTTGAACAAATGTGGTTAAGATATCTACATAGTGTTCCTTACAACAATATACATTCTTCTAAGCAGTACATGGAATACTTTTCTAGAACAGACCACATACTAGCCAATAAAGCATGCTTACCTAAGAATCACAATTATTTCATATACAATAAAATTAGAAATCAATGGCAAAAATACAAGAACAGAAATTACGTAAACACATGGAAATTAAACAAAACCCCCTGGAATTATCAATGGATCACAGATGAAGACAGAAATTAGCTCCTAAAATTAAACGATAATGGCAGATAATGGCAACAAAACCACAATGAAAGCAGCTCTAGCATGGAAATTTATGCTTGTGAATGCCCACATCATACAAATATACCCACTGTTGGTACATTCATACACAGTCCCATTGGGCAGCTTGTAACACTGGTAATAAAAACAGATCTAGTTTTATTGATTTTTTTAGTAAGAAAATTAATAAGAAGCTGCCCAATAAGACAGTCATACATGTGCCACAGTAGGTTCAAGCTGTTGGGAAAACATTAAGGAACAATAGATACAAAGAACCTCAATTACATATTGGCAAGCAGCATGCAACAAATCATCAAATAGGTTTCATCCCAGGGATGCAAGGATGGTTCAATATAAGCAAATCAAATATAATACATCACATAAACAAAAGCAAAGAGTCAGCAGCAGATACATAGGGCCAGGAAAAGAAACAAGAAGCCATGAGTCAGAGGTGGTATGGCTGATGGTATGGTGCAATTTTGAAGATAACAAGAGGCATTATGGTGGCCATTGTTAATTTCCTGTTTTGAAGTCCTGTATCATTTTCACTGTATTGCTTTGGCTTTATTCTGTTTTATTTTGTTTGGTTTTATTGTCTTTAAAATACAAATTCTTTTGTTTTAATTGGTTTTACTCTGTTTTATTTGATTCTAAGTCTGATGGTATGGACAGCTATTTTAAAGAACATAAGAGACATTATGGTAGCCATTGTTGATTTTCTGTTTTGAAGTCCCGTATTACTTTCATTGTTCTGTTGTGACCAGCTTTATTCTGTTTGGTTTGGTTTTATTCTCTTAAAATAAAAAAGCTAGAGCCAGGTATGGTGGTTGCACATCTGTAATTCCAGCACTTGGGAGGCTGAGGCAGGAGGATCATCATGAGGTCACAGCCAGCCTGGGCTACATAAACAAGTTCAAGACCACCCTGAATTGCAAAGTGAGACCTGCCTCAAAAATAAATAAATAAACAAATATTTAAACCCAGAAATTCCACTTAACCCAGCTATCCCCCTTCCAGATATCTTCTTGAAAGAGTTAGACATCCTATTACAGTGATACATATATACCCATGTTTATAGCAGCACAATTTGTAATAGCTGATCTTGGAAACAGCATATATGTCCATCAACAAATGAATGGATAAAGAAAATGTGTTATTTATACACAAAAATACTATTCTGCCATAAAGAAGGATAAATTTGAATCACATGTAGAAAAACAGATGCACTTTGAGGTCATGTTAGTGAAATAAATAAGACATACAAGCTTAAATATTGCATTGTTTCTCTTACATGAGAAACGCAAAGTATAAATAATTTTTAAAACAAAATATAAGATAGGTAATAGAAAAATAGGGAGATCTTTTGCAAATTGGAAGAAGATAACAGATGAAGGGAGGAGACGAGAAAGTAAAATGAATTATACACATGTACCAATTCCTTGTTATCAATGTAATCATTATATAATGCAAACATGCACCAATAAAAATAGGATAAAATTTTTACAAAAAATCCCACAAGTATTTACTTATAAATTTGAAAATACCAGGTCTGGGGGTTATAGCTGAATGGTACAGCATTTGCCTACTATACATGAGACCCTAAGTTAAAAACCCAGTATGTACACAGGAAAAAATAAATAAATGATAAACTTCTTAGAATCTAACTAAATAACAAAGAAACAAGTTTTTTAAAATCAGGTTTATCAATAGAATTATCAATGAATTTAATTTGAAACCATCCATTTCCTACCTTTTTTTCCTATTATTCACCTACTGCAATAGAACATTTTCTTTAACAAATGCTAGGGAGAAAAAAAGCAGCTCTGCAGCCTTTTTTTATGATGTTTTAAAATAAGCATAAAGTGGGAACATTCTTAAAAAATCACTTTAAGTTCAAAGAAATAATCACTGCTCCTTTCAAACCTTGAGATACTTTTCAGGGATATTAAAACACAGCATGTTCACTGCAGAAAATTTTGGAAATACTGGAAAGTATATAGAATAAAAGCTATTGATATCTCCATTACCTAGAAAAAATCAGTGTGAATATCTTTCATGTATTTTCTTTTGGTATTTTTTTGTATGCAAGAATGTGAATGGACTATGATGTCATCGATACTTTATATGTATCCTACCACTAAAAATTTTAACTTTAGGTTATACTACAAATAATACACAACTCTATATCTTCTTTTCCTATTATTTTATCAACATTGCACATTTCCTACTATTAAACCATCTCTAGGGCTAGAGAGATAGTTCAGAGGCATGGCACCTGCCTGGCAAGCCTGAGATCCTGAGTTCAATTCCTGGTACCAAAAAAAATAGTAATAATAAACTGCCTATAAAATCATTACATTGTCCAAGCTGGCTCTCAAACTCATGATCTTCCTGTTTCAGTGTCCCAAGTAATGGGATAACAAGCATGTGCCACAAAGCCTGGTGTAACTCCCTAATATCAGACACTCAGTTGTTTCTGTTTCTACCACATAAAACCTATAATAATATGTTCATGAATAAATATGTGTAGAGTCTCAAGTTGTATCCGTAAGGTAACTTCTACTAGTACACCTCTCCTTCCCCACAACGAACAATTTCCCTTCTTGTTTTGGATTAACACTTGAAAATCACTGTTTTTTAACCCCATTTCACCTTCCTCTCTGCACTCTTCAGAAGTAACTTATTCTAAATGTTGCATTTACCATTCTCATGCTTGCTTTTAAAATGCTCTGGATGGTTTTAATAGCTGTGTATAAATGAGCATTTGTTCCCTTTTGTTAAACAGGAAGCAAACTGTCAGCCACAAACCTGGCTTTGAAGATTAAAGGCCCATGGCTCTAAGCCCACTCATACTTTACTCCTTTCCATTTCAGGTTCACAGCCATGTTTATCTTTTCTGACTATCACTAACTCTTCTGAGCATCCATGTTTCATTTTCTATATCATTTTTACTAGACTAGACAGAGTACAGAGCATAAATTTATAAGAACTCCCTGTTTATTTAGAAATACTCCATATTCAATTGCTTTTTAAATGTAAAATAAGAGTTAAAATATATTCCAAAAACAATATCTAAAAAGACTTCCAAAATGACTGCATGCTTATGACTTGTACACCAAATTCTCCTACATAATGCTAGTCTCCACTTGGTGTAAAAGGAAAGGAAGCACTAATGAATAGCATTAGTGTTACTTAATTAGTTACTTAGCGTTCTCTAGACTAACAACATTGGTCTATTCATCCTAGAAGAGTTAAAAGTTCCTAGGTCTATCCATTATAATCAAAATTCAGAAATAAAAAAGCAAAAATGAATTTCAGGAATTAAGGGTTCAAACAATTTTATTAAGAGTATAGTAGAGGAATTAAAAGCTGCATGATAAAAATTACACATACTTCCTATACTCTATGATAATACAGACATATATCTACACTTTGCAGTTCTCTCACTCTAAAATAAATGTCAGTGAGAAAATTTATTCAGCCCATACCTCCATTTGTAAATGTTAATTAAAAACAAACCAATGATCTAAATAGAAGAACTACATAGGAATAAACCTTCATGACTCACATTTTGCAATGAATTTTAAGTTCTGACAGTAAAAGCATGCCTGTTATTCCACCACTCAGAAGGCTGAGGCAAGAAGATTGCCTTAAGTTTGAGGCCTGGCTGGACTACACAGTGAATTCAAGATCAGCCTGGATAACACACAGAGACCTAATCTCAAAAACAAAAACAAAACCTCTGAAAATTTAACAAAAGACAAATGACTAAATTTTGTTGAAATACACATGACTAAGCATACAGCATTCTTTTCTATGGTAAAGTTATAAAAATGTATTTTTCAGTTTTACTGCTATGGTGAGTTGCATATAAAAACGTTAATGTCATAAACTTTATGATACAAAAATTTCAATCTGCTTGACTCAGAGCCGAACATATGAAAAGAAACTGGAAAACTTTCCATTAAGCCCACCATATAAAGTGAAAGAGTATCTATCTTAGTTACTTTTTACTCGTTGCTGAGACAAAATTTATCTGATGTCCAAAGTTGGGAAAGGAAAGGTTTACTTCTTACAGTTTTTGGAGGTTTCAGTCCATACTCAGTTGACTCCAAGGCAGGGTGGCATGGCGGGGCCACAGTTCATAGTGGCTGCAAACAGCAAGCAGGAACCAGCAAGATAGACACCAGGAGCTGGGATTTAGCTCAGTGGCATAAACACCTGCTTTGCAAGCGCATGGTCATGAGTTCAATCCCCGGTACCGATAAAAAAAAAAAGAGAGAGAGAGAGAGAGAGAGAGAGAGAGAGAGAGAGCTAGACAATGAACCAATCACAAATGCATAATGCAAAGGCATGAAGCTTGGGAGCCACTGACATAAACCATGACAGTATCCTTGTCAGTTTTTCTCTCATCTAGTACTTTCCATCTCTCTAATGTTTCTCTGACCCACTCCAACCCTGCCTCCTTTAAACTCTTCTTTACTTGCCCATTAAAGGCATGCATTTCTGAAGGTTCTACTTAGTTTTCTTTGTTTTTCAATAGCTTCCTCAACTTCTACAAAACAAATTCTCATGACTTCCAGACCTCTTTTTTGCCAAGCTTACACACCACTGCCATAGAAATCCAAATTTCTAAATTCCTGATAAATACCCAAAGAACAATCCAATTAAAAGGAATTAGAGCTTGTTGGTTTTAAAGATTCCTAGTCTCTCCAAATGCAAACAATATTAAAATGAGAAATAGCTTCTGA
This sequence comes from Cavia porcellus, assembly GCF_034190915.1. Taxonomy (NCBI): domain Eukaryota; kingdom Metazoa; phylum Chordata; class Mammalia; order Rodentia; family Caviidae; genus Cavia; species Cavia porcellus. The sequence goes on along the minus strand of NW_026947501.1, from coordinate 16,945,526 downwards.
GCAAAGCACAAATCCAAGGCACTGTGATGAAAACATGGTCTAAGGTTGAGGGCTTGGGATATAGCTCAATGATACAGTCCTTCCTGGTAAGTGTGAGGTTTTGAGTTCAATTCCCAATACCAAAAAAAAAAAAAAAAAAAGATGAAGGTTAAGAGTATAGTTATAAAGTTACTTTTAGGACCTTTGAATACATGAGTATCACCAGTCCAGTGGCTTTTATCCAATGAAGCAAGCCCAAATAAGATTTACAAGAGACTCACAAAGTTTTAAAGACAATATTGGCAAAAATACTGCCCAAATGGACTCACACAGAAACAACAAAATAAAAAGGCCCTTGGTCGCTCAAATTTGTAGAGGCAAAGAGTAGAGGAAACTAAACAGCTATGAGTATAACCTACTTTTCATAGAAAAAGAAGGACTACTCAGAGAATGAAACCAAAAGCCTAAGAGATAGAGCAAAGAAAGACATTCCTAGACCTTGAGTTCTGAGGAATTATCAACTGTGCTCAGCTAAATTTTAGAAGCAGTATAAAGCAATGATACCTTCCCCTCATTTTAAAAACCATTTTTGTACATTGTTTGTACAGTGAGGGAATTGTACAATTTTTGTACAATGAGGGAATCATTTTTTAAAAATTTTTTAAATTGTATTTTAGAATAAAACCAAGCAAAATAAAACAGAATAAAGGCAATTAAAACAAGACAATGTAAGTGACACAGGATTTTCAAACAAGGTAATAGGAAATCAACAATAGCTACCATCATGCTTCTTGTTGTCTTCAAAATAGCTGCCCATCCCTTCAGACACAGTAAAATCAAACAAAACAGAAACAGAATAGAACCAATAAAAACAAAACAATGAATGCAATACAGGACTTCAAAACAAGATAATAGCAAATCCAAAATGGCTACCATAATCTATCTTGTTGTCTTTGAAATAGCTACCCATGCCACCAGATACAACAAAATCAAATAAGATAAAACAGAATAAGACCCAACCGAACAAACAATGAAAATGATATGACTTCAAAACAAGGTAACAGGGAATTAACAATGCCTACCACCTTCAGAAGACCACCCAAGGTTGCTACATTGCGTATTATTATCTTCTGAATAGATGGATCAGGCTAATGGCTTTAGGCTTGCAAAGTCAGTGAAACACTACACACTACAAGCATTAAATTGTATTTTACCTCATTAGCTATCATCTCATCCTGTTTCTACACATCAGCCTTCGCTGGGCGGGGGGAGGGACCAGGGGGTGAGGATATTGATTTTTATCTCCCTGCCTATGCACCAGAAGAAGCTGGCATATGGCTCTCCTCCAGTCAGACCACACATGGCACTGACTCACAGGAGGTCTTAGTTTCTTGTTAACTTCTTGCTCTCCTCCCCCATAGTCTATGAATGGTGCCGACTCACAAGAGAGGGCTGGCATCTGGCTCTCCCCTAGTCAGCCTATGCATGATGCCCAGAAACTGCTTTCTTCTTGTTCCATGAGTTCCCTCCATTTTCCCTCATTTTGAATAAAAATCCCAGTAGTGATTATCTTACAGATGGTCAAGGAGGATGGCAGATATAATTTGCCTGATTTGTAAATCTTCAGATAGGGAAGACTTGAGGAACTGAAATTAAAGAACTCCTAAGAAGCCTTATCTAAACCTGGTCCTCATTTAGAAGACAATATTTTAAACTATAATACATACAATATAAGGAAAGATTGGCCAGGGATTTAGTTCAGTGGCATAAGTGCCTGCCTGGCAAGCACGAGGTCATGAGTTCAATCCCTGGTACAAAAAAAAAAAAGGGGAAGTTTGTTGTGGAAGAGGTGAGTATATTACACGTATGATGAATATACATAATCTGTGATCACAAACTGTACTGTAGGATATTGTCTTCAAAAAGTAGAAACTAATCCTCCTGTTGAATGTGGGCAGGATTTATTAACTTATTTCTACAATAAAAAGGCAACTTTCAAACAGTAGAGAAAAGAAAAATTAGTAACTTTAGAGTAGAGGGACTTCTTAAATACTACCTTAAGGTAAGTGATGAATACCAACATGAACAGTGATATCATGTGGATTGCATCCCCTCACTTGGTGACAAGAAGGGTACTTCAACTCTTTGTGCTCTTTCCCCAAACTCATTTCTTTTTTTTTTTTTTTTTGTGTGTGTGTGGGGCGCATCTTTTTGAGACAGGGTCTCACAATACAGTTCAGGTTGGCCTTCAACTCAGGCTGGCCTTGAACTCACAGCAATCTTCTTGCCTCAGCCTCCCAAGTGCTGGAATTACAGCCAAACCCATTTGTGAGGTCTGAACATATCGTCCAAAATTTGTGGGTTGGCAACTTGGTCCCCAATGCAGTAGTGTTGGAAGATGGGGCTTTGGGGAGGTATCTGAATCATGAGGATTATGCTGGAGTAATGCTGTTATAAAAAGTGCTATAGGAGTAAGTTAGCTCTTATCTGCTCTTCCTCCATTGAGGACATAGCATTCATCCCCCTTTTCGCCTTCCATCTTTTATCATGTGAGTATACAGACCTTCTCCTCTCCAGAAAATACAACAGTCAACACACCATCTTGGAAACAGAAACAGATTCTTCACCAGGCACCAATCATGCTGGCATCCAAATTTCTGGTTTTTGTAAGCTACCCAGTCTCATGTAATCTGTGATAGCACAGAACACAACCACAAACCAGTCTAGCCAAGAGAAAAAAGGCAAAGATGAGGATATACATCAAAGTATCTGGTTAGCATTCTTCAAGACTATCAAGGATAGCCAGGCATGGGGCACAGGCCCATAACTCTAGCACACAGAAGGCAGAGGCAGGATGACCACCACAAGTTTGAACCCACAATGGGCTACACAGAGAGTCCAAGGCCAAACTGAACTACATATAAAGACCATATGTGTGTGTGTGTGTATGTATATACATATAATATATATAATTTTTATTTATCAACTATACCTCAATAAAGCTAAAACTGTCAGATCATTAAAACAAGACTGAGAAAACCCAAGAAGATTTGAGAGGCATGACAAGAAATATAATTTAATTAGCTTTAGTTAGCAATTTAGTGGTACTTGGGATTACATCCCAGAACAGAAAGAAAATGAGTGGGAAAACTGAATACAAATAAAACTTGGAGTGTAGTTAGTGATAAAGTACCAATGTTACCTTTTTATTTTGACAAAGGTACCATGGTAACATTAGATGGAAAAACTAAAGAGTATAAAAGAACTCACTATACCATCTTTGTAACTTCTCTGTAAATCTAAAAGTATTTAAAAATAAATTAATCTCTAGTCAAAATAACACAAAACTATATTTATTGCCTTAGTATATTTTGTGCTGTTATAACAAAAAAAATTAATAAACAAAAAACCAAGGTTTGATAATTTATAAAGCAAAGGGTTTTATTTGGCTCATAACGCTAGTGGTTAGAAGGGCCAAGCAACCTGGACCTCGTATCACCGCAAGGCTTTCTTGGGCTGTGTCACAAAGCAACAGTGAAGACAAAAGGAACTGGTCATGTGCAGAAGGGACTCGTGTGAAAGGGAAGGCAATAAGGCAGATTTAGGGTGGAGCCAGACTTGCTGAGAACCACTGTGCCACAAGCTGCCACTAGAGCAAGAGCATACTTCATGAGAAAAGCACTGATTCCTCCTGAAGTCCTAACCACCTTCCATCAGGCCTCATCTCTTAAAGATTCACTGCCTCAAGACCGTTACTCTGAGGACCAACCTCTTGGCACATGAATTTTCAGGGGTCACACCCAAACAGTATCCAAATCATAGTACATACTTACCTTAGGGGGTTGGCAAGAGAAATGCATGAGTTAATACATGAAAATATGTTTAGAACAATGCCTACTACACGGTGAAGATACAATAATGGCTTGTGAGACTCACACCAGGCACTGCACAGCTTCAGGGACATACACAGTGTGTACTTGCTCTCTCCTGACCTCTTGTTCTGGTAGAAACCAGCTGTTATATGATTCTATAGACAACAACCAGTAAGGAACTGAGGCCTCTTCTAAGGGTCACACTGAATAAGCTGAGGGCCCAAAGTCTACCCAACTTGAGCTTTGTGATGACTGCAGCCCCGGATGACATTGAGTACAAATCAAAAGATATCCTGAGATAGCATTCCTTAGCTAAGATGCTCCCAAAGCCTTACCCTAATTCCTATGCAAGATAAATATTTGCTGTTTTAAGCCCTTAAATTTTGAAATAACTTGTTACATGCTAATAGGTAACTAATAAATGTACTTTCCCTTATTAATTCATCCAATAAATATTTACCAAACACCTATTTTAATAATTTCAAATTATGAAGGCTACAAATAGTACTCCACTGGAAAGTATACACTAACAAGACATTGTGATAGGTACATACTAGTTTTATCCATCTAACATGCCTAATTTGTCTGGGGAATTTCTTCATCTATTCCCTGTAGTATTAGTTGTCAATTTATAACTTATCTTACCACTGGTCAAAGGGCCAGACAAATACTACAAATTACCAAATTTATACATGGACTTTTGTTTCTCCATGTGACAGAAACAGGGAAAATAATAGTCCATATTTATCAATTTTCTTTTGTTAATAGAAACATCTAAAAAGATATGGGTTAGAACCTGTTAGGCACCACCTTGCCTCCACATGAAGCCAGCTTACTAAACAATGACATAAACAGAGCCAGAGACACCAAGAGATATCTAAAGCCAGGAACCACATTTGAGCTTCCTAGATAGACAAAAAACTAGCCTCCTTTCTGGCTCTGACACTAATATAGGTGTTTTCTTTTTTAAAATCTAAGTTATACTATTACAGAAAGGTTCAGAATATTCTGGGAACTCCTATTATCAGAAATACTTGAGAAATCTGTGGCAGAATTCATGGCAGAGATATTCAGTAAGATGACCTTTGAAAAGGAGGACTTTGCCAAGTAAATATGAGCATGAATAAAGTGCATTCCAAGTAGCAACAGAAAAGAACATGGCATGTATGAAAGCTGGTCCAGTTTGATCAAACTGGACAATCAAAAAGATCAAACTCATGTTGTGACCAACATCACTTCTTACAGAACTATGTACTTATTAGCTTTATCATATTTTAGTTCAGACTTTTCTGCTGTATCTATAAGACTTAGATTAGTAATCCTGACTATAAGCAACAGTTTATTTAGCAGTTAATCTGAACTGGTTCCTAGTAACTCTACTCATTATTGTCGTGCATCTTGGGTACCACATAACTCTCTTTAGTTATACATAAAACTATCTACAAAGTTCAGAAACATGAAAAGCCTAAAACATAACTTCCAAACTCAAAACTCCTTAGTACCATAAGTCATTTTTTAAAGAATCTATACAAAGGAAAACTATGAATTCCTCCAGTACCATAATTAATTTTTTAAAATCTACACAAAGATATTAATGGCTTTATACCATACAGAAAATTAACTCCAGGTGGATCAAATTCCTGAAATTATAAAACTCTAAGGAGAAAGCATAAAGGAAAAATTTCATTTCAGTCCAGTTTCACTGGATTTGACAATTATTTTTTGGATCTGTTATCAAAACCAGAGGCAGCAAAGGAAAAATAGATAAGCTAGATACAGTAATAATAAAATTTCAAACTTTTTGGGCAACCAAGGATATTAACTGAAAAGTAAAAAGAACTCACACAAAATACTTACAAATCATTAAAATGGGTCCTACAATCACCAGATTTTTTTTAAACAAGCAAGACTTGAATAGACCTTTCTCTTAAAAAGACACTCAACATCACTAAACCTTAAAGAATTCAACCCAAAACTATACTTAGATATCACTGTATACCAACTAGGAAGGCAACTATCAAATAAAACAACAAAACCAGAAAAGTACTAGTGAGAGTACACAGGAAATAGAACTCTCATGCATTGCTGGAGAGAACACAACACTGTGTATCCACTGTAGAGAAGTGCAGTAGTTACTCAAGTTGAACTCAGAACCGCCATGTGGGTCTAGTGAGTCCCATCCTACATATACACCCAAATAAACCAGAAGCTCAAGCAGGTATCTGTATACCCATGTTCATTATTTACAATATCCAAAAGGCAGAAAGAACCCAAGAGTCCATCAACAGAAAAATGGACAAATAAAATGTGGTATATACATACAATAGAGTAATCAGACTTAAACAGGAATGAAATTCTGATACATGCCACAACATGGACAAATCTTGAAAATACTATGAGGTAAAATAAACCAGACACAAAATGACAAATATTATATAGTTCAATATTTGGTTTAGCCAGCCAGGAGAGCACATTTGCTTTCTTCAACCCTGCCAGTAAGACACAACATCCCAAGGCAGCTGGTGAGCACATAATCCTTAGCAGGTAGGGCCTACTGCAGCTATAGAAGACAGACATGTCCACCTCTCTAGCATCCCATAAAGAACTGAGTCAGGAGATTAGAGAGTGGCAAAGCTGGCTGGGGAAGTAAGTGTGAGCTATAAATTATAAAATTCCAGGGTAAGTGCACAAAATGGTTCCCAAAGCCCTGTATGTGGCCTTCTCATGAGAACTCCAGGAGGTTTTCAGGAAGATGGCACAGACCTGACATCAGCCTGAGGAATGGGTGATATAAAAACAATAGACCATATTAAGTTGTGCTCTCTTACACCCACCCTCAGGCTGCAGGGTGCCTTTTCCTACTTTTACACAGGCCAAACTTGCTTTCCAGAGCCTGTTTCATTTCTTACCTTCAATAAAACTTCACTACCTTAAAAAAAAGTATGGTTCTATTTATCTAAGGTACCCAGAAAAGTACAACAGAGTACAACAGAGGTGAGAATGGGAGTTATTATTTAATCAATGCTGAATTTGTTTGCGCATAATGAAAAAAGTTCTGGAAATAACTTTTTTTTTTTTTTTTTGGTACTACGGATCGAACTCATGACCTTGCACTTGCCAGGTAGGCACTTGTGCCACTGAGCTAAACCACCAGCCTCTTTGGAAATAACTTTTTGATGATAATGGAGATAATTATATAATATTATAAATGAACTTAATACTACTGGACTGTACATATAAAATGGTTAAAATGCTAAGTTTTATATGTATTTTAGCACTTCCTTTAAAAACGTGGTAAGAATAGGCTTGAATCACTGGCCTTCTACATTTATCTTGGCAGTAAAGCAGTAGCACACACAGAATGAAGCCCACCCACAGTCAACGAGCCAGTCCTCAAATACTAAAATACACAAGCAATTTTAACACTACTGGGCATGATACACTACCACCCTGAGTTTCGGACAAAGGACTTAAATTAAAAAACTGTTTCCAAGTTCTCTCAAGGCTTGTTTTCCTGGCTTCCTCTCAAGTACCTCATCTGTCCACAAGAATAAAAACAGAAAGCCTGAATAGTAACAATCTGAGAAGTTCAATACCAGGGCCAGTTGGCAGGCTTCTGGTCAGAGGCCAAGGACTTCAGCAGTGCCAAGTCCTGTTCTTACAGGGTCAATGAGTTTACAAAGGCATTCACATCTCTCCCTTTGCCTCTTTAAATCTTTGTAAATATAATGGATCCGCAGAAAAGGGCATCATAAGAAACTAATTTCTTTAAAGTCTATTAGGAAAATTTCAGTAATCTTAAAATTCATTCCATTATAAACTGAGAGTTTAAAAATAAAATACAGCACAAACAGCATTTTCTTAACTGCCGAATGTGTTTTTTTTTCAATCCTAAGTGGAAGGATAAGTTAGAGGTATCAAAAAATTCAAGCTGCATACTAGACAGTCAAGTTAGCAATAAGACCACAACAATGCCTAGGATATCAGTTTATATGACATATACATGAAGATACAATGCAATTACCCACATTATCTTACTTTTTCTCATTCCCTACATCATTCCAAACAATGAACAATTATCTCCCTTCAAATTCACAGAACAAATTATTTCCCTTCAAAACACATCCTCTATCTGCTCACTTCTCTCCACTTCGCTAAAATTCTCTCCTTGATAATACTATCTCACATGGCACATGGTAGCAGACTCCTTAAGTGGTCACAAAGCTTCAGTTTGTTTGTTTTTTTTTTCAATACTGATTTATGAGAGTTATCGCTGGGCTTAGCAAACAAATTCTGGAACATGTTACAATAAAAAAAATTTTTACAGAAGGGAAATTGTAGCAGGGCATGGTGGTACATGCTTGTAATCCTACCACTTAGGAGACTGAGGCAGAAGGATCCCAAGTTCAAGGCCAGCATGGAGTGCATGTACAGTAGTGAGGTCTTGTCTAAAAAACAAAGGACTTGTCATAAATGAGGAACAGATACAGAAATGTCAGAAATCAATGTAACCCTATTTCTATTTTACATGAAATAATAATATTGGCTTTATTCATCTCTAAATACCTAAATCTTGTTAATAGAATGAAAGATGAAATTCTTTTTATTATTGTATTTGTCTAACCTTGAGATCCTATCATACAGAGGTTTGGAAGCAAATCAATGAAACGTTCACACAAACGTTCACATATTAACTACTTTAGTGATTTTTTTTTTTCTCCTAGGATCTCAGTTTCCTGGCTTCACTCTTGATTATACACCATTTGATAAGATTTTGGCATGATTGAGAGATAAAGAAAAGAGGCCTTTAAGTCTTTTGTGGGGTACAGGAGAGCTACAGAAGAGATGCAGGCACTTTGAGGTGAGAACAAAAAATGGAAGTACTTTTATCAGGTCTGGTTGGGGAGGAGTTTGGGAGGCAAGCAAAATGACACATCAACAGCTGATTTGAAGGAGCATCTGTGTGGGCAAACAGGAAACAGAAAGACTTCTTGGGGCCTGGAGTGGAGTGGCTGGGAGGCTGTGGAGTTTGGGGGTTGTAGAGGACTCAGCGCAGCCACAGAAAGGAAGCAGGAAGTTTATTTTTGGAACGAGAAGGAGAACATAGAAATTACTCTTGGAGAGGTAAGTTGCTTCCCTTGGCCTGGTACCAACTTGGGTGGATGTCATGTTAGAGACAGCTAAACCTCAGGCTGGCAGAATATATTACCATTCTCCACAGGTAAGTCAAAGTGATCTTATTAGAACAGAAATCACATTACATTCTTCCCTTGTGTGAAACCCTAATCAATTTTGATTACACTCAATAAAAATCAAACTGCCTATCAGTTTAACTTCTTGTTTGGCTATTCCCCTTTTCTGTATTTTGTGCTCCTAGATATTCCTGAGGTTGGTCTCTTCTGGGCATCCAATGCTTCCTCAGAGAAGCATTCCCTAATCAAACTAAAGCAATAGTCCCTTATTTGGAATGGAATCTGGACATCTGAAAAAATTTTCAAGCTGCTAAGATACATCTAGTATATGTGCTGCCAAAGCAAGCATTCCTAAGGTAAATCTAATATATAACAATACTGAGAATCACTGCACCAAATGAGTCTTCCTTATACTTATGACAGTTCTTCCACCAGTTACTTATGTGTCTTACTGCCAGTGGGTTGAGAAAGTGGAAAGCAGGTAGGGGGTGATGAAAAAGAAATGGCAATAACTAAACACCTATACCAAATCATCTACTCGAAAGGTCAAACCTACATGTTAAATACAAGAGTATATTTATAACTCTACAGAATTCGTTCTGTAACAACCTCTTTGTTGGTCTCGTTTCATGGCTCTCAGCTATAGATCCAAAAACTGAAACAGTCAGAAAAATCAAGTTCAACTTCCTTATGTCACTGGATCAGGCCTGTGTGACTTGTCCCACAGTATGTTAGTCACTGAAATGATGTATTTTGGAAATGAAAAAGAGCTTATCCCTGAGGCCACCAAGTACAGGGAAACAGGAGGCCTAAATCTTGACCCTACATTCATGAGAAGAGCGGGTCATTTAAGGTATGGAAAAAGTTGGCTGGAGGTGAAGTAATCAGTGGTGTTCACAGGAATAATCAATATCCCTAGCTTTTCATAGGTCACATGTTCCAAAAATGACAGCATTAGCATAATCTAAAAGTGAAGTTTTGGGCCCTCTAACATCAAAAGGTCATTTACAGCACATCTGTGCAGGCCCAAATAAAGTCAGTGGTTTCAACAAAGTAGCTTTCAAGTAACCTCAGTAACTGTTACCACCATAACCCCATATAGCAGTGGCATTATCTACAACAAAATTAGTGGTACTCGAATAATATATTGCTTAGCTCCATGAAATTAGTGATTTCTAAAGTCAACTAAAAGCAAGTAAAATTTAAAGGTTTATTCAGGTTCTTAAGTTTCACTAAGAATTCCCTTTTCTTTAAAAATTTTTTCAACTTCATTTTGCTTTTGTTTGTTTGTTTTGTTTTTGGTACCAGGGATTAGTCAGTTGTGAGTTTGATCCCCGGTACCAATAAAAAAAAATTGGAAAAAAAAAAAGATATACCAGGCATCGCATCATTGTAAACCAATCATGATGAACCTTTAGAGCTTTCAATACTACAAACAGCCTACAGCAGCATGTGTGTCATTGGTTTGGCTCTCCTACACTTTGAGAATACAATAATGAAAAAAATCAGCGAAAATTCTTTTCTTGCATGTTAATGTAGTACACAGACAAGACCAGTAAGTAAAATAAAAATAAGTGACAAGAAGGAAAAAAATGGACCAGGAATATAACTCAATTATAGAGCACTTGCATAGCAATACATGTAGCCTTGGGTTCAATCTCAAACAACTAAATAAATAAACAAACACTATAAGTAAATCCTGGTTGTAATAATTAATTCAGATGGTTTATAAATTACTAACATCAGAAGGCACATTTTAATCTCACTTCAAGAAATATTACAAAAATGCTGGATTAAGAAAATATTATAAATTTGTAGTAGTCTTAAAATAGATATATATGCTTTTACATTTATGCCCAAATATTAAATACTTAAAGACAAATTGAAATCAGTCTTCCTTATCCATAGGTTATATATCTGAGAATTCAACAAACCATAGATTAAAAATGTTCAGAAATGGCCAGATACGGTAGCGTACACCTGTAATCTCAGCACTCAGGAGGCTGAGGCAGAAGGACTTGCTCCAAGTTCAAGGCAAGCCTGCGCTACATAGTGAGTTCAAGGCTAGCCTGGACTACATAGCAAGACCTTATCTCAAAAAAATAAAAATAAAAAAAGCAAAAATATTCAGAAAAAAAAATCCTTCTGTATTAAACATATACAGGCTTGATCATATCATTATTCCCTAACAATACAGTATAGTAACTATTTCCACAGGATCTGCACTATGTTAAGTATTATAGATAACCTAGAAATGATTTAAAATATGTAGCAGGATGTATGTAGGTTATATGCAAATACTACACATTTATATAAGGGTCTTGAGCATCCTTAGACTTTGGTATCCATGCAGAGGGTAGGGATGACCTGGAACTAATTCCCCCACAGATGCTAAGAGATGACTATAATCACTACTGTCAGAATAAAAAGTGAATAACCTATACAAATGATCAATGAAACCCAGATATCCAAACTTAGATATCCTAGTAAGTCTACTCATTAGGAACGATATAGCATAAATGATTAACAGAATGAACTTCTAAGATCAGACAAACCGAACTCAGGAAGTACAATTAGCACTATTTTACATTAATTGAATAGGTGCTCTAAACTCTTTTTATAAAGAATTTTTTTTACTTTTATGAACAATTTTTAAAATGAATTCTTTTTAAAATTAAAAGTAAAGTTAGAATTACAAACATTGAAAAGATCCAAAGAAATCAAGGAGGAGTGTATGTGACAAAACTTACCAGATAAAAAAATTCACTTGTCATTAAGAACAGAAACAAATTCGTACTACAGGATGTAAGAGGAGCACTTATTTGATTATTTATCTAAAAATAAATCTGATTAGTTAATACAGTCATCTGGGTATTCTCTTCTAAATTATCAGTTTCCTCTCCCTCTCCCTGACCCACAAATATAAGCCACGTCACTAAAAATATGATTTGGCAGGCATCTGGAACACAAACCGAATGCCTTCAAGAAAACCATGCAGACACCAAAATTAATCTGCTATAATGATTGTGGAAATTGCAAGAAAAACTGCTGTTTTGTGAAAAATCAACATCAAACTAAGAATGATTTGTGACTGCAAGATTCACAATAATTTCTTACATTATTACTTCTTTCACCATGAGCTCCATAAGATAAGAACTTGTCTATACTGTTCACTGATGTATCCCAAACTCTTAGATAATGCCCAACACAGCTGGCATTACAGTACACTGGTTTTTAGGAAGGATACTTTAATTAGGATGCCTCCTAATTAAAGACTAATTAAAGCTGATTTTAAAGACAACAGAGTAAGATAGTTTTGTGTTGTTTTATTTCAATTCTTATTCTTCATTTAATAGTAATAAGTTTTGTTCTGTGTTGTTTAATCTCACTTTTTTTGCTACCGGTATTCTCTTTAATTGAAGAACTACTTAGTGAATATTGAGTAGGTAAAATTACTAATTCTGAAAGTTTTAAAATATATGTATGTGTATCAGTTTATAGCAATAAAACTACCATCCATATAAGGATACTTTTTAAACAAAAATCTTGCATATGAGTATCACAAAATCTCTTCAATGGGAAATTTCTAATAACACTCTTATTTCTGCCTAATAAAAATGTTACTCTCCACTTCTATGACCCAGAGTTTCTATTATCTTTAAATTCCTTTTACCTTTGTTTTATACAAATGTGAGTATATCAAATCAGAGATTGATTTTTTTTTTACTCAATTCGGATCTCATTAATTGGAAACTCAACTGACTTATGAGTATAATTCACCGCTGTCAATATCTTTTACACAAATTTTAACATTGCTTTAGTATTTTTATTTTTCTGCTTTTTCTTGAGTTTCATCTGTTTTCCATCCCCAAAACTTGGAATCTGTACAACTTGTTTTTGTCCATAATTTAATGACAAACAGATTAATACAAACTACTGTCTGATGCAGTAATTACTGGTTTTCCCAATCAATATGTCAAACATATTTATCCCTCTCCGATTACTGCTTTGGAAATTTTCTCCTTACATTATTAGTATTAGAATTATGGACTTGTTAGTTTTTTTTAAAAAGAACTAAAATTGTAACATTCTGGGGGCTAGGGATTTAGCTCAGCGGCATAAGTGCCTGCCTTGCAAGCGTGTGATCATGAGTTCGATCTCTGGTACTAAAAATAAAAAATAAATAAAATCATAACATTTTCAAATTTTGTCAGTGAGCATTTAGAATGTCTTTCCTGTATTTGATCTGCCCACAGTAACAAAACACTTTCATCTAATACACATATAGCTTCACAACATCCATCTTTATAATACTACATGGTAAAAATAAAACAGTAATTATTTATACCAAATATTTGGTATGTACTTTGACAGTTTACAACTTCATTAATAGAAAATTTTTGACCCAGCTTACAAATCTTTTTTGTGTTTAGGTTTATTATCCTATATGTAACAATTTTGGACACCATTTTCTTAACCATCTGATCTTCCACACAACTAGCTCCCTTCCTACTCTGTTTTTCTGCTGATTACTGTAAGTCATTCAACAAAATTTTCAGAGAAGGGGCTTGGTCTACATACTTTAACCCCTCGGATCTGAGAATGTCTTCTAGTTGCCTTTATATACAAATATTAAGTTAGTGGTATATATAATTCTTGGTTCAAAATTATTTTCCCTTAAAATTCTACAGGTATTGTTACAATGTATTTTGGCATTTAGAATTTTAAGAGAAAAATCTGAGGTCAGTTTGACTTTTGTCCCTTTATCAGTAACGAGCTTTCTGTCTAGATACTTACAAAATTTTTTTTTGTTTTTTTTTTGTTTTTTTTTTTTTTTTTTTTTGGTCTTTTTCATTTTTATCGGTACCGGGGATCGAACTCACGACTGCCTGCTTGCAAGGCAGGCGCTTATGCCGCTGAGCTAAATCCCCAGCCCCACAAAATTTTTTCTTTATCATTGAAATTTTAAGAAGTAAGGAGCTGGGGATTTAGCTCAGCAGCATAAGCGCCTGCCTTGCAAGCAGGCAGTCGTGAGTTCGATCCCTGGTACCGATAAAAAAAGAAATTTTAAGAAGTCACAAACTGCTGAGCATGGTGGTACATATCTCTAATACCAGCAGTTGGGAGGTTGAAAGGATCATTATGAGTTCAAGACTTGCCTAGGATACATAGTGAGTTCAAGGCTAGCCTGGACTCCACAGTGAGACCTTGACTCAAAAAATAACAATAACAACAATAATAATAATAATAATTTGCTAAATTTTTATAGATCAGTAGATTGCTATAGTCTGGCACATCAGTATCAAAAAGACATTTTCTCTCTCTTTTTTTTTTTATTTAAAGAAAAGGAAACAAAAAATACATGGAGATAAAAAAAAGGGTAGAAATAATACAAAATTACAGAAAAACAAACGGTAAGAAATTTCTGGTTGATAAGTTACACATTGTCATCTCAGAAATAGCCGTCCAGGTTATAGAATTAAAGTATTTAGAATGACATTCAAAAAGTGACACTACAAACCGTTCTGCTCCATGATCGAACAAAAGCTCAGTAATATGGTTATCAGTCCTACACATTTGTTTTACATCTCAAAGAGGGTAAGATTAAACATATCAAAACAGAACAGAACATTTAAAAAAAACAATTTAAAGAAATACAGATTTCAAAGCAAGTCCACTGGAGATCTTCATCGTCTATCTGTCTCTAGTCTCTTACAAATAGTTGTCCCTATCTTCACCCACTTTATATACTTATTGCATATTATAGAACTAATCAAATCATTACAGGATGATAAAGGCTCTTTAGGTCCTCAAGTTCCAAATTAGGGAAGACAATAGTAACTACCATCACATCTCTCATTCTAAAAGAGACATTTTCTCAATTACATATTTAGCTCTACTCCTTTCTTCTGTTTTCAATAGCTCTTTGCAATGGAATCCAAAAACATTATTTCTTCCTAACTACCAAAGCTGAAAAACCTAATCTCATTTTTGTTCTTTATTTAATACCTCTATCATTGCTGTGAAGAATCTAATCAAATAAAAAGGATTTTGAGATCCAGAAAAATATAGGCGCCAACTGCTATGAAATCACTTTATTGGCCAATTTTGTTGTTCTGAGACTGTAAGGACCCTACGGCTGGTTTCTAGACTATATTCCCATAATTGGGAATATCTAAGTTATTGGATGATTCGACCTCTGAAAAAGGATTCTAAGAAACAAGTTCTTTGCCTGTTATTCTTTATTATCTCTACAAAGAAGACTGTTACATAAAAAAAATAAATCCAGATGTATGGACTACTATGTAATAGAAAGTACAGTTTACAGAAGAAAGTGAAGTTGAACTCACCTGTCCATGTTTCCCGAATTCTAGCTCTATTATGGCAACAGGTGTTTGTATTTGAGCTGAGTGCCTTGACTGAGACCTGCCATCAACTCTCCAGCTCAAGCCCCGAAGTTCATTCTCCCAACGGCTTTGGTTCACAAGGCTCTCTCGGATTTTTGTCTTGTGGCTTTTCCAGAACTTGGAAATAACAGCAGCTTGGTCAGATGTGATCCCACCTTGCTTTTTGGTTTGAGCAGTTAAAAAGGCCTCCAACTGATTGAAATCCATGTCTGCAGATGCAATCGACTACAAACATGACAGAAAAGCAACAACAAAAACAAATTTAATTTTGTAGATACTGAAACAAAAACTACAGACCATATTTTGAGTGATTCTTAATCACTAAATACACTTCCAAAAAGGGTCAAGCAACAGTAATGAGAATAAATAATGTATACAATGTAAATACAAAAAGACTCCTTTTGCAAAAACTAAAAGGCTACTGTTAAAAATTCAAATACTGTACCAATAACTGCAACATTTTTTTCTTTTTTCTTTTTGAGACAGAATTTCATTATTCAGTTCAGGCTGGCCTTGAACTTACTTTGTAGCCAAGGTTGGCCTTGAACTCACAGCAATCCTCCTGCCTCAGCCTCCCAAGTGCTGGGATTACAAACATGAGCCACCATGCCTGGCTTTCTTTTTTTCCCAATAAACATGCACCAAATTAATCTGTCCAGTTGTCAGACATCTGAACCCCAAACCACTGGCTATGCTACTCAATAGAAATATTAATTTATATAATACACTGTAATTAAGCTAAATTACTTCCACTGGCACTTTGCTTCAAGTATTATGAAACAACTCAGGTGATCCGTGTCCCTCTTCAAACTGTATCAAGAAATATATATTTAGATATAATTTCACCTGTGATATGTTATTTTGGTTGGGTTACAGTCAATATTTGGAATTGAAATCAATTTAATTGAAGAACTGATTTTAGTTGGAAATTAAATTCATCAATATTCATTTAATTGAAGAAATATTTGAAATAGCTACCATGATACATATGCTCGAAGTACCTCTATTTACTGGTAGCCTAAATTGACAGCTTGGTACTCATCCTTGATTGTTACCTCTACCTCCAAACCTGAATCAATTGTTTTCAACAGTGGCTACTAAAAAACAAAAACATTAGGGCTGGTGATTTAGCTCAGTGGTGTAAGTGTCTGCCTGGCAAGCACAAGGTTGTGAGTTCAATCCCCAGCACCGCAAAAAAAAAAAAAAAAAAAAAAAAAATTAACGAGGCTATATATTAGAATCATGAAGTATGTTTTTAAATATCAGTGCCCACACATCACCCCAGAAATTCCGATTTCTACAAATCCTAGCATGAAGCCCAGATATTGGCACTGCTTAAAAACCTTCTGATTCTCATAAGGAACAACTAATACGATGGCAAACCTATGGCACGCATGCCACAGTGGGCTGTTTATGTTACTGAAAGTTCTAAAAGGCTTGCCATCACTAGTCTATAACCTTCAATCGTTGAATTTTACTGATTTTTACTTCTGAAATAATTCTCTAATAATATAGAGACAAACCTCTCTGGTCTGTCCCTACACCTGGTAGAGGGTCTCAGTATCTTGTACCTATATCAAGCACAGCTGTCCCTCTAGTCAATCTTCTATATCACCATCAAAGTGATCTGTTAATGGGTCCTCCATTTCCTTCAAAAAACTATTCTATGGCTATTACTGCAGCGATTATCAGTCAGGATGTTATTAATTATTCTAGTATGAGAAATGACATAAATTGCAAGTGATGTGCTAGTAATGCTAGTAAAGTAGTAGTACCGTCAAGATTTATTTTTTAGCTGGGTGTGGTGGCGCACACCTATAATTCCAGCACTAGAGGCTGAGGCAGGAGGATCACTGCAAATTCGAGACCAGCCTGGGCTACAAAAGTGAGCTCAAAGCTAGCCTGAACTGCACAGGGAGACTCTGTCTCAAAAAGACAAAAAAAAAAGTTTTGTTTTGTTTTGCTTTGTTTTGTTTTTGGTGCCGACGTTTGAACTCACGACCTCACATTTGCGAAGCAGGCACTTACTTGGCTGAGCTAAACCCTCAGCCAAAAGATTTATTTTTTAAAGTATAAACTGATGGGTTTTTAATGCATACTGATATTAACAATTTCCTCCCTCATTTTGTTTCTTGAAGGGGAAGTACAGTAAAAAAGAAAATTACAAACATAGAAACTGCATGGAAATATACCATGCCTGTATTGTCTGTTAGGTGTTTCACAGCAGATTGAAAACTGATAAAAGTAGGGGTTCACAATGAGGCAGCAGGCCAGGGAGTTAGCTCAGCAGCACACGTTCCTGACTGGCAAACACAAGGTCATGAGTTTCGATTCCCCGTACCAAAAATCAATCAATCAATCAATCAATCACACAAACACACACACACACACACACACACACAGTGAGGCGGTACTGTCTCCACCTGATAAATGCTGGAGACTGTGTTTGGGTTCACAGTGACTAGTGTTGGCATCTAGTGAGCAGGAGCTAGGAATGATGGACACTACAAAGCTCAAAAAATGGGTTAGAAAATTTTCTGACAAAGGTCTTAGAATCTTTTTTTTTGTCTTTTTCCTTTTTATCAGTACCAGGGATCGAACTCACGACTGTCTGCTTGCAAGGCAGGCGCTTATGCCGCTGAGCTAAATCCCCAGCCCAGGTCTTAGAATCTTTGTGGCAATTTTTCTTTTTCTTTTTTTTTTTAACTCTGAAAATGAAAAGGTATTCTTAGCTTACACAAACAGGCACTGAGGCCTGCAAGCTGTGTCAGTCCTGTTCAAGAACATGTCACAGGCCAGGGATTTAGCTCAGCAGCCTAAGCGCCTGCCTTGCAAGCGCGTAATATGAGTTCAATTCCCTGGCACCAAAAAAAAAAACAGAACATGTCACAGAACAAAGTGACCTGTCTCATATGACTTTGAACTCAGTAACTTGCACTTGTCAGGCGTGCACTTGTGCCACTGAGCTATGTCCCCGACACTGGAAAATCTTATTACCAGGAACAATACTGTTAAAAATATCTGAGCTACCAAACAACACCTATTTGCAATTGTTACTATATACTCAGAGTAATTCCACATATAGGTACAAGCATGTAAGTAAGTCACTGTATGTTCTAACACAATAATGCTGGAATACAAATTTAAAAGTGTATCTTTCAAATTCGTTTCCTTATATTTATCATTTATACTACATTTATATCACTGACTTCTTAAAATTAAGAAGTTAATTTTATTAACTTCTTAATAAAATTAAGATGTTAATTTTATTATATATGAATTTTCCACTTAAGGATAATAAAGGGGCATTGGAAAATGTTTATTATAAAAAGGACACATTAGGCTGGGCAGTACATCCCCTGCCTGGCAAGCACAAGGTTGTAAGTTCAGTCCTCAGTACCAAATTATAATGGTAATAATAAGAATAATAATAATTTTGAAAGACACATTGAACAGTACAAATTTGAGAACCAATGAGGAACAAGTCCAAGCTCACTAAAACAAGCCAGGCTTATCTTTTTGTGGCTATTTGACAAGTTCCTGCCTCCCATACTTGATAGCACCAATCTATTTGCAATTCCCCTTCCTGAAAATATTTTAATGCTATTTCCTTCCATGTGCTTGTTTTTATACCTCTGTAACGCCTAAAATGTCCTCTATCATCACTTTTACTTAATTAACTTCTATTTATCATTCAAGATTCAGTCCAAGCATGGCTTCCCCAGTGTTCTTCCTCCTATAAACAGGCAAGTGTCCCTTTCAATTCCAAAAATGTTCTAATACGTCTATTACTACATTAACCTCAAAAGAATAAAACTGTTTAAAAGTCCATTTCACCCACAGAATAGTCTTTGAGGGATGGGTCTTTATATCTTTGCAAATATAACATCTAACACAATCCTCTGAAATAGAGTTCAGATCCTAAAAGGTACTCAGAAGCATACCAACAACTTTTAAAACAGAAAGACTAGGGACAGGGATTTGTTCAGTGACATAGGTGCCTGCCTTGCAAGCGTGTGCTCTTGAATTCGATCCCTGGTACCAAAAAAGAATAAAGGCCCACATAAATAGCCAGCCCAGAAGTATATACAGCTTCCAACTTCCTGCTTCACAAAAACATTCACGAATCATAAACTCCTTTAAGATAGAAAAAAAATGCTTAATCTAGCCTTGGAAACTAATAGGGAGTACAAAACCAATAGAAAATAAGGCTTAGACATCAGAGCAAAGGAAGAATTTGAACAAAAATGTTAAAAGTCGTTCCTAGAAAATAATCACGGAGCGATCCCATATGGTATAGATGATAGGAAGCTTACAAAAACTGCTGGCCTCCGAGTCAACATCAGTCAGCAAGATAACTTAATGAACTTGACTGAAATAACCAATAAATAACAACAGATGGGGGAGTGCTAAATCCACAGCCCAAACATTAATAAGCATACTACTGAGCTATCCAGCAGCAATATTTTAAATGTTAAAAATTAAGTTACCAGTCAGAAAGTGAAATTCTACTTGAATACAAGAGTGGCAGAAGGGGAGAGAAAACAAGAAAATAGATTGTCATATATGCAGTTCTTATAAAAATCCTAGCAAGACTTCTTACAAACAAAATTATTCTAAAATTTATATTAAAAGACAAAGTAAGTAGAATAAAATGAATTTGAAAAAAAGTGAGATAGCAGGAAACCAATCTTTCCCATCTCAAGAATTCCTTTTTTTTTTTTTTTATTTAAAGAGAAAGAAACAAAAAAATACATGGAGATAAAAAAGGGTAGAAATAATACAGAATTATAGAAAAATAAACGGTAAGAAATCACCAGTTGATAAGTTACATATTGTCATCTTAGAAATAGCTGTTCAGGTTACAAAATTAAAGTATGTAAAGTGACATTCAAATAGTGACACTACCAACAGTTCTGCTCAATGATTTAACAAAAACTTAGTAATATGGTTTTCAGTCCTACACACTTGTTTTTTATCTTAAAGAGGGTAAGATTAAATATATCAAAACAGAATAAAACAGTTCAAAAAAAATAATTTAAAGAAATACAGATTTCAAAGCAAGTCCACTGTAGATCTTCACTGTTTATCTAATTGTCTCTAGTTTCTTCCAAAGAGTTGTCCCCGTCTTCACGCACATTAAATAAATACTGCACATTATAGAACTAATCAAATCATTACAGAATGATGAAGGCTTTTAGGTTTTCAAGATCTGACACTGGGGAAGACAATAATAATTACCATAGTGTCTCTCATTCTCTTCATAGTAGCTGTCCTTATCTTTATGTATGCTGAAATTGAACTTGACACTAGACTAATATCACTCTGATCAGTGAATAATAGTATTGCTAGATTTTATATCATAATGCTACAGAATTAGCATTGAGTTTCTTAGTGTCTCTTCTTCTCAGAGTATCTGTTCATTTCATCTTGCATTATATAATCTGTTCCCATAAATAGTTTTTAAAAAAATCTTTTCATGTGTGAATTTCTACATGGTATATCTATCCTCTCTGTATTATAGGAAAAAACAAATCATAACAAGACAGCAAAACAAATTCCTAGAAAACCTTGCAATGAAAAAGACACATAAGATCACAATATTAGGTGATCAACAGTAGTTACTATGCTTTCTCTTGTTATTTTCAATAGACTTGTTCATATCATCGGGCTTAATATAGTTAAGCATAGTATTACATAGCTACTTTTATAAAAACACAACTTTGAAAACATTGTAGGATTTGAGAACTGTTAATAATCAACACCAGTATGGATATCTTTTATATCTTGTCATCTTCAGAGTAATTGCCTCTATTTTTAGGGTTGATACTATCAAGCATACCAGATTCAAATAAAATCAGCCAAGGCAAAACCGTGGTCTAATGAATCAAATTCAAATAAAATCAGTCAGAGTAAGACAATGTAAGTAATTCGGGGTTTCAGTTTAAGTTAATAGGAAATTAAGGATAGTTACCAAGGTATAACCTGCTATTTTTGGATCTGATGTCTGTGCCTTCAAATCTGATATGAGTGGACAGACCAGAACAAATTAAATTCAAACTAAACAGGGCGATAAGACTACTGCGTCTTTTAAATCCTGATACACTATTAACAAGGACCTCTGCCTTTTTTTAAATAGTATATCAAAGCTACCTATATTAAAGATTATAGCTTACCGTCTCTGCCTCATGTCTGCTACTCCACTTTACTGCTATAATTTGTCCACCTTACTCCCTCATTCTACTGTCTGCCCTATTCATTGAGGCCTCTCTGCCACTGTTGCTGGAATCCTGGTATCCCTTCCTCTCTTTCTCTGGAATGTCCTTCAGCACTCTCTGTAGGGTTGGGTTGGTGGCCACGAACTCCCGCAGTTCCTCCTTGTCTTGGAAGCATCTTATTTCTCCATTAATTTTGACAGAGAGTTTTGATGGGTATATGAGTCTTGGTTGCAAATTATTTTCTTTCAGGACTTGGAATATTTCTCCCCATTCCATTCTCAATCTAAGAGTTTGTGTTGATAAGTCTGTTGTTATTTTGATAATTTTCCTGTTGTGGGTAATCTGCTTCTTTTCCCTAGCTGCTTTTAATATTCTGTTCTTTTGGTGGATTTCTGGAATCTTGATAATTATATGTCTGGGTATAGATCTGTTTTGGTTGTAGGTAGCTGGTGTTCTGTATGCCTCTTTTATCTGGATATCATTTCTTTTCCTTATAAATGGGAAATTTTCCTTTAATAGCTCAGTGAATATTCTTTGTATTTCATTTTTGGTTGCTCCTGCTTCCTCACTCACATGCTTTATTCTTAAGTTATGTATCCTTTTGTCATCTTCTAGCCTTTGAATGTTTTCTTTCTGGTTCCTCATTATTTTTAAGAGGTCTTTTCTTTCACGATCATATACCATAAATCTCTCTTCAAGTTTCAAAAGGCTAACGTTAGTTTCTGTTAAGGCATTTTGCCAGTGTTCAATGGAGGGTTATTTTTGTTTTTTGTTTTTTGTTTTTTTTTTGTGTGTGTGTGTGTGTGTGTGTGTGTGTGTATTTTTTGTCTTTTTTCTTTTTATCAGTACCAGGGATCAAACTCACGACTGCCTGCTTCAAGGCAGGCACTTATGTCACTGAGCTAAATCCCCAGCCCCTTCAATGGAGTTTTTAGTTTCCTGGTAATCTCTTTGGATCTGTTTCATGTATTCTAAGTTATGTTTAAATTCTTCTTCAGAAGTTTCTCTTTCTTTTCTGATTTCCTCCGTTCTTCCGTCTGTGTTCTCTTGGGCAGGGTTTATCATTTCTTTAATTAATTTCTTCATATCTTGCCTCACCTGGATCAGGAGTACAGCTTTAAATTCATCTATGAGGTCACGGAGGTATTTTTTTATTTCGGCTGATGCTGTATCCAGTATTGGATGGTTACTGTGCTTGTTCTCTTCTGTGTTTACTTCTCCTGGGCTTATTTTCTCATGTTGGGCAGCTGGAGATTTTTTTAAATTTCTATTTCTTGTCCTATTTCTGGTTTCCTTCACACTGGAGTGTCCTGGGGGTCTCTGGCCCTCTCTGTATTACTTAGGGCCTTTTCAAAGCGTGCTGACTTGAGTTTTTGCTGCCCTCCCCAATTTGCTGTTATCTAAGGTAGGCAGAGATGCAGGTACGGTGCAGGTTAGCTTCCAGCCTCTGTGCCAGTCAATCCACAAGTTAGGCTGTACTTTGTGGATGTCACAGAGTCGTGACTAATTTGTATCTGCTTATTGGGTCCCAACCAGAGGCATGGTTCAGCCCCAGGAGATCCTGCTAGTTCTCCCTGTGCCAGAAGCAGCTGACTAATGTAACCATGGCACAGGACTCTGTCCAAATCCCAGCTGTCCTCTACCAGACCTCTCTGTGCCAGGCATGACTATCTAATGTCATCACAGCGCCAGGTCTGCCCAATTCCAAGATGTCCTCCACTTGTTCTCACTGTGTTGCTGACTCCCTCAGGACATCGGGCTCTGCCCAATTCTAAGATGTCCTCCACTTGTTCTCACTGTGTTGCTGACTCCCTCACGACATTGGGCTCTGCCCAATTTCAAGATGTCCTCCACCAGACCTGTCTACACCAGGGGATGATGTCACTGAGCTGCGGGTTCTGCCCAACTCCAAGATGTCCTCCACCAGACTCTCCGTGTTACTGATACTGCCATGGTGGTGGGCTCTGCCCAATTCCAAGAGGTCCTCCAGCCAGACACAGCAGCCGCGGGACCCAGTCCCTAGTACTCACTAGGACTCAGTGCAGATCTTCCTCTTGGGTCTACTGCACACTGCACCATTTGCCTTCACTGCATTCCCGACACAGTGTGGAACGATCAGAAAACTGCACGGTGCCCAGTTTTGGAGTTCCAGAGCTTCTCACAATCTCCTCCAGCACAGCCGGGCAGCCCTGGCTGTTTGGCACGGTCCTGGGTCTCAATTTCCAGCAGTCGCCAAAAGCCAATACAGCTTTTCCTCTTGGATCCACTGGTCAGTGTGCTGCATTAAAGGTGCGGGATTTGCAGACTCCTGTTATCAGCAGCCACAGTCTTAGCACGACCTTAAATCCTCCAGCCACGCTGTCTTGGTTAATAAGAATAGTTATCCATTCGTCTGGCCCTCTCCATGATGTCATATTCTAGCATCTAATATGATTTCTCCGCAGAGACTCTCCGCCTAATCCCCTAGCAAGCTGCCATTTTTGAAACTCTCCCATCTCAAGAATTTCTATATAGCTACAATAATCAAGATCAGGTAGAATAGACACATAGAACAACAGGCAAGAATAAACACAGAAACAGACTAATGCAAATACAGACAACTTTTTCATTTCTTTTTTCTTTTTTTGTCTTCTTGAGACAGGATCTCGCTATGCAGCTTAGGCTGGCCTTGAGCTCACTTTGTAGCCCAGGCTGGTCTTAAACTTGCAACGATCCTCCTGCCTCAATCTCCCGGAGTACTGGGATTATAGGCATGCGCCACCACACTAGGCCTCAGATTTATTCTTGACAAACATGCAAAAGAAATTCAATGTATTAGGGTCAGTCTTTTCTACAAAAGGTACTGGAATAAGTATACACCCAGAGGCAAAAAAACAAATAAGAATCTTCAAGTTTCACAATTTATATAAAACTTAAAGTGAATCACAAACTCAAGTAAATGTAAAATTATAAATCTTAAACATATGAGAAAATCTTTGAGAACTACAACTAGGCAGGGTTGTTCAGCAGGACAAGAAAAGCACAATCCATAAAAGGCAAAACTGTTAAATTTAACTTAATCAGGGGCTGGGGATTTAGCTCAGCAGCATAAGCATCTGCCTTGCAAGTGTGTGGTCGTTGAGTTCGATCCCCGGCACTGATAAAAAAGAAAAAGACAAAAAAAAATTTAATTTAATCAAAATTAATATTTTCCCCATGCAAAAAAAAAAAACTTATAGATTGGAAGAAAATATTGCAAAACACACATCCAACAAAGGACAATACCTAATAATATAAAGAACTTTAAAAGCCCAGTACTTTTTATATATATATATTTTTTGTCTTTTTCTTTTTATCGGTACCAGGGATCGAACTCACGACTGCACACTTGCAAGGCAGACGCTTATGCCGCTGAGCTAAATCCCCAGCCCCAACCCAACACTTTTTTAAAAATCCCATTTTAAAAAAAGACAAAAAAACATGAGAGATATTTTACTACAGAAAATAAATACATAGCAAACAAGCACAACATTAGCCACAGAGAAATACAAATTAAAACTACAATGAGATATCACTATACACCATGAATATAGCCAAAATTTAAAGTCAAATATTGACAAAGATATGGAAAATTTGGGTCACTTATACATAGCTGGCAGAAGGGAAAACGTTACATCTACACTACAAAATAGTTTATAACAATTTATTTAAAACTAAAACATGTAATTACCATCTAATGCAGCAATTACACTCCTGGTACATTTATCCAAGAAATGAAGATTTGTGTCCATACAACCTATATACAGCTATTTTAAGCAGCTTTATTTGTAACAGCCAAAAACTGGAGACTAAGCAGATGTTCTTCCAACAGGTCAATAGATAATAAAATATAGTATATCCATACTATCCCACAACAAAGAAAAATGAGCCACTGATATCAAACCTGTATTAATTTCCAAAGAATCACATTGAGTGGGAAAAAAAGCCAATCTTCACATATTCTGCATGATTCTATTTATATAGTATTCTTGAAATGATAAAATTACAGATACAGAAAGCAAATTAGTGATTTATGTTAGGGTTGGTGTGGGTGGTAAAAGAGTAGACGTTATAAAATGGCCATGTAAGCATTCTTGGTGGTACAGTGTTGTGTATTCTGCCTATGTGAACATCAACATAGTGGTTGTGATGTTGTACTATACTTCTGCAAGATGTTACCATTGGAGGAAGCTACTAAAAGAGTATATGAGGAACCAGCAACTGTAGGGGCTGGAAATGTAGCTCAGTGGCAGAGTACATGTCCACCACGCACGTGATCCTAGGTTCAATCCCCAGTACTTTAAAAAGATCATAGCAGAAGTGGTGCTGTGCCAATTCTCTGGCTCAGGTTTTAGGAAACTGGCAGTTTCCATTTTTGTCTCACCTGAGAGACGCACTCTTAGATCCGAGGCACTATGCCACAAACAGCTTATGGGGAGTTCAAAACTAAACAGACTCTAGCCTTCAGCAGAGCCAACAGCCAGCAACAAATTGCAAGCCATGTAAATGAGGTATTTTTGAAGTAGGTTCTCCAGATACCTCATGAAGTGACCCTTCCTCTCTGAAGGAGGAAAAATGTTATTTTCAAATAAAATAAGTACACACAACACAACTGAACTTAAACTAAAAGCCCTATAATTTATATTTATATTTAATCAATTTATTTTCCCTGCTTGAAAACAACGGAAGTCCAATTTAGTACTACAAATAAGTCAAATAAAGTCAATTTCTATTATCTTTTGTAGATGAAACAGCTTTTCCATCAAGCTCCTGGTTTATTAAAATAGTACTTCAAAATACAGGTTTAGTGATTAAAACAAAGATACAACTGCCATTTGTCAAGAAATATACTTTCATATAATACAAACCCTTAGAGGAAAATTATTCCATATTTTCACCTAGTAGAAATACATCAATAAACCAGGTGTGGTAGTACACACCTATAATCCCAGGACTTAGAGGAGTCTGAGCCCGGAGAATCACTGCAAGTTCAAGGCCAGCCTGCGCTACAAAGTGAGTTCAAGGCCAGCCTGAACTGCATAGGTGAAACCTTGTCTCAAAAAGACAAAAAAAAAAAAGAAATATAACAAATACACACCTCTAATTTCCTTGGGAAATATGTCAATCAAAACGAACAAAGAAATATAAATACCTTTAGAAACCACTGTGTTCCACATTCCTTTCAGGGAAATATATTTGGGTGTGGTATGGTGTGGTTTGGTTTTGGGAAGGGTCTCATTTTGTAGTTCAGACTGGCCTTGAACTCAGGCAATCATCCAGCTTCAGCCTCCTGAGGGTTGGGAATACAAACACGCGCCACCACACCTAGCTTTTATATCTTTACTGGATATATTTTCTTAATTTTCTACTCTTTTTTTAAATTGGTTATACAGATTAATGGGTTACATTTGGCAGATCTGGACATATATATAACATACTTTGCCCATTTTCAACCCCTCATTACCCCTTTATTTCACATCCTCCAGTTTGGGGTTAAATGTGTATAACATATTTTGCCACAGTCGTTCCCCTTTTATCCTCTTACTTTATTCCCTTTCTCTTGAATAAGTTATAGTCTCTCATCTACTATCTTGTCATCCTTTTTTTTTTTTAATCGGTACTGGGGAGTCATCCTTTTTTATACTCTACAAATTAAAGAGAACGAGCAATATTTGACTTTCTGAGTCAGGATTATTTCACTATTTCACTATTATTATAGGCTTCAGATTCAGCTGTTTTCCTGCAAATGAGAGAATTGTGTTCTTTCTTGTAGCTGAGTAATACTTCATTGTGTTATATACATCACGTTTTCCTTACCCATTCATCTGTTGATGGGCATCTACACTGGATCCATATTCTAGCTACTGTGAATGGTGCCACAAGGTACGCAGATATCCCTATACTACACTGACATCAACTGTTAGGGTATATGCCAAGGAGTGGGATAGCTGGGCAAATGGCAGCTGTATTTGTAGTTTTGTTTTTTTCCATTGTGGCTGAACTACATAATTTACATTCCTGCCTGCAGGGTACAATAGAGAAGGGTTCCTTTCCCCCACATTCCCAGCATTTATTATTTTTTAATATGTTCATTTGTTCGGAGATAGGGTCTTGCTATGCAGTTCATCCTGTTTCAAAATCACTATATATCTTAGTTGCCCAGGTAATAGTTCCTGTTCCAGATCCACTTGCTTTTGTCTCTTAGAAACAGCTGGTCACTGGGGTACCTAGCTGGTCCCTATGATGAATATTGTTAAGAATCAATTCCCAATTGATAAGTCATTCTGTTCTGTACTTCCTGCCTGCTTATCTCATATAAGCCCTAGACCACCAGAGATCAGGGCCTGATATTTTGGGAATGATCCCAATCAATATCCATCAATATAAATAAATCTGCCTGAAAAAAAAAAGAAAGAAAAAAATTCATTATATATTGCAGGTTGACATCCAACTTGCTGTGATTCTTCTGCCTCAGCCTCCCAAATGCTGCATTTACAGGCATACACCAACAGGCCCAGCATTTATTTTGTATTCTTGAGTTTGTTTGGAGGTTCTAGCAAGGGAAGACATCTATTGTACTCATACACCCTTGAGCAAGGAAACAGTCCTCCTCTGTCAGAGGTGGTTGGTCCTCTTCAACACGGAGCAGTGAGGGAGGATGGGGATACCTACCTACCCAGATCAGGTAACTCAACCCTGGTGATCAATGGGAGTGACAGATGTTGTAACCAGATCCCCTGTTCATGTCCATATTTTTTGTATTCTTGATGACACACATTCTCTCTGGGGTGAGAAGGAATTTCAGCGTGGTTTTGATCTGCATTTCCCCTAAATGCATTTTTAAAAAATTAACTAAACTTTTGAAGCAGCTTTAAATTAGAGGAAAACTAAGCTAAAAATTATGTTTCAAGCCAGGAGTGGTGGCACATACTTGAAATCTCTGCACTTGGGAAGCTGAGGCAGGAAGAGCACCATACATTCATGGTGAGCCTGGGCTACACAGTGAATTTAAGGCCTGCCTGCACTACATAGCAAGACCCTGTCAAAAAGGCCAGATGTGATAGCACCCACCTGTAATCCCAGCACTCAGGAGGCTGGAGCAGGAGGATGGCTGCAAGATCACAACCAGCCTGGAATACAAAGTGAGCTTGAGGCCAGCATGAACTGCATAGCAAGACTGTTTCAAAACGGCAAAAATGACAACAAAAACCTGAATGGCTATGGAAAAGTATAAAGACTATACTGAAGAAAAGGAGACAAAAACTTGTATCAAGCAAAGATTAAATAAACTATTATCAATAGTGTACTGATGGAAAATAGAATTTGGTTTTCTCAAAGCAGTTTCTTGGACTAGTGATATGCTCTTTTTAGGAAACAAATTTTCCTCTCTTTTTAAGTAATCTATGAGTGTACACTGGGAACATTTCTGGTACTTTATCCCATCTTTGATTATTTAAGAGAACCAACTCTTCTTTAAAAAGTCACCTGGGAATCCTATTTAATCAAGTTTTCAAACATTTTGACATTTATCTTTTCAAAATTAAATCTTAAATATTGATCTTAAGTCGACTTTGATATTCCCCAGAAGTCCCCTAGAAAATCTAAGTTTGTTCCTTCACTTTTTAAAAAGTTGAGACACTAAAAATAGCTAATCTTATTTGGTAAAATAAAATGATGTGAGAAACAATGTCCAATAGGAATTAATGCCTTCCTGGGCATGGTTATGCATGCCTGTAATCCCAGAGCTCCAGGAGACTGAAGCAGGAGGATCACTTTGAATTCGAGGCCTGCCTGGGTGACATATCTGAGTTCAAAGACAGCCTGAACTAACCAGAAAGACAGTCTCAAAAAGCCAGAAAGAAAGAAAAAAGGAAGAAAGGTACCTATCCCAACTATGCCACCTAAGGGAGACACCTATTAATAACTAAAATTTATTTGTCGATCTTGTACTATCACACATGCACCCCTACTCTTTTATATTTACACGTATGGTTGGCTGACACGTAAACTGCATTCAGGTATTCTGGATTATACTTAAAAAAAAAAAACAGGGGGCTGGGGATTTAGCTCAGCGGCATAAGCACCTCCTTGCAGGCAGGCAGTCGTGAGTTCGATGCCTGGTACCGATTAAAAAAAAAAAAACAGAGGACTTCTGGGAAGGTGGCAGTGTGGTGAGCAGTAGAGAAAGAGCCCCTCTGTATCTGGTGGGTCCCTAAGACCCAGGATCTGAAGTGAGAAGTGAAGCCCACAGCGAGAGCAAAGAGAGACTTTAAGTGGCAGAGGCGCTTTCTCCCTGAGCCGAGACTCACTGTGTGGCAGGGGAGGATTGAACCTGCAGATCCGTGGTGACTATGGATGACCTCAGCGACCTCCATGGAGAAACACCAGTGGAACAAAGCAGTGGACACAGCAGACTGCAATGGCTGGTGGGTTATTCGGGTTCAGACATCCCCCAGAAGAGGTCTATTGGCAGGTAGCCATCTTGGAGAGGGGCCAACTGAGTTCAGAACTCAGAATAACTGTGGGCTGGCACCATCTAGTAGCTTCCAGTGACAAGGTCAGACTGCCGAGTTCAATTTGGCAGGAGGTCAGAGAATTGAGCTCAAACTGGCAGGAAGCCAAGTTCAAGCTGGCAGGAGACACATGGATAGCTATAGGCTGAATGAATCTGGTTCCAGCCTCTCAGTCAGAAACCAGCCCAAGCTTCAGTGGAACTAATGGTGCAGGCTTGCTGGGATTATCCACTATCCCATGTAAATCTATGGCTGGTTTGCTGGGATTAATCAATTTGGATCTGGACTCCATCTGTCCACATTATCTACTAGTGACATCACAGACATGCCTTAAAGTGGACATTTTTTTCCTCTTCTTTTTTCTGGGTTGTTTTATAAGAGTATGAAAACAATTTCTAGGGTTTTTTTTTTTTCTCTGTTCTGTTGTTTTTATTTCTTCCTTCTCTTTCCCTCCAGTCTTCACCAGTTTCCTGAAGTTTCTAAGATCTTCCTTTGTCTTTGTCCTCTAGCCTTGTTTCTAATCTTTCTCTTCTTCTATTTCTCTATTTTTCCCTTAACCGCTTTAAAATTTTCTCCCATGAGGGTAAAATCACCATTATGAGGGCTTACTCTACACAACTGTCTAGTTCATTTTAGATTTTGTTATATAATCACAAATCTAGTTCACACGGTTAAAGGTGGCAAATTAACAGTTACCCCAGTTTGTCATTTTCTAGGCTGTTGCATGCTATTAGCCAAGATGACAAAAAATTCTATAGGCCAGTGCCAAAGAACCAGGGGCTGGGCCAAGTGGGCAATTCCTCATCCCTAATAAATTTAAAAGGTGAGATCTTGGAACAGACACAAAATTCAAAAATCAGCTACACCTGGAAGATAACTTTGAGCAGCAGTCATTTTCTAAGGGTTCTAAATACTAGCACTAAAGCTATTAGCCATAGGCAATTTACAGGTATTAACTCAGGAATTAAACTAAGAAAAAAGAAGAAAATGAGAAGACAGTTAAACAAGATGCAACCCCAGATGGCCTGCTCAGTAAAGGCAAGCTCAGGGGGCAAAGAGGTAGGACAATCTGAAAACCACCCAGTTGGACCCTCTGAAGTGCTAACAGCAGAAGTAACAAAGCAGATGAAAGATGCACTAAAAAAAAAAAAAAAAAAAAAAAAATCAACTCAGAAATAATTTCTCAGATAATTACAGAGATGGCAGCTATAATGAAAGACATGCTTACTGACTCTAGAGCAGACACAGGTTAAAAAAAAGATTAAAGGAGCTTAGGAAAATGATGGAAACCATGAATGTCCAACGTAGAAAAGAAATGGACTCCATGAAACAGATTCAAATAGATATACAGTAGATTAAAAATTCCATTGAAAGAGCCACTGTGAACCACAGAATTTCAAATGTAGAAGACAGGATTGCATTTAGCAATCATGAAAAGTAAGATTTCTTAAAAATAGCAAGTGGCCATGAGAAATCAACCCAGCTGCTTACAGATGATGCAAAGAATACTATAAGACTGACTAGAATCAATGAGAAAGCAGGGGATAGTACAATGATTAAAAACCTGTTCACATCCCTTTGAAAGGGATGAAAGTGAAAGCATTCACTTTGCTAAAACTAGTAGAAACATTGCAGTATGCTGTGTTGAAATTAGGAATGGTTTTTAAACTCTTTGAACAAACTGTGCACATAACCAGTTAGGAGATAAAACAATACAATGCTTGTTGCCTTCTTAATGTAAATACCCTTAGGTTATCATTTAATAGTTTAAAAATACTGTGGTTTAGTAAAGTTGATACTTGGTTATAAATATAACACTTTTTTTTAACTTAGAAAAAGGATTATTTTTAGCCTAGATTAATCATTTTCATATTTTTTTATTAGTTTTTTTTGTCTTTTTCTTTTTTATCGGTACCAGGGATTGAACTCACGACCGCACACCTGCAAGGCAGGCACTTATGCTGCTGAGCTAAATCCCTAGCCCCTAATTTTGTACTTTAAAAAGAAAAAATTCAGAAAAGAAAAACAAAAAGCGAAAGAGACAAACAACAACAAACCCAAAACAATAACAATATAGGTTTTCAAAACAGAATGAAAGAAATTTAACAATGGTTGTTATATTGCATATTATCTTTTTTTCAAAGAAAGAAAAAAAGAAAATTAAAAAGAAAAAAACAAAAAAATAGAAAAACAGAAAAAAAGGTAGAATACAGAATTCAAAAAAATTAACATCATAAAAACGCTAGTTGAGGGGGCTGGGGATTTAGTTCAGCGGCATAAGCGCCTGCCTTGCAAGCGGGCAGTCGTGAGTTTGATCCCCGGTACCGATAAAAAGGAAAAAGACAAAAAAAAAAAAAAAAAAAAAAAAAAAAAAAAACCAAAAAACCAAAATGCTAGTTGATACATTACACATTGTCATCTTGAAAATAGTTGCTAAAGTCACAAAATCAAAGCACAAAAAGTGGCTAGACAATGACAGTACAAACCCTTCTGTTCAATGATCCAACAGAAATTCAGTAATATGGTCATCTATCTTACACACTATATATACCATTATATCCTTTAGCGCACTTTCCTTGCCTTTCATTTTCACAATATCTATTATATTTTTTGGATCCCATTATTCTGTCAGTTTTTATTATTTTTTACACTAGAGAGACAATGTGATATTTACTGATGTCTTATTTCACTTACGAAGATAGTCTCAACTTGCCTCCATTTACCTATAAAAGCCTCAAGATCATCCTTTTTATAGCTGAGTAATATTCCATTGTATAAAAATACCACATTTTTTTATCCACACTGCAGCTGATGGGCATTTTTGTTGTTTCCAAGATTCAGCTATCACAAATTGTGCTGCTATGAACATGGATACACATATATCACTGTGACATGACCTTTTCACTTTTTCTGGGAAAATAGCCAGGAGGGAAACAGATTGAATGGAACCTCTAATCCTAGCTTTTTGAGGAATCTCCATACTGATTTCCATAGTGGCTGCACCAGTCTGCACTCCCACCAACAGTGGAGCAGTGTTCCTTTTTCCCCTGCATCCTCACCAACATTTGTTATCAGTTGTTTTCTTGATGGCGGCCATTCTTTCTGGGGTAAGATGAAATCTCAATGCTGTATTAATTTGCATTTCTCAAATGACCAGTGATGGTGAACATTTCTTCATATATTTATTTGCCATTTGTGTATCTTCATCTGAGAATTGTATGTACATCTCTGATGCAAATTTTTGGAGAGGGTCTTTGAATTTGGAGGGTTTGATGTTTTTCAATTCTTTATATGTTCTGGATATAAGTCCTTTATCTGAAGGACTGTTGGCTAAAATTCTTTCCCAATCTGTGGGTTTTCTTTTCACTTTGTTGGTAATTTCTTTTGAAGTGCAGAAACTTTTTAGTAATATGAGACCCCAGTTGTTGATTCTTTGAAGTATTTCCTGTGCGGTTTTATTCATGAATTCTCTGTCTACTCCATGTCATTTTCATATTCTTTTTTAAAAACTTTTTATTATTTTGAAGGTAGTAAAATACAACAGAACATGACAGAACAAAGCCAATTGAGACAGTATAGTGAAATTGGTACAGAACTTCACAGCAGTTACTAGGATAACAGTAATAGGTATCACAGTATATCTCGTTATCATCACATTAGTTGTTCTTTCAATCATGTATAGCAAAATAAAATGATGTACAGAACATTATAGAACTTATCAAAACAGAATATTGAATAGAACAGTACCATTAATCAGAATAAAGCAAAACAGGAGAAAAAATATTTGCCTTCAAAAAGATGGTAGAAGGAAATTCCCCTTATTTGTTATATTGTATATGGTCAGCCTCCCAAGAGATGCTCAGATCTCTGGTTCCCATTTGCTATAGGGGGGGAGGGAAAGTGGGATGTTTGACTCTAAGCCCTGCACCAGTGGGCTCACTATTGCTTAGCAAGGAGGCAAGCTAATTGCTTGGTTTCCCAGCGTCCTAAGTTCCAACATGGTGCGGATCTCAGGAGACACTGGTGGTTCTCCCACTGGGGCTGCCACAGTCTGTCACACCACAGCCACTTACCAGGGAGGCAAGTTACTTGCTTTGTTTCCCCCATTTTCATATTCTTTTTTTTTTTTTTTTTTTTTTTGGTCTTTTTCTTTTTTATCGGTACTGGGGATCGAACTCATGACTGCCTGCTTGCAAGACAGGCACTTAGGCCACTGAGCTAAATCCCCAGCCCCCATTTTCATATTGTTAAATGACACAGATTTAAAGTAATACCAAGAGCTATGTATCGGAACTTGTTTTTAAATGTTAAATGCTACTATGTATATTAATGTAAAATAATGTTAATTTACTTAGATTTTCAGTTTTTACTGCCTGATATAGCTGTAAGAAGTTAATTTTTGTGTATTATTACAGTGTCAGGTGATTTATATTTGATGTTTTGTAAAACTCAAATTAATGAATATACTGTAGCATGGACCAAATAAATGGCATCTGTGTAATCATGAAAGAAAGAAAGAAAGAAAGAAAGAAAGAAAGAAAGAAAGACACCTGTTCACATAAGTTATGACAGAAAACTTCCCAAGCAGGGAAAAAGAACTTAACATACAGGTAAGTGGGGCATACAAAATTCCAATTAGTCATTATCAAAAAACATCGTATATAAAAATGGTCATGTAATAATCAAGACTCCAGAAATTCAACACAAGAACAGAATATTAAAAGCTGTTAGGGAAAAGAAACAAATCACCTAAAGGGAAGCCCATAAGAATCACACCAGGCTTCTCAGCACAAAGTCTCAAGTCAAGGACAACGAGAAGTATTTTAAGTTCTAAAAGAAAACAACTTTCAACTCAGATTGATGTATCCTGAAAAACTATCTTTCAAAACTGATTGAGAAATAAGATACTTTCATGACAAAAAACATCTGTAGAAACACCAAACTAGCACTCCAAAATGTTTGAAAGACATTCTAGAAAAGGGTAATAAGGACTACAGCGCCATGAACCCCAACAGAAAGGATCCACCAGGGAAGGCAAACAACTAAGAGGATTGGGGGAAGAAAGGGGAGAGCCAACAACAGGAAAATAACATGACAAGGGTAAGTCAATACATTTCAGTTATAACCATCAATATTAATGATCTTAATTCCAGTCAAAAGACACAGACTGGCAGAATGGATCAAAAAGCAAGATCCAACAATATGCTGTATACAAGAAACACATCTAATTCAAAAAGCAATTTATAGACTGAAAGTCAAAGAATAGAAAACAATACTCCATGTGACAGGAACCCAGAAAAAAGCAGGGATAGCTATTCTATTTGCAGACAAAGTGCATTTCAAGCCAAGAGTGACAAAAAAGAGAGACAAAAAAGGTCACTGCATCCTTGTAAAGGTCTTGAACTCACTATTTAGTCCAGGCTGGGCTCAAACTCACAGTAATTCTTTTGCCTTAGCCTCTGAAATGCTGGGATTACAGGTATGTGCCTCTACACCCAGCTCATTTAGCCTTTCAAATTTCCAAATTCCTCTCCCAACCCTTCACTGTCTATAGAGAATCTCTTACTTCACTAAAATCTGAAAATGCCAACTTCAACATCATCTCCTGCCAGATGTAACAACCAAATGTAATCTAAGGTCTGTAAGCAGATCCTAGTTTGAATAAACCAACAATAAAAGACATTTCTGAGGATACCATGAACTCTGATTAAGGAGTTATTAATTTTACTATATAATATTTAGGAGCACCCACTACAAGTGAAATATAAGTACACAATGTAAATGTTTCAGCCAAAAAGAGAAATAAACTAAATATTAATCTTTATTAAATTAAAGGTATAGAGGCTGGGGATTTAGCTCAGTGGCATAAGTGCCTGCCTTGCAAGTGTGTGGTCGTGAGTTCAATCCCTGGTTCGATCCCAAGAAAAACGAAAAAGACAAAAAAAAAAAAATTAAAGGTATAAAATTCTATTTTTCTTGTGTTATAACATTATTGTGAGTCTAATATTTCTATCTTCGGAAAACTGAGGCATAGTGCTCGCTTCGGCAGCACATATACTAAAATTAGAACGATACAGAGAAGATTAGCATGGCCCCTGCGCAAGGATGACACGCAAATTCGTGAAGCGTTCCATATTTTTGAATCAAAACAGAGCCGAAGATCAATGGAATAGATTAGAAGATACAACCACAACTACAAACACACTCAACCACCTTATCTTTGATAAAGGAGCCAAGCAGGTTCACTGGAAGAATGACAGTCTCTTTAATAAATGGTGCTGGAAAAAGTGGCTCTCCATTTGCCGAAAACTAAAGCTAGACCCATGTCTATCACCATGTACTAAATTAAAATCTAAATGGGTCAAAGATCTGAATATTAAAACAGAAACACTAAATCTTTTGGAAGACAAATTGGGTAGAAACCTTGAAGACATAGGGGTAGGTAGAGAATTCATGAACAGGACTCAAACCGCACGGGAAATACTTCCCAGAATCAATAACTGGGACCACTTCTTATTAAAAAGTTTCTGTATGTCAAAAGAAATCTCCAGCATAGTGAAAAGAAAACCCACAAACTGGGAAAAGATTTTAGTGAACTCTCTCAGACAAGGGACTCTTGTCTAAAACATATAAAGAATTAAAAAACTCAGACCCCCAAAATTCAAAGATCCAATCCAAAAATGGGCATCTGAGATGAATACGCAATTCTCAGATGAAGAAATGCAAATGGCAAATAAATACATGAAAAAATGTTCATCATCATTGGTCATTAGAGAAATGCAAATTAAAACCACACTGAGATACCATCTCACTCCTGAAAGAATGGCCAGGATCAAGAAAAACCGACAACAAATGCTGGAGAGGCTGTGGGGAAAAAGGAACTCTCCTACACTGTTGTGGGAGTGTAGACTGGTGCAGCCTTTGTGGAGGTCAGTCTGGAGATTTCTCAAAAAGCTGTGATTGGAAGTCCCATTTATTCCAGCTATTTCACTTCTAGGCATATTCCCAGAAGAACTGAAAGCATCATACCACAGTGATATATGCGCACCTATGTTTATAGCAGCACAATTTGTAATTGCCAGATCTTGGAAACAACCCTGGTGTCCATCAACTGAGGAATGGATAAAAAAGTTGTGGTATTTCTATACAATGGAGTATTACTCAGCTATAAAGAAGGATCACATTGAGATATTTATCAATAAATGGGCGCAGCTTGAGACCATACTCATAAGTGAAATAAATCAATCTCACATGTGTGAATACTGAATAGTTTCCCTAATGTAAGTAATGATTCAAATATATTAAAAAATGTGGTAATCATGATTTCCCATTATGTGGCCTTGAAGCCTTATAAAGTTTTCACTTATTAATTGGAAAGGCTTTATTCGGGGCTTCTTGATATGGAAATATTTGAAGCTATAGTATATGAAGTTTTATTCAAATATTTCAAGGAAAAAGACAGACACTATGGTAACTACTATTAAGTTGGGTTATTTGGTGGTGAAGCACTAGGTTGCTGAAACAGTCAAGCTTTGACCTATATTGTTATATTGTTATGTCCTGTTTTATCTCAATCTCTCCCTTATTCATTAAAAAAATTATTTAGTTATTTTTTATGTTTTTTTTAATTAAGGGGAAAATTTTTAAAAATTAGCAGGATATATAATAGTAACTTTTTTTGATTTCCTATTAACTTGTTTTGAAGTCCTGTAATACTCCCACTATCTTGTTTTGACTGATTAGACTCTGTTCCATTCTGTATGATAGTATCAAGTTTGAGGGTATAGGCAACTTTGAAGGCAATAAGATTCACTAAAGATGCCCATTCTGGTTTGACTATTGTCTCCTTTGGAAGTCCTGTAATGTTTACAATGCTTAAGTTTTATTGGTCTTGTTCTCTACTGTTTTGTTCAACTTTATAATATTTAATGAGATAGACAATTCTTTTTAAGGAAACAAGAGACATTGTTGATAACCATTGTTGATAACCTTGTACTCTGTTTTACATCATGTGCTATGTCTATCCTTGGTTTTGACTGACAGCTTTGTTTTGCCATATTTGACTTTATTTTCTCCCCCCCCCAAAAAAGTAATAAGAACGAAGGAGTAATAAAACCCAAAATGTGTAAATTTTGTTGTAAAAAAGAGCTCTAAAGGATACAACAGCAAGAGTGCTTAGGGGTGTTAAATAGTTGACCATATTAATGTTTTCGGTTGGATCACTGAATGCAACTGTTTGCAGTCTCACTGTTTGAATGTCCACTTTGTATGCTTTGATACTGTGATTTAAGCAACTATCTCTAAGATGATAATATGTAATCTATTAACTGGTGATTTCTTACTGTTTTTTTTTTTTTTTTTAGTTCTGTATTACTTGTACCCTTACACCGCTTTGTTTTGTTTTGTTTTTTCTCTTTTTCCTTTTTAATAAAATTTAAAAAAAAAAGAAAAAGAAAACTGAGGCATAGAGAAAAGTAACTTACTTGCTCAAAATCATGAGTGATTAAAGTGGCACAGCTGTGATTCTAATGCAGTTAGCTTTTTTCTCCCCATGTGAACTCCCAGCTTCTGAACTATAATGCCCCTTATTGTATGGATCACAGTTTGTAAGGTAGTAGGCTTGGAGTGGAGGAACAAAGCAAACAGGAAGCTTAGGAAAAATTACTAACAAACTAACATATGTAAAACACTGAAAACAGTACCTAGCATACAGCACACACTATAAAAGTATTAATTACTAAGACTACTTGTTCCACAGAAAACTACTATGTATAGTTTATGTAAGCAAAGGGAGGCTTCAGGAATCAAATAAATGAGAGAGCCCGAGACAAAGAAGTTTAAACAAGTTTCTTCACTGCAAAATCCCTCATGTCTTCAAAGTATTGTCTTAGTCACTTTCCCATCACTGGATACAACACCCAACACGCACAGCTTGAAGGACATGAGATTTATTTTGGCTGACAGTTTCAGTTCATAGCTGGCTGCTCCAATGAAGAAACAGAATGAAAGATGAGCATGGGGGCATGGTGGAGGAAAAGCTGCTCCCATCACCACAGCTAGAAAGCAGAAAGAGAGTTAGGGACAAGAATATGGTATTCCCCACGGACAGGGACAGATCATGCCCCCAGCGATCCACTTCCAAGCATGCGCTGACTACTAAAGCACATTTAGCACCTGAATTCATCAATGGATGCATCTATGACTGATATAGCGGCCTTATGATCCAATCACCTTCCACACAACATACGACAATTTTGGAGGACATTTTAGATCTAAACCATACCATGTATTAATGCCCCTCTCCAAGAAAGGCATACCAAATACTCTATTTTCAAACCTCAATTATTGTTAAATGTTCCCCCTACCTCCAAAAATAGTAACTTTGTTATCAAAAAGGCTTCAATAGACCAGGTTTGACCACTAGCCACACAACCCAACTAGCAGAGATGAATGGTGGGCAAAGCATGAAAGAAATGTATGTCCAACACTGGGAAGAAATAAGACTAACATCATAAGCCCAGTCTTCCCACTGTTAAGTTAGCTCCACTAAATAAATGGCCAGACCTGGTCTGCTGAGGCCCCAGAGCTAGGTTTCTCCAACTCAGGCCTCCAATAACAATACTTCAGGCTGTCTAAACATTAAAACATGAAATAACCCAAGACTTTACTTGCAAATAGATTCCATTCTAAGTGCCTTGGTTACTTTTCCCTCATGGCTGGGACAAAACATCCAACATCCAAAATTAAGGAAGGAAAGGTTTATTTAGCTCACAGTTTATGGAGGTTTTAGTTTATAATCAGTTGGCTCCACAGCAGCATGGCATGGCACTGGGGCAACATTTCAAGGCAGCAGAAGACAGTAAAAGCAGCAAGAGCAAAAGGGGGAAAGAGCAAGCCTCTTTTTCTCCCTTATATTGTAAACAGACTTACTCCTACACACACCAGGGTAGCACTGGTGTAGCATTCACACCACCTCTGTACTCTCCTCTTGCACAGGGGTTAAGGACGTTTACAAAGTAAGGACCCTGGCTCCCTGCTGAGTTGATTAAACTTCTAAACTTTTCAAGTTGACACAATGTATCAACCAGTACACTAAGTAAATATACTGTATTTGTTATGAAAGATATTAAAACTACACACAAGTCTCTAGGACTTTAAGAAATAAATTACCAAATCAGAAATTAACACCAACATATTGATTAGAATGACCAAGTTCTAGAACATAGATAAAATAAATGCTGGGGAGTATGTGGAGTGACAGTAACTGGTAAAATGAAAAAATGATATAGCCACTTGAGAAGACAGTCTGGCAGCTTCTTCTAAAACTAAATATTCTAACTATGCATTGATCTCCTTGATATTCACCCAAGTGAACTGAAAATTTATGCCCACACATAAACTTGCACATGGATGTTTAGAGCAGCTGTATTCATAACTGCTAAAACTTGGAGAAACCAAGATGTCCTTCAGTAACTGAAAGGAGAAATACAGTACATATAAATAAGAGAGTATTATGTAGTGTAAAAAATAAATGCACTCCCAAGTGATGTGTTTTGAAATTTGGGGTTTTTTTTTTCCTCTCTGAACTAAAATGGATTTGAAAAATAAATAAATAAAATATGTTACTAAACGTGACAGTTAATCTTGATTGTCAACTTAAGCGACATCTAGATTAGTAAAACCCACTTTTGTGTTCAGGTGAGTTTTGGGGGCATGACCTTGGAAACTGTACCTGGCTGTTTCCTCTGCTCTCTGCTTCCTGGCCACCATGACTTGAGCAGCTTTCCTCTGCCATTCTCTGGAGGTATATTTTTGCCTTCTAGCCCACTAACCATAGACTGAAGCTTCTGAAATCATATGCCAATATGAACTTTTCCTCACTTAAACTGCATAAATCAGGTATTTTATCCCAGGAATAGAAACTAGATCAATATACTGTGAAAGAAGCCAACATGAAGCCGGGTATGGTGGCACACTCTTATATTCCCAGCACGGGGGAGGTGAGGCAGGAGGATGGTTCCAAGTTCAAGACAAGGGGAGCCCAAGGCCAGTCTAAACTGCACAGCAAGACCCTATCTCAAAAAGTCAAAAAAAAGCCAACATGACATATTATATGATTCTAATTATATGACATTCTGGAAGCCAGGAGTGGTGGCACATGCTTATAATTCCAGCATTTGGAAGGCTATGACAGGAGGACTGTCATGAGTTCAAGGCCAGCCTAGGCTACATAGTGAGTTCAAGGCCAGCTTGAATTATAAAGCATGACCCTGTCTCAAAAAACAAATAAAACATTCAGGAAATGGAGACAAAAAAGATCAGTGACTGCCAGGGGAGAAGAATACAGCAGATTTTTAGGGAGGAAGGGAAATGAAAGTGTATGTCTACAAAAATGTTCTTAGGGATGGTATTCATAATCGCCAAAAAGCAGAAACAATTCAAAGGCCTACCAACTGATAAATGGACAAATACAATATGGTAGTCAAGCCAGGTATGGAGTCACATACTTGTAATCCCAGCACTTAGGAGACTGAGGAAAAAGGATTGCTATGAGTTTAAGGCCAGCCTGGGCTACATAATACTTTCAAGGCTGTCCTGAACTACACAGTGAGACCCTGTCTCAAGAAAAACAAATAAAAACAACAACAAAAAAGAAGACTGCCAACTCCAGGAAACAGTCAAAATTACATAAGGTTATTCATACCAGTATTGCCTAGGTTTACACTTCTTTTCTTCTAGCCACATCACACCAAAATCTCAACATATCTTTTGTGAAAAGGAAGGAGACCAACAGATGGAATGAGAGGAGGGAAAGGATATAAAAAAATTTAAAATGTGTTATGTAATGAACAAGTACCAACTCTTCATGATGAATGTAATTATTATATACATAATAAAACATACTAATTATTTTTAAAAAGTTTATAAATTAGCTTAGTTGATAAAAGTATAGGGCAGAAACATGATCTTAAAAGAAAGATTGAGAATTCAAAGAATGATTTTAAGCAAAACATCTTAGATTGCCTATCCAAAAAAAAAAAAAGATTGGTGGGGCATATACCTTTGATATGAAAAATGAACCATTATCTTTCTGATGATGGCATACCCCACCCCCAAACCAATACCAAGAAAGAACTTCCTATAGGTTTACAAATTCTATACCTATAGGTTTACAAAGTTTTTACCACCAAAAATACATAAATATTCCCAGCTCCAACCTAGTACATTTTTCCATGGGTCCCTGATCCCCACAGAATAAAATTCAAATGTACTGTAGAGTACTCCTGACAATGATGATAACCCTTTATCATCTTATATCTCAGATGCTTCATTATGACTTTGGTAACCCTGAACTCAACACACATGTCTTAATACTGTTCTCCCTATGTAGAACTACTTACTTTGCTTGTGAAAATCTTATCTCATTATAGCCTAGAAAGTAAAATTAATTACAACTCACTCATAAGATTTTTTATTTTGCTTTCAATTCTTTTTTTTTTTTTAAGTAACCCCATGGTTTGTTTTCATCTGAATACATTAATTCTGTTTCCCACTCAGAACACTGTGAATCAAAGTCTGCTATAT
Organism: Cavia porcellus; assembly: GCF_034190915.1. Taxonomy (NCBI): domain Eukaryota; kingdom Metazoa; phylum Chordata; class Mammalia; order Rodentia; family Caviidae; genus Cavia; species Cavia porcellus. Next base: position 16,902,742 of record NW_026947501.1, on the reverse strand, counting down.
TCCAAACCCTCACAAAGTAAACCTTTATGACAAAGTAACAGATATATGCATATATGTAACAGTCTAGTTAGTGGCCACTGATTTTTTTTTTTTTGCCATTGCTTTTAAGTCTTATTACTTACATATATGTTCACCTTCCCTAGTAAACTATAATTTTTTTAATAAAATACAGTGTCTTACTAATCCTTCAATGCTTAGCATAATTGTACTTTTCTAGCAGTTTAATGTATATAGGAATGAGCTGGGCATGGTGGTACACACCTGTAATCTCAGCACTCAGGAGGCTGAGGCAGGAGGAGCACTGAGTTCCAGGCCAGCCTGGAGGACAATATAAGACCCTGTCTCAAAAACAAACAAACAAAAAATAGTTTATAGGAATGAATGAACAACTCCATATTTGTTCATTTTGTTTTGCTTTGGCACTAGGAATTGAACTCAGGACTCTGAGCTTCCCACGCAGGTACTTGTGTCACTGAGCTATATCCCTGGCCCAAAAATTCCATATTTGCTATATCACCTGAATAAAAAGAATACTACAATTCTGCATCATCTATCTTTCAGTTTACCTACCTAGACAGAAGAAAATTAATGACCACACCTAACCCAATGGGACAGGCTTACAATTTAACAATTCAAAAAGCCTGACAGACATTCCATAAAACTGGCAGTGTCTGTTTTCAAGTCCACTAATCAAGCCAGCTTTCCAACCTTAATATTCTAAATGACTAAAAGAAAGCTTAGTATCTGCTTCAGCAAAATCTCTTGAGGCTAGATATCTTGAAAGCAATTTACTGTCTTCCACATTACCCAAGTCTAATTACACACTATTACGCTAGGGTTATATTAAATTACATGTTATTCAACAAAATGATCTATAATTTTAGTCACTCTGAAACTAATTTACATGCTAACCCAGAAAACATGCAAAACAAAGTCAATGGTGATTATATGAACTTGATTCTTAATCATTTTCCTCTAAACAGATGTTTATCCTCATCGTGTCTTTTTCCTATACAGGTAATATATAATCTTTGGCCAGAAGCCCATAAAGAGTGTTTTAAAATTAGTATAATTAATAGCAACTCTCAAATTTCATTTATTTTAATTAACTATAACATGCATAAAGTTACAAAAGGGGAAAAAATAAACCTCCCAAACTTTTATAAAACAGCCACAAACCTAAAGAATCTTTAAAAAGGAATATAAGATTTTGTCCTAAGAGTAAATCTTCAGAATGCTTTCAAAAAATAATCCCATATCACAGTTAAAGGTCAAAATCACCAAGTTTTCTAATGTCATAATACAAAACATTATAAAATCAAGAGCTGGTTATTTTCTGTATTAAAGGCTATAAAACTAATTACCATCTTCCACATTTCTTCTTGTATAGTCTATTATGATAAAATTTTAACTAATATAATATTGAAGTCTGAAATACCAAACAGAATACATCAAAAGAAAAACAACTGTTAGTTAAGGGTGTAAAAAAACAGAGCTCCTGTTTGCAACTATATAACTTGAGAAAGTACAGTAAATTAATAATTAAAGAAATAAAATAGCAGCAGCACTGCCAAACTCTATAAATTATAGTCTAGTAGCACAAGCTCACTAACTGGCTTGCATTCTGCCAAGTTTGTTTTTCTGGTTCATTTACTTGCCTTCTATGTTCTTAATTCTAAGGAGGGATGCCCATCTCTCCGGCATGGGGGAAAATTCATCCTGAAGCACAAGAAATGTTTGCTGCTATTAAACACTCTAAGTAACAGATTAGCATTTAACGTCATGAGGAAAGAATTTACCTTTTTCTAAAAGAATGGTTTTAGACCACTCACAGATATAACTGTGAGAAAGACTTCAAAAATAATTAGAAAGGAAAGGGGAAAGGGCAGGGGGAGGGCAGAGGGAGGAAGGGATGGGAAAAAAGTCCATGTTTTTTCCTTCCCCTTTCATTATTAGAGCTATCTCTGCAGTACTACTGACACTCCATAAACCTTGTGGGAAAAAGTACATGACTAGTGTAGTACCCAATTCAAGTCTACGTTAACATTTATGTTTACAATTGTTTAGAGGTCATCCCTTATTATAATCAAAGCCCCATATCCTGCCAAAATTCATAGGTCTGTAACAGGAGAATAAACATGGGACCTATGGAAATTTAGAAGATGCAATAGTCAGGTATGCTGGTACACACCCCGACACTCTGAAGGCTGAGGCAGGAGGATCACCATGAGTTTGAGGCCAGCCTAGGCTACATAGTGAGTTCAAGGCCAGCTTGAACTATTTTGACCAAAAAAAGAAAACAGGAAAAAAAAAAAAAATATATATATATATATATATAATATACATACATATATATATATATGAATAAAAGAAAAAACCTTACACAATTAGCTGTACTAGTTACTATGTGAAACTATGTGAGAAAGGTAGCTTTTTCTGTCAAAGGGAATATTTAAGAGAATAAGTCTGCATCTCCCAAGAATCAGCCATGTTGGAACTTTCAAGAAAGCAAGGAGCCAGCCCTCCTGGTAAGTGGCGTGAACTGCAGGTGTGCCAGGGAGAGAAGTCAGCATCTCTCAGGAGCCTACCAGCCTACCAGCCATGTGCAGGCTAAGAATCACACATCCCGTGTCTCCAAGCCCCCATCAGCAACTGGATGGTTTCAAGGTCAGCCGCAGTTGATAGCAACTAAGGTACATAAAGGAAATAAATGCTTGTATTGTTGGGTTGATCATGCTGAACTGGGATCAGAGATCTGAGCATCTCTTGGGAGGATGACAGTATGCAATATAGCAAATATGGGGGATTTCCTTCATTCTTTGAAAGCCAATATTGTTTTCACAGTTTTGCTTTGTTCTGATTGTTTTGCTCTATTCAGTATTCTGTTTTGAATGGTTTTGTAGTGTTCTGTTTTTGGTTTGATTTTGCTATACCTGATTCAATGGACAATAACCGTGAAGATAACAAGATATATTATAGTAGCTATTATTGCTATCTCAGTATCCTGCTCCGAAGTTCTGTACCAGTTTCACTGCATTGTCTTGATTGGCTTTGTTCTGTCTTGTTTTGTTGTATTTTACTGTCTTTAAAATAAAATTTTTTTTAAAAAAGGAACATTTAAGATGACTCCGTTTTACACAAATCTCTATCTTTGTAAAATCTTACGTTTGTAAGATGTATATGCGCTTATTTCACCATTCCTTAGAAGGACAACTTAAAACAAAGGGCTAGGCTATGTCTGTCAGGTTAGACACATGGCTTAATACATAAGAGAATGAAAACTTAGCACACTACTTCTGTGTGCTGGCTGGCTTTATTTAGGGTAGCCACATGCCCTTCTGCAGAAGTAAAGTTTGCCTTGTTGAGAACCTTTTCAGAAGTCTGGTTTCTTTCGCTGTTTGTGACACCAGAAAAAAATTTTTTTTTTGTACCAGGTATAGAACTCATGACCTTGCACTTGCCAGGCAGGTGCTTAAGCCATTAAGCTAAAGCTGACCCAGAAACTTTATGTCCAACAACCATTTACGAACTATTGGGTAGGCCAGGGATATTGCTCAGGAGTGCAGCACCTGCCTGGCAGGTGTGAGGTCCTGACTTCAACTCCCAGTACCAGTATCCACAAAAAATGAAGGAGGAGGAGGAGGAAAAAGAGGAGGAGAAGGAGACGGAAGAGAAAGAAGAAGCAGCGAAGAGGAAGAAGAACTACTGAAGAAGCAAGGAGTGTAGCTTATCAGTCAAGCACTTGACTAGTATGCTCAAAGCCTTGGGTTCAATCCCTAGAAAGAAAACAAAACAGAAGCACTACTGGAGCAGGCATAAAATGTACAAAAAGTGACACCAACTCGTAATCCTAGCACTCTGTGAGGCTGAGGTAGGAAGATGGCAAGTTTGACTAGGGCAATTTAGTGACTTAGCAAAATCCTGCCTTAAATTAAAAATTTTAAAAAGTAGAGGATTACAGATGTAGCAAGACCCTGCCTTAAAATTTAAAAATAGGTACATAAATAAGTAAAGGTGTGCTCCTGTAACTTAGTGTGAAGGCCCTGGGTTCAATTCCCAGTTTTAAAAAAAAAGTATGCTAAGGGACAACAGTATATAAAATGTATAAAACTTGAAGAGAGCACATGTGTATTCAATTATCTATCTTCTATGAAAAACATTTTTCAGTTTAAAAAGAGTTCAAAAGAAATAGAACCCAGGGCACAGGTTCCTATATTGCAGTCTATTTGTAAGGACAAAACAGAGCCAGCTGGGAGCAAAGGAGAGTATCTGTAATCCCCGTATTCTGGAGATTAAGGCAAAAAGATTACTGTGAGAACAGTCTGGACTAAACAGAGAGGCTTTGTCTCCAAAATAAACAAATAGCCAAAATAAATTACATAAAAACTTGTAAAAAAAAAAAAAAAGTATAAAATGAACTGGTCTGTGAGTAGATAAAAAGTGATTCTGTACTGAAGAGAAGAGATACAATGCGAAAAAAAAATAGGTAAATGTTAAGGATAAAAGTAGGATCCTAAGCCTGGCAGATTCCTGGAATCTCACTGCTGGGAGACTGAGGCAGGAGGATTACAAATTTGAAGATAGCCTTGGTTACAAAGTGAGTTCAAGATCAACCTGGAGGATTACATTGTCTCAACACAATAAAACAAAAAAAAAAGTAGGGTGCTCTCTTTGTATCATCAAAAGTAGAATGAAAAAGCACATTATGATATATTCAAGTGTCAGTATACTTAGCAAATGTCAGTAAAATTTTATCTTTAAAGAGCCAGAAAATAAATACTGTAGGCTTTACCAGTCATCCACTCTGTTTGGGGACAAAATTATATATATTATTATGGACAATGAAATTGGAATTTTATATTATTTTAAAGTGTCCCTAAATATGCTTTTTAACTATTCAAAAATACATTTTTAAAAAACTTTTTTAGCTTATTGGCTATACAAAAACAAGCAGGTCAGAGTTAGCTGGGGGGGAGTACTGTTCCTGCTCTATAGCAATGACAATGAATGATCTATAATTATAGGCAATAATGCCTATAACACTGAATAATAGAAGCCACATGGATGAGCACTACTGTAACTGCAGTAGTATGAGGAAGTGATTCCCTGGAGGTGGAGACCCTGTGACCAAAATAAAATACGAAAAGGCTTCTAACGTGCTAGTAGTATTTGATTTCTGACTTTAAGTTCTGTTTATGTGGGTATGTTTATGAAAATTCATTAAGTTGTGAAATTCATCTCAAATGCATATGAGATGTGCATAATTTTCTGTATATACCAATAACAAGGGGTTTTTTCCCCCTCTAGTATTCTGAGATAAGGTCCCTCATTATGCAGTTCAGGCTAGCCTTGATCACATGGTGATCCTCCTGCCTCAGTCTCCTGAGTGCTAGAATTAGAAGCATGCACCATCACACCCAGCCTTGATAATAAGTTTTTAAAAACTGAATATCCTTTCTAATGAATTATCAAGAAGCAGAAAAGACAAACACCTATTAACTTTAGCATACAAAATTAAAGAGAAGTCAGGCGGGATGGTGTCTACCTGTAATCTCAGCACTCGAGAGGCTGACATAGGATAGTCACTAGGAATTCAAGGCCAGCCTGGGCTCTGAAGTAAGTTCAAGGCCACTGTGAACTGTATAGCAAGAAAAAGAGACATATGTGTTGTAGTAGGAAACACACAAAGCAATTCTCAGGAGAAAAAAATGAGGCCATTTTTTAAATCTCTACATTAAAGCCAGTTGTATATTACTATGCAAATCTGACAAAAATATTTACATATCCTGGAAAGCCAGGCATGTGGTATACACCTGTAACCCCACAGGAGGAGTACATAAATTCAAGGCCAGCCTAGATTACCAGGACCTCATCTTTTAAAAAAACCTTTGTATTTTTCTTAAGACAAAAACATAGGTCAGTAAAATAGGTTGTTATTCCTCTTGTGGTCAGAACAGAACAGAGCAAAGTAGGGATTCTGTAAATATTTAATGCATGTATCAAAAATAGACATTTCCTTTCAAATTTTGTCAATCAGGCCCTCTTTCAATCCAAGTCAAATCACTAGACCCAAGAAAAAGGGACTCGGCAAACACAAATCCCGCCTGTTTACCAAAAAACATCACCTCTAGCATCCTTAGTATTAGAGGCACTGCATGCCCAGTGACATTAGTTCAACGGCCGCGGTATCCTGACCGTGCAAAGGTAGCATAATCACTTGTTCTTTAAATAAGGACTCGTATGAATGGCCAGACGAGGGTTTAACTGTCTCTTGCTTTATGTCAGTGAAATTGATCTTCCCGTGAAGAAGCGGGAATAGTATAATAAGACGAGAAGACCCTATGGAGCTTTAATTTACTAGCTTACTCAACCAGTTTCCAACCCACAAGGGCATAATATATATATATATACGAGCCTAAGCTAATAATTTCGGTTGGGGTGACCTCGGAGAATAACAGAACCTCCGAATGATATTAACTTAGATCCAACAAATCGAAGTCTACGTCACCAATTGATCCAAAATTTCTTTTGACCAACAGACCAAGTTACCCTAGGGATAACAGCGCAATCCTATTCTAGAGTTCATATTGACAATGGGGTTTACGACCTCGATGTTGGATCAGGACATCCTAATGGTGCAGCAGCTATTAAGGGTTCGTTTGTTCAACGATTAATAGTCCTACGTGATCTGAGTTCAGACCGGAGTAACCCAGGTCGGTTTCTATCTATTATAAACTTCTCCTAGTACGAAAGGACAAGAGAAGTGGGGCCAATAAACCACCCATGCCCTGATGACCAAAAAATGATATCATATCAATTTTATAATCATCCAAATATCTTCCTACCCAAGAAAAGGGTTGTTAAGGTGGCAGAGCCCGGTAATTGCATAAAACTTAAAACTTTACCCCCCGAGGTTCAACTCCTCTCCTTAACACTTCATGTTTACAATCAACCTCTCAAAATGGTTGCTTTGAGAGAAGCAGAACCCAAAACAGTTTAACATGGGTTTTACTATAAGAATGAGGAAGAAAACTCTGTAGAACACTTCATTACAGGTCAGCTGAGTTTACTAAAATACTCTGCAAACCTCAACTACGTAATCTATTATTGCTGCTTTATCAGTGTGCTGTCCAGTTTTTGAAAAAGTAACATTAAGCACTGACCTGCCAATTCTTCAGAGAATTACAAACATCCTTTGCATTATCTGAATTCTCAAAAATGCTCGGTGAAATTAGCAAAACTCAGTTACATAAAAACTAGAGAACTACAGCAAAAACACTATTTACAGAGCTTTAAATTTTCCAGGAAATGCTATTTCTAAATTCAAAATATCAAGTCAAATGTTTAGATTTCTTTTTGGATAAGAAATTCTCATTGTTGGGCCCTGCCCAACACCTTAGTGGAGGGCACCTATGTGTTCTGTGTCTTGATTCTATATTTAGGAGCATGGCAAAAATCTTGGCTAGGCTGATTTGAAAAGATACTGCTGATGCACCCTAGGAATGAGGGGGCACATGGATTCAGTGTCCCATACCCAGATGGTAAACAGAGCTGCCAAACATTTTTTATACCCAGTGAATACAGATAATGGGGAAGGTCCATATTCAGGGTTATTTTGGGGGAGGAAGGGGCAGTACACAGACCACATTCTCTAGAATCTATTCTACTAACCTTACTCTTACATCTTACTCAAATAAAAGATGTTTTTATACAAAAAGAGACAAACAGAAATTATCATTGTTGAATAGCATTTTGGGGGAGGGGTCTTTCTGAGACAGGGTCTCGCTACACAATTCAAGCTGGCCCTGGCCTCACTTGGTAGCTCATGTTAGTCTCAAACTTGCAATGATCCTCCAGCCTCAGCCTCCCAGGTGCTGGGATTACAGGTATGAACCACCATACCCAGATTAAATAGCAAACTTTGAAGGAATTTTTGAACTACAACATTCCAGAGAAAGAATAAACATTATGTTAAAAAAATAAAAATAAACATTGTTACTTCTAGCATATTTTATCAGTACTATATACATTAGCAAGCCAATATTCTCCTGCCACCTACAGTAGAAAAACAGAATTACAAATACTTTAGACCTAAATGTATACCGTATCAAAAAAATCAAATGTTATTAGTCTCTTCTATTTATATTCTCTACACATTTTAAGAACAAGTGTTTTGTTTTGTCATTTTGAGACAGAGTCTCACTATGCAGCAGCTCAGGCTCATCTTGAATTCACTTTGTAGCCCATGTTGGCCTCGAACTCATAGTGATCCTGCTGGATCAACCTCCCAAGTGGTGGGACAGACATGCACCATGCTTGGCTGTATTGAGATTTATGTTATGGACTATATGAACACCTCATTGCTGTGAAAAAGCTAGAATTTTTTTTTATATTGGGCATTTTTGTCTTTTGAAGAAGTTTTGTAAAAACTATGATATAAAAAGACGTTACTGTATAGCATAATTTTTTAAACATGTTACTGGAATCTCTTTTTACAGAAAGAAAAATGGATAATAGAGTATTGTTATTCTGATATTTTAGACTCAACTTGAGAATGAATTTAACTTTTATACACTTTAGGCAGCATATACGATATTATTAAGACATCAATTTGAATATAAAATAATAGCTATAAAACATCTTTTCTTACCGGGCATGGTGGCACAGAACTGAGAAAAAAAGTGTATCAATTCATAGCAGATAAAGACTTTTTATTAAAAATTTTTATACTAGAAAATTCCAGACAGGATGTACAAAATCACCAACAGAGGGCAGTAATGAGTAAAGAATTAAAAATGAATAAAAGGTGACCTATCCTCATGTTAAGAACTGTCTCTAGAATTCTAATAAACTAGAATTTAGATATAACCACAAGTTTAAAAAGCAAAAGCAAGTAAATGGTAAATATGAAAACTCAGACCTACAAAAAGTTATAATTATAAACGTGAGCAAAAAAAAATAGATTAAAATGGTAGTGTACTGTACTTATACAGGATGTCATTTCCCTAAGACACTGCTCCTAACTCCTGATTTTACGCTCTTAGAGTGCTTCCTAAAAACAAAAACTAGAAGTGAATGGTCTGCTTCATATACATATAAGCAGATGAAATGTTTGCCCTTTTATGATTCATAGAAAAAGCTAGAAAAAAGGCATAGCCAAGTTAGGTAGGGAGCTCCATTCTAAACAGAAAGTGAAGATCAGTACAAACACCAGGAATCAGTGCATAGTACCTAGGCACATCATGAAAGAGAGGGAAAAGCTGCAACCCAGTGGGCACTTGAACCTCAACTATAACCTCTGAAACATATTCCCAGGCAGCTGACAAGGAGACTGTTCACAGGACTGGAGTTTGGCTTAGTGGTAGCAGAGTGTTCACCTGGAATATGAGGCTCTTGATTCAACCTCCAGCACCATTTAAAAAAGAAAAAAAAGAGCGCCTGCCTTGCAAGCAGGCAGTCGTGAGTTCGATCCCCGGTACCGATAAAAAGGAAAAAGACAAAAAAAAAAGAAAAAGAAAAAAAGGCTATTACAAAATGTGCTATAGCCCCTGCTGGTGATTACACTTCCTTTCCTTTCTTTCCTCCTACTCCTGTTAGCTCTATTCATTTTTTATTTCTTCACAGATCATGATTTTCCATAGATGATTTAAAGATAGGAACTCTGCTGTCAGCTGTCATCTATTTGTAAATATCCGTACTCTGTGGAAATAAAGGTAGTTTCATTTTTTTCTTGCCCCTTCCACCAATCTCTCAGTATCCCCACACTATGATCAAATTAACTATTTACCATTTCCTAAACATGCTCTGCATTTTCCCGCCCATTTCTGCTATTTTCTTACCCTAAAATGTCCCCACATGGCTTACCCTAATCTCAGCCTAAAATACTCACTTTCTTTAAGAACAATAAAATAGGGCTGGGGATTTTGCTTAGCGGCATAAGCACCTGCCTTGCAGGCCCATGGTCCTGACTTCAATCCCCAGTATCCAAAAAAAAAAAAAACAAACAAACAGTAAAATGATATCTTGAAGGCGCCTGAGAAAGAATTCATTATCACTTTGCTTATTCACACTTCTTTTTACAAATACTATAGCTTTTTTTTTTTTTTGAGACAGGATCTCACTTTGTAGTATAGGCTGGCCTTAAACTTACTATATAGTGCAGGTCAGTCTCAAACTCACATTAATCTTGCCTCAGCCTTCTGAGTGCTAGGATTATAGGCCTGTGCTACCAACCCAGCTTCAAATACTACAGCATTCTTGCATCATATTTATTTGTGCATGTTCCCTCTTATTGCAGATGGGCATTCTATCCCTGCCCAAAGGTTTTTTGTTTAAAAATAATATTTTGTTACAAGTATAGTGCCATATATCTGTAGGCTCAGCACTTTGGAAGCTGAAGCAGAAGGATCATGAATTAGAAGTCAGTTTAGCCTACCAGTAAATTCAAGGTCAGCCTGGACTAAGTAGAACAGTTTATGTACAGACAATATAAACAATATCTTAGGGTATGTGCCTGGAGAGAAAAAAAACTAAAAATCATGTCTGCTTTGTTTCCCTAAAAACATTAATCCGTGGCATTATTTATAAGGTAAATAGAGATCAAAACAGATGTCACAGCCAGGTAGGGTAGCACCCTGTACTACATGGTGAGACTCTGACTCAAAAAAATAAAAATAGGGCTGGGGATTTAGCTCAGCGGCATAAGCGCCTGCCTTGCAAGCAGGCAGTTGTGAGTTCAATCCCTGGTACCGATAAAAAGGGAAAAGACCAAAAAATAAATAAAAATAAAAATAGGGGCCAGGGGTTTAGCTCAGCAGCACAAGCACCTGCCTGGCAAGCAGGATGTCATGAGTTTGATCCTCAGTACCAAAAAATAAAAAATAAAAACAGATGTCATCTTTAACCTACCATTTCAGCCCCAAGTCAAACAATCAAAGGCTTTTTTCCTTGGTCCTGCAAACCAAATAGCTGTACAAACCCTGTGCTACTAGGCATAGGCAAATGTCAACACTCAGAAAGCCTGCCAGCTTCGCAACCCAGAACCACTCAGAAAGAGTAAGCATCCTGAATATTACTCAGCATTGCACTTTAAGGAAAACAATGGAGAAAATTTTCAGCCATTCTCTTCTCTGAGTATCTCACAAGTTTTATCTCATAATAAGATAGAGATCAAAATATGGTCTACCTAGAAAAGAATAACAGTCCTAATCTTTGGAGATTCTAAGACATTATCTACAAATATGCTGTTCTTCTTGCACTGTTATTCCTTACCCTCATCCCCTGAGCCTAGCAAATACCTCAAAAAACCCTGTAAAATACCAAATTTTCTAAACACTCTCCAGTTACTTAAGAGTAAGCTTTGATAGAGAAAGCTTTCAATAGTGATTTATGATATCAACTAAAATTATTTAGAATGTGTATGATCATACCTATGACTACTTACATTTCTAGGAAATAATCCATTTACTTTTTGTGAAGTAGTTGCTTTATTGTTTTTGTTTCCTGAATTCAAATCCTTTAAATAGAAGCAGTTAAAAAAAACCACACAAAACAAGGACTAAGGGTGTAGCTCAATTGATATAGCACATGCATGTGCAAAGCCCTGGGTTCAAATTCCCAACACCAAAAGTAATATTACAAAACTTCCCTTTAAAAATACAAACAAACAAACAAGATATATATATATATATATATATATATATATATATATATATATCTCACACATACATAGGCAGCAAGGCTGGTATGGTGGCACACAACTGTGATCCCAGAATTTAGGACTGAGTTTAAGGCAAGCATGATCGGTGGCTATTTGAACTCCCTGAAACTTTTTCCTAATCCTTAATGTGGAGCTCTTTTTTGCAAGAAACAAATAAAAGGACACGTAAAATAGCTAGTACATTTCCAATAGACAGGAAGCCAATAAAAATCACTATTTTTACAATCTATTTCTAGCGTACAGTTTGGCACTACTGTATTCCTATGACCAATTCTCCCTTTAAACCAGAGTTCTCCAGTACCACGGTGAAAACGTACATGTAACTATGGAACATCTGAAATACAGTTACTTCTAAATGATGTGTGATTTAAGGGGAAATTACACTCGATTTCAGAAATTTAGTGAAATAATAAAAGCTTAATACTGTGTATAATTAAATGTGAAGTGACAACACTTTGAATAACTTAAGTAAACATTAAAATTCATTTCACCAGGATCAGAACGGCCTGATCTATAGTTTAACTTCCATCTATTAAATATTATCTCTTAACCCTACAGTCGACTGCTTAACCTGTGTTCACTCTAATATACCACTTATCCCAGCAAACACAGCGCTCAACTTCCACCACTCAGGAAAGCTGGCGGACGACCTACTGCTCTGCTCACTACGCTCCTAACTGTAAAGGAAACTGGAAATTGCTACCTACACAACAGACAGGAAAGATGTCTTTTTGAAGGGATCAAAAGTGTTGGACAACGCTGGCGACGGTAGATCTTCTGCAGAAAACAGAGGGAGTTCCTCACACGTAAAGGAGGGGAATGTGGAGGCCGCGGAATAGCAGTTTGAGAAGGAAAGCCTCGGAGTGGGTGGAGGGGGAAAGTCAGAGCTGGCGAGAAGGGTCTGGGCTCAGCGCCCTCAGGGTAGAGCAGTACCTTAAGAATCCCCTTCATTTTCGCCAGAAAAGGGCGAAACTCCTCGGGCGACACCTCTGGATAAAGCTGGCTCCGCAGCAGCTCCTCGGTGATGCCTGGGTGCCCATGGAAAGCGTCCTGGGCCAGGCCGCTCAGCAACCCGCTCAAGCACTTGCTGCCCTCAAGTTCACCCGCCATGGTCTGCTAAGGGCCCGCCCCCCAACAACTGAGCGCGGCCGCGCCACGGCGGCCGAGAGGAGTCAAAATAGTCGGGGCAGACAAGCGAAGAACGCGAAAAGGGAATTGTTCCAGGGTGGGTGTAAATAGGTCCCAGCGTTGCTCTTCTAAGGCCACTACGGGTATATCCCTCTCGGTTCCAATTAGGATAACATTGCTTCCCCGGTTTTCTTCACCACTCCAAAACTTATTCAAAGGAAACTTCGTTTGATGGCGATCACTTGAGATGGGGTAGCATCCTGTAACAGTGCCAGTTTAATTTTGGGATGGTTATGTCTCATGCCAGGACTTAACCACACATTAACTGAATAGGATCTACCACTCAAATCTAATCACTGCCTACTCCTTATTTGTTGATCCTTTATCTAAAAATGTTTAATTCCTCACAACATAACTCGTTTGCTTACCTTCTCTTTCATTGTCCCACTCCCTCATTCCCATACTGAGAACTGGACTCAGGGTAACTCTACCACTGAACTGAATCTCTAGCTTTTTTTGCAGTAGTACAGGGTATTATGCTTTGCGTCTAGATGCCCTTCCAGAGCCCCATGCAATCATGTGGGGCAGGCTTTTCAGAGGTGCCTAATCTAGAATTTGTGATTGATTCATGGGCCAATGGTGGGATTAAGAATGTGAGTGATTGCCAGGCGTGGTGGCTCACGCCTGTAATCCCAGCACTCGAGAGGATCGTTGCAAGTTCGAGACCAGCCTGGGCTACAAAGTGAGCTCAAGGCCAGTTGAACTGCATAACGAGACCCTTTCTCAAAACAGACAAAAAAAAAAAAAAAAAAAAAAGAATGTGAGCCATAAACACCCTACGGCCACTAGCCTACACATGATTTAAGGGATGGAAAGAGTCATGGTTTTCACTTGTTGCTTTTGTCGTTTTCTATCACCATGAACAATTGCCTCTCTGCCATGTGCCACTCTGTCTTGGAGCCAGTTGATTAAGGACTGAAGCCTCTACAAACTGTAAGCTAGATAAACCTTTCCTCCCTTAACTTGTGGGTGTCAGTATTGTGTCACACAATGACAAAAATAACTAAGACACTGGGGACAGATAAAACTCTTAAAGACATTGGTGCAGGCAAAGACGTTATGAACGAAACCCTGATTGCACCAGAACTGTCACAAAAAATCAACAACTGGTATCTTATCTTATTAAAAAGCTTTTGCCCAGTAAAAGAAATCACCAATGGAGTGAAAAGGCAACCCAGAGTGGGAAAAAATGTTGCCAACAGTTCCCCAGAAAAAAGACAACATATCTAGAACATATAAAGAACTGAAAAAACTCAGATCCCACAAATTTAAAACCCAATCCAAAAGTGTATCTAAAATGAATATATACTTCTCAGATGAAGAAAGATGAATGGCAAATAAATATATGAAAAAATGTTCAGCATCATTGGTCATTCGAGAGATACAAATTAAAACACAGATTCTATCTCACTCCAGAAAGAATGGTTGTCATCAAGAAATTAACCAATAAAAAATGCTGGCTGGGCTGTGAGCAAAAACACCCCGTCTTCATTGTTGGTAGGTGCGCACACTGGTGTAACTGCTGAGGAAATCAGTATAGAGATTCCTCAAAAACCTAGGATTAAAAAAAATACCTAGGATTAGAGGGCCTATGTAACCCAGCTATTCATCTTCTGGGTATCTTCTCAGAAAAATTAAAAACATCACAGTACAGTGATATATGTGCATCCATGTTTATAGCTACACAATTTGTAATAGCTAAATTTTGGAAACAACCCAAATGCCATCAATCAAGGAATGGACCAAAACAAGATGTACATTTTTTAATATAATGGAGTACTACTTAGCTATAGAGAAGGATAATCTTGAAACTGTTATAAGTAAATGGATGCAACTTGAGACCATACTCATTAGTGAAATAAGACACACATGTGTAAACACTGTATTGTTTCACTAGTGTGAGAAACTGAAAGAGAAAACATATGTATATGTGTATGTATATGTATATAGAGAAAAGTTAAGAGTAAAAATACTGAAAGAGTAAATAAGATCCAAAATGTACAACAGATATTCTGAAATAGGAATAAACTTTTCAAAAGAAAAGAGAAACTGGGATGGGTAAAGGAGAAAATAAGGAAGGAAATGGAATATATATATATATATATATACACACACACAAGATATTTAAGATAGTTAATGAAATAATTTCTATTAATTCATTTTAAAAAAAGATTTGTGTATATATTGTTTTGCTGAGGACCAGCTTGATGCCCTACAAGCAAGCAATAATATTAATAAATTACCATAAAAATAAATTGAGAGTCTGTCCTAAGCCTGCGCGTCTTGCGTCAAGGTTCACAGCTGGCTTAGGGACACATTAATCTTTAAATCAATGGCCAGCAAACAGCCATGAAGTTCCAGCACCCCCAAAGTAGCTGCCCCAATGGCAGCTAAGGACTTTGACTCATGCAAATTCTGTGGAGCTCAGTAATCTAATTAGCAGACAATCAAGTTACCAGTTAACCATGATCTGTTCCTGTGTGATTATCCAAAAATGCATGTTTCTGTGGTTGAACCTTGACCACATCAGCAGTTCACTCTCATCACTTTCTGCAGCTCACCAGCACACCCTCCAAGCAAGCTGTGCACCTAAAAGCCAAAAGACACGATGCCTCATGGTCTTAGCCTGTTGCTGGGCTTTGACCATCTTAGTGCTCCTTGTGAGTAAAATACAGGTTTTGTTTGTGTTTTATTCTGTCATTGTACCTCTGAGCAGGAGATTGGTGGTTCTAGTCCTGGATCCCAGTATTGTTCGATCAATTTTTCATGCCTATATCTTGTAATCTGAACACCTACTTTGAAGATAACAATACAGAATACATTAACCATCGTTACACTACTTTTTTTGAAATTTTGTATTAATGTTATTATTTTTCTGTAGCCTGGATGAAATATAAGGGAGAGAAACAGGGTTGCAGTGATCACTTGCTGCTGCTGCTTCTGTTTATCCTCCCTGCCTCCTGCCTGCTCTGCGATTGTCAGCTGATTATGGAGGCCCGCTCCTCTGCAAACTGCGGTAAATAAACGTTTCCTCTTTAAGTGTTGGGTATTTTTATCAGAATCTGGTAAACCCCTCAGCCTCAAATACTTTCTCTCCAAAATGCAAGCACAGATCAAAAGTAGCCTACAATTTCTATAGGTTATTTCTCTAAAGTCTTTCTTTTTGTAAACCTTGGTTTTCCATTGCTCCTAAAAACCCCTTCTAAGTACTCCCAGTTCTTAAAAACTTTACAAAAAATAATTACTTTTTTTTTCTTTTTTGGTGCTGAAGATTGAACCCAAGGGCTTTGTCATGCTAGCCAAGTGCCTTACCACTGAGCTACACCCTCAGCCTGAGATTACTTTTTTAGAAGCAAAGTGACATACTATAAATGTAGAACGTAAGCTCCTGCCTGGCAACTGCAAGGTTCTGAGTTCGATTCCCAGTACCAAATCTACATGTAGAAGAGGCAAAGTTTTATTTCTACTCTTTTAAGTTTCTTCACTGGGGCCTCAGAAAGTGATATAAGACAGATTAACACAAAAATAAGTATGCACATGTAATGTAAATTTTGTGATATAGGAGCCCTCATAAAGAAATTAAAGCCCAAAAAAGTAGCAAAACCTAATTTTTTTATTAAAAAGAAGCAACTGTGGAAAAGTAAACTATTTAAAGAGAATTAAGAAAGTATTTTAACAAGATATGTGTACGTAGAATGTTCTGTGTCTGAATTTCCCATTCTTGATGAGAATCTTTCCTTCTGGTATAGGGAGGATATCTTTCAGTTGTTTTGTTTTTTGCTTTGTTTTGTTGCTATGTAGTTCATGCTGGCTTTGAACTCAACAGGTAACCTAGGCTGGTCTCCAACTCACAGTGATCCTCCTACCTCAGTCTTCCTCCAGAGTGCTGGGATGATAGATGTGAGCCACCACACCCTGTATGAAGAGGACATCTTTTTTTTTTTTCTTTTGTCTTTTTTGAGACAGGGTCTCTATGCAGTTCAGGCTGGCCTTGAGCTCACTTTGTAGACCAGGTTGGTCTTGAACTCCCAAGGATCCTCCTGCCTCAGCCTCCCGAGTGCTGGGATTACAGGCGTGAGCCACCACGCCCAGCTAGCAAAGATGACATCTTTTATATCATGGTTTTCTACTTTAAGAAAAAAGTGGGGAGTCTAAGCACCCTTCTAGCACCTGCTTTTGGCTCAAAAACAATCTTTATGCTAAAGTGGCATGTTTGAGGATGGCATAATCTGTCACAACACTGGGCATGTTACTGCCTAACTAGCGGACAGCAAGTTCCAAAAAACCAGGTTGGCCATAAAAGCAATTCACTCTTATGCCACCAGGGGCTGCTATTGCCAATGCTTATGTTAAAGGTTGGTCCTCTACCAACCTGCACTTTTAAAATACCTTTCAAACAAAAGGATCATGGTACAAACTATTTATTTTGTTAACTTTCAAAACACAAAGCTTTGTAGATAATAAACTTGGGCACAGAGCTATTAATAAAGCCTCCAACGATTATTACAATGCCAAAACAAGATAAAGATCCTGAAACTTTAACACAAAGGGAAACAAAACAGCTGCCCTCTGTAAACAGGTTTCTTTCTGGACAACAAATAGGTTTCCATTCTAAATCCCATTAAACAACTAGTCGCAGGCAGGCAATAAGTGTTTTTATAAACACTGATATAAAGTGTGAAGTTAGGCTGGGGGTTTAGCTCAGCAGTGTGTCTACTTTGCAAATGCAAGGTCATGAGTTCAATCCCCAGTACCATAAAATAAAATGTGAACTTAAATAGTGCACAAGGGCCCCACAGTTTCACAATACACACTCCCTGCTGTGTTATCTCCACCTTTTCCAATTCTGTCTCTCTCCACCCAACCAGTCTGCTAGGTTCTAGGACATACAGATAGAGGTGAATTCTGTAAAATCTTGTAATCTGGTAAGGGAAAATAATACATAAATGCATTGCTAAATTACAATGAACCAAGAATTACTACTTAGCACATAGAAATAGTTATTTGGTGAGAGAGGAGATTAACTCAGTTTGGAGATGTCCAGAGGAAGCCTCATGGTGAAACAGCATATCCCTACATAAGGAGGAATGAAACGGAACGCTGTGTTGAAGCATCTGAAAGTAGGGTAGCAAGAGTGAAATCAGTGCTTTAGGGTGGTAAATCTGAAAAGAAAGCCAGCGTCTAGATGATGTAGACAGAGTTCTGTATATAATGCTAATTTTTTTTTTTTTGTCTTTTTCATTTTTATCGGTACCGGGGATCGAACTCACGACCGCTTGCTTGCAAGGCAGGTGCTTATGCCGCTGAGCTAAACCCCTAGCCCCTATAATGCTAATTTTTATACGTGGCCACCCATCATGGAGTGGATGGAGTGCAGAGAAGGGAGAATCTTCCCTTCCTTTATTGGCTGGAACTCTACCTTAAAGACAGATTGACAAGAGAAAAGCACACCGATATATTTAAGCTTTGCACAACACAGGAGCCTGCAGGCGGAAGCCTATATGAAATATTCAAAGAAACTGTTTGAACCAGACAGTTAAATGCTAAATTGGACAAAATAGCAAATTGTGAAAATGTGACAAGTCAAAGGGATAGGATAGTTAATCACGCAGTACAAGGACACAGCTTTCATTCACTGCCTTTGTCTCTGGTGGTAAAGTCTTCAGACACAGGGAGGGCACCTTTCATAGGTAAATTTTATTTCCTCCTTTCAAGAAGAAAAAAAGGTCACGTGCAAGTTAAAAAAAAAAAAAAGGAAAGATTTAGCACTTGCTTACCAGATAACTGAAAAATTGTTAGTCCCTGAAGAGTCGGTGGCAATGTTAAGAGACAAATGCATCTATGTACACAAATGGGTTGCAGTAACAACAAGTAATCCTGATTTGGCAGGTAGTCACAACCACAAAACTTTAAAATGCTCTAGCATTTAATCAAGGTGTGTTTATTTTCTTTCTTTTTTTTTTTTTTTTTTTTGGTACCGGGGGTTGAACTCACAACCTCGCGTCTGACAGGCAGGCGCTATACCGCTGAGCTATATCCCTGGCCACCAGGGTGTACTTAAACCACTAACTACCCCAGTTTCAATATGAAATAACCAACTTGGGAGCAGGGGGCGTTCTGGGGATTGAACTCAGTGCCTCTTAGTACTGACCTAGCTCACTTGCTCTTTTTATTTTATTAGGTGCTTCGCTAAATTCTCTCGGGCTGTGCTATACTTTGCGCCAATCCTGCCTCAGTGTCCCAGTGTGTTGGGACCGCAGGTGTGTGCTACCACGCTCAACTGAAACAGTCAATCTTAAGGATGAAGGAAAGCACTTTCGCCTTCTTTCAATAAAGCAAAAACCCTTAGTTCCGCTCTGGGTAAACGCCGGCTGAGCCACACCCACCTCGAAGGCCACAGGATTCGTCCTCACTTTCCGCCTGGGGTCCTCACAACCCTGTAGTGTGGAGAGGAGAGCTATAGGTGTCCCCAAAATCCGCCTATAGAGATTTATAGAATTGGTACATAGATGAATATAATTATTATGTATCACAAACGCACAATAAAAAATTATAAATTCTGTATTGCCATAGCGCCCTACCGTTCCCAACCCTCAGCCTACAGCCCGGCAGACTAGGTTTCTGCGCGCAGCCACTCCATCAGGCACGCAACGGGCAGCGTCCTACGTCACGCGGGCGCCACGTCGCGAGGTAGGCCCCTTTCTCCGCCTCTGTCTCCTCTCGGAGCCGGCGTCGCTTTCTGGAAGGTTCGTGAAGGCGTGTACACGTACCGTTACTCCGCGACCGACCAGAATCCGTGTCCATCCGTCTTTGCTAAGCCCACGCAGACTTAGTTAAATTTGCCATGCCGGAGAACGTGGCACCCCGGAGCGGGCCCCCCGCTGGGACAGCTGGCGGCCGCGGGAAAAGCGCCTATCAGGACCGCGACAAGCCGGCCCAGATCCGCTTTAGCAACATTTCGGCAGCCAAAGGTATACCCCTCTTCAACCCGAAACCTGGCATTGTGGGGTCGGCCTCCGCACTCACCTTGTTTCTGAATGGATATGGCCCATTCCCTAGTCGCTCAAGGTGCTTCTCGCCCAAATAAAAGCTTTGTGAAAGGATTTTTGAGTTTCAGTTGCCAATGGTTGCAGACCTCTATGTGGAGGTCATTATATCTGTACCATTGTGGACGTTGTAATTTTTCTTGGCTGTGCATTCATCACGTAGGAGCCCAAAACAGTTCAGTGTAGCATGCCGGAGGTTGCATGGAGCGGCCCCTGGGATCAGGCCCTTACAAACTGTCGTGTATGTGTTTATTGGACCTAACGGTATACTGTTGCACGGTACTTTGAAGCTTTTACATTTTCCTGAAGGTGTATTTTAAATAGCTTCCTTCACAATTACTGGGACTAATTGGATAATTTCTACAACTAAATTGGGACAGGATTTACCCATCTTGCTTGGGAATCAGTAGGGGGACCTAACCTACTTTTATGTTGGCACTGCAGTCAAAAAATGGGTTTTTGTAGAACACTGGCACGTGATGGAAGTAAAAAATTTGAGTCTGATTTTGTTAATTTTGTGAGTTTTTACCTCTAAACCAGAGTGTTCTTACCCTTAAAATTGAGAAAAATAGTTTCTAGAACTGAAGATTTAAGAGAATTGAGTTAAAATAGAAGAATGTGGGAAGAACAAAGGCTTAGAGTTCTTACCTGGGTGTGTATTGAGTACAGTATTTCTTTTGGATTGGAGAATAAGATCCATGAATAAGTGAGATTGAAAAGGTAGTTAAAAAACAGGAAAAAATGTTTCTGCCTTTATATCCGACAGCTACAGATTACGCTAAAGGGAAACGTGGTAACAGCTAATTTGTAGGATCGTTCTGAGGATCACATGAGAACGATATATAAAGATTTGTGTATATATAAAGTAAACTTTGCAGATATTTGCAGTCATCAGCCCAAGAGATAGGGAACATGATGATGTCAAAAGAAAATAGTTTCTGTTTTGGGTTTACAGAGTTGAAATCAGGTTGACCAATGGGTAGATGTAGTAACATTGGTTAAGTTTATCTGGAAATTGAGATTATTCCTTTCTTTTTCCTTTATGTTTCTCGTTTTTAGAAGACAGGATTTCACTATATGTCCAAGGCTGAGCTTGAATTTATGGCAATTCTCCTGCCTCAGCCTCTTGAGTGCTGGGATTGCAAGTACGCGCCACCACACAGTTATCTGGGGAACCATAACCTCCGATAGGAGGTTACATTTATGAGATTGAAATAATGATGTTGCAAAGATAAATTCTGGAGCATCTGGATGGTAAAGAGAATATACCCTATGATTAATTTTTTTTTTTTTTTTTTGTCTTTTTCCTTTTTATCGGCACCGGGGATCGAACTGACTACTGCCTGCTTGCAAGGCAGGCGCTTATGCTGCTGAGCTAAATCCCCAGCCCCCTATGATTAATTTTCAACAAACAAAACGATTTAGAGAATTGAAACGGAATACGAGATACAGTTTTAGGAAAAGTAGCTTAAAATGTATGAACCTAATTACATAGGTCACTGAGCGGCTCTTACGGAACAAAAGGACTCCCAACTAGTTTTCCTGAGTGAGATAAAACCTTACAAAGTAAAGTAATTGAAAAAAGCTTCAAAGTGCAATTTTTGCTTAACACTGGACATCAGTTTATTATGGTGTTACAAAAAAAAAAATGCTGTTTGTTGATGAGGAAACCACAGTCTGGTAATTTTCAGCATGAACAATTTAACCAACACTATTTTGATGCCTACTGTGTACCACACCAGAAGGTAAAAAACATTTCCAGAGATGTAAGAAATCTAAAATGCTGTATTTATTTAGACAGTGGTTATCTTCTAGAATCTTGACGTTCTTAAAGAGCTTTCTTCGAGTAAGACTTGTAGAATAATCTCTATATGGAACCATTAAAATTATTGAAAGTGTAATATTGATTAGATAATTAGGACAGTAGGCCACTTACGAGATTCAAATAATACAATTTTTAAATGCATGAATTATTTTTTAAAGATTATGTTATTTTTTGCACAATATGGGCAAAAGCATTGTGCTAGTTACAGAATACATAAATAATTGGGGCACAGTCTGCCCCTGTATATGGCTGTGTATGTCTGGAAGGGAAGATAAATTGGGTTTTTTTTTGGTTTTTTTTTGTTTTTTTTTTTTTGGTAGAATACATAATGACATTTATCCTAGAGAATTTGTATCGATACATGATATATCTTGCTGCTTTTTTTCCCCATTCCACTCTGCTCCCTTTAATCCCTCATTTACAAAAACTTTTGTTTCCATTTTTTCCTGTTTTTCTTGTCCCTTTCCTTTCCTCTATCCTTTATTTCCGTGCTCTCTTGAACATTTTCTTCCCATTTTCCAATGTGTATTATACATTTTGGTCATTGTTTATATAGTCTGTCACACCAGAGAAGCAGTGTGGTTTTGGGTTTTTTGGTTGGTTGAAGGTGTCTGTTTGTTTTTATTTGTTTTTGTCCTTCAAGCTTTTATTGAAATACAACAATCTGGGATGAATTTTAATAAATTCGTCCTGGACTTGCCAAAGAAAAAGGGATTGAGTCCTATTCATCAACTCCAGCTTCAATTAGAAAACAGAAAAAATGTGTAAGTGAAGTAAAGCCAGGTATTGGGGTTCAAATTTGTAATTTCAGGCTACACAGTCCAAAAAAAAAAAAAAAAAGACAACCAAAGTGAATTAACAAAGTGAATTAAACAGATAGTGGGGCGTGGTGGTACATACCTGTAATCCCAGCAGGATGCTAAGGCAGGAAGAGTACTTTTGACAAAACCAGAATTCTAAAATCTGGCTTTTAGTCATCAGTATATTATCTATGGTTTTGTTCTGTTTTGTTTGTTTTTTTTTTCAGACAGGATCTCACTGTAGTTCAGGCTGGCCCTGAACTCACTTTGTAGTCCAGGCTGGTTTCCAAATTGTAGTGATCGTCCTACCTCAACCTCCCAAGAGCTGGGATTATAGGTGTGGGCCACCGTGCCCAGCATTTTTTAGATTTTTTGAGACAGGGTCTCATCATGTAGTTCAGGCTGGCCTTGACCTCTCAATAGGTACTCCAGGCTGGTCTCTTGAGCTCATGGTGTTCCTCCTGCCTTAGCTTCCTGAGCTGCTGGGGTGAGGCATGTGCCACCTCACCCAGCTGCTGTTTACCCTATTTTAAATAGGAGAAGAAAAGTCCAGTCCCTAGTCCATTCCTAAACTGTGGAGGACTACCTGGACACTCATTGATTACACAGCGGTTAGCTCCATTTTGGCTATACCTGGCACTGTCTTCATGTGCTGATACACAGAGCTGGCTACACCTTTGCTTTTTCCCTCCAATTGGATCTAAGCAATGTGAATAGGGCTAGCTGAGGTGCCGATGCTTAATCTTTAAAGCTAGCACAGTTGCTGTTTCCGTACTCTGTGACTCCCATTAAAACATGGGTGAACCAGATGGGATGTAGAGCCATTGCTCCAGGACTGTCAACTGGGTTTGAGCCTCCAGATAAGAGGCCATGATTTCCCAGAGTTAGAAAGTTAGCACATCAGCACATCAGCACATCAGCACCACCCCCTAAACATTAAAAGCTACCTCAGTTGTGTTAACGCAGTTTGATCTTTCTGCGTATCTTTCTCTGCATATTGCAGAAGTGCTTTCAGACCTACATAGCCCAGCTTTCAGCTCTCACATGTTTTCTGTCATTCTCACAGTCATTCACCCGTAAACCACTCCTGTCACAAATTAATAAAATCCAAATTAGGCCGTGGGTCAGGCATTTGTTCCAATAAATCTTCATTCTGGCCGAACTCAGGACCCCGTGGCCCCCCATAATTATAAATATGCCTTAGTGTCTTTATTCTCATCGTGGTTTGCACTGGAAGTGAGATTGGATTAACTTGCTAGAATTCCAGTGATGTTTCCATAGAATTACAAATATAAACTTTGTGGACTGCAATGAAGATGGGGAAAAAAATCTATATTAAGTAGCTTGTACTATTTAGATACTAAAGGAATACTCTAATACATTCTGCCATAGGCAGAGCATAAATACTATGTGATGACTTTATCAAAAAATATATAGCATCCTAAATTTAAAAGGTGTAAGATAATTACTGTTTTCAATAGGTTATTCTAAGCATGTATTTTCTTTAGTGGAAATGGTCAATTGTTGTATAGCATTCCAAATAGAACAAAATGATCATTCATGGGAGAAATGCTTTGCTTTTTAAAGTGTCTTGATTTTTTTTCTCTCTCTTCTGCTTACAGCTGTTGCTGATGCTATTAGAACAAGCCTTGGACCAAAAGGAATGGATAAAATGGTAAGAAGTTAAATTTGCTCAGTAGTTATGAGTACCACTATTCACAATAGGAGGTTTGATGAAAGATTAAGAAGTACTGTTCAAAAAGTGTTAGATACTTTTAAAAGTTGAATCAGGAGGTTTCTTTGTAGTGAATAGGATTTAACTATAACGATTTTGTTTAATCCTTTTAAAATTTAGAGGAGTAATTCTTTGTTGCTTTTTAAACAGAGTATATACATAAAAGTATGTGTCATCTAATTAGCTGACAAATACAGTCAGTCCACATGTCAATGTAGCAGTGTTCTTTATATGTGAAATTTCTGGTGACAGGGTCTGTAGGTTATCAAGTTTACTTTTAGCTTTGTTGAGCAGCAGCATAAAACATAAATTGTGTTAGGCATGGTGGTGCTCTTATTCTAGCATTTGGGAGGCTGAGGCAAGAGGATCACTGAGTTTGAGGCCAACCTGCATGTTAGGCATTAAAAACTGGTAGTCAGTTTAACACTAGCTGAATTAAATCAGCATGGTGCAGAGTATAGATAGCACACTTGAGGACTGTTGCCAGTGTAAAAGATGTGGAGAGGAAGAGTGAGGTGTTGTGGGTTCTCCTGTGTTGTTTGGAGCTGTTAGTTCTCCTGGAGGAGCTTGTCATAGCTAGCTTCCCTGATATGAATTCGGCCATTATCATTGGAGGAGCTCGGGACCTCACATCACTGAGGATGGCTATGGTACTTTTCAGGGGAGCCCTGGTCTTTATTTCTTGGTTCCACTGCAGAACCCTTCAACCTACTGTCACAGATCCCTTCACCCTGCTGACACAGACTTTCTAGCTTCCACCATTGATTTTTGGGCCTTCCTAGTGCAGATCTGTGCAACAAACTTGTATGAGTCATTGTCATGGGCTCTAGGTATTCAGCTGGACTGCTGCAGGACATTGCTCTGGGATCCAGGCCCTTGGCAGATTTTCTAGGTCTTTAATGTTGTGGACAAATTTCGTGCACTTTCTTGTATTTATACTCTAGGTGATCATTGTAAAATAATATTATAAATTTTGTCTCCCTTATGTAAATTGTTCTCCTTGCAACCCCTGACTACAACGCTGGGCTACATAACAAGTTCAAAGCTAGCCTGAACTGCATGGAGAGACCATGTCTCAACCCCCCATCCCCAATCCAAAACCTTTTTAGTAATAATATCTTCAAATTCAATGCTAATTAACCCCCCAAATGAGAGCTAAAACAAAATGAAGTATTATTTGTATGATATACTGATTGAATGCTCTAAAATCTATATCTCAAACTAATGCCTTTTTTAGGATGCTATAAAAAAGGTTACTGTGTTGACCCAGAATTGTGTTTACCATATTATGTAGTACTGTTTTTTAGGCATCCTTGGTAGAAATTGTGTGTTTTAATTACATCTATTTATTTATTTATTTTAAACTGAGGATTGAACCCAGGGCCTTCAAACTGAGCTAAATCCTCCTCAACCCTTTTTTTTTTTTTTTTTTTTGTCTTTTTCCTTTTTATCGGTACCAGGGATCGAACTCACGACTGCCTGCTTACAAGGCAGGCGCTTATGCCGCTGAGCTAAATCCCCAGCCCCCCCTTTTTTGTTTTTAGAAGGAATCATAGTTAAGTTGCCAGGCTGGGCTCATAGTTGAGATCCTCCTGCCTCACTTGTCCTCACACAGTGCTAGAATTACAGACATGCAGCACCACACCTGGCAATACTTAATAGCTACTCTTTTCCAGTAGTATTTTTTCTATCTTCTTTGTGTGTATCCAGATTATTGTACTTCTTTCTTTCTTTCTTTTTTTTTTTTTTTTTTTTTTTTTTGTGGGGGTGGGGCATGGAGGGAGGGAGAGGTGAGGAGTGGGTCTGTACTTCTTAAAATGCCTTGAACAAAGACATTTATTTTGTAAAGTTAGATTGTTTTTGTTTTTGGTTTTTTTTTTTTTTTTTTTTTTTGTCTTTTTTTCGTTTTTATCGGTACCAGGGATCGAACTCACGACTGCCTGCTTGGAAGGCAGGCACTTATGCCGCTGAGCTAAATCCCCAGCCCCTAAAGTTAGATTGTTAATTTTCTTAAATTATTATACTGTAATAACCATTATATAAAGAAAGAAAATTTGAAATTAAGTGCTATGCAGACAAATTAATTACTATAAAGTATTAAAATTTAGTGGCGCTTTAGGGTTTCACATTGAGATATTTCTTTTCTCCAGATTCAAGATGGAAAAGGTGATGTGACCATTACAAATGATGGTGCCACCATTCTGAAACAAATGCAGGTGTTACATCCAGCAGCTAGAATGGTAAGATTGATTATAGGTAGAATTCGTTTTTTAAGTGTATTATTTAATATTTGACAGTACTAGAGATACAACACAGGCAACTTACATAGTAGACCAATAGCCTACCACAGCCCCCACACTTATTTTTTTTTATTTTGAGCATCTTAAGTTTTTAAGACTAGGCTCAGACTTGATACTCCTGCTCAGCTTCCTGAGCAGTTGGGATTATAGGTGTATGCCATCAGACCCAGCTTTTGTTTGATGCTTGATAAAAGAGCATTTGAATAATACCATTTGAACATGATGAAGTTTTCTTTATGCTAAGTAAACATACATCTTTAGGACTTACATGTGTTGCTTTAGCATAAAGTGATAATAAAACGTGAATCACCTCGTCTATTACACATTAGTTTTAGTGTTGGAGAACAAAATAATTTTGTTTTTATTTTGGGAGTAGTAAGGATTATATCCAGGACTTCCACTGAGCTATACCTTCAGCCCCTAGAGAACAAAATAATTTTTATTGTGATTATTTATTTATTTGTACAGGAAATCAACTAAAGTGTTGCTGAACTATATCCCTGGCCCTTTTATTGTGTTTAAGACAAATCACATTAAAATTTGTACTAACGTGTCTTTTGTAAATGCCAGTTTAACTAAATATCACAATTAGGACTCAAGTGTCAAGTGAGAATGTTCCCCATATCAGTCAAAACAAATGCCTTAGAAAGTTTTCTATCTTTGAGACATCTTACTGGGTACAGCAGCACACACCTAAAACCCCAGCTGTAGGAGGATTCCTGAGTCCAGGAGTTTGAGGCCAGTTTGAATGATATAGTGAGATTCCCATTTCAAAAAAGTGCCTTTCATTTCGTGAATATGACTTAAAATTAATCTGATTATACTTAAATGGGCTTGTTCAGGACTTAAACCAGTACTTGGAGTGCTTCATTTTATAACTTCCGAGTCTGGGGTACCTACCTACAATACAATATTAGTGTATTTTTAATAGGTCCTTTTCCTTTGAGGTAGCTTTTTACAATGTGTAATGTGGGCCAGAAGTTACAATATTTCCTATATGAAGAAAATAAGTAAATTTTATGTGCCACAAATACATCACTTTTTTTGGAGGCAATACTCTGAGATAGTATCTGATTCTATAGTTCATGTTGCCCTTGAACTCATTGTGTAGTCAGACTGGCCTCAATCTCACAGTGATCCTCCTGCCTCATTCTCCTGAGTGCTGGAATTACAGCCATGTGCTGCCATACCTGGCCAGTTTTCATTTTTAACTGAAAGTAAATGTAGATAGAAAATCAGAAGTTAGATATTACATTAAATCTTCAAATGCTGCTTGTGACATTGATATGTTGAACTGAATTTGTTACCGAGTGCACACATTTCTCAGTGACCATCCTGGTATGTTCTGTTTACATAGTTGGTGGAATTATCTAAGGCTCAAGATATAGAGGCAGGAGATGGCACCACATCAGTGGTCATCATTGCTGGCTCTCTCTTAGATTCCTGTACTAAGCTTCTTCAGAAAGGTGAGTAGGAAATGCTTTATTGCTGAATAAAAGGGCAGAAAAATTGTGTTTTATTTTTAAGACAAGCATTAGAAAAAGCAAAATTATTCTTAATGAGATGGTATGGTATGAGATTTAATGTAGAATAACTTTATTATGGGGGCTGTGGATTTAGTTCAGTGGTATAAGTGCCTGCCTTGTAAGCAGGCAGTCGTGAATTTAATCCCTGGCACCGATTTAAAAAAAAAAAAAAAGAATAAATTCATTATGAATTAATTTTGCTGTTTGACTTCTAATTTTTGCTAGGCTTCTTTTTATTCTTTGGTTCTTTTTGTGTTTTTTTGGTTCTTTTTGTTCTTTGGTTCTCTTTGTGTTTTCAGAAATAAATGATGATGTTTTCCTTAGACTGATTACTTGGGAAAGTAAGGATTTTGGTTTAGCAAATAATATGCATTTACTTATAAATGCATGATGTTTTGAAAAGTATAAAAAATGATTTTGATCTTAAGTATCATACATATCTAATTGATCTGTTGCAAAGTGAAAGTAAATTACAAGGCTAAATTAGCAGTTAAGGTTACTTAAGCCTTTATTTTTATGACTAATGCATAAATTAGTTTCATTGAGTGTTTATGGGCTAGGGATGTAGCTCAGTTAATATGGCATTTGTCTTACATGCACAAGGCCCTGGAATCTATCCCCAGTACACACAGACAAAAAAGGAAAGTGTGATGGCTTTGACATTTTTCATGAGAAGAACATTTAAATTGTGACAAATAGTTCATCTGTTATAATTAAATGACTAAGCTTTTATAAATAACAGGTATTCATCCAACCATCATTTCCGAGTCATTCCAGAAGGCTTTGGAAAAGGGTCTTGAAATCTTGACTGACATGTCTCGGCCTGTGGAACTGAGTGACAGAGAAACTTTGTTAAATAGTGCAACCACTTCATTGAACTCAAAGGTGAGAAAAGTGCTAAGACACAATAGTTAACACAATTTAAGGTGTGTTGCTTTTATTGCTATGATTCTTAATCAGCATATAAACATTATTGTCAGTATGTAAACAATGTCTCAAGTGACAGAGTGACTAAATGTATAACACATTAGTTGTGGTGCTGGGGATTTAGCTCAATAGCATAAATTCCTGCCTGGCAAGTGCAAGGTTGTGAGTTCAATCCCTGGTACCAAAAAAAACATTAGTTGTGATGTGATATGAAAGATCCATAAGACTAATACAAAGGTTAGACTATTTCATTACCTTTTTCTAGTATTTCATTTTAACAGTGCTTTAATCTGGCTAAATAATTTGCCAGGCTTGAACTTGCCTGTTAGAAACATTTGTGCCTCCCTTAAGGACTGCCATAGAATTTCTCTTTTAAGTACAGGATGTTTGTTTGTTTATCAGTACTAGGGGTTGAACCCTCACAGGATATAGTACCTAGCTACATCCTCAGCTCATTTTGTTTTGTTTTTTGAGGTAAGATCAAGTTAGCTAGGGATTTAACTCAGCAGCATAAGCGCCTGCCTGGCAAACAAGGTTGTGAGTTCAATCTCCAGTTACCCCCCCAAAAAAAACATATCAAGTTGCCAAGGTGGACTAGAACTTCAAATCCTTCTTGCTGTGCCTTCTAAACAATGGGAATTACAGGCATGCACCGCCGCACCCAGCTACATTTTACTGAATATATTAAGTGTGCTAAGCATTGTCCTAAGTGTTATACTCTTCAGTACTTTAAGATTTGGTAGTCATTTTCCAATTTACAGGACAGTAGATCTGAAAAAATAATATATGTAAGGTCTGTTAATAAAGAGGTACACTGAATTTGAACCCAAGATGGACTGCGTATCCAAGGTCTGTCTCTTAACTAATACTTTCGGTGCTTTTCTCAGTTATGAGACTAAAGCAGTGATAAACTTTAAATTTCTTAGAAAATTTAAAATGAAATAAATTCAAAAAAATTGAATAATTAAAAATGTTATGTCACCATCTGTTTCTGTTCTTTGTCTTCACTTACCCTTACTTGTTTTCCCTTTATTTTGGAATACTATACATTAAACTTGGGCCTCTCCCAGACTAGGCAAATCAGCATTAAATCTATATGTTGAGGGGCTGGGGATTTAGCTCAGCGGCATAAGCGCCTGCCTTGCAAGCAAGCAGTCGTGAGTTCAATCCCCGGTACCGATAAAAAGGAAAAAGACAAAAAAAAGAATTAAGAAAAAAAAAAATCTATATGTTGATTTCCTTAAATATTAAGAAGACAGATATTTTAAGTGACACTAAACGATACTTGTTTAATGTCCTTAGAACTTTATATATATAGTATGATAATTACTAGCACTAATCAGAGACTTTATATTTAGTGCTGGTTCCACCACTTGAGTTGTATGAGGTTGAATAAGTTAGTGTGTAGGAAGTGTTAAAACCATTGTCTGACATAAATAAATTGTCAACAGATGTTAGCCTTTTACTTCATTAGCCCCTCATGTCTCCTGAGCACTTACTCATTTTAGGCAGAAAAGCTAATTGGATGTTTTTGGATTTTTTTGTAAAACTACAAGTTTATACAACCCCAAAAGTAAGAGCTAAAAGAAGGCATACACACATATTTTTATTTTGTGCCTCTGATCACAATCTGAGTAGGAAAGGTATCTTCATGTGGTTCCTTCTCCCTGCTCAGAAAAAGTGATTAGAGCTTGTGAATATCTTTGTCTTTGAAACTTAACAGCATTTTCTATTGTGAAGGTAACTTTTTTTCCCCTCTTAATCTAGGTGGTCTCCCAATATTCAAGTCTACTTTCTCCAATGAGTGTAAATGCGGTAATGAGAGTGATTGACCCTGCCACAGCTACTAGTGTAGATCTCAGAGATATTAAAATAGTTAAGAAGCTTGGGTAAGCATCTCTAATTACAACTTCAGTATTGTCAGAAGTAAATAGGTTAAATGTGTGTTAGCTACCCACAATGAGTGTAATTATTAATGTACTGCAAACATGTGCTAATGAGTTTTTGTCGCAGGGGGGTGTTGGGGGTTTTTTTGTTGTTGGTTGGTTGGTTTTTGTTTTTATTGAGACAAGGTCTTGCTATGTAGTTCAGGCTTGCCCTTAAACCCACTATGTAACCTAGGCTGACCTTGAATTCACAGAGATCCTCCTGACTATCTGAAGTGCAAGTATATGAATACACCCAACTAGAATTTTAAGAATTTTTAAAAATGTAAAAATCTCAAGATGGGGGCTGGGGATTTAGCTCAGCGGCATAAGCGCCTGCCTTGCAAGCAGGCAGTCGCGAGTTCGACCCCTGGTACCGATAAAAAGGAAAAAGACAAAAAAAAAACAACAACAACAAAAATCCCAAGATAAAACTCATAGTTTTTGGAGTGGGGTGGTAGTTCTTTTTATTTTTTTGTAGGGTTATTTTGTTGTTTTTGAGATAAGAGTTTTGCTATACAATTCAGTCTAGTCTTGAACTCACCTTGTAGCCCAGGCTGGCCTCACACTACAGCAAACCTCTTGCCTCAACTTTCCGAGTGCTGGGCTTACAGGTATCACCACCATGCCCAGCTTCCCCCCCGCCCCTTTGGTACTGAGAATTGAACTCATGACTACAGGCTTGCAAGGCAGGTGCTTACACCACTGAGCTAAATCCCCAGCCCCATGCCTGGCATTTTTTAATGGGTTTATTTTCTTGGAAGTTTTGTTAGTATGGCAATCTCCAGGTTCTTTGTATGGTCCCTTACAACAGTGATGGATCTATAAGGTTTAGGAGTTACGTACTAATAAAATGTGAGACTGAAGCACATTTTATTGGATTGATAATTTCTGTTAAACTCTTAACTACCTTTTAATTGTCCCTTGCTTGTTTTTTTCTCTTAGGGGGACGATTGATGACTGTGAGTTGGTGGAAGGGCTAGTTCTTACCCAAAAAGTGGCAAATTCCGGCATAACCAGAGTTGAAAAGGCCAAGATTGGGCTCATTCAGTTTTGCTTATCTGCTCCCAAAACAGATGTAAGTACAATCCAGACAAAATTGGTTTTTCTGTTTACTATCTAACTTGTAATATGTTCATTAAAATAAAAATAGAAAATGGTGATAGTAGTGATTTGAAAAAATGAGCCTGGCAAGGTGGCACAGCACTTGGGAGACTGAGGCAGGAGGATTGCTGTGAGTTTGGGGGTGACCTGGGCTACATAGTGATAACTGTGTCTCAAAAAATCAAAAAGAAAAAAACTAAAAATAAGTATCAGTCAAACTTGACCAAAAGTAGAAAGTGTTGGTACCACAATGGATAAGCTTAAAGACTATTGGATATTCATTGAAATTGTGATTTACTTCACAAATGACTTCACAGAATAAGGGACATTTATGAAACTAAAAGATAAGTGTTCATGGACTTTTCAGGTTCTTTATAGCTTGCAGATGTTTTATGTTTGTACGAAAGGAAACTTAAACCAAATTTTCTGTCTATACCATGCAGGAAACAGCTTTTACTTAATGTATTCCTGTGTCTTATTATATAAATGCTGTTATTTAAAGGGGATTGCTAGTACTTCAGATTTGTTCTCATAACTGCCTGAAGTGCCCTACAAGTTTTCTGTTAACTATTTTGTTTCTCAGACGTTTAGTCCATACAAAAATTATTGTTATTTGCTGGACACAGTGGCCCAAACACAGCCCATGATGGACAACTCAGACTTAGTGACACCCTGCCTCAAAAGGGGACAAGGATGTTATTCAATCCAAAGGTTTTGGGTTCAGTCTCTAGTACTACCCCCCAAATGTTTAAGGATGCAACTGTAATAAATATATTTGTTTGAGGTGGGTACCAACAATCAAACTCAGAACATTCCACTTGTCAGGCAGGCACTTGTGCCACTGAACTAACCCTTTACCTTTTTATATTTTTAATCAAAAAACTTGTACAAAGTTCAGATAGGTTGGGCATGGTGATGTACACCTGTAATCCCAGCATGAGGAAGGTACCACGGTGAGTTTGACACCAGCCTAGGCTGGATAGTGAGTTCAAGGACAGTTGCTACATAACTGGACACTGTTTCCACCAAAAAAAAAGTCCAAATAAAGATAGCAATGAATAAATTTGAAAGCAAAAGTCTCAAGATGATGTGAATGTATATTGTTGCAAACATTTTTCCTGTGTCTATATAGTTTAATTTTTAGTATTTTGTTTTAAAAATACACATAGTATTTTCATTTAAGAATTTTTCAATTTTATTTCCTTAAAAAAGTAAACATAAAACTCTTCACTTTTCATCCAAAAACTCTTGTTCTAGGAATTAAATCTAAGACTGAAAATGCTTGAGTGTGTAGCTACCGTTTTGAGCTTAACAATGCAAATTGTTATTATGTTCTTTTCCTAAACAGATGGATAATCAGATAGTAGTTTCTGACTATGCACAGATGGATCGAGTACTGCGAGAAGAGAGAGCCTATATTTTAAATTTAGTGAAGCAAATTAAAAAAACAGGATGTAACGTCCTTCTCATACAGAAATCTATCCTAAGGTACCAGAGTATTTGTTTTGTTCGGCCTTAAGATTTGGGATACCAGTGAACAGTTGAGGTGGCTAGAGTCACTAGAAGAAATTCATTGAAGCTTAGTTTTATAGCATCATTCTATTTTGATTAATAGTGGATTGTATTTCCTTTGTAATCATAGAAATGTGAGATCCTATGAACTTTGTAGACCAAGATTTAAATATAAAGTTAAGTGGAAAGCCTTATTTTTTTTTTCTAATCGGTACAAGGGATCGAACTCATGACTGCCTGCTTGCAAGGCAGGTGCTTATGCCACTGAGCTAAATCCCCAGCCCCGGAAAGCCTTATTTTTAAAAAACTAATTTTAATCTAAAATTAGTAAGTTAAAGAAGCATTTATCTAAAGACTCATGATTGATTGCTTTAAAATTTTGAAGTTCTTTGAGGGAATGCTTTTGCTGGTTCACAGATTGAAAGAATTCTCAAATTTGAAATAATTTTTTCCCCTTTCAGTGTTTTCCTCTAATAATTAGACACATTCCTCTTCATGGGTATTTTGTGCCAAAAGTACTAATGATGTTTGTTTTTAACTTTTTTTATATTATTGAGAAAAGATAAAACAATTTTATAACAATAATAGAATAACAGTAGTTTAAACATTGCATATTATCATCTTAAGAGTATTTACTCAGAGTACAAGATATAGGTATTAAAAAATTCTCCCAGTCAATAAGAGTATGAACCTATCTTTTTCAGTAAACTCTTAATGGACACTAATAGTATAACTGACTTGTGTTTTTTCCCTTTTTCCCCTTTCACCCACCCTAGTTCCTTTCTCCTTTTGAACATTTCACAGTATCTGTTATACATTTTACTCTTTCAATTTCTCATACAAGGGACACAATACGATGTTAATCCGTGTGAGTCAGATTTCACTTATGAGTACGGTCTCATGTTGTGTCCATTTACCTATACAAAGTTTTGAGGTTTATCCTTATGACTGAGTACTACTCTGTTGTATAAAAATACATCTTTTTTGATCCATTCCTTGGTTGTTAAGCATTTCGATTGTTTCTGAGATTAGCTATTACAAGTTGTGCTGCTTTAAATGGGTGCATATATCACTGTGGTGTAATGTTTTTAATTCTTCTGAGAAGATACCCAGAAGAGAAATAGCTGAGTCAAATGGGACCTCTAATCCTAACTTTTGGAGGCATCTCCATATTGATTTCCTCAGTGGTTGAACCAGTGTGCCTCCTACCAAAAGTGGAGAAGGGTTTGTTTTTTCCCACAATCCGGCCAGCATTTCTTGATGATAACCATTCTTTGTGGAGTGGATACAGTCTGTTTTAATTTGCATCTCTCGAATGACCAATGGTGTTGAATTTTTCTTATGTATTTATTTGCCATTTGTATTTCTTCATCTGAGAAGTACATATTTGTCTCAGATGCCTTTTATTTATTTTTTTATTTTTTTGGTGCAAGGGATCGAACTCACAACTGCACGCTTGCAAGGCAGGCGCTTATGCCACTAAGCTAAATCCCCAGCCCCTCAGATGCCCATTTTAAATTTTGTTGCCAGGAATCAAACTCATGACCTCACGCTCACCAGGCAGGTACTGTGCTGCTGAGCCAATCACTGGTCTCATATCCATTTTTGGATTGCTTGTTTTTTTGTTTGGGGTGTTTTTGGTACTGGGCATCGAACTCATGACTGCACACTTGCAAGGCAGGCGCTTATGCTGCTGAGCTAAATCCGCAGCCTGGTGATTTCTTTTGATGTACAAAAGCTTTTTAATAAGATGAAATCCCAGTTGTTGACTCATTGAAGTATTTCCCGTGCAGTTTGGATTTTGTTCATGAACTCTGCCTACACCTATGTCTTCAAGATTTTTTAATGTTTAAGTTTGATCCATTTGGCTTTACTTTAGTAGTGCATGGTGATAGACATGGGTCTAGTTTTTGTCTTCAGTATGTAGAGAGCAGGTTTTCCCAACACTGTTAATTAGAAGCTGTCTTTCTTTCATTGAACATTTTTGGCCTTTTTGTCAAAGATAAGGTGGCTGAGTATGTTTATACTTGTGTCTGCATCTTCTAATCTTTTCCACGGATCCTCAAGTATGTTTTGTGCCAGTACCATGCTGATTTTATTTTGTTCATTTATTTATTCCTGATTTTATCAGTAGCTTTTGTTGTGTGATTTCAAGTCAGGAATTTTTTTTTTCCTCAAGGATAAAAATTAAAAAGAGAAAAATCTACAACAAAATCTCAAAACACATCGATCAGGAGACACCAGTGGTACATGCATTGTGCATTGTCATCCCCAAATCATTCACCCAGAGCACAAGATATCTGCGTTAATTGTTGCAACAGTACCAGCACGAATCTTTCTCTTTAGTGAACTCAGAGAGATAATTGTATAACTATTCTTAACTATTTTTTATATACATGTTTTTTTCTTTCAGCTTCTCACACTAATGAAATAATACATGTGTGTCTTATTTCACTAATGAGTATATTCTCAAGTTGCATACATTTACCTATAAAAGTTCTTGTTTATCCTTCTTTATGAAGTATTACTCCATTGTATAAAAAATACCGTATCTTTTTTTATCCATTCCTCAGTCAGTGGGCATTTAGGTTGTTTCTAAGATCTGGGTATTACAAACTGCTACTATGAACATTGGTGCACATATATTGCATGGTATGATACTTTCATTTCTTTTGGGAAGATACTCAAAAGGGAAATAGCTAGGTTGAATGGAACTTCTAGTCCTAGTTTTTTGAGGAATCTCCACACCACTTTCCATAGCAGTTGTGCGAGTCTGCTTGCCCACCAGCAATGGAAAAGGATTCCTTTTTCCCACAGTGCCTCCAACATTTGTAATTGCTTGACTTCTTGATAGTAGCCATTCTTTGTGGAGTAAGGTGAAATCTCATTGTTTTAATTTGCATCTCTTGAATGACCAGTGATGTTGAACATTTTTCACGTACTTATTTGTTGTTTGTATTTCTTCATCAAGAAATGTGTATTATTCTCCGATGCCCACTTTTGGATTGCGTCTTTACATCTAGAAGGATGTAAAGTGTTGTGTTTTTTTAGTTCTTTATACGTTTTTGATGGTGATCCTTTATTTGAGGAACAGCTGGCAAACATTTTCTCCCCTGTGTGAGTTGTCTCTTCACTCTGTTAATAGTTTCTCTTACTGTGCATAAGCTTTTCAGTAGGGTGAGATCCCAGTTGTTGATTCTTTGTGACATTCTGGTGTAATCAGGGGTTTGTTCATGAAGTCTTGGCTTTCACCAGTGTCTTCAAGACTTTTACCTACCCTGCCTCCTAACAACAGATTTAATGTTACTTAAGATCTTTAATCCAGGGCTGGGGATTTAGCTCAGCGGCATAAGCGCCTGCCTTGCAAGCAGGCAGTCATGAGTTCGATCCCTGGTACTGATAAAAAGGAAAAAGACCAAAAAAAAAAAAAAAAAAAAGATAAGGTGGCTTAGTGTGTCTGGAGCTATTTCTCCATCTTCTAATCTGTTCCATTCATCTTCAGGTCTGTTTTTTGTTTTGTTTTGCTTTTTGCCGGTACCACATTGTTTTTATCACAGTACCTTTACAGTATAACTTCACATCAGGGACAGTGCTGCCCCCTCTCTTGTCTTTGTTGCTCAGGATTGCCTTTGCTATTGTAGGACTCTTCTTTTTCCAAATGGATTTTAGTGTTTTCTCTAGTTCTCTGAGATATACCAATGGTATTTTGATTGGGATTGCATGAAACCTGTAGAACAGTTTGGGGAGTATGGCCATTTTCACAATGTTGGTTCTTCCTATCCATGAGCAAGGGATATCATTCCATTTTCTGAGATCCTCTTCAATCTCCTTTTTGAAAATACCATAATTTTCAATATATAGGTCTTTTACTTCCTTTGTTAAGAGTGATTCCTAGGTATTTCTTTTTTTTTTTTGGATGCTGTTACAAAGGGTATAGTGTCACTAATTTCTCTCAGTTTGTTGTTTATATACAGAAGACTATTGACTTTTTTTTGAGTGTTGACTTTATATCCATCTATGTTACTGAATTTGGTTATTAAGTATAGAAGTCTTTTGGTGGAATTTTGGGATGTGCATGTAGGGTTTGTATAGGTAAAGTGCTTAGTGAACAATTGGAAGACTGAATTTTGATCTCAACTTGTGTATTTCCTTGAGTAAATTGTCTCCAGAACACAATCTGATTATCTTTCAGGAGATTATAATATGTACTTTCCATCATCAAGCTGTTAGAAAAATCATTCCAGATAATCTGTGGGAAGGTATAAATTTGTAAAGTCTGAATCACACTTCTAAATTTACAAAATATCAATAAACTTTTGGTTTACCACAGTATTTATTAGGAAAAATATATAGGTACAGTTATATTTTGTATGTTTGATAGTGATGGAGGGGTTACATGTTTCAGAATTTCAATAAAATTCCTTGTAGATTTAAAAATCTTATTTTAAGAATTTTGAGCTTATAAACTTAGACTAATATTAAAACATTTTCCTTTATATTTTAGAGATGCTCTTAGTGATCTTGCATTACATTTTCTGAACAAGATGAAGATTATGGTGGTTAAAGATATTGAAAGAGAAGACATTGAATTCATTTGTAAGGTAAAATATTAATATCTATCATATATCAAACAATAAAAATATTAAGCAGATAAATCTTAGTTTTGGGGTTTATTTTTTCTTAGACAATTGGAACCAAACCAGTTGCTCATATTGACCAGTTCACTGCTGACATGCTGGGTTCTGCTGAGTTAGCTGAAGAGGTCAATTTAAATGGTTCTGGCAAACTGCTCAAGGTAACAGTAGTATAATTAAGCTTTGTTTTCCTGGGTTTTTGTTTTTGTTTAACCTTTACCACAAATACCTAATTGAAAATGTAATTATTAAAGATTACAGGCTGTGCAAGCAGTGGAAAAACAGTTACAATTGTTGTTCGTGGTTCTAACAAACTGGTGATTGAAGAAGCTGAACGTTCCATTCATGATGCCCTGTGTGTTATTCGCTGCTTAGTGAAGAAGAGGTGATGTAAACTTTAGATCACTAAATAATATTTTGAACATTAAACCTTAGGTAGTTTTATCTTTAGAGCATAAAGAATTTGTACAGTTATCTGTTGGATAAAATAATCTAAAAATATTTGTATGTCTCAGAGCTCTTATTGCAGGAGGTGGTGCTCCAGAAATAGAGTTGGCCCTACGATTGACTGAATACTCAAGAACTCTGAGTGGTATGGAATCCTACTGTGTCCGTGCTTTTGCAGATGCAATGGAAGTCATTCCATCTACACTAGCTGAAAATGCTGGCCTGAATCCCATTTCTACAGTAACAGAACTAAGAAACAGGCATGCCCAAGGAGAAAAAACTACAGGCATTAATGTCCGAAAGGTACTAATTTATTGGAACTACTGCAAATTAATATATGCTTTTGAGAACAAAGATGATGCCTTAGTGGAAAATACTGTTCATTAACTCTACTTATTGACTATAACTTTTAGCAAGTTCTGTTTACATTCCTCAGTTGTAATAATAGATAATTAGTAGTTAGATCTGTTGTGGGGGCCAAATTCTTAGCGATTAACACTGTAAATATTAACCATTGCTCCTGTTGTAAGCAATACCTGGTATAGGGATGTAACATAAACACATAGAACAATGACAACATTCTCAGGTTTGTTAATGTTTTATTGAGAAAATACAAGTGGGAGAGGTGATAATAGTTTTTTTTATTTTAATCATGTGGACCTCCAAAGGATGGCACTACCTAGTTAGGGAAAACTATATATGAAGATGCAACTTTGGTTTATAGGAAATTACATACAAAGAAGCAGTGGTTTAAGGTAGGGGGGCCAAGAAGTGGTTCTGCTTGTGTAGAGAGGGACTGTATGTTGGTAATACGGTGGATTTTTAAGGTTGGAAGGATAGGTGAAAGCTAGGATGAAGGTGCCCTTGAGACAGGTATTTGTTTTTCCTCCAATAGCTGGGGCCTACTAATTTTTTTCAAGCAAGAGGTAAGGCAGGTTTTTGTTTTGTTTTTTTGACACTGGGCTCTGTGCTTGCCAGACAGGTGATGTGCTGGGAAAAACATTTTTAAACATACCATACTGAGCCAAGGAGCCATTAACCATGTTGCTGGGATAAGGGGACAAGTAGTAGTGCAGTGAAAAATGTGCCGTAGGAAATGTGAGAGGTGTAAAGGAAGAGTAGGTGAGAGTTAGAAGTTGTTTCAGGGTTAGGGTTAGGGAAACCTAGCATTTAGTTTTTCCAGATTAAAGTTGGAGTACAACCCACAGTGTAGGAAAGAATTAGTAGACTTATTTTATCTTACTGTGCCTAGACAAGGGAAAACTTCTGTTTGAAAAAGTCTTGGGGCTTACTGATGACAAAAGCAGTTGTTGATATGTGTAATTACAGCGCTAAAAGTTATCTGTGCTGATTTGCAGGGTGGTATTTCCAACATTTTGGAGGAAATGGTGGTTCAGCCTTTGTTGGTTTCAGTCAGTGCTCTGACCCTAGCGACTGAAACTGTCCGGAGCATTTTGAAAATTGACGATGTGGTAAGTATATATAGGTTGCAAATTTCCCTACAAGGCCAAACTGCATTTTTTTTTTTAAGGTTTGTGACTGGTGTTTTTAATAAATGTTTGCTAACCATCAAAATAATAACAGATCGTAGTATTTTGCCATCTATAAAAATGAGGGAAAATTTGGATAATTGCCCTGAACACCTTCCAATCTTAAGATTCTAAAAGTAAAACCTATGTTTTTCTCTTATTAGGTAAACACTCGATAATCTGAGTACACTGACTGACTGGCAGCATTTATACTGCCAGTACTGCAACTCAAGTGGAAGATGATCTTGGTATTCCTTGTTGTTCGGAAGATTGCTTCCTCTATGAATTCCTGGGCTTGGTCTTCCGGGTACTGTTTGCTTGAAATTGTATTGGAATAACTAACTATTAAATATCTGATTTCAAATGACTGATTGGTTTATCCCCTCCCAACACTGTATTTGTGATACTTTTGAAAAACTGCATAAGAAATACCACACACACAAAGACATGTGTGTTGGCATTTTAGTGTCTTAATTCTGTTTCTTTTCCTCATACGTATTCTACTTAACCACTTTCCCATTCTGTTTTAAGGATTTTTTAATGCAGAAGGAAAAAAAATAGTACTGATAAATGCTTGTTAGCATTAAAAAG
Organism: Cavia porcellus; assembly: GCF_034190915.1. Taxonomy (NCBI): domain Eukaryota; kingdom Metazoa; phylum Chordata; class Mammalia; order Rodentia; family Caviidae; genus Cavia; species Cavia porcellus. The sequence goes on along the minus strand of NW_026947501.1, from coordinate 16,861,934 downwards.
GGTAATAAATGTACATGCTGTGTTTTAAGAACTGAAAATACAGAAAAATTAATTAAAAGGCCTTCCACTACTATCAAAATCCCTTTCTCTAAGAGTACAATGTTTCTTGGGATCCTATAAGTTAATGGTGGGGTAGGGCTGTAGCTTAGTGATAGTTTTTGCTTAGCGCGCTGGAAGGCCTAGATTCAATCCCTAGTACTGTACACTAACAACAAAAAACAAGTGCTCATGTAGCAAATCTTTTTTGTATAAAAGGTATGTCTCATCCAGGAGTCAACTCTTTATAGTATAAAATAACATAACTACCCTTTTCCCTTGCTTTAGCTACCATCTAAACTATTCTGTACACACTTCAGGTTTTTGTTGTTTCTTGCTGTGTGGTTCAGTCTGGCCTCAAAACTCTTGGCTCACACCTCTCCAGTTCAGATTATAAGCATATGTCATCATGCCAAGCAAATTAGTGATCATTTTAAAAGACTTGTAAACTACAAATTTGGTCCATACTATTTTGGGGGTTTTTGTTTTGGCTTTGTTTTTGTGATACTTTGAGACAAGGTCTACAATTCAGGGTGGCCTGGGTTTAACTCATGGCAATCCTGTGTCAGTCTCCCAGAAGCTGGAATTATAGGTATGTGCCATTGCTCTCAGCTCCACAGTATTTTATTTCATAAAATACAACTAACTTTTGACACAGTTAAAACTTGCAAAGAAAAATGTTTCTTAATTGGTTTTGTTAAAATTTGCATTGGTATAAATTAAACCACTGCCAACCTAAAGATCTCAGTTTTATAGAAATTTACTGTATGTAATCTAAGCCAGTTCTGTTTCTGGGAATGGAGGAACATGAGAAAGTTTGTCCAAATACAATTTAAGGAAGGGCAGAGGAAGGTTTTTTGTTTTCCTGTTTGCTCCAGTGCTATTTATTCCTCACAGCTTTTTAAAAAGTTGTCAAGTATGTAGGAAAGTTTTAAATAGTATGAACATTGAATGTGCTCCACTTAAGATTCAACAGTGACTAACATTTTGCCATTTAGTTCTGAAGCATATTTATGTCAGTCACTGTAGTGTGAAAATGTACATAGAAATCTGGGCTGGGGCTGGAACTTGCCAGGAAGCATGCTGTTGATGTAAATCGACCTCACTTTGAGCTTCCTCTTCATACATAAGGCTTTTGTAAGAAGATTGGATAATGCAGGGTTGTGAGTTTGTTGGGGGAGGCAGGTTACTGTGGGTATGATCTGAAGGGTGTATTCCTTAGCTCCTACGTTCAGTTCAGTCTGCTGCTTGGCCTGTATGAAAGTAGCAACTCTTTCCATGCCATTCTCCCCTGAAGACTGTCAACCAAGGACTTGTAATAGTCAAACTAAACCTCTTGAAGTTGGGTCAGGTGGTATCCCAGCAGTGAGAAAGTGACACATGGCAAGCTTGCACAAGTCCTTGAATTTGATCTCCAGCACCACCATCAAAAAGTCAGGGAAGATGGTTAGGGTGTAAAACAAAAGGGACCTAGTAAGACTAGTAAGTTACATGTTTTGTTTGTTTTTACTATAAAGGGTACAGTTAACAAAACTGCATAAGAAAGCAGTGTAAGATACAAATTTCAAAGTTGACCTGAGATCTTCACTATCATATTGTCTCTTGTTTTCTTCCAAATAGTTGTCCATGCATTCCCATACAGCGAATTCATATAAAACAACATAGCATAAAACTGATCAGAACATAATGAGGAAGGCGAATTGCCTGGTTTGAAACCAGGCAATAGGAAAGTCACTAATGGCTGTCATAGACTAGCTCGTTCTCTTAAAAATAGCTGTCCATGTATATTGAAGTTCAACAAAACAAAACAGGCTAAAATAACACCATCAATTAGAATAAAGCAAAAGTATTTGCCTTCAAAGTGATGGTAGAAGGAAATGCCCCCTATTTGGTACATTGCCTATGGTCAGCCTCTCAAGGGATGTCCAGATCACTGGCTCCCACTTGCTGGGGCACAGGGGTGGGGGGGTGGGGGAGGATGTGATACTTGATTCTCAATCAGTACCCAGCAGGCTCACAGACACTCACCAGAGTGGAGGTGTTGCTTGGTTTCTCAGTGCTCCAGGTCCCAGCATAGCATGCAGGTGGCTCCTGTCCTGGGCCGCAGCAGCCTGCCACACTCACAGCTGCTCACCAGGAGGGGAGAGGTTGCTTCAAGCTGTTTCTAATGAATTGACCATTTCACTGCCCAAGTTCTGAAATGGCCAACAGACTACAGAAAGACATCTAAAGGTTCCTGCTTGAAACCAACAGCATCAGGAAGCTGCCGGCCTTGATTTAGGGCCAGAAGTTTTCCATGTTAAGTGGGTAAGAATTACTATATTAAATATGGCACTTAAGCTTGATAAACACCTAAGAATTGTTCTTGAAGTGTCACTTGTAGAGTAACAATTTGTAGAACTAGCTGAAGGTGGGAATAACACCAGGTGTGGAAGAATGGAGTTTTTAATGATGAATTGATCTGTGTGTTTTAAGTTGTATGTATGTGTTGTGTTGTGTGAGCTTTATATGTTTTAGATTTTTGGCTTTTTTTGTCTTGGTTTTATGAGGGTCCGTTTGGTACTCGGGGTTGAGCCCTGGGGTTTCACACTGCTCTACATGCTGCATGCCCAGCTCCTTTTTGATTTTGAGACAGGATCTTACTACCAGGCTCCACTTGAACTTGTGATGCTTCCAGAATGCTGGACTCACAAGTGTGTACCATCACACCTAGCTAAGAATTTTTTTACAATTACAACTCACATTTCATGCCTAAGAAAACAAATACCAAGTACCCAGTCCATATTCAGATTTTTCAACTCATCCCGAGTGTCTTGCTTTTTCCTTTACAATCTGTTTGGTTTACACATGACATTTATGCCTTCCCAGTGTAACTTAGATTCATTTCCACCTTTTTAGTAGTATTGACTCCCGAAGAGTCTGGGCCTATTTCACTGTGTGTTTACTAATTTTGTTTGTTCTTCCAACTCTAAATAGGCTTAGATTAAAATTAAACTACCTTTTTTTTTCCTTTTTTGTACCAGGGACCAAACTTGCCAGGCAGATGCTGTGCCATTGAGCTATATCCCCGGCCCCTAAATAAAACTTTTGTAAGAATATGTCATAGGGTATGCTGGTTTATATGTTGTATTACAGCATAGCTATATTGAAAGGGATCTTCAGAGAAATCTCTAGAAGAGATAATTGGTTCTTGTACAATTATGAAGGCCAAAACCCCCAGTCTGTCATTTCTGAGCTAAAAAAGAAGCCAATGGTGGAGATGTAGTTCAGTTCTGAGGACTGGGAATTTGCAATATAGATGATCTATAGCGTGTAAAAAAACAAACACTATTTGGGCTCTTGATGGATTGAATGATGCCTGCCAACACTGGAGAGGGCTGTCAACCCATCATATCAATTTCAAGTGTCATTTTCTGGAAGCATCCTCATAGATGACCTCAGAAATGGTTAACCCAACCATGATCGCTTAGTCCAGTCAATTTGACACAAAATTAAACCTAAGTTTTTTTAACCTTTTTGAGACAGGGTCTCACTATGCAGTTCAGGCTGGCCTTGAACTTACTTTGCAGCCCAGGCTGGTCTTGGACTCCTAACGATCCTCCTGCCTCAGCCTCCTGAGTGCTAGGATTACAGGCATGAGCCACCGCGCCTGGCTATTCTATCCATTTTTTTTTTTTTTTTTGTCTTTTTCATCGGTACTGGGGATCGAACTCACGACTGCCTGCTTTCAAGGCAGGCGCTTACGCCGCTGAGCTAAACCCCCAGCCCCTATTCTATCATTTTTAACGATACTCATGTACATCTTACTACCTAGATCCCCCAATAAAGACATAATATTCATAATTCTGCCGAATGTGGAGGATCGTTGCACGTTTGAGACCAGACTGGGCTACAAAGTGAGGTCAAAGCCAACCTGAAGAACATAGCAAGACCCTGTCTCAAGAAGAACAACAACAAAAAAGGGGGCATGATTCTACATAATGTGGTGTAACCTGCATATAACTAAAAACAGCCATTTTTCAGAGTTAAAGCTCTTCAGTGATGTTTACTCTGGCTGTCCCCTAACTTAAACTGTATGAAGTAAAGTTAATATTGAATACTGTAACAAAGTTAATATGTATATGATAGGATTGTGCACGTGTGCACATAACCATAACAAAATGAGAAATTGGCTGTGGGAATTACAGTCTGTGCATCTATAACAGTATCTGATATTCATAACTTCCACCTTTCACTTTTTTTTATTTTTCCATTTACTAGAAATTAAACCCAGGGCTTGGACTCTGAGCTACTTCCCAGCCTTCCCGCCCTTTATAAAATTTTTAATATTTTTGTCTTCTACCTCCTTTTTAAAATTAATACTAGTTTTGAGGCAGATTCTCTCTGAGTTGCCCAAGTTGGGCGGAAACTTGCAGTCCTCCTGCCTTGCCTCCCAGAGTGCTGGATTACCGGGCTTTACCACCACAGCTACCCCAGCCTCCACTCTTCCTTTTAACAAGCCCCTCAGGGAGTTGTGGCTTTACAAATTAATGTAACTCGAACCTTTATGAAGGGTTTCAGCTATGAGTCCTACCTGAATTGGGTTGTGAGACATACTAAGGACTGTTCAGTCGCATTTGTCCCCGGAATAGTTTCTCACTGGTCATTCAGTCATCCCATTCAGCAATGTGACTTCTTTGCCTATTGATTTTTTTTTTCTTTTTTATCGGTACCGGGGATCAAACTCAGGACCACAAACTTGCAAAGCAGGCCCTTATGCCACTGAGCTAAATCCCCAGCCCCTGCCTATTGATTCTGAGGCATGAAGAGTCAAAAGCAGCTGGATCATTTTAACCTTATATGAAATTGATCTCCTGGTGTAAGCTTTTTTTCCAGAACTAAAACTTCTAGGCCAACAGATCATAAAGTCACAAGAATAGGAAACAATTGTTGCTAGTGGGTCACTGAGCATATTGGTGAGTAGCACTCCCATTTCTACTGTGGATTTGTAGACCCACAAATTCTGTTAGTGGAGAAATAACTGACTCGGTCTACAACCTTTTATATAACTTTGGCCCAACCCTCTAAGGGATTGCCTCCTACATAGTACTTTGAGTGTTAAAAAGGCATTTCACTGTTACATCAAACTTTCATGATGGTGGGGAACATGGTAAGACTAGGGAGTTCTATGGGCTTAGTCCTACTACTGCAGTGAATTCCTTGATCAGAACCAGTACTATGACCCTTCATAAAGCATTCTTAAACCAAGTGCTGTGGCCCATGTAATCCCAGCTACTCTTGGTGCTGAAGCAATAGATTCACAAGTTTGAGCCCAGCCTGGGCAATTTACACCTTGTTTTAGAAAGTGAAGTGTTGGGCATGTAGCTCAGTGGTAGTATCCCCAGTACCACAACCAGTTGAGCAGTCTAAAGCACTGGAAATGTGGTAGTGCTTACTTAGCATGTATGAGGCCCTGGGTTCAATGCCTGGTACCAAAAATTTTTTTTCCTTTTTGGATTTTTATTGGTACAAGGGATCGAACTCATGACCATGCACTTACAAGGTAGACACTCATGCCGCTGAGCTAAATTCCCAGCCCCCACCAAAAAAATTTTTTAAAAGTGCTTTTAAATATTGTTTAAGTCCACAGATGTTAGTTATGGAAGAAATGTGGAAGGATTACAAGAACAGTCCAGAGCCTATCCTCCTAAGGACAAAATTACCCCTTCCAAGATGAAAGTACAGTATAATCAATATGTCACCAGGTAGCTGGAACATGGTGCTATTTCAGGCGCTCAATATTGGTCTCTGCTGCTGGCAGGATGGGAACTCAGCCGTTGGCCATCTAGATCAGCTTAGGTAAGTGGAAGTTCATGTTGTAGCCCTGTGCATAATCTGTGTTGCTGCCACTACTTGAGTTCATTGGGCAATGACTGGGTGGCTGGGGCAAGAAGCTGACTGGTCTCCACTTGATTATTAAAATCCTCTGCTGAGGTCACAGTTTAGTGAGCATTCACATGGGATGCAAATATCCTTTTTTTTTTTTTTTTCTTTTTTCTTTTTTTTTTCTTTTTTGTTTTTTATCGGTACCAGGGATTGAACTCATGACCGCACACTTGCAAGGCAGGCGCTTAAGCTGCTGAGCTAAATCCCCAGCCCCTGGGATGCAAATATCTTAATTTTTGCCAAGGTGTTCACAAACCACTTCCTATTTCTTTTTACCAATTTTCCAGTCATGTTCCAAGTCCTTGACTTTTCAGCCAAACCTTTGGCTTCAACCCATGAATCTATATACCTGTCTTAGTCATTTTGTCATTGCTGACACACAATATCCAATATACACAACTGAGAAGAGGGTGTTTTGGCTCACGTTTTAGTCCATGACTGTCTGGCTCCAAGGCAGGAGGGCATGGTGGAAGGATCTAGCAAAGGAAGTTGCTCACCTTATGGCAGCCAGGAACCAGAGAATCAAGGAAGGGAGATAGACCTTCCAGGTCATGTCCATAGTGACCTGCCTCTTCCTACCACTCCCCATGGCCTAACAGCAAGTCAGCTGTAATATCCCTACAATGTAATCACCTTACAAAAACTTAAGGCTTTGGGGACTATTTTAGCCCTAAACCATGACAATTCCATTTTACTCTACATCTGGCCATTTCTCCCTCCAAAGTACAGTCTGAAATTCCACCCATAGGAAGATTTCCTTGGGCTGAGGATGAGGAGTTGTAACACTGCCACTGCCTACTACTGCCTGTATGTAATGCGGATCCATCTGTAAGCCAAGTTTGAGGCTCTTTGCCTTCTTTGTGTAGGTAATAACTATGAAGCCATATGCACATAGAAGGAGATATTTTAAAGCAGAAGTGGGGACTGTAGACATTTGGGCCATTTTTTTTGTGACCTCAGGCTCTGTTCAGGCTCAAATATATATATATATATAATTTTTATTTTTATTTTGAGACAGTCTCACTGTCATTCAGGCTCACTTTGAGCTCACTATGAAGCCTAGGCTGGCTTTGAACTCATGGCAAGTCTCCTACCTCAGGTTCCTGAGTGCTGAGATTACAGGGATGTACCACCACACCCAGTTTATGTCACTTACTTGGTGATACTGTGCTGCTCTGCATGTGTTTTGGCTAGTGGGTCAAATAACACCCAGTTCATGACAGACAGCATGGCATGGCAATTTCATTGCCCTTGATTAAGTAGTTAGTCTTTACTAGTGCTGAGTAACAGGTCAAAGCTTTTTCTCAAAATGAGAAATGGATGGCACAACTTTGCTCCAAATTCTAATGGCCTATGCTATTTAGTTCACTACTAGGAGCCTGCCAAAGTGTCCAAACAGTAGTCAACCCTCTCTGCCATTGCCACTGCATGTGCATGCGGCGCTGAATCTGCTGAATCATACGCCCAGGCAGTGGAACAGCTCATAGAGCAGTCTGGACCTGTTATAGAGCCTTCTGTTCCAGCACCTACTCAAAACTAGCAGTACTTTGAGTCATTCATTATATGGGTCAGAATAACACATTCAAGTGAGGAACAAGTTACCTCTAAAATCCAGAGGCCCGCTGGATGCACCTCTTTTTGGCTGCAAAAAATACTAGACATATTGTGCACCTTAGAAAAGATATCTTTTTTTTTGGTCTTTTTCCTTTTTATCAGTACCGGGGATCGAGCTCACGACTGCCTGCTTGCAAGGCAGGCGCTTACACCACTGAGCTAAATCCCCAGCCCCATCTTTTCTTTCTTCAGCTCTAGGAAAGTAGAATAGAGCCCAATCATGTTTCCTTACATATTTAACAACAAGGCCACTATCCACCCACAAATTTGTCACAGTGCAACTGTAGGCAGTGTGGAGGATGAAAAGTTACCCAGAGATGAGGCTGAGCTCAGTCACTGAGTGGCCCCGAGAGGGGCTATTTCTCCCCTGAGGGCGCCCAGCCATCACAGACACTTTGGGAAAAGAAAAAAGCCGCCATGTGAGAACTCTGTGGATTTTATTTAGAATATTATTGTGAAAAGTTTAAACATGAGAAAAGCAGTTTGCACCAGGAGTTAACTAAACTTGGGGAGTTTTTCTTGGGAAAAGGGAAGGACATGGCCAAACTCAACATGCTTTACTAAGCTAAACTTATTCAACCATATGATTCTCACACAGCTTGTGTGTTTTACCCTATAGTTGATTTTCACAGAGCCTGTGTGCTTTTGCCTTGCATTTCAATTATTTGTGTGCTTTTGCCCCACATTTTAAACATTCACTCCTCTAGAGCCTGAGCACTTCGGTCTCACAGTTCAATCGCTCAGTTTAACCATTCTCTCCTGGCCAGGTCCGCCACATAAACGCTCTAGCGTTTTTCCATTCGAAAACCCCATCAGGTTTCTTTGCACTGTTTTGGATCCTGGATTCCCTAAAACACACAAAGGAACTGTGTCAGAGTGGCATTGAGACCTTCTGTGGTGATCTAACTAAGAGATGATGTTATGCTTCCGATGCAAGGAATCACTTCCATTTTGGTTCAGAGCTCACTCCAGTTTGTTGAATAGAAACTCAGTGATGACATCCTTTTCATTGTTTATTTTTTTCATTTTTTTTATTTAGAAAAAAAGCAAAACAAAAAAGGATGGAAATAATACAGAATTTCAAAAGATAATAGTAAGAAATGACTAGTGAAAAAAATAACAGTAAGAAATCACTAATTGATAAATTATATGTTATCTTAGAAGCAATTGTTTGAGTTACAAAATTGAAGCATAAAAAGTGAACAGACAATAAGACAATGACAGTTTGATGAAGTAACAAAAACTTGGTAGTATGGTTATCTACCTTGCACACTTAAGCATATATACAGTTATATCATTTAGAGTACTTTCTTTCCCTTTCATTATTACAATATACATTTTGGGTCTTATTACTCCTGCAGTTTATTATTATTATTTTTATACTAGAGAGACAACATGATGCTTATAAGTGTAAGTCTGATTTATTTCACTTATGAGGATAATCTCAACTTGCCTCCATTTACCTATAAAAGCCTCAAGATCATCCTTTTATAGAGCTGAGTAATATTCCATTGTATAAAAATACCACATCTTTTTCATCTATTCTGCGGCTGATGGGCATTTTGATTGTCTCCACAATTTAGCTATTACAGGGGCTGGGGATTTAGCTCAGCGGCATAAGCGCCTGCCTTGCAAGCAGGCAGTCATGAGTTCGATCCCCAGTACCGATGAAAAGGAAAAAGACAAAAAACAAAACAAAAAAAAAAGATTTAGCTATTATAAATTGCACTGCTATAGACATGGGTTCACATATATCGCTGTGACATGACTTTTTCAATTTTTCTGAGAAAATACCCAGGAGGGGAATAGCTGGATTGAATGTAACTTCCAATCTACTTTTTTGAGGAATCTTCATACTGATTTCCACAGTGGCTGCACCAGTCTACACTCCCACCAACAGTGGAGCAGTGTTCCTTTTTCCCCCGCATCCTTGCCAACATTTGTTATCAGTTGATTTCTGGATGGCGGCCATTCTTCCTGGAGTGAGATGAAATCTCAATGCTGCTTTAATTTGCATTTCTTGAATGACCAGTGATGGTGAACATTTCTTCATGTATTTATTTTTTTTTTAATTTTAATTTTTAATTTTTTGTCTTTTTCCTTTTTATCGGTACCGGGGATCGAACTCACGACTGCCTGCTTGCAAGGCAGGCAATTATGCCACTGAGCTAAATCCCCAGCCCCTTCATGTATTTATTTGCCATTTGTATATCTTCATCTGAGAAATGTGTGTTTATCTCAGATGCCCATTTTTGAAGATGGTCTTTGAATTTGGGAGGGCCTTGATGTTTTTCAATTCTTTATATGTTCTGGACTTATTCCTTTGTCTGAGGGACTGCTGGCTAAAATTATTTCCCATTCTGTGGGTTTTCTTTTCACTGTGTTGGCGATTTGTTTTGAAGTGTAAAAATTTTTTAATAAGATGAGATCCCAGTTGTTGAAGTACAACCCATGCGGTTTGCGTTTTGTTCATGAACTCTTTGCCTACCTCTATGTCTCCAAGATCTCTACCTTCCTTGTCTTCTAGTAAATTTAGTGTTTTTTTTTTAAATTTTTAAATTTTTATTTATTTATTTTTTTGGTCTTTTTCATTTTTATTGGTACCAGGGATCGAACTCACGACTGCCTGCTTGCAAGGCAGGTGCTTATGCCGCTGAGCTAAATCCCCAGCCCCAGTGTTTCTGTTTTAATATTAGATATTTGATCCATTTTGACTTTAGTTTAGGGCATGGTGATAGACATGGGTCTAGATTCAGTCTTTGGCATGTGGAAAGCCAGTTTTTCCAATGCCATGTATTAAAGAGGCTCTCCTTCTTCCAGTGAACATATTTAGCCCCTTTGTCAAATATACAGTGGCTGAGTGTCTTTGTAGTTGTATTTTCATCTTCTAATCTTTTCCATTGATCCTCAGGTCTGTTTCTTTGCCAGTACCATATTGATTTTATCACTGTAGCTTTGTAGTATAATTTGAAGTCAAGAATTGAGATGCCTCTTGCCTTGCCTTTGTTGCCCAGGTTTGCTATTCTAGGTTTCTTCAGTTTCCAAATGAATTTTAGGAGTGTTTTCTCTAGATCTGTAAGGTAGGTTAATGGTATTTTGATTGAGATTGCATTGAATCTGTATAACAGTTTTGGGAGTATGGCCATTTTCACAATGTTCATTCTTTGTAACCAAGTGCAAGGGATATCTTTCCATTTTCTAATATCCTCTTCAATCTCTTCTTTTGGAGTAGTATAATTTTCAGCATATAGATCTTTTACATTCTTGGTTAGATTGATTCCTAAGTATTTCATTTTTTTAGATGCTATTGTGAAAGGTGATATTTTCATAATTTTTCTCTAGGTGAGTTTTTTGTTTGTGTACAGGAGTGCTATTGATTTTTGAGTGTTGACTTTGTATCCAGCCACACTGCTGAATTTGTTTATTACCTCTAAGAGTCTTTTAATGGAGTTTTTGGGATCTTCTACGTAGAGTATCATGTCCTTTGCAAATAGTGATAATTTAAGTTCTTTTCCCATCTTTATTCCTTTTATTTCTCTCTCTTCTCTGATTGCTCTGGCTAATGTTTCCAGAATTACATTGAATAGGAATGGTGATAGTGGACATCTTTGTCTTGTTCCTGATTTTAGAGTGAAAGTTTTCAATTTTTGTCCATTTAGTATGATGTTGGCTGTTGGTTTTTCATAGCTGGCCTTTATCAGATTAAGGTGGATACCATCTATTCTGAGTTTCTATATGGTTTTTATCATGAACAAGTGTTGAACTTTATCAAAAGCTTTTCCTGCATCTATTCAGATGATCATGTTACTTTTGTTTTTGGCTCTGTTGATGTGGTGTATTACATTTATTGATTTGTATATGTTAACCATATGTTAAACCATGTTCTTGTGATAAATCCCCCTTGGTCATGATGTATAATCTTCTTCATGATTTTCTGCATTCTATTTGCCAGTATTTTATTGAAAATCTTTGCATCAATGTTCATAGTGAGATTGGCCTATAGTTCTCCTTTTTTGTTGGGTCTTTCTCTGGTTTTGGGATCAGCATAATACTTGCCTCCAGGAATGAGTTAGGATTGCTTCCCTGTCAATTGCTTTAAAGAGTTTGAGTAGCATTGGCATTAAATCTTCTCTAAATTTCTTGTAGAATTCAGCTGTGCATCCATCAGGACCTGGGCTTTTCTTTGTTGGTTTCAATTTCAATAGCTGATATTGGGTTATTTGAAGTTGTTCTATCTTCTTGATTGAGCTTTGGTAGTTCATATGCTTCTAGAAACCTATTCATTTCCTTTGTGATTTCCACCCTATGTGAGTAAAGATTTTCAAAATAGGTGTTCATGATCTTTTGAATTTCCATGGGATCAGTAGTAATTTCTGTTTTTAGTCTGAATTGTGTGAATTTGAGTTTTTTCCTTTCTTTTTCTTGACAAGATTGGCTAGAAGTTTATCAATTTTGTTTGTTCTCTCAAAAGACCAGCTCTTTGATTCATTAGTTCTTTGTGTTGTTGTTTTAATCTCAATTGCATTAATTTCTGCTCTGATTTTTTTTTTTTTTTTTTTTTTTTTTTTTTTTTTTTTGTCCCAGGGATTGAACTCATGATCTTGCATTTGCCAAGCAGGTGCTTACACCACTGAGCTAAACCCTCAACTCTGCTCTGATCTTTATAATTTCCTCTCTTCTATGAGCTTTGGGTTTGACTTACTCTTCTTTTTCAAGAAGCTTGAAATGTAGCAATTGATTTTTTATTTGTATTCATTTTGTTTTCTTAATATGACAATTTATTGCTATATATTTCTCTCTTAGGATTGCTTTCATTGCATCCCACAGGTTTTGGTATGTTTTATCTTCATTTTCATTGAATTGTAGGTATTATGTAATTTCTCCTTTAATTTCACCTGAAACCCACTGATTGTTCAGGAAGTTGTTATTTAGTTTCCATGTATTTATGCAGGTTTTGCAACTTCTTTTGCCATTAATTTCCAATTTCGGTGCAATATGGTCACATAATATGCATGGGATAATTTCAATCCCTTTATATTTACTTAAGAATGCTTTATGGGCTAATGTGTGGTCTATTTTGGAGAATGTCCCATGTGCAGCTGAGAAGAATGTGCATTCTGATGTGGTTGGGTGGAGCCCTCAGTAAACATCTACTAAGTCCATTTGCTCACAGGTTTGATTCAGTTCTGTTATTCCTTTGCTGACTTTTTGTCTAATTGATCTATCTCTTTGTGACAATGGGGTATTATGGACTTCTATTACAATTGTGTTGCTTATTTGGTTTTTCACATTTATTAGTATTTGTCTTACATAGTTGTGTGCTCCTGTATTTGGTGCATATATGTTTATGATTGTTAGCTCTTCTTCTTGAATTATTCCCTTAATGAGTATGTGGTAACTTTCTGTATCTCTTTTGATCATTTTTGGTTTGAAGTTCACATTGTCTGCAAATAAAACAGCTACCCCTGCTTTTTTCTGGGTTCCTGTTGCATGAATACTATTTTCAAATCTATGAGTTTCCTTTTGGGTCAGATGTGTTTCTTGTATACAGCATATTATGGGATCCTGTTTCTTGATCCATTCTGTAAATCTATTTCTTTTAATAGTGAGTTGAGGCCATTTACATTGATGGATATGACTGATATGTACTGGCTACACTTTGTCATGTTATTTTCCTGCTGTTGGTTTTCTGCTTTTCCCCCTTGTTTAATTGCTTGCCCTGCCCGGTGATTTCTTTCTGTTGTTGTTCTAGAAATTGTAGTCATTTTTATCTCTATCTTGTATGTTTTTCTTTCTAGGGTTGGTTTGGTGGAGATGAATTTCTTCAGTTGTTCTTTGTCATGGAAGTATCTTATTTCCCCATTAAATTTCAAAGAAAGTTTCTGGGCTGAAAGTTGTTTTCTTTCAGGCATTGAAATACTTCACTCCAGGATCATCTTAACTTGAGGGTTTTTACTGAAAAGTGTGCTGTGAGTCTAATGGGCTTTCCTTGATAGGTGAGTTATGTCTTTTTCCCCAACAGCTTTTAGTATTCTTTTTTTATGCTGTATGTCTGGGATCTTAATTAATATATGTCTGGGTGTAGATTTATGTTGGTTGTGACTGTTTGGCATTCTATATGCTTCACTTATCTGAGTATCATATTCTTTCCCCATGTGTGGGAAATTTTCTGCTATTACTTCTGTGAATAGTTTACTGATGTCATTTGCATTGACTCCTGCATCTTCACAGATGCTCATTAGTTTTATATTGTTTCTTTTTGCATCATCTTGAAGCTGTTGAATTGTCAATTCATGCTACCTTGTTATTTTTAAAAGTTCTATCCTTTTGTGATCACTAGCTGCAATCCTGTCCTAAAGGTCTGAAATTCTATCCTCAGCATCATTTAAATGGTTTTGTCAGCTTTCAATAGAATTTATTTCTTATATGTCTCTTTGAATTTGTTTCATGCATTATACCTGTTTTATATATTTTTCCATTCAAGGTTTCAATCAGTTTCCCATGCTCCTGTACTTTTTTATCTATGTCTTCTCTAGCTACACTGAGCAACTCCTTTACTAAGCTTGTCATTTCTGTCTTTACATGAGAGATTATTTCTAATTTGATTTCCTTTATAACCTCATGGATTTGTTTCCTTATTTCACTTGCTATCTTTTCAGGTGTATGACTTTTAAAGTCCTCTATTTCAGTGTCTCCTATACTTGCTTCTGATGGCCTAGACGTTTGAGATTACATTTTGGTTTTTTGTTTTGTCATTTTCACCTCTTGGACTAATATTTTGTCTTTCAATCCCACCAGTCTCAACTGTCAATAGTGTGTATCTTACGGTCTTGCTGTGTAATTGATGCTTATCCAATAGCGGGGCCCCACAATAAAGAGGAAGGCCGGTCACCTGAATTCCTCCTGCAGAGCCTGTTAGGTGGGTCCTAGAGTCTTCCTGAGCTGACTAGGCTAGCAGTACTGATGTAAATCAGCCCTTAGTTCCACTGTTACTATGTCTTCAGCTTGTTCCAGGCCACCTATTTCAAAGTGTTTGTATCAGCTGGGAACCTACTGTGTCACTGGGTGTCTCATAAGCCCTTTTAATTTTCTCCATGTTGAGGGAAGCCTTCTTGGCACACTCCTCACCCCACCTGATGTTCTCTGTCTGGAGGAAGGACTCACCCACACTCTTTCCAGGTTTGCCATGGTCCTGCAGCTGGAGGGGACTTCGGTACTACTCCTGTTACCCACTGACGTGCTCTATTTTAGGGTCAAACTCACCACACTGATGGAAGCCTGCTGAGGTCCTCTGTCTGGCTGAGGGGTCACTGAGTCTCCCATCAACCCAGCAAGGTTAATCCACAGCAGAGGATGCACTGCCAAGGACTTGTGGAGGGAAAGCCCAGTGCAGAGCAGCAGCCAAGTCCCCTCTTTGTCACGTCCCAGTAACATTCTCTGTGTAACACACCACACTTCGTTCATTCACCGGCTGATGGACATGTGGGATGTTTCCACTTTTTGGCTGCTTTTAATGCTGCAATGAAAAAATTTGTGTACAAGTTTTTTGGGGAACATACGCTTTCAGTTCTCTTGGATAATATACCTAGGAGTGAGTCATATAGCAATTGCATGCTCAACTTTCAGAGAAACCTATTTCAAAGTTGCTGTACATTTTATATCAAGACATTTTGACACAATATTTTTACTATTATTTGGATCTGCGTATTTTAGAATTTACTTTTATAATTATGACTTTGTAAGCCCAACAATTGTTTTTAGAAGTGGTTTATAATATCCAAACTAAGAAGGCTTTCCTAGTTACTCTTCTTTTATTAGTGACTTCCTTAATTGGATTACATGATCAGGGAAAGTTGATTGAAACATTTGAAATCCGTTGATAGCTTTATGACTTATTACTATGGTTACTGATCAGAAGGTTCTACACGTGCTTGATATTATAGACAGCTAAGTTAGGTAGAAATACTACAGGCAGTTGGATAGGGCTGGGCCCTTGAAAGAGTCAGTGCAAGATGAAAACTAATTACCACTGTGTCTGGAGGCACATCTACTGGAGGCCAGGCCTACAATAAAATTTTTTTTTTGAGACAACGTCTCATTATGCAGGTCAGGCTGCCTTAAGCTCGTTTTGTAGTCCAGGCTGGTCTCAAACTTGCAACAATCTTCCTGCTTCAGCCTCCTAAGTGCTGGGATTACAAGCATGAGTCATCATGCCTGGCAAACTAAATAAATTGTAACACCTGGTCTAATAAAGTCTATATAGACCAGGGATTTAGCGCAGTGGCACAAGAGCCTGCCTGGCAAGTGCAAGGTTGTGAATTCGATCCCTAGTACAGAAAGAAAAGAAAGAAAAGAAAAGAAAAATCTACATAGACATCAGTCACCTTGGTGGTCACCAAAACCCTTGGACTCATTACTTCCTAAAAAGCTCTTTGTTCTTTCCATTTCCATGTACACTTGCTAGATGACTTGCTCACTGGATCAATATGATCTGAGCAACTATACTTGATCACACTCTTAACCCACATTTTACCTATGTGGTTGTGCTCCATAAAACTTTCTCTGAAAAGTGGGGTTCTTGAGAACCTACTTAGGTCCCCTCCTGCCTCTCAGGACCTGAGGATCATTTTAAGTTTGAGACTAGCCTGGACTGTATAACAAGTTCAAGGCTAGCCTGAACTACACAGCAAGACCCTGTCTGAAAAAAAAATTAAATTTGGTAAAATTACAATATTAAAAACAAAGATAATCTCAAAACTTTTCACTTCTGCTTATGTTACTTACACCCGCTGTATCCGTATGGCAGAAGTACTATATAATGGTGTGCTACTAGATACCTTTTTCCAAATTCCTGTTCAGTGATATCCTATTGGTAGCTTGAAATCAGTAGTGACAGGAGTATTGACAAAGAAGCCAGCATATACCAAAATATGATCTTTACATTTAAGAAACTGATGGGTAAACCGGGTGTGGTGGTGCCTGTAGTTTTAGTACTCTGGAAAGCTGAGGTGGAAGGATAACAAATTCAAACAGCCTAGGGTATTTAGTGACTTAGTGAGACACAGACTCAAACAGTAAAAACAATAAAAAAGGTCTGAGAATGTAGCTCAGCATAAAGGCACTCAGCTCAGTCCCTAGTACAAAAAAGAGAGAGACCAAAGAGAGAGAGAGAGAGAGAGAGAGAGAGAGAGAGAGAGAGAGACAGAGAGAGAGAGACAGAGAGAGACAGAGACAGAGAGAGAGAGAGATAATAATGCAGAACTGTATGTTTTGTCTTTAGTCTCTACATTGTGAATTTAAAAATTAAGGAAAATTCTCCTAGTATTAGAAAAGTATTATCTGTTTCAGCAAAATAAATTGGTCACAACAGGAAAGTGGAATTTTAACATACATCTTGGATATTTTTACTTTTATCTTACTCATAAATATAAACAAAAATATAAACCAATATTCTTGGTTGGAACCACAATCATAGACTGGCTACAGAGCTAGAGTTCAGCAGAAACTAGTGAAAGTATTCTGGAAGAATCTGTTATCCATGAAGAATTTATGGTAAAGAGCATATTCAATATAAGTGTGTGTTACAGTTGATGTCAGTAAAATTTAAAATATATAATAAGCTTAATCACACGCATTTACCCCCAAGAGCAGATTCACTGTTTATTGTACAGGACTGGCAGACAGAATTCCAGTCACAAGACCAGTAAGACCCTCTGCAAGGTCCTTCCCAAGGAAGGATAGCCGGTGATTGGGAAGGCCAGCAGTGGCTGGTTGCTGATCCTTGAAGAACTCTTCTACAAGCAGTCTTGTGTTGGAGCTCTCTTTTAAATCGGCTGAGACTTTCTCAAAGATGCACTGAAGTTTGAACCTTTCTTTACAAACTGTTTTCCATTCCTTCTCGTTTCTAACATGTTTAACGGTGTCTTGCCCTGAAGATTTTTTCTACTGTTCTTTTCCAACAACAAACCTCCTGTACTTTTAATTCCTTCTTGGTGTTGGCTTTGGGGGAGACCCAAACTGACAGTCAAGAATATAATAAAATTAAAAGAAAAAACTCAAATGTCCATGGCAGATTAATAGATAAACAAATAGATATATTTAAGAAAATAGATACTAGCCAGGTGTGGTGGTGCATGCCTGTAATCTCAGCATTTTGGGGGGTTGAGGTAGGAGGATCATTACAAATTCAAGACCAGCCTGAGCTACAAAGTGAGTTCAAGACCAGCCTGAACTGCATAGTGAGACCCTGTCTCAAAAAACAAAACAACAACAAAAAACCAAATGACAACAAAAAAGAAAATAGATATTTAAAACATGTAAAGAAAATAACAGTACAGAATAAATTTAAAAGTATTTCTCATCTTTAAAAAAAGTATTTCTCATCTCTATTATAGTATCAATAACATAAAAAATGAGCAAATTCTTCCAGTATTAAAAATTATTTCAGCAAAGTACTATTGAGTTGAACAGGAAAGATTATAGGGATGAACCTTTTTTGTTTGTTTTTTGACATAGGGTCTCGCCTTATAGTTTTGGCTGGATTTGAACTCACCATATAACCCAGGCTGGCAGCCATCCTCTGCCTCCTACCTAATTATAATGTGGTGAATTAAAAAGAAAAAAAGAGGCAGGAATGGTGGCACACATCTGTAATAAGCCGCGCAAAGGAAACAGTATGGGGCTGTGGATGTGGCTTATTAGCAAACCCTAGAGTGTGTGAGTCCCTCGTTTTGAAACGAAATAAAACACTGAAAAGAAAGAAAGGCAAAAAGTGCTGAGAACAAAAAGAGTATTCTACATGTTTCTATTTATATAAATTGTAGAACAATTGGGGTAGAATGGAACAGATTGGGAAAGGAGTATAAGGAATCTTTCTGAGACTGGAATTGTTCTATATCTTAAGGGTATGATTTCATGGTTGGACACAATTTCAGAATCCCCTGAAGTGTGTATCAAGATTAATTCACTGTCCTATATAAATTTCTATCTCAATACGAAAATGCAAAAACAATTCTTCCTATGACTATGCCAGATGTTACTTTCTCTTACCGCTCTGCCCATGCCTGCTACATATACTTAAAGGCTATCTTATTGCATCTTTGCAAGTTTAGAATACTCCTGGTGAACTGAAACTTTCTAGTTCTACATACACGTGTCCTGCATACTCATTTCCCTTATTTGACTGTTTCATTTTAATCTAACTTATTTGCAGTGTTCCAGCATGTGGACTTGTTTTGCAGAAATTTTTTGCGTTGGGCTTGCATTAAACCCCAGCAGCGGCACATGCAACCACAGAACTAGCTGTATGTTACTGACTCCAATTTGATACCCGGTCACTAGGATGTCTATATCTCTTGGGCTTCAGCTCAGAATCAACCAGCTTCTGAAAAGCAATTGTTTGGTCAAAACAAACAGCAGCCTGGAGGAGATGGAGAATTTCATAGATGCTCAAGTTCCAGACAGATGAACAAGAAAGACTTGTTAAGAAGGGCTCAGACCTCAGGGAGGGTTCTATAGGAGACTCACCACATAACGCAGAAAATACTGTAACTTTTCATTGGTGACAAGAAAAGGCAGCTTCGGCCTTAGGAAGTAGAGGCTTAGCTTAAATAGCAGGTGGTCGACTTTACAAAGTCAGCTATTTCGAGTGTGGGTCTTTCATACGGGCAGGTACAAAGGGAAAGCACTGTTTGAAGCACATGAATCCCAAGTGGGCATTCGTGATGGTGAGGTGGAGGATGTTGCATCTGTGGTCAGCATTGGGTTCTCGTGGCTCTACTCCTGCCATCCCCACAGTGATGAACCCAAGGCAAAAGCCGCCTTCTTATCGCCTGCACTCACTGAAGCGAGCGCCAGGCACCACCCAACTGTGGGCGTTTTTTAGTCACGTCCCAAAAAACGCGGGAGGGATAACTAGTATCTTCTTTCTGATTGGTTGACTCCTGCAAGTTCCCAAGTCCATAGGAAGCGACCGTGTCACACTTCCGGTGTCACGGGACACAAACGCTGCCACTTTTTCAGAAGCTGTCACGCAGCACCACCTACTTCTCGCCACCTCCGCTGCGTCTCTTAACATGTTATTTCAGTTAATAAACATGCACCGTTTCTTAAAAAAAAAATGAGTTTTATTTGTATAATATAAGAGGTCTGTGTTTAGGGCGCTAAACGTGGAGAAGGGAAAGAAGGTTCTTGTTCGGCCCGCCAGTCTTCTAAATCAGCAAAAAGACTCAGTACCAATTCGCATTATCCAGTAAATTGGATATCAATTTGTATACTGGTAATAATTACAACAGTTGCTAATAGGACTGTCATTTCAGCGACTAGCTTGAAGATGGAAGTATTCTTTGGCTGTCTTGGTAGTCATTTGTATAGCTACAATCATATTCCTAGAATGCCACGTTGAGCTGCAGTTTTCTATTATAAAGTCTTATTACTTTGACAACTTTTTTTAAAGACAGTCTTGCTAATGAAAATAAGTTAAATGGATAACTTTGGTTTCTGATCGCGTTTGAGGCTTTGGTATGCCTTTTGGTCTCTCGCGGCTCCTGTAGCATCCCTAGTAACCGCGACCCTGGTAACCGCCCGCCAGGAGCTGCCAGGTCGCCTGAGGCCGAGCCAGCTCACCTGCCCCGGGCCAGCGCTGGCGCTTTGGCCTCGGAGGTGGGGTGATGGCCGCCTCACACCGGCAGGCCAAACTGGCAGCCGCTAGTCTCCACCTGCCGGTAAACCCCAAGACCGGAGCGCGGGTCGCCCAGTACGAACGTGAAGATCTCTTAGAGGCCCTGGCGGCGGCAGCCTCGCAGGAGGAGGATGAGGTGTTGCGACCGGGGCGTCTGTAGTGCGAGGGCGGGACGTGGGCTGGGGCTGGGACTGGTCGCCGGATGAGTGCGGTTTAGAGGTGGTCCAGGTTACCGCCCAGCGAGGACAAACTAGAGACGTGGTGCTTTGTGCAGACCCTCCCTACCTTGTGATCCTGGTTCTACCGCCTTGTCTTTGCCCCTTCGCGCCTCCGAAAAAATACTCAAACCGAGAAAGTTTGGTTTGCTTGCTCTTTCTTTCTCTTTCTCTTTCTCTTTCTCTTTCTCTTTCTCTTTCTCTTTCTCTTTTTCTTTCTTTCTTTCTTTCTTTCTTTCTTTCTTTCTTTCTTTCTTCCTTCCTTCCTTCCTTCCTTCCTTCCTTCCTTTGTGGTACTGGAAATCAAACAAAAGTTTTCTTTACTAAACAGATTGTAGTGAAACTTTGTTGGAGAGGATTTTTTTTGCTGTTTCTAGAGTGCAACGTGCGGAACCCTTACTCTCCACCCACCGGCATCTGTTGGGAACAATTTTTTTTCCACATTAAGGAAGACTGGTCTATCCCACAGTAAATAATGTAAAAATTCAGGTAAATCAACTGGGCCCTCCGGGGTTGTTTTAAACTTTGTGGTTATCAGCAGATTTTTAGCACAGTACATTAGGGTTAGATGTTTAAAACCATGGAGAATCCAGTGGATGGATCAGATGCAGATACAGATAAGCATCTAGGCAAGCAAATTACTGAGATCCCAGTGTTTCCTAGGGGTCTTCAGGGACTTTTTGCAAAAATCAATTTTTCAGTGTCAGATGTGTTTTGCACACCTGTACAGCAGGTGGAGACCAGAGTCTGCCATCTGGTCTATTCATTTAGAAGATGAGAAGCTTGAATTTTGCAGTGTAAGTCTCTTTATGCCCACTTAATCAATACCATATGTCCATATGTTTTGCTTAAATACAAAACACTGTAGTTCAATGTGCTGGGTGTGGTAGCACACGCCTCTAATCCTAGCACTTGGGAGGCTGAGATAGGAAGGTCTCTGAGAGTTCGAGGCCAACCTGGGCTACAAAGTGAGTTCAAGGCCAGCCTGAACTGTATAGTGAGACCCTGTCTCAAAAAGATAAAAAACAACACCAAAAATACCCAAAGCATTATGATTCAGAGTTTTTAAAAATCACCGACTACTTTGAAATTCTAGACTCTGTAATCTATACTAAAATTGTCAAGGAGAATATCTGTAGCAAGTCTTTTATGGCCAGTATTTTACCAACAGGCAGACAACTTGAGGGTATATAGAATAAAGCAGATTTGAGACCCTGAATGTGAATCAGAATTGGAGTTCTAGAACCACTTGCACACATGAGAAAGCTACATTTCACATAATTTGTAGTAGGTGCGTGGCAAGTGTGAGGTCCTGAATTGGATTCCCGGTCCCTACGAAACAAAACAAAACAAAACACAGGTAGCAAAAGAGACAAAATGATAATGGAAAAAGATTTAAATGAAAGAATTTGGAATCCTGGATTAGAATCTATTTTTCTTTTTTTAGGATGTATTTTTTGCTACTTGCTAGGTGCGATTAGGATGTGACTTTCTTAGAACTCAGTTTCCTTATCTGTAAAAGTACTATAATAATTGTTTCTCTTTCATGTCTCACTCATCTGTTAGAACCGAATGAAAGAATGTATGCCGTATCTAGAGAGCACTTTATATAAATTAGCACTAATTATAGTAACTGCCAATGGGACAACTTGCTAGAAAATCAATTTTTACTTTGGTCTGTGGTGATAGTTGTTTGTATAGTTGTAATTATATTTCCAGATAAGGAGACTGGTTTGGAGGCTGTTGTGATAATTTAGGTGCCAGAGGCAGTGATTTGGACTTCAGGGGCCTGGGATGAGGGCAAGACATGGAAGATCGTTCTCGAATGTTAGGACATACTTTGGTTCAATGTAAAGGCCAACTAGAAGGAAAAAATCAAGGAGGCTTATTCCCAGGTTTCTGGTTTGAACAGCTGTGTGGAAGGTACATATTGCTGAATTAGAGACTACTGGGAGAGGAGTAGATCTGAGGGATGAGTGGAAATCAAGGTTTTAGTTTTAAAAATGGTAAACTTGAGATGTCTGTGGAACCATGTAGAAATGTCTAGGAAGAAGTTAGGCCTATGGAGATCTATGGGGCCGGGGCTGAAAAAGTACCGGGATCAAACAACCTCACGCTTGCCAGGCAGATCCTTATGTCACTGAGCTAAACCCCCAGCCCTGGAAATTTATGTTTTCAGCATTTTTAAAACTGTAGCAATGAATAAAGTCACTTAGGGAGAGCACTGAGGAGGCAGAAAAGGCTGCTATAGAGTTCTTAAGAACCACAACATTTAGGCTGGCTGTGCAGCCTAAATCCCAGCACTCAGAAAATCACAAGTTTCAAGGCTAGCCTGGACTACATAGCAAGACCCTGTCTCAAAGAATAGAAAACAAAACAAAACCCTCCACATTTAACAGGCAGGTAGAGCAGCCAGGCGGAGGAGCAGCCACGGTGGTGGGGTAAATATGCAAGAGTGTGGAGGGTCCCTCATTCATTGTAGCAATAAGGGGGAGTGTCGCATGCTGCGTTTCATCCCTGGGGATAAGAAGCCCAAGCAGGAAAGTTCGGTAGATAAGGTGAAAGGACGTCCTTCTGATGGTTTCTGTTTTCCTAAGAAATAAAAATCAAGGATTACAAAGCATTTGGATGGTGGAGGTGGGTGCAGTTAGAGGAGCGAGGGAAAGGTGAACAGAATTGCTGGAGAGGTGGCAGCGTGCCTGCTGGTTAGGTCAGGTGTCCACTAGACATTACTCAGTGTTTAGTGCAGGATTTATATCCACAAAACATCTTTTGTCTTTTTGCAAACTTACAAAACCAGCCTGAGCAACATTGCTGAGACAGTTGTTTCTTAAAAAAAAAAAAAAATCAGATGTTACATAAAGGCTTTAAGTCCTGCTTCTCCCAAAAAGAAAATGTGGATACCCACTCTGTCCCCAGTGGTAGCGGCTGTTTGAAATTGTTATATTGTTTATTCTTCTGAGCTTTTTTCCTATTTTAATATATGGTAACATGTTATAAAAATATAGATGTACCATTCTGCAGCTGAGTTTTTCTCTTTTTATTATTGGGGCCAGGGGTGGGGTAGCCATGTTAGTACGTGTAGGTCTGCCTCATCGCTAACAAATCCTTTCCAAAGGAAAAAAATTTAAGTAAAAATTTCAGAGTTGCAGATACAACTCAGAACATTCCTATGGGTACTGCTACTAATGAAGCAACAGATGCCAGAAGCTTCATTATCTAAGTGGGTCAAGCCATTCTCAGGAAGATTATCTTCTGATCAAGTGACAGCATTTACAGTGCTCCACAAAACCCAAGATGATTAAAAGGAGAAAAAGTTATATCCATGCCTATGTTGATATACTACATGCTTTCTGAGTGTGGACAATTTAAGATGAAATTAGAATTGGAAGTCTTTTTTTTTTTTGTCTTTGGAAGCCAGTCTCTCACTATGCAGTTCAGGCTGGCCTTGAACTCACTTTGTCGCCCACACTGGCCTCAAACTTCCAGAGACCTTCCTGCCTTAGCCTCCCAGGGCTGGGATGACAGGCATGCGCCACCTCGCCTGGTTTGGAAGTCATTTCTTAGTTGTGTTTGTTTTAGGTAAAACTCTGTGACATCAGTTTATCTGGAAAGCTCTATCTTGTGTTAACATTATTAAGCTGAACATGGAATTAGGTATTATGCAAATGTATTATTTATCAGATCGGCCATGTCTCTTTAAAAGCTATTCATCTTTCTCGGTCTTTTTCAAATATAGTGGTACCTCAATTCACAAACTTAATTCGTTCCACAGTTCTGGAAAAGATGGCCATGGCCATAGTCATCACCTGATGCAGTTTAGAAACAAAAACAAAATTTTACCAAATGCTTCAAAAAGTGTTCTTGAATCGAGGCACCACTGTAATTTTTCCAGGTCAAAAGTACATTTGATCATTTTTGTTTCACTGATTGAGATAAAACTTTAAGAAATATTCTGTAAGAATAAATGAGAACACATGGAGGCTTTTGCCTAAAATAGTTCTTTGAAATAACCTTCCGAGTTTTAAGTACAGTTTTCAGTCTTTTCCTTAATATTCAGTGGAATGAATGCAGCTCTTTAATTAGTATTCTCTGCATGATTCAGTCACATGTAACTATTCTCTTCATATGGAGAAACCTGTATTTTTTTAATTGTACATTTATTCATTCAACAACTACTTATTGGACATTTGCCACTGATCAGAGCCTTTTCGAGACACTGGGAACACATGAGTGAAGCAGACAAATCTCGTGTTTGCAAGACCTGCCTTGTGGGAGGGCAGGCGTTCAACACATGGTAGTTGAATACTCCTGGGAAAATAAAGCAGAGGAGGGAGGACAGCGAGGGGAGGGAGACGTCGTGATTTCAAATAGGATAGTAAATGAAGACATGTTGAGAAGCTGACATTTGGGCAAAGACCTGAAGGGGTGAGTTCAGTCTGCTGTGCAGATTTCTGGGGACCAGCATCCTAGCGAGAAGAAGCAACAAGTGCTGATTCTTCAGGCTGCAAACTGGACCCACCAGCAATGGTGAGGAACACATTACAGAAATAGCAGAAGACATCAGAGTTCTCTTACATGATTTATATAACATACATTAATCAACTTTTTTATCATAGACTTGTTTGTCTAACAAATTTGGACATATCAATTCTTTTGAAGATAATGTTTCCTTTTATTTGTTTTCTCCAAATTCCCCCAAATAGTGCAACACTGGCCTCTTGTACGCTGTTATTATTCCATAAAGAAACTCACGTCAATAGCTACTTTTTTTGTGGTACCGGAAATTGAACTCAGGACCTCACGCTTGCCAGGCAGGCACTGGGCCACTGAGCCATATCTCTCGCCCAATGGCTATTATTTATAATTGACTTTTCTGAATTTTCATATTGAGAGAAGGTAAACATTTGTTTTTCTAGAGTCTTGCCTGATTGAATCTGTAATTTTCTATCACACATATACTTTTTAAAATTTGAGTTTATTCCAAACAGCAGGCTAAATTTACAACCGTGGTTAACAGTCTTTTATACATAGTGTCATAGGTAACTTCAAGTTTCTCAGTTGAGAACACATTAAAGTTTTATAAAGAAACAGGTTTTATCTCAGTTGTATATGCACTTTTTCTGTACAATATATACATACATACAACTATGTATATACATACAACTATGTATATGCAAAACCGTCTTTCCTCTGTTCTCACTCTCAAAGTCTGTGTCACCTATGGGAATTACTACTCTTATTGTCCCCCAGGGAAGATTGCTCTAAAGCCAAGCATGGTGACACATGGCTATAATTTCAGCACTCAGGAGGCAGAGGCAGGAGGATTGCCTTGAGTTTGGCGAGTTCATGAGTTCAGGCCAGCCTGAACTGTGTAGCAAGATCCTATCTCAGAAAACCAAACCAAACAAACAAAGACTGTCCTGAAAATTCCCTCAACTCCCCTCATGGCCTCTTAGTCCCTTCTGAGGTCTCATCCGACACACTTTCTTAAAAATCCATGGAGAATTTTGTCCCTGACTCTCATCCCCTGCTCTGGCATACCTTGGGAGTCACTGCAGAATTCCAGCTCAAGGAATGGCACTGGCCCTGCGGTTTATAGCAGGAGGAACTGTGTCCCTCTTCATCTCAGAAGGAGGCTCATTGTAGAAACTACAAGGTGATCTGTACCAGGTGAGCTGGTACGTGCTTGTAACCCCAGCCACTCAGGAGGCTGAGGCAGGAAGATCAGAAGTCTGGCAGCCTGGGCAGCTTAGCAAGACTCTGTCTCAAAACAAAGTTTTTAAAAGGGTGTGGAAATGTGGTTTAGAGTAGAGTGCTTGCTTGCTCAGTGTGTACAAGGCCCCTGTCCTCTATACCAGTATCAAAGACATAAAAAGTAGTCTGGTTCCATTCTCCTATAATGTAAATAATTCTTGTTGGTTCATTCAGGAACTCAACTACCCATGATAAAATTAAGTATCATTTTCTGGCAATTTGATCTCACTTTCCCTTGTTCTTAAAGAAGAGGAGAGGAAAGTGTACACAGCCCTCAGGTAACACCTAACAAGGTGCAGACCCTTTGTGAATCAGCACCTGGATCAGTGCCAGTTTAACGTCTTTGATTCCAAACACCGTGTAACAGGTTTTTCTCCTGACAGGATGATTCTGACACCGACTCTTCTCTGGAAATAAGTATAAACTATGATGACATCATGAGCTTTTCTGACATGTGTCACTCCAATAAAGAGTATTTCAAGAAGCTGGAAGAGCTGAAGGCGGCTCACATAAAAACTATGGCAAAATTAGAGAAAATGTACTGGAATAAATTAAACTTAAAGGACGTTCAGCCAGTGACTGTCAGGGAAGATGTTCCTAGCAACTCTTCCAGGTAAGTTTTCTGTGTCATTGTGGACCATAAAATCAAATGTGCACTAAAAATGTGGAACAAAATTACTTTAGAATATTTTCTCTTAAATAACCTTTCGTGCTTTTAATAATACACAAAAGTATAATTTTATTCAACATGTTTTAATGACTTACTGGTTTACTAGGTGACTTCTTTCTTTGAGGTCATTTGGTGGCCATTTGGTTTTTCCTTTTTTTTTTTTGGTCTTTTTCGTTTTTTATCGGTACCAGGGATCGAACTCACGACTGCCTGCTTGCAAGGCAGGCGCTTATGCCGCTGAGCTAAATCCCCAGCCCCGGTTTTTCCTTTTTGATGAACTACTCACAGACCTGTAGATATGTGTCAAAAAATTCCTGAGGATTTAGCTCGATGGCATAAGGCCTGCCGAGCAAGTGTGAGGCCATGAGTTCCATCCCGGGTACCAAAAAAAAAAAAAGTGTAGATTGTGTCATTTTAAATGATATATACCAAAGTTTAATTTTTTTTTTTTTTTTGTCTTTTTCGTTTTTATTGGTACCAGAGATTGAACTCACGACTGCACACTTGCAAGGCAGGTGCTTATGCCTCTGAGTTAAATCCCCAGCCCCCAAAGTTTAATTTTAAAAGCCCATTCTGATATGTGGGTTAACGTGAACTCATTAAACTTATAGTCTAAAGATGCTGGTTTCAGTGGTACAGGCCTATAATTCCAGCTACTTGGGAGGCTGAGGCAGAAAGGTCTCAAGTTCAAGGCCAACCCAGACAACTTAGCAAGTTGTTTTAAAAATTAAAAATAGCTGGAAGTATAGCTCAGTGATAGACCCTCATATATCTATATATATCTATAATATATATATTTATAAAATATGTGTTATAGATAAATATTTTATATATTTACATATCTATATATATTCTATATATATTGAGAGAGCAACAGAGAGAGAGATACATACCAGTATAGTATAGCTGATACCGGTACCATATCAGGTATAGTATATACTGTGTGTGTATTCAATAATACCTAGGTTCATGAACACATCTATTCACAATTTAGTTCCCCAACAAAAGCTTTCAATAAAGTTTTCTGTTCAAAAACTCCACATTGGATGACAAACACAACTGCAGCCATCTTCCCCAGAAACATAAAACAAATTAAGTTCATGAACCGAATAAATTAAGTTCAGTTCACTCAACAGTTCTGGTTGCAAACCGAACTGAATGATAACCAAATCATATTCAAGATTAGGTTCAGTGTTCACCTTATAGGGGAATTTTTTTGCAGAATTATGGAAAAAACCAAGTTTGTGAACATATATGTATATATATAAACTTTGTATATATATATACACACACTAACATTTAATTTTGATATGTGGATTAACATGAACTCATTAAACATATATGTATAAGTTTATATATAATACATATTTACTGAAATATATATACATCTACTAAACTTTAATTTTACAAGCCCATTCTAATTGTGGTTTAACATATTAGATATATGTTATGAGCCAGGCATGGTAGCACATGCCTATAGTCCCAGCACTTAGAAGGCTGAGGCAGGAGGATCATTGTGAGTTTGAGACCAGCCTGAGCAACAAAGTGAGCTTAAGGTTAACCTGAACTGCCTAGTGAGACCTTGTCTAAAAAAAAGATACATGTTATGTATGTGTGTGTGTGTCTGTGTGTGTGTGTGTGTCTGTGTGTGTGTGTGTGTGTATATATATATATATATATATACACATACATGTATATATCAGTAAATATGTATATACTATATAGTACATATATGCATACAAACATATTCTACAAATAGAAACAGTACAAAGTGTTTAGGACTAGGAGACATGAATCTGACTTATGCTTTCAGAATAATCTGTAATTTCAAGAACTGTTTTTGCTGTGAACTCACTTGTGTTGAAACTTGAGGCTAGTCTCTATTCAGTTCACTCAGCTGGTCAGTGGCAATTGTGCATTTCCTGTTTGCTACGCTTTGCCTGGGCACCGAGAGTCAAAACTAAGGTGCCCTCAAGGACTCCAAAGGGTGGTTGAGAAGCAAAAATTGCACTACAGCATGTGAGAGCTGTTAATAAGTGGAAGAAGAGCCTGATGTGTTGCACACCTGTAATTCCAGCTATTTGGGAGACCAAAGCAGGAGAATCTCAAATTCAAGTCTAGCCTGGGCAACTTAGTGAGATACTGTCCCAAATACTAAAACAGATTTTTAAAGGGCGTGTAGCTCCGTGGTACTGGTAGAGTGCTTGCTTAGCATGCATGAGTCCTTGGGTTCAATCCCAGCACTGCCAAAAGAGAAGAAAGGAAACAAAGGATGGCGGGAGGAAAGAGGGAGGGGTAGTGGAGTACATGGTGTGTGCCTGTAATCCCAGCGCTCTGGGAGACTGAGGGAGGGAGGAGAATTGCAAATTCTGGTACAACCTGGGCAGCTTTGCGATTCAGCAACACCGTGTCTGAAAATTAAAAAATGGGCTGGGTAATGTAGCTTACTGTGAAGACCACGGGTGTAATCCTCTGTACTACAAAAAAGAAAAGGGAGGAAGAAGCAGTTGATCATGCTAACTTGGTGAACGGATATAGGAAAGAGTTTTACCCAAAGTATCACAGTTCAGTCTTGAAAAAGAAATACAAAGATTAAAAAAGAAACAAACTGTATTATGTACATATACCTACTTCTCAAGTTGAATGTAAACTTCGTGTACTCTTAAGCGTATACTTGTAATGTAAAAATTTAAATTTTAAAAAAAGTTGCACACTCGGGAGGCTGAGGTAGGAGGATTGTTGCAAGTTTGAGACTAGCCTAGGCTAGAAAGTGAGCTGAAGGCCATCCTGAATTGTATAGTGAGACCCTATCTCAAAAAAAAAAAAAAAAGGTGCAGCAGATTCGGGAAGCAAGGAGTGGCCCAGGAGGCAGCAGAAGTCATGTGTGCAAAGGCATGATGGCATGAGAAATCCTGGTGTGTGCGAGGAACATCCCATGATTGGGTATAACTTAAGACCAGCGAGCTAGGTCAAAAGTAGAGAGAGGTTAGACTGGAAAGGTAAACAGAGACCAGTCCTAAAGAGCTTTATGGTCTAGTCATTACAGCAATCAGAAGTCATTGAAAAGTTTCAAGCAGGGAAATGACATGATCAGATACATGGTTTAGTATGTGAATACTAAAAAGTATGGCACATTTAACAGAAGTTAGACAGAGATCCTCTGACATGTCAGGTTCCTTCTCTGGAAAATGAGGGCATTAACAGATATCTCTCTGCTCAGTTCTAAGTAAAAGTAATAATTTTTACAAATCCTGTTCAGTTCCTCTCTCCCAGTTGGTTATATTCTCATCTTAAAAAAATACATAACTCTGGAGCCAGGTACAGTGGCCTGTAATCTGAGCACTTTGAGAGACTGATGCAGGAAGACCACAGGCTTGAGTTCTGCCTGGGCAATTTAGTAAGACCCTATCTCAAAATAGAAATAAGAAAGGGCTGGGATGTGTGTCAGTGCTAAGGGCCTGTGTTTAATCCCCATTACCAAAAAAAAAAAGTGGCTCCAGCTTAATTTTTATGTTTGTCACATACAACTTTGTCTCTTCTTCTCACTTAGTTCTGAATCGGAAAATAATTCCTGTTGCCCTGTTGTGTCAATGACATCACTTTCGGAGCCAGACTTAGTGCCGTCTTCCTCTTTCTATACTTCCTCTGAAGAAGAGCTGGCCAACCCAGAAAAAGAGCATCCTAAGAAAAATAAAAAGATGACCTATGCTAAGGAGCTCATCAACAACATGTGGAAAAACTTTTGCGTTGAAGATTATATTCAGGGTAAAGATACTGACTTGCAAGTACCTGAAAAAACAAGGAAGAAACCAAAAGAATGGGTGTCCAGAATTACAATACCTGTACCTTTCCAAATGATGATTAGAGAACAGAAGAAAAAAGAAGAGGCCAAGAAATCTAAGTCAGATATTGAAACAGGACAGAAACTGCTCAAAAACGAAGATGATTCAGAGTGTAAGAAGAAATTCCGAGCCAATCCAGTCCCTTTGAGTGTCCTCCTTCCCCTCTATCATGAGCTAGTTAAGCAAAATGAAGAACAGAGGAGGGCCAGGAAGGAGAAAAACAAACAAACACTTTTGGCCTTGCAAAAGCCATTTACGTTTATTGCAAGGGAGGAACAGAAGCAAGCAGCCCGGGAAAAGCAGCTGAGAGACTATTTGAAGACTAAAAAGAAAACCCACCAGTTTAAAGCCCGACCCATACCTCTGTCTAATTATGGTTCAGCTACCAGCAACAAATTAAAAGAAGAAGAGCACCTTAGAAACATTAGAGCACAGCTGAGAGCCCAGAAGTCAGCCGCTCCATCTTGTAGACCAGGTCACAAACATAGCAGGAGACCCAAGTATCCTGAACAGGCTGGAAAATCAAGGAGCAGACACAAGGCCAGGTCCCAGACTCCTGACGCTGAAGACCTTCCTAAGGAGTCCAAGAAACAGTCCTCAGAACACAAGTGGCCAAAACCCTCAGCAGCTCAAAGACCACCTGTATCCTCGAGTAAATCTGCTGAGAGGCAGAACGTTCTGTCAGATGAAGAAAATTTGAAACAAACGCGTTGGTGTTCTCTGTCACCAAGGCACAAGTCACCAGGCAGAAGTGCAAGTACAAAGCCCGCGTCCTACAGCTGCACACCCCCAGCGCCCACAGCGTCCTCCAGGGGACGGGAAGAAGCCATCAGGTAGGGGCTCGGACTGACTGACTTGTGCTTGCTAGGCTAGTGAGTGTCGCCCTATTGCTTTTATATTGGTGACTGAAAATATTAAGAAACTATTGTATTTGTAACATATTTTACTATATCATGAACATTTTGCTCAGGGTGTTCTTTAAAGAAATGAATATATTTTCCATCTTGTGACTCTTTAGGGAGAGAAAAGGCTACAGTTACCCTTGACTGAATTTTCAGTTTCACAAGTCAGATCCTTCCCAAAAGATTGATTTTTGACCCCCAACCTTTGAATCATCTCGTGTTAAATGTTTGTTAAGCAACTTTCTCCTTGGCATAAGGTGAATTAAGCCTTAGTTTATTGCCCTCAGGAGATCACTTGAGGAAAAGAAAATGTTGGAAGAAGAAAGAAATCGGATCTTAATTAAGCAGAAGCAAAGAATGAAAGAATGGCAGAAACTCCTGACAACCCGGGCTAAGGCTTATGACCCACACCAAAGTTTAGCTCAAATGTCTAAATCCAAAGTAAAATATCTCAGGTATCCTGAAAGAATTCGGGACACTGGTTTCCAAAGTTTCTCTCCCTACCCCTTTCCCTCCTTCCTTCCAATCTTTTTTTTTTTTTTGTCTTTTTGGGACTGGGCCTAACGGTGTATTTCAAGTTAGTCTTGAACTCACTTTATAGCCCAGGTTGGCCTCAAATTCACAGCGTTCCTCCTGCCTCAGCCTCCCGAGTGCTGGCTTTACAGGCACGTGCCACCTACCCAGCTGCATCGTTTTTTCTGTATGGAGAATGGAACTCACAACCTTGCGCTTGCCAGTTGGGCATTTGTGCTACTGACTAAATCCCCAGCCCCTCCGTCTGTTCTTTTACAAGGTCTTACTCTGTGGTCCAGGCTAGGCTGGACTTGCACTGTGTAGATCAGACTGGCCTCACACTGCTCTGTGTCAGCCTGCTGAGTAGCTGAGGTTACATGCATGCTCCACCATGCCTTATTTTGTTTTTTAAAATCAGTGGATACCAAGGCATGAACAGATTGAAAATGATAATGGTATTTTAGTTTATAGATTCAAATTATGCTTATATTCAACGTGTTCATTGTATACAAACATATGCACACATCCTCACGGTGAGAACCAATGTAAACACTCACCTCTGAGAACCATGAAGCTATGTTGATGAACAAAAACTTTTTTTGTGGCCATAGTATATGTAATCTTATATTGGCATGTAACCTTTTTTCATGTATATATCTATCATCTATCTATCTACCTACCTATCATGTATGTATCTACTTTGGTGGTGGTTACTGGCGAAAGAATCCAGGCCTAACCTCTACCCTTGAGCTATATCTCCAGCTCTCTTCATATTATATTTGATTGTACTATAAAATAGTGAGAAAAATCTTAATTCCCATAGTTAAAGCACTTTAAAAAGCTTTCCACATAATCTCATCATTTTTTTTTTTTTTGTCTTTTTCCTTTTTATCGGTACTGGGGATCGAACTCAGGACTGCCTGCTTGCAAGGCAGGTGCTTATGCCACTGAGCTAAATCCCCAGCCCTCCACATAATCTCAATACTAGGATTGAACCCAGGCCTTAAGCATACTAAACCCACTCTCTGCACTGAACTATACTCCTAGCCCAGAACATTTTTTCAGTAAACAGGTATGACAAGTTTTATTCTAGATATGCATAAAATCTGATAGCAAATATTAACACATTTTTGTTAATTAACACCAATCATGTGATGTGTTGATTAACATGCATGTCAGTATTACACGATATATGTTGCTTTTTAAGGTTTTTTTCAGCACTTTAGATTAAACCCAGAACCTTCACACTGAGCTATATCCCCAGCCCTTTAAAAACAATTTTTTTTACTCTTTTTTTTTTTTTTGTCTTTTTCATTTTTTTATCAGTACCAGGGATCGAACTCACGACCACACACTTGCAAGGAAGGTGCTTATGCCGCTGAGAGCTAAATCCCCAGCCCCTAAAAACAATTTTTTAAAAAATTTTTGTTTGTCTGTTTGTTGAAGACAGGGTCTTGCTATGTAGTTCAAGCTGACCTTGAACTTAGTGTGTAGTCTAGCTGGCCTCGAACTCTCAGTGATCTTCCTGCCTCAGCCTCCCAAGTGCTGGGATTATAGACGTGTGCCAGTACCCCCGGTATATATTTTTCATTTTGATACAGGATTTTGTAAATCATTAAATTACCCACCTTGAGCTCAAATTTAGTCTTATTGCCTCACCCTTATATTAAAAATAAAGATATCCATATAGTACTTAGAACCCCTTCACAGAATTCTAGAATTCTGGAGTACAGAGTTTGAAAACCAGTGTTCCAGGTGTTGCACATGAAAA
This sequence comes from Cavia porcellus, assembly GCF_034190915.1. Classification (NCBI taxonomy): domain Eukaryota; kingdom Metazoa; phylum Chordata; class Mammalia; order Rodentia; family Caviidae; genus Cavia; species Cavia porcellus. The sequence continues at coordinate 16,828,010 of NW_026947501.1, read as the reverse complement.
TATTCATGTTTAAGTAAGAAAATACCTCCCCAAAACTAGGTAAGTAATATGATTTACTAATTTTTAATTTGGTTTATAAGAATTAAAGATATATATATATATATATATATATGTATTTGCTTTTAATTACAATGAGTATACCTTTATACTGTAGCACTGATTTATTGATAGGAACTTAATTTTGTGAATGAGAACAGAAATTTCCTTAGATGTTATTTATATATAAGAAGTAAACTAATTTTAGCTGGATATGGTGGTGCATGCTTATGCTCTCAGCATTTGGGATGCTGAGGCAGGAGGATTACGGTGAGTTCCACACCTGCTTGGGCTGCATAGTGAGTTCAAGGCCAACCTGAACTATATAGCAAGACCCTGTGTCAAAAAAAAAATTTTTTTTTTCATTACACCAACTTGTTTATAATTAATAAGAATGATAATTTTAAAATATAATTATTTTCTATAGGCTATGAAATACTATCTTGTTTTAATATTTCTTACATAGAGAAAAGCACCATAGTTTAATTCATTATAGACATAGACAGTTGTCCAAAGAGATTTCTGTTCATTCATATTCCTTTCAGTGCTATGACCTCATGCTCCCCAATTCCTTCTGACCTGCTTCCATTTAATTCACTTCCACTAATCTTTAAGAGATCTCATTTATGGGAAAAAATAAGAACAAGATCCTATTTTTCCAAGAAATTCTTTAAAGATAATATATCTGATTTGGATCAATTGTTTTATATGATACTTTTTTTTTTTTTTTTTTTGGTACTGGGGATCAAACTCATGAGCAAGCAGGCGCTTATTCCACAGAGCAAATTTCCAGCCCTTTGTTCTTGGCTTTGTACACTTACAAATGATGTAATCAACAGTCATTCATCTCTTCAGGCCAGTTTTAAGCCTCTGAGGACATTAGGCCTTGAAGATTTCAGAAGTCAAAATATGCAAACTGTTTCCTGGGCAATAAAATAGGTACTTTCAGAATCTAGGATTTTTACTCATGAGTTTAAAACACTAATTAAGATAAACTATGCTCACACCTTTTTTTTTTTTTTTTTTTTTTTGGTACTGGGGATCGAACACATGACCTTATGCTTGCCAGGCAGGTGCTTAGGCCACTGTATGCTCATAATTTCTGATTGGTCCTCTAAGCAAAGTGCTATATATTTGAGTTTATTTTCTTACATGGCCTTTTACAAGTCTACTTCTTTTATCTGATTTTAGAAAGAATGAAAAGGAAAGAATGAAAGAATACCGAAGAGAACTAGAAGAAAGAGAAGAAAAATTAAAAATGAGGCCACTACTATTTGAAAGAGTTTCTCAGGTTGTGTTTATTGGAATTTAAGAGCTAATGTCAGCCTTTTGCCTTGTTTTGTTTTAAAATCTTTAGCTCCCAAATTTACTGTCCACTTTTCTTGTGTCATGTAATTATTGAGATATGTTGTTTCTGGGACAGCTTCTTCAGATTAGCCAAGGAAGTGATTTTGCTTAAATTTTGAGCATAAATCTTCATAATGAGGCACATAACCTTGATAAAGAACATGCTGATAATCCAGTTCTCAAAATATTATTCACAACCTGTTTTTCTTAATGACTGGCCTTTAAGTAGCAATTTGGTTATCTATTAAAGTGAAGCTTCATTAAATGACTTGGAGATCCTTGAAGAATTAAAAAGTGAAACAAATGACTAATTGAATCAGATTTATTTCTGCCAATTAAAAATGAGTCTATTTTATGTATAATTATTAAAAAGACTTCCTTGTTATTCAGAAAACAAATTGGTCATATAGGCAGTGAATCCTGATTTGTTTTCTGAATGCAGACTCATTTTTACAATCTTTCTCTTCAGGGAGATTTATCAATTTCAGTTCATGTTCTCCTTTGATCTTGTAGGTAAAGGGTTTGTTTGAGTGACATTGCTTAATAACAGAAAAGCACTGGGGGTTATAGCTATTACATTATGAATTTCAAGCTGTTACAGTTAGACAGTGGACAGCTGCAGCACTTACCTGTGACAGATGAGCACAGCTGCAGGATTGCACTTGTCAGTGACTCACCTGTGATGATGGACGTGTAATGTAGGTGAATCTACACAGTAGAATCTCTCAAAATTGTGTAATCTTTTACTTATTTGGATATAATTTTATGCAGTGGCTTTTTAAGCATGGACTTTAAAGAAAGTTTCAAGTTTAGGAAGAAGAAATCATTTTAAACTCTTCTATGTTGTATCGCATAGTGATTACTTTTTTAACTCAAAGAAGCTATCCCTATTTTCCGTCTGCAAATGCCTCAACACCTACCCTCCTACCCAGCAGTATTGAGCATTAAACCCAGGGCCTCACACATGCTATGCAAGTGCTCTACCTCTGAGTCGTATCTCCAGCTCTATTTATTTATCTATTTATTTATTCAACAGCATTTTACTAAGTTGCCCAGGCTGGCATTGATTTTTTTTTATAGTCCTACTTTTGCCCTCCGAGTAGGATGATAGGCACATGCCACCTCGTCTACGCAGACTGCATGTTCTATTCACTGCTCTGTTGATCTCTACCCAGATTTTCCATATAAATCTTGCTTTTATCTTCACTCCACTTGAGTCTTCCTGGAGGTTATAATTTAGATGGCTGAGAGCTTCATATTTCTTTCCCAACTGAGTTGGTCAGAAAGACCTGTCGAGTTTTTCACTAAGTAGTCTTCCCTGCTGGTGAAATGCAAGGGTAACAACTATTAACTCTTTTCTCAGTTATAATTTAACTATAATTTGAATTATAATCTGACTAGTCTTTCTGCCTTCAGTTTTGCAAAGCCACCTATTATACCTTTCCCTTGCCACTGATGTTCTTCTGCCAAACGTTAGCCTGTAGAGGCCTTTAGGAACCTTGGTAATAGTGACAGTCCTCCATTCTCACTGATTCCATCTATCCTCGTTGTCACTAAGTGGTATCAAGGGGCCTTGTCACTAACTTCTTTAAGCAATGCAATAAGGTAAGTGTCAAAATATTACTGATGAAGAAACTAAAGTTCAAAGAAAGTAACTGATAAGCTTATAGTTAGTAAATGATAGATCTAGAATTGGAACCCAAGTTGATTTGCTTCCAGTCCCTTAACCCTGACCTGTGCTGCTCCCAGAAGATGAATTCAGTCTCGCCCTGGTATCCGTACAGAATCACCGGTGATTGGCCTCTTTGTCTCTCACTGCACTTTCCTGTCCACTTTATGTTTCCTCCATGTTTACTCTGTAGTTTCGGGTCACACCATACCACTAGGCTACATTTAAACGTCGAGTCTTTGTGTTGTTTTCTAAACACCCTTAAAGTCTATTTTTACAGTACTCCCCCTCACTGAAGTCAGTGTAGTACAGTCAGAAACAGTGGAGCTCCCTTCCAGCCCTTTAGTTTTAAACAGCACCATATGGCCGTTCTTCCTTCCAGTGTCCTAAGCGAGGAGAAAATAAAGTAACAGTAATCCAGGAGATCTAAAAACGCGTGTGTACTGCATCTCCCAGTCTAGCCCTTGGCCACCTTTACCCTACTCCCACCTCGTGTCATGCATGCAGTTAAGATCCGAGTGAATTCTGGGACAAGCGTGCCTGCTGAGATCCCCTGAGACACTGCAGCTTCCTGTCAGTCACTCCTGGAGAGTCAGGTGACATACCTGGGCAGAGGTGCGCATCCTTGAAATTCTGAAAGCCTGGTGTAACTGGGGATTGCGGCTGCTCCTGTGTGCTATGGCCTCGGCAGTGCCCCTGCTTTCCGGTCACCCCAACCCCATTTTCTGTCTCTGCCATATCTTTTATCAGCACAGATGTGCCCTTAGCACAGCTTCCCATGATCTTCAGTGAATTGTAGCTGCTTGCCACCTGCTCCTGGGGGTATTCTTGGCAATTCTTGGCTCATCACACCCAAGGCCTGGACTGGACCTGCCCGTTATGCAGTGTGGAGTACACAGACTCTTCCTGCGCTGTTTCCCAGGCGGAATGGGTGCCCCTTCCTCTGTGTTGTTTTACCCGCCTGGTGCACATCTTTCTTTGCCCCTCCCCACAGTGTTGGAAGTTATCTGTGTAATGGGCCCTCCTCCCTTTTAGGCAGTCCATTTTAAGGACAGTAGCCCAGTCTTTGCATTCATAGTAATGAGTGCCTAAGACAGTGTCTGGCCTGGTAGGATTGTCAGGGAGCATCAATAATTCTGATCACCTTACACAAACAGGGACCTTGTGTTTTCTTTTGGGGTTAGTTGGGCCTGAGAGTGCTACTCTGATGTATTAGGGACAAGTCAGCATTAATAAACAGTTCTGTCATGCTGTGAGTCCCCAGTCCCTAGGCACCAGAGACAATGTGAGCAAATAAATGTGTATATGTATATATATATTTTTATATCCATAAAAAATGTAAATGTGGAAAAGCATAGATTGGTTTTATACTTGATATTTTGTCTTCCTCTTTTGGCCCTCATATATGATGTTCCCTTCACTCAAAAAGCTTTTCTCCATACTGTCCCAAAGTCATGTGAGAGCTTGTTATAAGGTAAGTATTCTGTTATTGTTAAATACATGGAAGATTTACCACAAACTAAACTTCTAATGAAGTTTCCCGTCAAACTAGGGGCAGACTTTCATCAGCTTTTATTTTAGTTTTTGGAAGGAACAAAGGTAATCCTTCTTTGCAGTTATTGATAGTGAAAGAAAATAACCATACAACTGTTTTAACAGTTCCATTTATGTCATAGTCTTAATAGTTTTTCTCAGGAATGCATGGGAGAAGTATTTCTTGCAATTAGAAGTAGTTTACATTGTTTAGCTTGATGTAAAATGTTAAAAGATAATTCTATATATAGAGTGATTTTGGCAGTGAATCACCTTTATTTTGGCTTTTCAAAAATCTAAATAGTTGTATCCTTTAAGCCTGTTTTGCTGTGATGGTTTCTTTTTCTTTTTCTTTTTTTTTTTTTTTTTTTTGTCTTTTTGGGACAGGGTCTCCCTATGCAGTTTAGTCTGGCCTTGGGCTCACTTTGTAGTTTAGGCTGGTCTGAAATTTACAGTGATTGTCCTGCCTCAACCTCTCAAATTTGGGGATACAGGCGTGAGCCACCATGCTCTGCTTGCTATGATGATTTCTGCTAACAGCTGCTATTCAAAAATATTCACTTACAATTTTTGCTTTGCTCATTTATAAGTTAATTGTGGAATCCTAGCTGTCAAGTTACTGTAGTGGAATATGCCTGTGACTCACTATAAAACAAGCTATGTCATCCGTTTCTTGGAAATCACAGGATTTATTAACTAAGTAAATATTAAATTGAATTTTAAACCAAATTCAAATGAAGACTTAATAGCATCAACTTTCATTAGCATCTTTTTAATGCCTTTTACATTTACTGCTTAAATAATGTAATATTCTTAGTGTTCAGAGTTAGGTTTGGGGTTTCTTTATTTTTTCCCCTGGTCTTTGGGCAGAGTTCTCATGTTTCACTTCTAGTCTGCCAAGGCTTGACAGTTGCAATTCATACTTTAAAAAAAAAAGCAAAAAACAAAACTATTACTGTGGTTGCAGAAGTTCAAGGGCTTTTTTTTTTTTTTTTTTTTTCATTTCCCAGCATGCCAGGAAATTTATGCACTGTAACCAGTCTATTTTGGTTTCTCCTATTTATCACTAGACTCCATGGGGCCTTATTATGCTAGAATCCATGGGCAAGGCTCATATCTGACAATTGCATTGGTGATGTCAGGCTTTGGGCCACCTTCAAACTTCAAAGTGACCACTGTCACTTAGAGAACAGTGTAATAGAGTAGAAAAGGCCAGTAAAGTCAAGACAATTGATTCTATTACCCTTGTGACCTCTGGAGAGGAATCTTCATTTCTTGATGTTTTTTATTTTGGTTTGGTTTGGCTTTCTTTTTCTTTTTTTTTCTTTTTTGACAAGGTCTTGCTATGCAGTTCAGACTGGCCTTGAACTAATTTTGTAGCCCAAGCTGACTTCAAACTCACCAGTAGTCCTCCTATCTCAGCCTCCAGAGTGCTGGGATCACAGGTGTGTGCCACCATGTCCAGCTGGTTTGGCTTTTGAAATAGGTATTGCTGTGTAGTTCAGGCTGGCCTTGAACTCACTAGAGTCCAGACTGGCCTCAAACTTGCAGTGATCATCCTGCCTCAGCCTCCTGAGTGCTGTCAGTACTGCTTGCTTGACAATGTCTGAATAGTGGAGTTAAGTTGAGTACTAGCCTTTATCCTTTGCAGTGTGGGGTACTGTTGGTCCATTAGAACCAGGGCATTCTTTAGGTGAAAATCCAAAGGACAACTCTTGGCCCTATACTAACTAGTTCACATTCACCTATAAAAGCTAAAATGTATAAAAGCTGAGGCACTAATATGAACACAGTCACTTTATAGTTCCATAAAGCCTGTGGTCGCAGAAACTGTGATGCTTTCAACTTGATAGAGCTATCATGAGTCCACAACCCCAACAGATCCTCACACTGAGAAGGGACAGTCCAGCGCTTTGAACCCAGTTCTAAACCCATGTCCACTTTATTATAGTGTTTGCTTTCTACATGGGGTAGGGATAGCAACATTGATGATTTTATTATCTTTGGTAGATTTGGGATATGGCTTACAAAGAGTAAAAATTACAGTAGGCACAAGAAGAGCAGTTCACTATCACATGATCTTATTTTCTTATTTTTCTCAGTACTTTTATATAGTCATAAAGATAATATACAACCTAAGTATGATGTGAAGAATAATTGCAAGTCCATCCCCATTGCAGTTACCACTTAGGTTAACAAATAAAGCCAGAACACCAGCACCCCAGAAACCCCTGTGTGTCCGCCCAGATCACAGCCCTGTACTGCTTCCCTAGAGGTAAACACCGTTCTTACTTGTTTATGTGTTGGTTATTTTTGCAGTGCTGGAGTCAAACCCATAGTCTTAGGCATGCTAGAGAAGTGCTCTGCCACTGAGCTGCATCCTAGCCGCTGTTCTGTTTTTTCAGATAAGCACTTTCGTGTTTTTCTGTGCAGTTTTGCCGCCTATGTGCCTGTGCCCAAATAATGTAGCTCAGTTCTTCCTGATTCCAAATTTTAGGTAAATGAATGATACTATATGTAGTATTTTGTGACTTCCTTCTTTCTTTGTATTTTATTTATGGTGCCTACCAATGATATGATAGATAACTATAGTTATTTTCATTGCTTTCTGTTGTATAAATAGGTCCTGGTACATTTACCCACCAACGGTTGACAGATATCGGGCTCTTTACAATTTTAAGTTATCACAGACAGAACTATTCTGAACATTCTTGTATGTGTCTCCGGGGGCACATGTATGGTATTTTTTATAGGTACATACCTAAAATTATCATTGGAGGTCGTAGCATGATGTGTATTTCAATCACTTTTGATGTCAGACTTAATTTTCACTGGAGCTTTTAACTCATACATTTCTAATGAAAGTTTAAAGTCTTTGTTTTCATCTAAAAAGATTTGTCTTTCCTATAGAACAATGCGAGAATGGCAGCAGAAAAGCATTATTCTAACAAACTAAAAGCACTAGGAATATCTGATGAGTTTGTTTCAAAGAAAGGCAAAAGTGGAAAAGTATTTGAGTACTTCAGCAATCAAGAGATGAAAAGTTTCACTGGAGATAAAGAAAGGTAACATATATAAGATATCTGAATGGTTTACCTTTGAAAAAATTGTTACTTACAGGAAACTGTACTCGTCTCATATTTAAAAGAAAAACAAAACAGCTATCACCTAAGGGAATGCATACAAACTGTCGTAAAACATTCTGATATTTTACCGTGTTTGACACAAATTATTACGTGGTGATGAAGTACTTTGTTTTTAAACAAAGTAGGTTTCTGGCTGACATAAATAATGAAAATAATAGCATGATTTCAAATGAAGTTTAAAGAGTCAGTCATTCAAGTTTCAAAATAAGGTGGTTCTCAGAGGAATATTTAATTTCCCAATTGGCACTTTATTTCATAGTTTTCTTTGATAACAAGTTGGAATTTGTGGAAGACTGGCTACACGATGGTACACACTGCAGAGGGTCTGTATGCCTTTTAAACCATTCCTTTTTCCTTTGAAAGATTGATGAATTTCTTCCTCTAGCTTTAATGAAGAGGAAAAAGTAGAAGAGCGAGAAAATGGGGAAGAAAATTATTTTATTGATACCAGCAGTCAAGACTCTTGCAAAGAGAACGCTGAAGACGATGAAGAGAGTGGAGAGGTGTCTGCGGAAGGGTAGAATCGCTCAGCGGGCTCCTCTCCGTGCCCTGGCAGCAGCTGGCAGCAGCTGCGCCTGTGACGTGAGGACGTCCGCCGGGACATCTCCATGTGTGCATGTGTGCGGTGCTGTGCACAGAGACGTTACAGCCCAGAGGCTGGATTCAGATGATGGTGATTCGGTCAGTGAAAGCTCCCCCCTCCTTTCTTCTGAGAATTGCAACCTGTGGTCTGTTTGCTATGATGATCTTGTATTTTAAAAGTGTTTGGAAAAAAGATTTGAGAATCACAGCTGTCACAAACTGATTAATTAAAAAAATAGGCATTATGTTTGGTGGGGAAAGGGATTTGGATAGAGAGGAAAGCTGGGCGTAAGCCCAGCATTTGAAAGTTTGAGGCCAGAGGATTGCTGTGAGTCCAAGACCAGCCGGAGCTACATCACTACACCTGTCCCAAACGGCAAAACAAGGCAGAAAAAGAACTGGGAGGAGACAGAAGTATCTGGCCCTGGTGGTTTATTTTAAAATACAGGATTTCTCGAAAACTTGAATGAATAAAGATTTTAAATTATACTGTTTTCATACTCTTTTTCTTTGTAATACAGTTCACAAAATTAATCCACAAATTCAACTGCTGGGTTTTTGAAGTTTCTTTTTCTTCTTCTTCTTATTTTTTTTTTTTTTTTTTTTTTTTTTTTTTTTTGGTACCAAGTGTCCAACTCACGACCTCACACTTGCCAGGCAGACGCTTACGCCACTGAGCTAAATCCCTGGCCTTGATTTTGAAGTCTCTTATCTGGGCCATTTTTTACAAAGTACATTGGTAACTCATCTCACGCATTTAATTCGTTCCGTGATTGTGGGGAACATGGCTGGGGCTGTGATCATCACCCAGTCTGAAATTTGTGACTAGAAGCAAAATTTTGCCAAATGCTTCAGTTCATGAACTGAACTGAGGCATTACGGTAATTAAATGGGAAAAAATAGATACAAATTTATATTGTTTTCCACACTGACAATTTATGTTTTACTGTCATCACTTTTTCCTTTTATCCTTAGTTTTAGTCATTTTATTTTATTTTTACTTTATTTACGTGTGGAGGATTGAGCCAGGGCTCATGTATGCTAAGCATATACTGTGTCACTGGGTTACACCCTTAATATTTCCAACTTATTTTTGATATGTACAGTATTGAAAAAGTTTTTATACGATTTATAAGATTTTTTTTTTCGGTACCGGGGATCAAACTCATGATCACGTGCTTGCAAGGCAGGTGTTTATGCCACTGAGCTAAATCCTCAGCCCCCATTTATACTGATTTTTGAACCTTCTGAGCCAGATGTAAATAAATACAGCATTCTGAGTTACCTTAATTATAGGTAAACAACCACCTCTCTCTCTCTCTTTTTTTTTTTTTTTTTTTTTTTTTTTTTGAGCACAGTCTCCCTATGCAGTTCAGGCTGGCCTTGAGCTCATTTTGTAGCCCTTGCTGGACTTGAATTCACAATGATCCTTCTGCCTCAGCCTCCCTACTGCTGGGATTACAGGTGTGTGTCACTACCCCCAGCTTTTTAATATTGTCATTCTAAATATACTAAAATTGGGCATAATAACTCACCTAAGGCAAAGTCTTCAAAATTATTCAGATTTTTTTTAAAGAGGCCTAAAGAGACAAACAAATATACATTCATTAAAGAGTATGGGCCCCCAAGAAAGAGGCACATTATAGTTTGAAACTGGAAATATTTATTTATGTGTTTTTGGTGGTGAAAATCTGTGAATTCACAAACCTATAGAGGGTTTGGGCTTGGTTCATGGAAGGAAAGTGGTAGCAACACAGAATGATGGCTCATTTTACAGGAAAAGGCACCGGTCTAGGCTTTTTTTAAATCAATGATCTGAGATGTTTTACGTAAAACATCCTTTGTAACCATTTGTTTGTTTGAGACAGGGTCTTGCTATGTAGGTCAGGCTGGCTTGAACTCACTAGCCCAGAATAGTGATCCCCCTGCCTCAGCCTCCTGAGTTCTCGAGCTACAGTGATACAAAATCATGCCTTGGTCAGAATCTGTTCTTCTTAAATCAATTTTCTAACCTCTTTAAATTTACCAACTAAGCTAATTTATAAACTTAAAGGGATTTGGGGTGTGATGAGCCTGGAAGAAAAGAAGCAGAAACAAACCTAAGAACCATAGATATGGAGGGGGGAGTACACATATGAATAACTGGGTAATTTTATATTTTGAAGTCTCAGTCCTTTTAAAAGTACAATTGAGCCAGGTCTGATGGTGCTCACTTGTAATCCCAGCATTTAGGAGGCTGAGGCAGGAGGACTGCCATGAGTTCAAGGCCAGCCTGGGCTACATAGTGAGTTTAAGACCATCCTAGAATACAAAGCAAAACCCTGTCTCAAAAAAAAAAAAGTACAATTGATAAACTATGTTATTCCTTATCTTCTTCCTACCTCATTTCTTCTGTACTAACACACACACACACACACACACACACACACACACACAGACTCCAACTTTGATCCCTTATCCTTAAGCAGAAGGGCTGATGGTCTTTCTTCTTATGACTGCTCAGGCCATAAGAAGACCCTGCACAGCCAGGATTGAAAGTCTCATTCTTGGGCTGGGGATTTAGCTCAGCGGCATAAGCGCCTGCCTTGCAAGCAGGCAGTCGTGAGTTCGATCCCTGGTACCGATAAAAACAAAAAAAGACAAAAAAAAAAGGATGTCACAGGATAAGGCATTCACTTTTCTAGAAACAATAATCATCTGCTAAAAAGGATGAACTGAGGGCTCGGGATATAGCTCAGTGTCATAAGCATCTGCCTGGCAAGCACAAGGTCCTGAATTCAATTCCTGGTGCCAAAAAAACCCCAGACAAAACCAAAAAATGATGAACTAATAAGAGTGTACGTAATAGCAGTGTTTCATGATGGGCAATTTATGCTTCAGTTATTATGATGCTTTTTCTCAGGTTTGAGAATATTTATAATTCCCTGATTATAATTTCTTTCCTACAGTTTATGTTAAACTACTTGTCCCTGTCATTAGATTGTATCATAGTTTGTGCCTTGCCTCATGTGGTCTGGGGTGGGGCTTTTTCAGGATGTAATGTGTGTGACGCTGGGATTAAGGATGTGTGATTACTGAATCAGTCCACCGATTGGTGTGGCGCCCGCCCTAGTCCCAGTAGCCTACCTAGAGTATAAAGAGGCAGGAAGAAGCTAAGCCCCCTTGCTTGCTTTACTAACCTCTGCCTGGCATGAACTCTCTCCTCTGCGATCTTTGTCTGCTGTGCCACCTGCCTTAGATCCAGGTCACTGTGGACTGAAACCTTTACAAACTGTGAGCCAAATAAACCTTTCCTGCCTTAACTTTGATTGTTGGGCATTTTGTCTCAGCAATGAGCAAAGGAACTATGACAGATTTTAGACTTGGCACCAGTTAAAACATTAATCTTTGTACAATGGTACCTCACAACTTTTTGCAAACAGAAGTGTTTTTGCAACATTCTGTTTTTGTTTGCAAACTGCATTGGATGACAAACAACTGCGGCCGCCTTTGTGGCATAACTAACAGATGTGGTCACCATACCCAGAATTGTGGAACGAGTTAAGTTTGTGAATGGAGCTACTACTTACTGTGGTAAGTGTGCTGGTTATTTTTCTCACTCCATACCCAACACCTAAAGTTAAGGAAGGGAAGATTTATTTAGTTCACAGGTTGTGAACTTTTTAGTCCATAACCAGCTGGCTCCAAGGCAGGGTAGCAGGCACAGGTGTAACACTTTAAGGCGGCAGAAGCTGGCACAGCAACAAGAGTAAAAAGTTGGGGGTTGGGGCAGCGAGCCTCTTTTCCACCCTTATAAATTGTGAGCACACTGCCCCCCTCAGGTTGGTGTAGCACTCAATCATCTCCAAGTCCTCTTGCACAGGATGAGGATGTTTAAAAAGCGAGGACCCTGGCCCCTGCTGAGTCGTTTGTTAAATTTCTGACTCTCAAATTGACACAATGAACAACATCCTAGAAGGGTAAAGGCTTGCGCTCCACACCCCAGGATGTAGAGCTGCCGAGTTAGTTAAGCTCCTAGACGTCTCAGGTTGACACCATGAGCTGAATAGGTGACTGTGATTTTAATTACACTTGTGATTACTTGGAAATGAGCACACATGGGTTTAAAAACATTTCCCTTCCTGCTGGGCCACGGGGCGCACACCTGTGATCCCAGGAGGCTAAGGCAGGTGGACTTGCCTGGAGTTTGAGGCCAGTCTGAACTATATAGTGAAACCCTGTCTCAAAAAACCAACCAACATACCAAACAAAAAACATTTCCACTTTACTGAGACTGTCTGGAATACAATTTACAAATGGTTATATTTAAACTTTTCCCAAGAATACTTTCCATACTCTGCCCTTTCTCAGTGTCATGAGACAGAGTGAGCTTTGGCCATAAAAGACTTGGCTTCGGGACCAGGCTTCAATTTTCTTGTCCTTTAAAAATAAGGATACTACCTATCTTTGGTAGTTGTAGGAAGGGTTGGATGAAATCGTATATGGAAAAACTCTTTGCAAAATACGATGTGATAATGTCAGAGAACAGAACTATCCCAAGAAACCTTTTGGGGTAGGTTGGGAGGCAGGGTGCAGGCAACTGAACCCAGGGCATTGGTATTGGATAGTGTATTAAGCATACACACTGAACTAGATTACCAGCCTCCCCTCTCCTTTCCTTTCCTTTCCTTTCCTTTCCTTTCCTTTCCTTTCCTTTCCTTTCCCTTTCCCTTTCCCTTTCCCTTTCCTCTTTCCTCCTCCCCAACCCCTTCTTGAGACAGGATCTCCCCATATAGTTCAGGCTGTCCTTGAACTCACTATAGCTCAGGCTGGCCTCTAACTTGCAATAATCCTCCTGCCTCAGCCTTCTGAGTGCTAGAATTACTGGCATGCTCTCCCATGGATCTTTTTTCTTACAATAAAAAATCAACACTGGATTAGGGGCTGGGGATTTAGCTCAGCGGCATAAGTGTCTGCCTTGCAAGCAGGCAGTCATGAGTTCAATCCCCGGTACCAATAAAAAGGAAAAAGACCAAAAAAAGAAAATTACCACTGGATTGCAGACATAATCTTGAAATAAAGTGATAATTTTCTAAGAAAAGGATGTGTGAGTACTATTGTTTGGCCAGCAATTATTTCCTTCCTTAGATTTAGTTCTGTGTTTTCCTAGAGGTGGCACCTTGGACAGCTAAAAACAAGCCCTCTATTCCCCAACTTTCCCTATAGTGAGGTGGCCATATTTATACCATTTTATACCATATTTATACCAGAGAGAAGTGGAATTTTCAGGAAAACCTTCAAGAAAGAAAAGACCTGGCCAACTTGGGTCTTTGACCTTTGCCTTTCCTCCTTTCCTCCTGCTTTCTTCCTGAAACTCACGTGATCATGAGAACCAGAGGAATGGCATTGCATTCATTCATGAGGAAAAGACAAGAGAAATCTGAGAAATTTTGGCCCTCATAACTCGGAGCCACAAAATTTGGCAACTGCCAACTTCTAGATTCTGTTACTTTAATTGTCAGCCATTTGGATTTTTTAAAAAATGCAACAACACAATTCAAGAGTATGCTCAGTTTGTCATTAATGCACTGCTGTATCGTTTCCACATTTCCACAAGCTGTGTGTCTGTGATGGTAAATGTGTGGCCAGGTCAGCTGTTTACTTCTCTTTGAAGATATGCACATTTTTTCCAAGAAGAAAAATATTACTATTTATCTATGAGAAAAGCAAAATAGGATATTAATGTTGTAAAGAAAAACAGTGAAGCCTTTCTGAAAGAAATAATAGTTGTTTGTGAAATTATTCCAAAACAGCATAGTTTATTTTGATATGTATATATATATATATATATTTTTAAAGCCATCTTGCCACATCATTATAATGCTTAGAGGTAGTGAATACAGTACAATATCCATTTGCCAACTCTGAAAGTTAGTGTTCCTGAAAACCAGGCCAAGAAAGATGTGTAGCTGAAAAACTAAACACTGCATGGGAACACAGAACCAGGGGCCAAAAGAGAGCAGGCAGAACGTAACAAGCTCAGAGATGTTCGGGGTTGCTGGCTGTTGGAACCAGGGCCTTGAGCTTGTCAGACAAATGCATGCCACTCCTAAGTTGTCTAAGTTGGCCTCAAACTTGTGATCCTCTGCTTCAGCCTGTAAGTAGCCAGGGTTACAGGCATGTACCACCATATCTGGCTGCAAAGTACAGACTGTATATTTTTGTAAAAAATGTTTACTAATATAAAACAACCCATTAAATATCAATATATATATATATATCACAATTTTCTTTATGTAAAAAGGTATAAATCTGACAAAATGGTGAATAATTGGTCAAAATATGGAGTGCTTGCCCACTGAGAAATTTTCAGGACTTTCTCCTAGAGTTTGAGGTTTTGTAAATGTGTTTTACTCTCAGGGTAGTAGAGAAGAATCGTATGCTGCCTTAGGTTTTCTTTTTTCTCACAAGGAGACTCTGAACTAATACTCTTTGCCACCGTCCTGTTTAGTTCGGCCTCTCTCCAACCCTTCCAGTTTCTGCCTCGGCCCAAGGAGGTGAGCTGGACTAGCTTGGCAGGGTCCTCAGCCCACATGGCTTCTGGAGCTTGGGGAGCTATGACTACAAAGAAAGGGGACAGACAGAAAGTTTAAAGGCAGCAGATATATAAGGGGAGAAGGTATCTTCTCCATAAATAAGAACCTCTATTTTGTTTGTATAACTGCAGTTTCTAAGGTACAGTGTTTCACATAGTATTTCTGAAATACCACATCCAACCTGTGAGGCAGGTAGCGTGTCCTTCCCACACTACTGAGAGAAAATGCACTAGCGTGGGCAGCGTCATGCCACTCACGATGACAGAATCTGGACCAAAATCCCTGCCGATTCAAGTGCCCCAAACTACACCCTGAGATCAGCTCAAGTTTACGCTGACCCAGAAACAAAACAGTAAATATCTTGTCTGAAGTGTCACAATGTAAATTTATTTATAATCCTTAGTAGAAGTACATTGGATCGAAAAGAATTGCAGGGATGGGATGTATGTAACTCGGTGATAAAGTGCTTGTCTAGTGTGGGGGAAGTGCTGGGTTTGAATCCCAGCCCCACGCAGAAAGAAAAAAAGAATGGAAAAGTTTATACCCTTGAGTCAAATAGTAAACACTCTCTTGTTTGTTGTAAATAATATGCAGTAACAATCCACCTGAGAAAGCACTTTACACACCGTTTCACATTCACAATTTTTTGGTTTCCATGAGGTCCAAGGATATGTGTCTTATTCTAGAAAATAATACGTACATGAGCCCCAGCACCACAATGTAGCAGTTTAATCACTCTGTACACAGAACTGCTTTCTTTTTCACTCTTGATTTTGAAATATTTTAAATCTATACAAAAACCGAAGGAGCACATTCATCATCATGTACTTTTCACCTAGATTCACCAATTCACCATTTTGCCAAATTGACACTTTATTACATATATATAGTACACATAAATTATTATATATATGCACAATATTTTTTCCTGAATCATTTCAAAATCAGTAGTAGACATGGCATTTTAGCCCAAATACTTCAGTACCTATCTCCTAAAAACTAAGACTTTTATAATCACATTTCATTAAAATTCCTGAGAAATCATACATACGAATATATTATTTATATATATTCATATATATATATATATATATATATATATATTTTCTCTCCTATGACCTCAAGCATGGTGTGTGCCCTAGTATTGAGCTACACTCCCCACCAAGAAATCTAATGTTGATACAGTAATATTATGTAGTATACAGTCCATATTCCAATTTACCCAGTTGTCCCAATACCTTTTTTAAAAAATTTTTATATTATGAATTTTTTGAGACAGAGTCGCTAGCTGGTCTTGAACTCACTGCGCATCCCAGAATCAAACGCCTCCTGCCTTACCCTCTAAAATGTCACATCTTTTTGTTCATTCCTCAGTCAATGGGCTTTTAAGTTGTTTTCAAGATCTGGCTATTACAAATTCTGCTTCTATAAACTTGGGTGCACATATATCACTGAGGTATGGTGTTTTTAATTCTTTTTTTTTTTTTTTTGGTATCGAGGATTGAACTCACGACCTCACACTTGCCAAGCAGGTGCTTATGCCACTGAGCTAAATCCCCAGCTCCAATGTCTTTTATAGTTGATTTTTATCCAGTATCCATCAGATACTGCATTAAGTTATAACGTCCTTTTAGTATCCTTTGTGTATGCAGGAAGGTCCTGGGCATTGAACTCAGGCCTTTCACACTAAGCTACGTCCATAACGCTTTTAAATTTTTATTTTGATACAGGATCTCACTAACTTGCTAAATTACCCAGGCTGGACTTGAATTTTCAGTCCTCCTGCCTCAGCCTCATAGAGTGCTGAGATTACAAGCATGTGCCACCACTTCCTACTTAAGTCTCCTTTTATCTAAAAGCCTGCTGCCAGATTGACACACAATTTGCAGCTTGAAAGGTAGAATTCAGATTTCTACCTTTTTTTTTTAGGTACTGGGAATTAAACTAGTGACCTTGTGCTTTCCAGGCAGGCACTTGTGCTGCTGAGCTAAATTCCCAGCCAATTTAGATTTCCATAATGATTCCCTTTAATTTGAATAATGTTAAAACATCTTGGGCATCAACTGGCGAATGGATAGAGATGATGTGGGTTTTTTTATACAGTGTAGAACTACTCTGCCATAAAGCATAAGCTTGACGCATTCCTAGGTAAATAGATGCACCTTGACACCATACTCTTGTGATTTTTTTTGGTCTTTTTGAAACGGGGTCTTGCTATGCAGTGCAGGCTGGTCTTGGGCTCACTTTGTAGCTCAGGCTGGTCTCAAACTTGCAATGATTCTCCTGCCTCAGCCTCCCAAGGGCTGGGATTACAGGAGTGTGCCACCATGCCCTGCTGGACACCACACTCTTAAATGAAAAATAAACTGGACACAAATGTAAATACCACATTGTTACCCTGGGCAAGAAACCCAAAGTGTAAATAAGGACCAAAATGTATATTAGGTATTATGAAATAGAAAATGTTCAAATGGGGAAAGAAACAAGGGATTGAGGAGGAGGAAAGTAAAATAAAAAGTGAGAAAAGATGAAAAAAACGGCCAGGGATTTAGCTCAGGGCATAAGCGCCTGCCTGGCAAACGTGAGGTCGTGCATTTGATCCCTGGTACCAAAAAAAAAAGAAAGAAAGAAAGAAAGAAAGAAAGAAAGAAAGAAAGAAAGAAAGAAAGAAAAGAAAAGAAAAGAAAATGGAAACAAAACTCTTGTAGGGGGAGGGAGGAGGGTTTGAAGGGAGGGTAGAGGGATGGGAAAAAAGAGTCAAGTTATATCATATATTAGGTTAATGTGATTATTATGTACATCTAAAATATACCAGTAAAAAAATGATTGGTAAAGAGTAAAATACAAAAATAAATCTTGATCTTCAAAAAGAAAGCCTTGGTGGGGGCTGGGGATTTAGCTCAGCAGCATAAGCACCTGCCTTGCAAGCAGGCAGTTGTGAGTTCGATTCCTGGTACGAGGAAGGGGGGGAACCTTGGGCAAAAGTAATAGACAGTTTGTGTAATGACATTATTTGAGAAGTAACAAAATGTCAGTTTATACCATTATTATTGATATGACTTGAGCACAGCCAGGTATGGTTGGCTCAAACCTATAATCCCAGCACTTGGGAGACTGAGGCAGCAGGATTGCCATGAGTTTATGGACAGCCTCAGCCTCAGTGAGCCTAAAATCAACCTAAAAAAAAAAAAAAGCTGGGTATGGTGGCTCATGCCTGTAATCCTAGCACTCAGGAGGCTGAGGCAGGAGGATCATTGTGAATTCAAGACCAGTTTGGGCTACAAAGTGAGCTCAAGGCCAGCCTGAACTGCGTAGTGCGACCCTGTCTCAAAAAGACGAGAGAGACAGAGAGACAGAGAGAGAGAGAGACAGAGAGAGAGAGAGAGAGAGAGAGAGTTGGATCTGGTGCCAGGTACGCTCATTGTTAGGTGGCTGTCATTGCTTCTAGCTCATGTTAGTGGACAGAAATACACATATACATAAACATAGATTCATGCCGCTAGGTCCACAGCAAATCTAACATTGCAGAGTTCTTCATCTTTCTTTGATCGCATGTTTGTACCTCTTTTGTCCCACAGTGTAAACCCTGACTTCCTATAACATCAATGTGTTTTCTTATATGCATTTGCCCTGTATCATACTGAATTCCTGTCTCAATACTACCTCTTTATTTGCTTGTTGGAGTCAGGGTTGTGCTGTGTTGCCTGGGCTGGCCTCAAACTCCCCGGCTCAATGATCTTCCTGCCTCGGCAGGTGGAACTTGCAGGCCACTGTGCCAGACTCACCCACACTGCTGCCAGCAGCAAACCTGGGGAGTAAAGGTCAAGGGAAGCAGCCGTGTTCTTTTCTTTTTAATCCTTAGAATAGACCCCAGTAAACATGTACAGTCACTTTTGTATTGAAAGCTTTAAAACCTAGAAAATACCCCGATGTAATGTGTACCTAAGGAAGACATCACAGGACGTGGAATGCAGACCACTGTAGAGCTGGCCTACCATGTGTGGGACCCTAAGTTTGATTTTATACAAAACTCACCATGAGAAATTAATGGAAATTTTTTTCCATACTGAGGATTAAATCCAAGAGCTGCTCACTGAGCTACACCCCAGCTCTCTCTCTCTCTTTTGAGAAGGGGGTCTCACTAAGTTACTAAGTTGCTCAGGCTGGGCTCAAACTTAAAATCCCACTGTTCGGCCTTCCAGAGTTAGGGTTATAGGCATTCGCCACCATGCTGCAGCTGAAAAACTTTTATTTTAAAGTATGCTGTAGTAGTGAGTTTGATCCCTGGTACCAAAAAAAAAAAAAAAAAAAAAAAAAAAAAGCATCCTGTGGTGTGCGGTGGTACGTGCCTATATTGCCAGCTTCTTGAGAAATTAGGCGGCGGGACTGATTGTAAGTTTGAAATCAGCCAGGGGACTTAGCCAGACTGTCTTGTGTCTCAAAATAAAAAAATTAAAAGGACTGAAAAATGAAAAAAAAAATACATGTGTTATATGAAATATATAATAAAATAATATAGCCTATAATGTATAAAGCCGATACTATGACCTACGGTATAAATCTCTATCCCATGGACGGAGCCACCGATGTCACGCATACCTGCTACTTCCTGCAGCATTCTCCGAGGTATTCCTCCTCGTGGCAACTTGTCGTTTCCTAGACCTCTTAACACTGTCTCACCTGCAGCCACGCCTTCCCTTCCACCTCAGAACACCCACCCGGGGACTCCAGAGTCACTCATTTGCAATCTACATTCTGGTGTAGCTGCTGGAGACTCCAAGTTTGATGCTATGTTTTACATTGTACCAAATATTATCAAACTCTCCATCATACACTTGGCTTGTTCTTTTGCTTTTCTTTCTTTCTTGTGGCTTTTAACTGGTTTTGCTCCTTTACTGTCGAGCTTCAGAAGGAGCTTTCCTCCTCTCATATTTTCTCTTCTGAGTATTTCCTGGTTTTTTGCCTTCTTTGCCAACAGCTTTTACTCTTTACCCTTTAAATGTTCCTCAGGGGGCTGGGGAGTTAGCTCAGTGGTGTAAGCACCTGCCTGGCAAGCATGAGATCATGAGTTTGATCCCTGGTACCAATAAATAAATGAACAAATGTTCCTCAGGGCTCCCGTCCTGTGAGTGTCTTTCACAGGTGATGCCATCCTCTTCTAACCCATCTATGTTGAAAATTCTCAATTTTTTAAAATTTATTTTTATTTTTATTTAAGGGAGTAAAATTGAACACAACAAAACAGAATAAAATAGAACATAAGAAAGCAATGTAAGAGATACAAATTTTAAAGCTAGATGACATGAGATCTTCACTATCATATTGTCTCTTGTTTTCTTCCAAATAGTTGTCCATGTCTTCGCATACAGAGAATTCATACAAAACAACATAGTATAAAACTGATCCAAACAGAATGAGGAAGGTGTTTTAGGTCTTCAGAACCAGACAACAGGGAAGTCACCAATGGCTGTCATAGAGTCTCTCATTCTCTTCAAAATAGCTGTCCATACTTTCATATATATTGAAGTTCAACAAAACAAAACAGGTGGTGGAGAGGGGTTGCTTGGTTTCCCAGCGCTCCAGGTCCCAGCATGGCGTGGGTCCCACTAAACGCCAGTGGCTCCTGTCCTGGGCCACCACAGCCTACCACACTCACAGCCGCTCACGGGGGGAGGGGCTTCTTTCTAATGAATTGACTATTTCACTGCCCAAGTTCTGAAATGGCCAACAGACCATAGAAAGACATCTCAGGAAGCTGCCAGCCTTGATTCAGGGCCAGGAAAATTCTCAGTTGCATCTTTTAGTCTCAATACCCCAGAGCATTACCTTTAAAGGACAAACATACCTCACGTGCAACATGCCCAAACCCAACCTTCAATTTTATTGCTTCCTCATTGAGCAGCAGTGTTATCTTCCTCTTGGCTCAAGCCAGATACCTGGAAGATGTCCTTCTTGGTTTCAGCTTCCTCCTGTATCCAAGTCATCAGCAAGTCCTACTGTAAATCCTTCTGTAAGTATCACAAGCTCCCTCTAGAGTGGATCACTGGTAACTATCACCTGGCTCAGCGGATTCAGCCTTAATGTTCATGAACCTCAGAGAAAAAGACACTTGATCATGTACCTCCAAAGTATTTTTATAATATACATACATTTGGGGCTGGGGGTTTAGCTCAGCAGCATAAGTGCCTGCCTTGCAAGCAGGCAGTCATGAGTTCGATCTCCGGTACCGATAAAAAAAGAAAAAGACAAAAAAAAAATATGTATATTTAATATATCTATTGTATTGTTACATTTCAGAAATATTTCAGTAATGTTCATTTACATCATTTAATCTAATGTTTATGTTTTTGTATAATGTTTATGATCTGGCTCTGTTACTGTGCTAACATGTACCACCATGAAACATTTACAAAAAGTTATCTAAAATATTAGAATGATATCTTTTTAAAATCCATTTTATTCAAAGAAAAAAGAAGATAGAGGGGCTGGGGATTAGCTCAGCGGCATAAGCGCCTGCCTTGAAAGCAGGCGGTCGTGAGTTCGATCCCTGGTACCGATAAAAACGAAAAAGCCAAAAAAAAAAAAAATTAAAAAAGAAAAAAAAAGAAGAAGATAGAAAAAAAAAACTTCAACAAAATTTCAAAGCATATTAATGGGGGTAACAATGGTACATACACTGCACACTGTCATCTCCAGGTCATACACCCAGAGTACAAGACATCTGCCTTCAATCATCCAAACAAACCAGTGCAAATCTTTCTCTTCAGCAAATCAGTAGTATAACCATATTTTATTTTTTTGGTATAGGGGATCAAATTCATGACCTAGTGCTTGCCAGGCAGGCACTTATGCCACTGAGCTAAATCCCTAGCCCAGTAGTATAACTATCTTAACTATTTTTATATACATAATACAAAAACATATACATATATTTTTTCATTCAGCTTGTCACACTAATGAAACTATGATGTTTACAAATGTGTCTTATTTATTTCACCAAGGAGTATGTTCTCAAGGTGCATATATTTACCTATAAAAGTGTCTAGCTTATCATTCATTATGGCTGAGTAGTACTCCATTGTATAAAAATACATCTTTTTTATTCTAGAATGATGTTATCTTAAAAGTAATTTCAGAAATATAGTAAGTATATGAAAGCACCTTCTCCATGAGGGGAATGGTTATAGATGCTTTTTTTTAAAATTAGTACCCGGGATTGAACTCACAACTGCCTGCTTGCAAGGCAGGTGCTTATGCTGCTGAGCTAAATCCTCAGCCTCATAGATGCTTATTTTTAAAAATATTAGTTTGTAATGAAGCAAAGAGAAGAACTGGTTGTGAGCTGAGCATGAGTCTTCTTGCTGGGCTCGAATATTGTCAGGCAAAGGAAGAGACTCTCTGAAGTTCAGTGGTCAGGATCTGATATTCATAAGTAGTGAGGTTACAAATGATAGCAAATGTAAATCCTAATAGTCTTATTGATGATTTCGAAAATTTGGCTTACTCCACAGTTAGACCTGTTTACATCCCCATTGTCTTTGTTGTTTAATGTGCTTGTACCGATATATGTGAAATAAATGTAACACTTAACCTGCTAGATGTCAAATACAAGCTTGTGTTTCCCAAAACTGAAGAATGAATTCTAAGAAACCACGGAGGTTAAGAGTAGGAAATATTTATTGAGAGAGAGATAGCTTTGAGAGACAGAAGGAGACCTAAAAAATGGATTGCCATGGACCCTGCTTTACACAAGTTTATGGAGCAAAATTATGTGGTGGTTATAAAATCACGAGAGGAGTACAATGAGGGACAAAACTATAATCAACCAATAAGATTGTAAGTTTAGATAATATTGATCTGCTTAGGTAATATTTATCCAATGGGAAAGCAGGTCATGTAGCAAGTGTGTATGGAAAGAACAAGGACCTTTTTAGAAAGAGATGAATCGAAGGGTTTTGATCACCTGCTGGGGTGACTGATGTTAACATATTGTTTATCCATCAGGGAGGCACATAGGTCTATAATTTTGCCTCTGTCTTGAGATCTCTAGCTATAATGTATTTTTATGTCCCGTACTGACTCCCTCAAGGGTCTCACCCTGCCTGACTCCTGTGATGCTTTTACCTGGCTTAGCTGCCTATAATATTCCTCTCTCTGAAGAGGTAGCCCTATCTGCCAGGAGGAAGCAAGATCATTCTGGCTACTTCTGGTGGAAGAGAGTTGTAGTTGTGATCACAGAGAGTCAATGTAAAGGCCCTCAACTGGTGCGAGGCATTCTTGTCTTGAGCAGGGTATAGCTATAAGTTTAGAGGAGATAAGGCCAAAGAAACTGTTCAGTATGCATGGACCAGTCAGACTATTACGAATATAACCAACAAATGTTTCTACCAGGAAGGGTCAGTAATAGCCTCCTACAAAGAGAGTAAGGAGAAAGTCCAGGGAATTTGAGAATCTGCCATGGCATTTACCTGTTGTTTAATATCTTCAATGGCCATTGAGATATTAGTGAAAGGATCAGGAATGTAGCTTTGACAGTTGCACGAGGACCCCCTTGTTCTGCTGTTAGAATGTTTAATGGCATCTGATTTTGGAAACCAGCTTGCCTCATTCACTTATTTTGGAGAGAGAGACCAGTTAAGGTGTTGTTTAATATCTGTTAAGTATAGTTAGCCAAGGCCTTGATATGGTACATGACATCTTCTAATCCTAGGGAAGGGGCAAAAACAAATGCCAAATGATCATAGTGAACACTCTTCAAGTTCATCAATGGGTTAAGTTCACAGATTGGTCCATAATTTTGACACTCCTGCCTTGTAATCATGTAAGTCCCAGATGCAACCCTATCTACTCAGGCAGTCGCCAGGGCCCAGGTTGGTTCCACAGGACCAGTGAGTGCCACTGGGGGCTTCTCATCTGATTCAGGGTGATTAAACCAGTCTGTGGTAAACCAGTCTTTGACCTTCCTGGCATCCCCCCTTAGGGGGATTAGTAGGGTTAGATCAATGAGAATAAGAGTGACTTTTTTGTTCTCAGCCTCAGGGAGACTTTCTACTAAGTTGTTCTATAATTGAAATCAACCATATATCTGAAAGTGGCCATCTTTTTATCTATGATTATTGACTCTCATGATAAGATCATTACTCTTATTTGATAGGAGTTCTACTAAAGGCTGTAGACAGGCATCTGTGACTTTGTTAGAAAAATTTTTATTATTTTCAGGATCGTTAAGGGTAGAGTTTATAGATCACTCAGTTATCCTGTAACAGTGGGCCTAACTATGAACCACTGAGCTTTTCTGTGTCTCAGCACAACATACTCTTACAGTTACTCTAATCATCCCCTTGAAGTGGGGATATCCACCCAGGAAGTCCTGCTGTACTTGACATGGGGAGAAGGCCACATATCCAGCAAGACATTTGTTGTAACAACTGCATATTCCTGCACACCAGAAAAGAATGGTCAATGTTAAATTACTGTTTATCTCTCAGGGAAGCTTGTAGGCCCGTCATGTTGTCTTTATCTTGAGGCCTGGCCTCTGACAGATGTGCCTCTAGCCACAGTTGTAATATATTTTTATCCTCTAGCCCTGTCTGATCACCTGTAGTATCTTTTCCTAGCTCGGCTGTCTACAGTAGTACCAGTACAGGAGAAGAACACCTTAGCTTGTGTTAGAATTATCCTGTCTGTGGTTTCTTTGTTGAATGTCCTTTTCAGTAAAGGACATTCTGCTTGTTGGTTCTGTAAGGGTTGGTTTGGGAAAGCTGCTGATAGACCTGTGAAGCTGCTTGGTAGGGTCCGTGCAACCAGAGGTGTAGCCAAGTTCCACACGGAGGAGAAGGCAGTGTGGCGTTTGAACTGTTCACCGAGGGAGCCCGTCCGCAGCCAGGAGCAACCCACAGGTTACATTTTGGTAAAGCTTTACTTCTTCCTTAATAAAAGTAGTGGAAAATTTTAGTAGTGGCTTCTTTATGCACCAAATGTGGCCTCTTGCTCCCTTTCTATACTGAGTGTCTGGAAAGGACAGGCCCGGCCCTCCATGCTTCCCACGCTTCCTCTCTCCCTGCAGGAGCAGGGCCAGTGAAGAGCAGCTGCAGGAATGTGGCTGCTGAGCCAAGCAGGGCAGAGAACGAAAGGCTGCTTGTTCCCAGTCTCTCGCTGATGCATTCAGTTTCCAGGAGAGCAGAGTAGAGGCAGTGTAAGCCAGGACTCCCCAAGCCACCCCCAAACCCTGTGGAGATGATACTTAGGCTTTTAGGGAAGGAGTAAGGAGATGCCACTACAGTCAGTCAAGTCAGAGAGTTCCCAAGTGTGACCCAGGCAGAGGGGAAGGAAATGCATCAATCAGAATGGGGCTTCTTTGGTTCTGGAGAAGGAGCACTGTCATCCTCACATCCAGGGCCTGTCCCTCCTCTAGTACTGGAAATGAAGGAAGCAAGCAAGACTGGAATTTACCATGCCCCTCTCCGCAGAGCCAGCAGTAATTGCCGTAAGGGCTCAAGGAAAAAAATGACATTTTTTTCTCCTCTTCCTCTTCCTCCTTCTCCTTTTTTGAGACAGGGCCTCATGTAGTTCAAGCTGGTGTTGAATTCACTTTGTAATCCAGGCTGACCTCAAATTTACAGCAATCCTCCTGCATCAGCCTCCTGCGTGTTGGGAGTACAGGTGTGTGCCACCACATGCAGCAAAAAGACAATGATCTTCAATGGAAACCTAAGTGTGTGATATTTGCAAGGCACATAAAAGAAGAGGCTAGCCAGTCCACTATTCTTGTTAGGAGTGTTGTAACTCAAAAATGAGGCATCATCCAAAAAGAAAAGAAGCACTTTATTTAAGCTGGTACCCAACGACACAGGCATGATGGGAGTGCAAGACTGTACAATGTGGGCAGGTTTTCAGAGAGTTTATAAAGGGAAGAACCACAAGGGGGTGGGCTTGTGCAAACAGGTAATTAACCATTGGAAAGGTTTTACAATCAGTGATCAGCCGATTCCAGGAACATGTGTCTTTCTCAGAAAAGGGGAATTTTATGGGAAACAGAAGTTGAAACAAAGGTCAGGGTAATGACGCATACAGAACAGGATGGTGGCGCTTTGGTTAGGTTACAACATTCCCCACTGATTTTAGTCAGTCAGATCATTGGCTCATGGGAGGGAACTTCAGACAAGGGTATTTGTTTATATCCTTGAGTTCTTAGGATCATTAATTTAACAGTTTGCACATGTAACCGAACATAACGCATCTGTTTGTTTATAATACATGGTCCAATTATAACACAGGCGAGGAGTATTATTATGGGTCCTGAAGCTGCTGTTATTAAACTAATCAGCCAAGGAGAAAAAGAGAACCATTGTTCAAACCAATTTTGTTCTGCTTGTCTAGCTTTTTCTCTTTCTAATAGACTCTTCTTTAGGTCTGCCATATTCTGTCTGATAACACCAGAGAGGTTGGCATAAAGGCTACAGTTTTCCCCTAGGGCTAGGCATAGGCCTCCTTCTTTAGGAAGAAGAGGTCAAGGCTTCGCTGGTTCTGCAGGACCATCTCTGCAAGTGAATTTAGGGAGTCCTCCAGTTCTGAGACCAAGTCACTGAGAGTGGCTAGGTCCTGGTCAATTAGTGCACTGAGAAGTTTTAATTTGTATCTCCAATGACTAGACTAGATATGCCTATCCCCATGGAACCTGCCATACCAATTCCCAATAAGACAGGGATTAGTACAGGGTTGCCCCTCTTGCTTTGAGGGTAGTCTTCAAGGTCTAAGTGAGAGAATATATGGCTTCTTCCATTGTCTCCAGAATACCAATATACTTGGGGAAGGCTATGCACCAAGGTACAGAGCTCTGGTTGCATCATAAATATGTTATACATAGTACAAGGGGTTACACCCAATTTCAGGTGAACCAGGTGCCATTAGGGGCAACAAGGTGATGATTTGTAGGATAGGAGAAATTAGAGATTTTAAGTGTGGAGGTGGTGTTTGCTGCCAAAATCTCCCCAGTATTATAGACAGTTATTTCCCAGGTCCCATGGGAAGGGGTGTGTGAATGACCCCTTGGTGTCCTAAGAGGGGGAGGCATAGGAGCAGGAGAATCAAGTACATCTAGTCAATTTAAGCATTAAAGGGTCCTTTGAAGGTGTAATAGTCCACTTATCTGTAGGCCTGTCGTCTTCAGAGGGTGGGATTGGCTTGAAGTGGGAATGATGGATACAGGCAGGTTTCCCAGCGACCTTGGCAGCGGTTGGGGTGCTGAGGACCATGGTGTATGGGCCTTCCCAACATGGTTCAACAGACTCCCAGTGATGTCTCCTGATGAGGACCAACATTCTCTGCTGCAGGGCTTCTGTCCTTGGAAAGAGGGGCTGGTGGAGGATGTTGTTGGTGAAATAGTCGGTGGACAGAGGTCAAAACTGACTGAAGGGCCTGGGGGGACTTAATAAGATCTAGGTAAAAAAAAAAAAAAAAAAAGATCTAGGTTAGCTAGATCAGCCAGGTTTTCTTCAGAAATCTTAGGGATGAGGGGAGGGGGTCTCTCATATAGAGCCTCGAAAGGGGAAATACCAAGCAACATAGAGGGTACATCGTGCACGCAAGAGAGCAAAAGGAAGGACTCACCCAGTTCTCGCCAGTTTCCAAGGCCTTCTTAGTTATTACCATTTTTAAAGTCTGGTTCATTTTTTTTTTTACTTGTCCTAAACTTTGAGGCTGGTAAGCACAATGGGGTTTCCAATCAGTCTGCAAGGCTTGGGTCAGTTTTTTAGTTATCTGGGCTCTGAAAGCTGGGCCATTGTCAGACCCCACGGATTAAGGGAGGCTAAATTGGGGGATGATTTCATGTAAGAGCTTTTAAAGTACTATTAGGGCCGATTCAGACTTAGTAGGAAAAGCTTTGACTCATCTAGTGAAAGTATATACCATTACTAGTAAGTATTTGTACCCTTGAAGTCTAGGGTTTTCCATTTCTGTAAAGTATTTCCCAATGTTCTCCAGGCATGGTCCCATGGTAGTGAGCGGTTTCTATTTGTTGCTGTTCAGCTTGGAGTTGAGCTGCCAAACGCAAATCATTCTGAGTGTAAATGGGCTCTGACAAAGTTAGTGGGATCAGCAGCAACATCAGGGCTGTCTCAATCCCCGCTGATTTAAGGCCACCTTTCAGGCGGTGGCATCTGCCAGATTGTTTCCTCGTATAACAGGATCATCTCCCACTTGATGGGCTTTGCAGTAAATGATAGCCATGCTCCTTGGCATCCAAATGGTGGCCAACAAATCTAAATTTGGGGGGCATTTTTGATCTTTTGACCCCCAGAAATTAGGAGACCCCACTCTTGATAGACGGTCCCATGGCAAATATGTACCTGCTATCAATATAAATGTTTATGTCTCTCTCTCAGACAACTTTCGGGCCTCAGTGAGGGCAATGAGTTCCGCTTGTTGGGCAGATGTCCCTGGCTCTAAATCTTGTTCCCAGAGAACCTGAGATTCTGTGGTAACAGCTGCTCCCATGGTCCACTTACCTTGGTGGGTGAAACTGCTCCCACTGGAGAAATAAGATGAGGCTCCAGGTAACAGCTCCTCCATCAGGTCTGGTTGGAGCCTGGTGAGGTGGTCTATGACCTCCATGCAGTTATGAACCAGTAAGGAGGGCTCGTCATCAGGTAACAAAGTTGCAGGGTTTAAAGCTGCTCTCTCTTTGAAACTGATGGTTGCTGGGTCAAGGAGTAAGGCCTGATAGTGCATTACTCGTGAGTTGGACAACCATTGAGCTGGTGGTGCCTTGATAAGGGTTTCCGATGCATGTGAGGAGATAACCAAGAGTCTCTGTCCAAATGTCAGCTTTTGTGCCTCCTTTACTAGGAGGGTCACTGAGGCAATCACCCGCAGATAAGGTGGCCATCCTGCTGCCATGTTGTCAAGCCTTTTAGAGAGGTAAGCAACAGGCCTTTGCCATGGCTTTGAACTAGGACTCCCTTAGCTACCCCTCATTTGTCATCCACATAGAGGGAAAAAGGCTTTTGCAAATTGGGCAGTGCTAAGGCTGGTGCCTCGGTCAAGGCCTGTTTTAGCTGTCTGAATGCTTGGTCTTGGGCATCTGTCCATTTTAAGGGACCTTGGGTGGCTCCCCTCAAAGAGTAAGCTGAGTCTGCATCTTTTTCCAGTTTAGCTTTTAGCTTGGGACAGTCCTTTTGCCAACGCCCTTCTATTTGCAACAGGCACATTGATTTTTGTCTAGGGGCAGACGGGATTTCGCAGCAGGCTTGGTGACTTTATCAGCTAGCACTTCCAACACCTTTGTCAGTTTCTGGTCTTCAGGATCCTCATGGTTGTCAAATACCTTTTGAGCAATCTCTAACAACTGGCTAAGAGACATTCCCTCAAATCCCTCAAGCTTCTGTAGTTTTCACTTAATATCTGGGGCTGACTGGGTTACAAAGGCAATATTTATGGCCCTTGCAATTCTCAGGTGCTACTGGATCTATGGGTGTATAAACGTGATAGGCCTCTTGTAATCTTTCCAGAAACCCTGAGGGAGACTCATTTGCCAATTGTCTTACCTCTGAAACCTTGGACAAATTGTTGGTTTTTCTGGCGGCACCCTTGAGAGCTTCCAAGAATAACTGGCAATACTGATTGAGAGCCTCCTTACCTCTGGTCATATTAGGGTTTCAATTGGGGCAAGATAAAGGAAGATACAGTTCAAGCATTCAGGATCAGAGGATGGGTTTCGATCTGGATTGTGCACTGCTTTTTGTCCCCAGGGTGCGAATGCAGTAAACAGTACCTGCAGAACTTCTCTGCAGTAAACAGTACCTGTAACAGCTGCTGACAGTCGTCCCAAGTGGGACGATGAGTGAAAAAGATAGATTCCAGAAGAGAAATGAGGCCTTTGGGATCCTTAGCAAAAGGTGGGTTCTGCTGTTTCCAATTGTAGAGGTCAGAGGCGGAGAACAGGAGAAAGGTAAACAATGGTACAGAGGGGTCTTCAGAGATAGGGACTTCACACAAAGGGAGGAGAGCCGGGGTTGCCGATGAGGAATCAGGCAACTCTGAAAGATGGTGACTCCTGGTTTGGATGGGGCTGGGACTGGGAGGATGAGAGGGGAGCTCGGGTTCTAGAGCTAAGGGCGTCGGAGCAGGGGGCCGATAGGATGGGGGCAAAGGTTTTTCTTCCTCAGCAGGCAGGATCTGGCTCGGTGCAGGTTTCGGTTTCAGATTTTGTTTTGGTTTTAAAGACGCCAAGAGAGGAGAATTTCCAGGCTGTCGGTTAGAAGCCTTAAGGAACTTTTTTAGCCAAGGAGGGAGGGTGGGTCATAGATAAGATCAGTCCAAACCTGAATGTAGACAATTTGGTGTGGGTGGGTTGGGGAACCGAAGACATACTGTCAAATAGCCGGTGCTGTGGATAGGTCAAAACTCCCTGCCAGGGGCAAGTTCAGGACCTCAGAGGGCCACTTCAATTCACAAATGATACAAAGCCTTCCAGGGTGTCCTGGTTCCCTGTATCTTCTAGCTCGGTCCTTGAAATCTTTAAAATGGTTAAGAATCAGGGCCAAGGATGGACAAAGACACAGATGAGGGTGTTTGGCCCATGGTTGTTAGTAAATGGTCAAGGACAAAAACAAAAGACAAGGCACCACAGAAAATGAGATAGGCAGAAAACACAAACACAAGGGTCTTTCTGCCTGCAGCAGGCAACCTAAAGGGAAACAATTTTGATTATCTCCTTAATCCAAAGGGGCGCATAGGGCCCAGAACACTGAAACAGAGACAAAATCAAAATCCTAGGAAACCAAACGTGTGAATTTGTCCCAAATTACAACAGAGGGCATCCCACTCCAGTGTGTAAGGAACACCAAGCTCATCAGCTCTAACAAATGTGCAATCCCAAACAAATGCAAATGTACTTACAGATTGAGCTCTTCTGGCAAAAAAAAAAAAAAAAATAATTTGAGGAGGGGGCCCCCGAGGGATCCTGGATGAGCCCTGAATTTTGTAAGTCAAAAATGAGGCATCATCCAAAAAGAAAAAGAAGCCCTTTATTTAAGCTGGTACCCAGTGGCATAGGCACGATGGAGGTACAAGACTGTACAATGTGAGCAGGTTTTCAGAGAATTTATAAAGGGAAGAACCACAAGGGGATGGGCTTATGCAAATAGGTAATTAACCATTAGAAATGTTTTACAATCAGTGATCAGCCAATTCTGGGAGCATGTGTTTTACAATCAGTGGTCGGCCAATTCCAGAAACACGTGTCTTTTTCAGAAAAGGGGAATTTTATGGGAAACAGAAGTTGAAACAAGGGTCAGGGTAACGACACATACAGAACAGGATGGCAGTACTTTGGTTAGGTTACAACAAGGCGAATCGGTCTGCCTTGGCTAAAAGGAAGTGCACTGGGAAAGAAAATAGAGAAAATGAGAAGAACTTAAAGAAAACACTGGGACATAGGGAGAAAAGACTTGGAAGAGGACGAGCTTTTGCATACATCCCTGCCTGTGGGTGTTCTAGAGCAGGATCCAGGGCCTGGTTTCTACTTTTTATTTCTGATTGGCTAAGAAAAGAAATGTAAAATTTTACCAGGGGTCTCTGTGTGTTTTGTTCCCAGTGAGCAGGTAATCCAGATATTTGTCAACAATTCTTATTTAAGTCTATTTTAGTGCTTTCTCTTAAAAAAATTTATACATATCTATACATACCTATATACCTCTCTCTATATATTATATATATATATTTTATATATATATGATGGAATTTTCAGGGCAGTATGACACTTGGAAAACAATCAAAGATGATTCAGTTGTCTATCTTGTCTACACTGAATATATTACATAATGTTCAAATATTATTATCTTCTTGTTGGGACACAATTATAATGCAAGAACACATTTATAAAATAGCAAATTTATACGTATTTCATGATCAATTAGAAACTTCTGACCAAATTTCTGCTGCTTCTGCTGAATTCAATTGACCTTGACAGTGTCTAAAGTGCAGCTGCACACCTCTGATGAGCACTGTTCAGAGTACTTGTTTGTACCCTAAGGCACCTTGACCTTGTTAAGGACACTCTGTAAGGGACCCTTCCCCTGCTCACTCTGTAAGGGCCCCCTCACCTTGTTCCCAGAGTGTTTCTATATTATGATAAAGAATTCCTTTGTTTCAGCAAATCTGTTCAAGCTGGGACTATAGCTCAATGACACAAGTGCATGCCTGGCAAGCATAAGCATGAGTTTGATCCCTGGTACAAAAAAAAAAAATCTGTTCAAGACTACCCTTTCTGTCTATATATGACTCAATGCATGTAACAAGCTATGTAACATTTTTCACTTGCTTTGTGCTGCCCACTTCTAAATGCTATAAAACTAAACTCTTTCTGTTAGAGTTTTCTGGTGCAATAGAAAAGCAAAAAGTACAAAATGAAAAGAACAGGTTTATTGAGGATGTGGAAAGGAGCACACAACCCGTGGCATTGGGCTGTCTCTTTCAACTGGATACAGAGAGGCAGAGGTTTATATGACCTCTGAAGTGGCACATGGGGCAGACACTGATGACGTGTGAGGAACTGATTGGAATTTTCTTTGCATGCAAACAGGAGGGGAGCTGCAATTAGGGCTGAAGAAGAAGCAGGAAGTGGGAAGTGTTTCTGCTTTGGCCTTCTGCCACATTAAATCACCGCCACAATTGTCCAGTAATTTATACTAGGGCAACCTTTCATTCCCACCTTTGTATTAGGAAAAGGGCAAAGACTCTCTCCTATTACTTCCTGCTGTACAGGGGTATCATGTTGGGGTCTAGGGGGTTGACAGGATGACGGCTGATGTCCATGTAGAAGCTGGTACCAAGTGTTTGAGTTCAGACAAGAAGTTTTTCATTGGTGAATGCTCACATCCTAGATTGGAGAAATAAAAAGACAGGGTGTTATGAGGAGGCAGATCACTATCATAAAGGACCCAGATGAGGTAGAAGGAAAGATGTCATTGATCCAAATGTGCCATTCCATCAGGGCCTTAGTGAGGAAGAGTGTGAAAAATAAGTGTGGAGTTGTAGGGTGGAGTTACAGGAGGCCATTATTCCCCCATCTGAAAGGGTTAAAGTAAGAAGTGTAGGTAGGACCAAGGGGTCCAGGGGCTGAGAGAATGGGAAGCACAAGACACGTAAGGCCTGACATTTGAATCATGTTTGGGAAATTATAAACTCAGGGTGGGGAGGGCCCTGGCTGTGCTGCTCTAGTGAGAGGAGATCCTAGAGGGGTCTCATGTTTAGAATGTAAGGGATCAGGAACCAAATAGGATAACCAAACATGACCCAGCCTGAATATTGTGGCTGTGGGGCCTTGCTGAGATGGAGATAGGAGACAGGAGATGAGATGACCTCTCAGGATGGTTAGAGTCAGGGGAGTTAAGCTTAGGAGGGCAACGCTTAGCTTGAGTGATAGGGAATCAGGATGGCAGTCCAGCAACCTTGACCACCGCTGAAGTTCCAAGGAAGACCAGGTAGGGCCACTCCACTTTGGTTGTTGTCCTGTTGAGGGATCTGAGAAATAAAGGCTGGAGCATTACCTGACTAGATACTCTGAGGTAGACCAAACCTTGGACTGATTTCTTGTAATGGGACATTAGTAACTATTTCAGCAGTCTCCCTGGTTGTGGGAAAGGCTTTTATCCATCCTGAAAAATAAAGACAAAGGTAAAAATATATTTGAAAGTTTTGTGGTAGAGTATGTGTGTAAAACCTATCATCCAGTCCTGACCAGGGGTGTGTCTGTGAAATTGATGAGTAGGAAAGGAAGGGGTGGTGTGTGTCCCTGAGAGAGGGTCTAACACAGAGATGACAGGTGTGAGTAAGTTGCTGAGACCTGAGAGTGTCTGGGTCAGTCAGCAAAGGAATCCTGACAATCAGGGTGCAGGGGGAGGGTAAAAAAGGCATCTTTAAGGTCAAGGACTATGAAGTGAGTGGTGGAGGGATGAATATG
The DNA here is from genome assembly GCF_034190915.1 of Cavia porcellus. Lineage (NCBI taxonomy): Eukaryota > Metazoa > Chordata > Mammalia > Rodentia > Caviidae > Cavia > Cavia porcellus. The sequence continues at coordinate 16,794,158 of NW_026947501.1, read as the reverse complement.
AGAGAACATAGTACAAGGATTTGGTACCACTGGGTGAATTTGGGTAACAGTGTCATTGATTACCCTAAGGTCTTGTACCTGGCAATAAGACCCATTTGGCTTGAGTATTGGGAGAATGTAGGGTGAATGGGTAGGTTTAAGAAAACCATTGTCGGGGCTGGGGATTTAGCTCAGCAGTGTAAGCACCTGCCTTGCAAGTGCACTGTTGTGAGTTCGATCCCTGGTACCGATTAAAAAAAAAAAAAAAGCAAAAAGAAAACCATTGTCTAAAATATGCTTGATTATAGTTTTAAGTCCCTCTAAATGTTTGGGAGCTATACGATATTGGGGAAAGCAAGGAAAAATTAAGTATCCTTGAGACTTAAAAGAGGTATAATATGTAAGGTTGGAGGTATCTCAACTGTGGGATCAACAAAAGAAGAGAGAGGAGGGGATGGCTTTAGGGTGTACTGTGAGGGTGTTTGGGGGATGAGAACTGTGGGAAGGGGAGAAGGTAAAGGAGAACTTAAGCTTTTGGAGAAGATCCCTACCTAAAAGGGATGTGGGATATGTTGGAATTACCAGAAAACTATGAGTTTGAAGACAAGAGTTTGGAACCTGAATGGAATTGGCAGCGAATGAAGAGGCTGTGCAGGTTGGCCATCAACACCACCACAGAGACTGAGGATTTAGTATAATGGCCTGAAAACTCAGGAAGAATGCTATACATGGCCTCCTGTCGATGTCCGCTCCCGGCCGGCAGGAAGGACACACGACAAAGTCTGGTAGTGGACAACCTTTTCTTTTTATTTTTCTTCTCCGTACAGCCTGCCCTGGGATCGCTCCCAGCCGAAGCCTCCTCTGGTCCGCTCCCCGCGGCTCCTTTTGTGCTTCAGTCTGCCCCAAAGCCTCTACCGGTCCGCTCTCCGCGGCTCCTTTTGGGCTTTTACTTCTGGGCTTCTACCTGGCTTCTTCTTCCGCCCAGGGGTGGCACCGGTATATATACGGGTACAGTGTCCAATCATGTTAAAGTAAGCAAGGCAAGCTGATTGGCTAACATCATCAGTTGCCAGGCAGACTATATTGTTGAGCGGGTTGTTTACGCGGTAAGCAGGAAACTAACATATTCGATGGGAGGGGTAATCTACCTCAGGCTTTGCTCTTTACCACAGGCCGCACGTCCGCCGCGCAAGGTGAGCTATCACAGACGCGGCTCCCAACATCTCCCCCTATTTTATTTTTTATGAATGTGCGCATCGTAGCCCTTCCTGGACTGGGTGCAGAGGCTTATGCCCTATGTGTAGGCCCACCGTAGGTCCTTGGCTTAGACCCTGGTTGGCCATGCCATGGTCTGCCAAGGCCCTGAGGCCCTCGTCCTTTTTCTAGGGCCAGGCACAAACTGGACGGAACCTGGATGCACACAAGCTTGCACTCATTTCCTCTCCGTAAAGAAATCCCCTCGGAGAGAAATTTAGACCTGGGCAGCATCTAACAGTCCAGCGGCTTACGTGCAGGATGGGGTAGGGCCTGGCTTAGGTCGAGTCGTGCTGGGGAGGCACGCTCTTACCCGTCATTGACTCACCTACCCTGCTGTGTATTGTCACCTTATGGAGGAGAATGAGGGATGCCCGCCATATCTAGACTCGGTCGTGGGCCAATTGAGCAAGCCATGCATATGCCTGAGGATCTTCTTGTCCATTTCGGGCTACCGCTATTTCTATTCATCTTATTGGTTGGTCTGTGATGGATCTCCAGTAGGGCAGGTCTGATCTTCAGTCGAGGGCTTTGTTGCCTGTGTCAGTCTCTCCGGTATCCACAGTGGTTCTCGTCCCGGTTCCTGTGGGAAAACACAAACCGCGCCTCGGTTCCAGCTGATTACCGGATCCGGGCCCATCCATTGTCATGCCATAGATAACCACGCCTTTGGAGGCAGGCCTTGGCTTACTCCCCCTTTTTGTTTTTTATTTTTTATTTTTTATTTTTATCTTTTTCGTTTTTTTTTTTTTTTTTTTTTTTTTTTTTTATTGGTACCAGGGATCGAACTGGCGATTGCCTGCTTACAAGGCAGGCGCTTATGCCGCTAAGCTAAATCCCCAGCTCCCATTTCCTCGACCGGCGTTTTTCTCAGCCTGCTCGGCAGAGAACTCTGTGTACCAGGCTCGCCAATCCAGGTAACTACCTGAGGGCAGACACGCCTTTGCCAGCTGAATCCAGTCCGCGGGGGTGAGGGGCCCAGAAGACAGATTCTCCAGCATGGCAATGGTGTAAGGCGCAGTCGGCCCAAAGGTTGTAACTGCATTTTTAAGTTCTCTAATCTGCTTTATCTCAAAAGGCTCCCATACATTGCGTCCCTGGCCCATAGCTACTTGTACAGGAAATATCCCGTAGGGGCCACTATCTATCCCAGGTGGATGTACCTCATGAGACAAGCGTCCCCCCTGCCAAAGCCGCCTGTAAAAATACCGACCCGCCGGCGGCGGAGCATAAGACAGCGGCCGTGATTGGGCGGAAAATGGGGGCCCGTGCATCACTTCCTGTTCTGGCGAAAGGGGAGAGAGCTCCCAGGCGGCCGCCTCGTGGCGAGGAATCGCCTCCGGAAACGGCCTCCAAGGTGGGGCGGAAGGCTTCGCCTCCCTCTCGCGCCGGGGAGCGCTCAGGAGCTCTCTACTCCTCCGCAGACCAGGTTGAGCAGAGCGCAATTCGCGGGGCAACGCTGGAAAAGAACCCTGCGACTCCTTATTGAGCGACTTAGGCTCCTGACAGCTGGTCTCTTTGGCCTCCTTGCCATTCAACTTTCCCTCGTCCTCGGAGTCAGACGACTCCGAGGCTAGAGCCCCGTCCTCCTCCTTAGCATCCTTGTTCCCCTTGACGGACCCCTCTCGGGAGCTCCCTGACTGGGCCTGCTCAGATACCCTGCGTACTTTTGTAAGCTCTTGAGAGCTTTCTCCACAACCACCCTCGCTCTTAGTGTTGCTACCTAACATGTTTCCCATCTTTTAATATGTTACTCACCGCGTGAGGCCCAAGGAATCCGCCACTTACGCGTGAGCCTGAGGGGAGTCTAAAAGCCCTGTAGGTGCGCGCCACCCAGAGCCCAGGCTTATCCCCAACTCACCTGTCTCGCAGCTCTGTACTGGAGCGTTGTCCACTTCCACGTCTCGGGGGTGATCAGTCCCCGGGTGGGCCTCCAAATGTCGATGTCCACTCCCGGCCGGCAGGAAGGACACACGACAAAGTCTGGTAGTGGACAACCTTTTCTTTTTATTTTCCTTCTCCGTACAGCCTGCCCTGGGATCGCTCCCAGCCGAAGCCTCCTCTGGTCCGCTCCCCGCGGCTCCTTTTGTGCTTCAGTCTGCCCCAAAGCCTCTACCGGTCCGCTCTCCGCGGCTCCTTTTGGGCTTTTACTTCTGGGCTTCTACCTGGCTTCTTCTTCCGCCCAGGGGTGGCACCGGTATATATACGGGTACAGTGTCCAATCATGTTAAAGTAAGCAAGGCAAGCTGATTGGCTAACATCATCAGTTGCCAGGCAGACTATATTGTTGAGCGGGTTGTTTACGCGGTAAGCAGGAAACTAACATATTCGATGGGAGGGGTAATCTACCTCAGGCTTTGCTCTTTACCACAGGCCGCACGTCCGCCGCGCAAGGCGAGCTATCACAGACGCGGCTCCCAACAGCCTCCATGTCTACATGTACAGAGAATGTCTTACCTGAGACCTTCAGTGAGACTTGGGGCTCTGACAAGGATATCTTAATGTGGGGCTGTGGCCCCTGAGCCCCATCACTCTTCAGCAGCAAATCCAAGTGGATCAGCCAGCGATGAATCCAGTGGTGACGAGATCTCCTGTGAGGGCAAGGAGTTGGTGGATGGCCTACCCGCTCTCTGGTGGCTAGGACAGGCACTGTTCCAGTGGATCCTTGAGATTGCAGAAAGGCATTCTCTTGCCCAGTGTCCTTTAATCACACTTGAAGCATGGTTTGAGAGGGGCTCAGGCAGCTCCACCTTGTCTCAATCTATCTGTTTTAGAGCAATAAGTGCCACTCCTTTTGAGTTTTATCTCTGTTGTTAAAAACATAAAAAGCCATATTAAAAAGGTCTCCCTGTGGGTTTTGAGGGTCAAGTTTAGCCTTCTGTCTTGGGATCTGGCCCACAGCAGAAGGTATTTCTCTCTTTGAAATTCACAAGACACATGGTCCTCTGTGCTGGCTCCTTTGAGGCCCTAGTCTTGCCTGACTGCCTATATTTTTAACTGACTCAGTTGCCTGTCCCATTTTTTCTCTCTGAAGAAGTAACCCAAACTCCATGAAGGGTGATTGGTGATGACCGATCTGGTTCTTCAGGCCGAAAGGGGTTGAAGTTGTTCAATGGCACTCAGGGTTACTCTGCAGAGCTTTCAACTAGTGGCCTTCAGTAGATAGCAGGCATTTTCATCTTGGGTAGGTGTACAGCTTTAAGTCTAGAGACAAAGGCAAAGAATCAATTAAGTATGCATGGGCTAAATAATAGAATCAACAGGATAATTAAGAGTATAGTTCTGGTAATGGCTTCCCATAACAAGGAGAAAGATAGGATCTAAGGAATTTTAGAAACTGACATGTCATTGATTTGCCATGCACACCTTTAGTTTTTACAATCGAGTAAGTACCTACTGTGCTGTTAGAATGTCTAATGCCATCTGATTTTTCAGGATGGACCTGTTTTATTAATTTTACCTTTTTTATTTAGGAGAGAGATCAGCTACAGTATCATTTAAGACCAGTATAGTTAATTATGGCCTCAATATGCATCAAATAACTTTCTTCTGGGAAAGATCTGGTGGATCTCAGTAAAAGGAATCTAAAAGGAATTTATCTCTTTTTTTTTTTTTTTTTTTTGTCTTTTTCATTTTTATCGGTACCGGGGATCAAACTCACGACCGCCTGCTTGCAAGGCAGGTGCTTATGCCGCTGAGCTAAATCCCCAGCCCAGAATTTATCTCTTAATTTTATTGTTGAACATCCAGAAGAAAAGATTGATAACAGTACAGTATAGTAGAGGCAGTAAGCTTAACACAGAACATTAAATGGAACTGCTAATTTCTGTTAACCATGGGCGTTTCAACGTCTGAGATACCTTTTTTTTTTTTTTGGTATCGGGGATCAAACTCACAACCTTGCACTTGCCAGGCAGGCACTTATGCCACTGAGCTAAATCCCCAGCCCTAGATAACATTTTGTAACATGTGTCCTTTAATAGGATGTCATTGAAGAAATTTGTGACATTGTTTGGACTGCTCAATATCTAAGCATCTCTAAGTATAGTGGCATATATGTAGCATATACATTACATACATTTTTGTTTAAAAATTATCATTTGACTGGTGACCTCATGTTGGTTAGACTTGAATCTCCTGGCTACAGCACAAGAAAAAGGCAGACGAGAATGTTTATCATCATAAACAATCCCAGTTTTACATTTGAAGGAATAAATATACCATAAGATCAGCAAGAATGAATTATCTTAGCCATATGAACTTTAGCTGGGTTGGCTCCCATAAGGCTATGATTACTGGGCCCCCCAATTAATGAGTAAGAACTGGTTAAAGTTACCAGGTGGCCACTTTTTTATTCATCAGTGGAAGTCTTGTCTAATTTTTTCTCACCCCAAGGGATTTTGTTTAACCAGTTTTAGCATCATTTTGACTAGCTGGCAACCTAGGTGGAAGTGTGCTTTTTAAATCTTTGACCCAAATAAACCTTGATTAAGTGATTGAAAATGCAAAAAAAAAAAAAATTAAAGAGAAAAGATTATTGAGCTCAGCTAAAAAGGAACAGCTGTTTATAGAGCAGACAAATGAACTAACATGGGCAGATGATCTGCACAGTATAAACAGACTGTACAAACAAACAACGGATACACAGACAAATATCTTACAAAATCAGAGTGCATTCAAATATATTTGCCAATTTGAACTATAATAAATAGAATAGTGTGATTGTAGGTTAATTAATAGAGATCTCTTGAAATAAGAGCAGAAAAGGAACCTAATTTATGATTACTCTGAGATAGGTCCTTGAGGGAAAAAGGAACATGAATATAAACTAGTTCCTTGGGACCAGTCTGTTTCTGAAGGGGGAATAACGGACTGAGGCTGAGAAGGCTGCAGAGTTGGAGGCCACCAAGCAGCCAATTGCCCAGCAGGCATTTGTGGGCAGTTACTGGGTGATTAACCACAAAATGGCCACTCATGACGATGTGAGAGGGAAGCACAAGATGGCAACTGGTTACCATGAGACCCACAAGATGGCTGCTACTGGTTACATGGTGAGGGAGGACAAGATGGTGACTGTTCATAATGTGACCTACAACAAGATGGCTGCTGCTGATCCCATGATGAGGGACTGCAAGATGGCAGCCATTTTCCCTGTGACCTGTTACAAGATGGTGGTGTGCTGTCATATGGCAGAGGACCACAAAATGGCGGCTGCCCTCCATGTGAGCTGCAGCAAGATGGCTGCTGAAGCCCATGTGTTATGGGATTACAAGATGGCAGTCAAATACCATGTGGCCTGCTAGATGACTAAAATACATGAGACCGAGTATGGTGAGCCAGCGGGGAAAATGGCAATGCAGGAGCAAGGCCCAAAGAAGAGGGGCCGTCTGATGGAATAAATGGCTCAGGTTGAGGAGTATGAGACTGGGGAGAGGACGTAAGGAAAGGGGAGAATGAATGAGAGAAGAACACATCCTCAAAGTGGGAAAAGCCTGAAAATAATGGGTTTCTGTCAACTTGTGACTGTTGTGACAAAAGTATAAATAAAAGATCAGCTTTTTGGTTTTAATAGCCTTCTGAGGCAAAGAGCATCAAGGTTATGAACCAGGCACCCAGAGATGTGTTTTTCAGGGGACAGGAAATGGAAGCCATGACCAAATTATAAGTGAGCCGAGAGAACAATTTTGCCTCAGGACATAGAGCTTTAGCTATGGAATGTGAAAGCTGTCCTGGATCACCCCCATCAAAAGAAGTCATCACCTGTTTTGAAAGTGTGGCACAGAAGGTCCCAACATCCATTCTCATCGGCTGTCACCGAGAGTGCAGGGCGGGGTCCCAGAGAACAAGAGGGTAACAGCTTTGTCCTGGGCTGCCCTGCCCAAGGAACATGAAAACTGCTATCTCTATCCAGGGATGGCAACAGATAAGTTTTCTGACACAAGCTTGTGAATTTTAGGAGTGGAAACAGAAAGCCTCGGACAGCAGCTCACCTGTGATGAATGAGGACAGTTGGTGTTGCATGTGGATTAGCAGTGACAAATAAACAGGTCCCGGAAGAAGGAAAGTGGTTCGTAGGCAGGGGAGCTCAAACCAGGAGTGACTCCCAGGACCGAAAGTGCTCTGCCACCCAAGTCTGAAGGCACCAAAATGTTAAGAGTGTTGTGGCACAGTAGAGAAGCAAAAAGTACAAAATGAAAAGAAGAGGTTTATTGAGGACATGGAAAGGAGTACTCAGTCCATGGCAGTCAGGCTCTCTCCTTTGAGTGGACACAGAGAGGCAGAGGGTTACATGACTTCTGATCAGAAGTGGTGCATGGAGCGGACATTGATGATGTGTGCGTCACTGACTGGAATTTTCTTTGCATACAGACAGGAAAGGGAGTTGCAATTAGGGCTGAAGAAGAAGGAGAAAATAGTAAGCATTCCCACTTTGGCCTTCCACCATGTTAGACCACCGCCATGATTGTACAGTAATGTATATTAGGCCAAAACCTTTCACTTTATAAATTCAGCTCTATTGCTTTTGGGGCCTTGTCCCACAACAGTCCGCCAGTGTTGTGATTAAACACTGCCTTCTTGAAAGATAGTTTCTTTAATAAATCGTGCTGGAAAAACTGGCTTTCCATATGCCAAAAACTAAAACTAAACCCATACCTATTACCATTTACTAAGCTAAAGTCAAAATGGATCAAAGATCTAAATATTAAAACAGAAACACTAAATCTGTTGGAAGACAAAGTAGGTAGAAATCTTGAAGACACAGGGGTAGGTAAAGAATTCATGAACAAAAATCAAACTGCACAGAAAATACTTCCCAGAATCAATAAGTGGGATCATAACTTATTAAAAAGTTTTTGCATGTTGAATCTCCAACAGAGTAGAAAGGAAACCAATGAATTTTTTAAAAATCTTAGTGAACTTTCCCTCAGACATAGGACTTCTGTCTAGAACATATAAAGAATTTTAAAAAATCAGACCCCTGAAATTCAAACACCCAATCCAAAAACAGGCATCTGAGATGAATACATAGTTCTCAGATAAAGAAATACAAATGGCAAATAAATACATTAAAAAATGCTCAGCATCATTAGTTATTAGAGAAATGCAAATTAAAACCACACTGAGATTCCATCTCACTCCTGAAAGAATGGCCAGGATCAAGAAAACTACCAACAACAAATGCTGGAGAGGCTGTGGGAAAAAGGAACTCTCCTGCACTGTTGGGGGGAGTGTAGACTGGTGCAGCCTTTGTGGAGGTCATTCTAGAGGTTCCCCAAAAAACTGGGATTGGAAGTCCCATTTGTTCCAGCTATTCCACTTCTAGGCATCCCAGAAGAACTGAAAGCATCATATCACAGTGACATATGTGTACCCATGTTTATAGCAGCACAATTTGTGATAGCCAGATCTTGGAAACAACCTCAGTCCATCAACTGAGGAACAGATAAAAAAGATGTGATATTTTTATACAATGGAGTACTACTCAGCTATAACGAATGATCACACTGAGATATTTATAAGTAAATGGATGCAACTTGAGACCATACTCATAAGTGAAATAAATCACACTCACATGTATAAATACTGTGCAGTCTCCTAGTATAAGAAATGGTAAGAGTATATAAGATACAAAATCCTCAATATAGTGAAAGGATAAGAATCTTCTCAGAGGGGGAAAATAATATCTCAGAGAAAAGAAGGAAGAAGAAAAAGGAAGGAAAAGAAGAAGTATCTAAATTTGTATAAGCACGCAGGACAGCTAAGATGATTGTGCTACAAATTCTATAAGTTCATAGAACAAAGCAGTTAACATTCACAGGACTGGAACAATTTTGCATGTTTGTGTCTGTGTTCTGAGGAACTCTTGGAGATCACTCTGTAAAATGTCAACCTTAGTTCTGTTCCTGCCACCTTGTTTTGACAGCCTCATTGTTACTGTTTTGGGCTCTTTGCTATTGTTATTCATTTCTTTTTTGTTTCTTATTTTTATAGCAGTTTGTTTTGTTTTGTTTTGTTTTGTTTTGTTTTCCCCTCCAACACAGAAAGAATAGGTACTAGAACTTATAAACAATTTACGAGAATTGATTATATTATGTGTGGTGAAATGAACCGCTACTTTGAAGAAAAACAGACATTATGGTATCTATTGCTGATTCTGTATCATCGTGCTGTGAAATCCAGTAATGCTTCTATTCTTTGTTTAGAGTGATTTTAGTCTGTTTTATATTCTTTAATTTTTTTATCGGTACCAGGGATCAAAGTCATGACTGTGCACTTGCAAGGCAGGCGCTTATACCGCTGAGCTAAATCCCCAGCCCCTGTATGGCTTAATTTTAACATACTTGAAGGTACAGGTAGCTATTTTGAAGACAAGAGACATTATGGCAGCCATTGTCAATTTCCCTATCATCAGGTTTTGAAGGCCTAAAATGCCTTCATCACTCTGTTCTGATCAGTTTAACACTATTTTTGCTTTGTATGAATTCATTGTGTGTGAAGATATGGACAACTATTTAGAAGAGAACAAGAGACATTATGGTAGCCACTGCAGATCTCCTGTTGTGTTGCTTTGAAATCTGTGTCGCTTACATTGTTTTCTTCTGATCTGCTTTGTTCTGTTTTGTTATGTTTAGTTTTACCCTTTTGAAAATAAAAATAAAGAAAGAAATAAATAGACACTGCCTTCTGTCTCCTCGGTGCAGAGTCTTCCTATTGGTTTGGTTTGGCCTGGGAATCCCCCCCCAACAACAACCTGGCTCCCCCCTTGGCTATGGGATGTTCTGAGTGCTTGTAGGGGTGTGCGGTAGGGATCTGTAAACAGGAAAAGCCTTTCTGGCTAATCCAAACCATACAGAGTTAAAACACTACTGAGGGAGTCATTAGCAAGACAAGAGAAAGGCAGTGCCCAACCAAGTCAGCCTTACTGTATCTCCCAGCCTCAGGAGGGAGACAAAGGGCAGCTCTCCGCCCCTGTTTCCTCTATCTATCTATCTAACGTCTATTTTTTTCTGTGTTCCCCTTTATTTAATTGCCAACTTGACCTTGTATATAAAATCCTCTTAGGGCTGGGGATTTAGCTCAGTGGCACAAGCGCCTGTCTGGCAAGCGCGAGATCATGAATTCGATCCTTGGTACCAAAAAAAAAAAAAAAAAGTCCTCTTAACCCCTGAATTCTGATTGGACAAAAGAAACACAACTAAGCCCACACAGGAATGTGCATATAGATGATGGTACCTGGGGTGGAACCCTAGAGCCTAAAGTGACCAGTCAAGCTGCCACTCACGCCAGGGGGAAGAGGCTTTCGGCCACACACACTAATAAAAAGAGATGAGGACAAGGTGCCCTCAGGTCCTCCATCCTCCCCAACACCCCGCCCCTCCACTTTGATTTATCCTCTCTTCCAACAGTGTCCAATAAAATGTCTCAATGTACTTAACCTTTATATCTAATGATTTTTTAAATTGGTATGAAGTTTACAAATCCCAGGGAGCTCCCCCGGGCAGTGTTGGTCACCCAGACACAACAGGAGGTTCTAGAAGAGGAGCACAGCTCCTCATGACTGAAGAACTAGCCTCCTCTGTCTAGAAAGTTTGTTCTTTTTGACCACACGAGCAGCTTTGGGAGGGACACTTGTGGAGTGTGAAGGAGAAAGGGACATGACCCAGCCAGCCAGATCAGCCCTGGCAATCACTTCCTACATCCGGTTGTAGGGGACTTTTGGTCTCTAAATATCTGAGCAGATTTGATTCTTGTATAGACACACCTTTTAGAGTGGACACGGGGTTTTTCCAGTGAACAGCAAACAAATTGAGGAGGGAGAGGCTTGTGGCCCTTTGTCTGTGTGTGTCTCTCAGGCAGGGCAGGTGGTCATAGACGTTAGTCATAGCTGATCCTCTCCCTCAAGGTTGATGCCACAGGCAGGTTCCTTGCTGTCCCTGGCATATCTTGAAACAGTGCTGGCCTGGCTTTTGGACAGATTTTTCACCTAGCTTTGCTAATTATATGGAATTTCTCTGAGAAAGCTCCCCCTACACACACACACACACACACACACACACACACACACACACACACGGCCAATTTGGTGTGACTTACTACAGAATAGTGATTTTTTTCCTTTTTTTGTACTGGGAATCTAACTCAGGGCCTTGCTCTCGCCAGGCAGGCACTATGCTGCTGAGCCTTATCCCTGGCCTCCAGAACAGTGATTTATAGCCATGATTTGTTAGTCTATGTGTACCCCTAGAGGAGGAAAAGTCTTGGTTGCAGGGAAGATGTGAGAACTGACAGGGCCGCCAGTTAGCCTGAAAGTTGGAGATAAAATTCTTCCAGAACATGGAGGCACCAAAGCAGTTCTAGAGGAAAAGCATTATTTCTTATTTAGAGATGGTGAAATTCTTGTTTGTTTTGTTTTGTTGGTACTGGGGATATGCCATAAGTTAAACCCCCGGACGGTGATGGTGACATTCTTGGAAAATATGTAGAGTGAAGTAAATCACTTTGAAATGACTTCATACGGCTGAAGTACTGTAATCTTTCATCATATAAAGAATTTCCATGACTTATAATAAAGTGATGATATCTAAACTAATTTTAAAAATGGCAAGTGAGGAAAATAGGAAAGGAAGAAAGAAAAGAAAAAAGAGTGAACGTTCCATAGTTCAGGCGTGAGCAGAAAGTTCTAACAAAACTGACAGAACGCAGACTGTCAGGAACCTAGGAAATTAGAGAAAGTGTGGATAAATTCTGGATGAACTCCAGGTGCTTCTGGTGCAGGAAAATTGCCAAATCAAACAAAACCAAATGGAAGGCTCTGCACAGAGGAGAAAGAAGACAGCGTTTGCTGGGCATTTGCTCACGCCTGTAATCCCAGCATTTGGGAGGCTGAGGCAGGAGGATCATTGTGAATTCAAGACCAGTTTGGGCTACAAAGTGAGCTCAAGGCCAGCCTGAACTGCCTAGTGAGTCCCTGTGTGAAAAAGACAAAAAAGAGAAAAAAAGGCAGTATTTAATCTTTATGCAATCCAGCAAACTGCTGGATCTTTATGACAGTGGACTGTTGCAGGATAATTCCACAAAGGTAACAGCACTGAATTTACAGAGTTTAGTTTATACAGAATTTAGAAGTGGGAGGTACAAAGCACGTGACAAAATGTTACATAACTGGTTACATGCATTGAGTCATATATTGACAGGCAGGTTAGTCTTGAACAGATTTGTCGAAACAAATTGTTTATCATAATACAGAAACATTCCAGGAACAAGGGGAGAGACCCTTATGGAGTGAGCACCGTTAAAGGCAACCTTGAATATTAGTCTTAAAGTACAGACAATTACTCTGACCCAGTGTTCATCAGAGGTGTGCAGCTGGGCTACCAACATCGTCAAGGTCAATTGAATTCAGCAGAAGCAGCCCAACAGAAACCTGGTCAGAGGCTTCTAGTTGATCACGGAATACCTGCAGGCTTGCTATTTTATAAATATGTTCTTACAATATAATTGTGCCACAATAGTTCCAGCAGAAAAATTAGTTAAAACTAATTCTCAAATCCTGGGTGCCACAATTCAAGTATATCCCTAAAAGAAACCAGAAAGTTTCCCAAATCGCTGCTCTACTTCATGATAATGCCTCACCTGCGCTGCTGGCCTCACCTGCGCTGCTGGCTGCACCTGCGCTGCTGGCCGCACCTGTGCTGCTGGCTGCACCTGCGCTGCTGGCTTGGGATTTCTGTCCTTGGAGGCAGGACTTTAACTTTCAACTTTCTATCCTCAGGGCTGGAACACAAAGCTTTCCATACAGGAAGGACTTAATATGTATTTTGAGTGAATAACTATAATAATCAAGCATTTAATATTTCAGCAAGCATCTCAGTGATGTAGGTCTAAGAATTACTTATCCCTAGTTAATTTAATCTCCATAGGAACATATTTGAAAACTATTTACTACTAGGTTTACACTTTAAATATTTTTCTTTAAAGTATGGAATGTATTATTGAAGGTTTTAAATTCATTTATTTGAACCAGAGAACTAATCTATAAATATTTCATTAAAAATAATTAGAATGTCTCACACACATACTAATTCATCTAGTCAACAAAAACTTAATACTAGCGCTGAGAATATATCAACCAACAAAAAAGAGAGCCTACCTAGTCTCATGGAATTTATATTCTTGGGGGAGAGATAAACTATACAAAAATAGTATGTCAGGTAATAAATGAAAGTAAAGCAAGTTGGCGTGGTGGTGCACACCTGTAATCCCAGAATTTGGGAAGCTGAGGCAGGAGTATTATCATGAGTTCAAGGCCAGTGTAAACTACACAGTGAGACCCTGCCTCAGAAACTAAACAACAAAAAATAAAGTGAAGCAAAGCAAGGCAATAAAGAGGGACTAGGGGACAGTTTGCTACTTGGTCAGAGAAGGCCTTCCTGATAAGGGGACACTTGGGCCAAGACATGAGGACTTTACTATAGGCACAAGAATAACCAGAGAAAGACATCTCAGACAGAGGAACTGCAAGCTCATGGTCCTGAGCTGAGAATGTGCCTGAGTTTTTGAACTGCAATACTAGGAAATCTGGGAGGCCAGAGTGGTGAGAGAAGAGAAAGTTGTAAGATGTGAAGCCAAGCAGACGTGGTGGCGCACACCTGTCATCCCAGAGCTTGGGAAGCTGAGGTAGGAGGACTGCCCTGAGTTCAAGGCCAGCCTGAACTGCACAGCAACCCTATCTCAATCCCCCACCCTACCCCCTAAAAAGATGTGAAGACAGAAAAGAAGCAGTACTTAGACTCCATGGAAACTTCCAGGCCACTGAAACAATTTTGCGTTCTTTCTCTGTGTGAGACAGAGAGCACTAGAGGGTGAGCCCTAAGGGAGGGACTTGGATTTAAGTGGTAACCTGGCTGTTGCCTGGGAGACCAGAGAAGAGGCTGCAGGGAGCTGAGCTAGAGGCGAGGTGTCTTGGAGAGCACTGGTAGGGGAGACAGCGAGAAACACGGATTCTGGATCTCTTTCAGAGGTTAACACTAAAATGATTTGAATGCAGAGTGAGAGGGATGGACACCTCCAAGGATAAGGTCCAGTGTAATTGAAGGATGTGTTGCTGGCTTCCTGACTGGGGAAAATTTGGGAAGAAAGGGGTTTGAGAACTCGGCCAGGTTACTGATGCTCTGTCCCGCATACCCTTGGCCTACTTCTGGGTGGCCTTGAAGCCAGGGTTGGGGGACAGTTCCCCCAACACTGACATGTCTCCCCCACCCCTCCCCTTGTCCCTGTACTGGTCCAGTGAGGCTGCACTGGGGTAAGGGGTGGCGGTGGCTTTTTCAGCCCAGCTGCAGAGCAGTTCTAAAGTGTGGGGACCTAAGGCTCCAGAGCAGCTCTCTAGCAGCTCTCTAGAGTGGGGCAGGAAATTAGTGAATTAGTAACTTAACCGCTCTACGCTGGTGGGGTGATTCTGAGATGCTCCTACAGGACTTAAAGTCAGTTGCCTACAATAGTAGTAACTTGCTTCTCAAAACACTGTTCATTAACTTTTCTCCCTTCTCTTCTGTATTTCCCTGGGCTTCCTGAGATCCCATTAGCTTTTGCTGCATCACAAACTATCCCCAAACTTAGTGACTTGAAACAGTAACCACTTTTGCTCATGATTCTGTGAGGCAGTAATTTGGGATGAACTCTGCTGAGTGGCTCCTCTGCGGCTCTCGCCTGGGTCGCACTTGCTTGGGGCCGCGTGGTTTCAGATGACTGGTGGTAGATGCTAATCGCCAGCTGGTTGATTTAAGAGGCTTTAGATGGGATGGCTCATTTATTCTCCACGCTTTCTTCCCCTCCACTACCTGGAGTTCAAGTGCAGTCTCAGGCAGCGCTCCTGGGGAGAAGGCGAACTGTAAGGCTTGATGCGGGGGGGGGGGGGGGGGGGATTTGTGCATCCAGTTGGTCAAAGTGAGCTTCAGGCACCGGGACAGTCAAAGGGAGAAGGGATAAATCCCACTTCTTGATGGGAAACAGCTCAAAGTCACACTGCAAAGGAGAGGCATTCATTAAGGTAGAACACTGAGGCCACCTTTGCAAAAAATCCACCCATCAGCACCCTAAAAGATCCTCAGTTTTCCTTGTCTGGGTCTGCTTTTGAGGGGTTCTACACAAATACAGGGGTGAATGGGAATCACACTCTGGCACGAACATGCTAAGTTTGAGATGTTTATTGAAGAAATCCAAGCAGAAACCCTGAATCAGCAGTCTAGAATTTAGAATAGGTGTGTGGGCTGGAGAGTCTCAGTCTGCAGCCACCGGGCTGTGCTGACGGGTTTCAAGTCACGGATCTGAAGCAGAGCACGTAGGAGTGTGTGTAGTGAAAGGGAAGATCGCCCTGGTCACATCGTGTTGAGGGTCTGGGGAGAGGAAGGGGCTAGGAAAGGACACTGAAAAGGAGCAGTTAAACATCCTAGAGCACAGCAGCACCCCGGAGGCCAGGAACAAGCGCTTCCAACAAAGTTACAGGGAAGCACTCTCCACCTAACGCGACTTGGGTTAATTTTTCCTAAGCGTCAGCATTTTATTTTCCTCTTCATTATTATCTTACCAACTCACTGAATTATTTTACAGTTCCAAGGTAGAACATTTCTCTTTAGGCAGGAATGTAAAAAAAAAGAAGAACCAGGTGTGGTGGTGTAGGCCTGTAATCCCAGCACTCACGAGGCCGAGTCAGGAGGATCGCAGTGAGTTCGAGGACAACCTGGACTACACAGAGAGCTCTGTCTCAAAAACAAAAAGGACAAGAAATCCAAGGGAAGGCAACAGCGCCTAAGATCCAGCACGGTAACAGTATTCTCTGCAGCCCTGTAAAGCTTTCTATACTGTTCCAACAGTTTGGACCTGAATACAGGATCTTATATTGAACTGGGGGCAATCAGGCCTTCCTAAAATTAATATTTAATAGGAAGTCACTATTGATGTAGGAGAAAGGAATCCCCAACCTACTAGATGTCTGGTAGGAATTTATGTTCTCTAAAATTGAAACATGAATTTTAGGACAATGGTGGTGAAGAGTAAAATATATTTATTGAGAGAAAGAAAGCTTCTGTCCGAGAAAGAGACAGAAGGTTCCTGAGTAGGTTGCCAAGAACTCTGCCTTTTCTAGGGATTTTATAGAGCAAAATTACAAAGGCAGGCAGGTCCGAGGAGGGGAAAAATGAGAAAGAACAAAATGGGCATGAAGTGGGATAAAACCATGGTCAATCAACAAGATTATGAGTGTAATTGTTCAGGTAACATTGATTAAATCTGGATCAAATGGAGAAGCGGGTCACCAGCAAGTGGGCACGAATGCAGAACAGGCCTTTCCTGTAGGGGGTTGGGTCGGGGCTCCTTCCGGCTTTCCCAAGGTGATCAATGCCTAGTTAGAATATCAATCCCCGATGCTGACCCTTAGGAAGTGTGTAGTTGCATTTGTTTTGTCATTTGTCTTGAGATCTGGCCCACAGCTGGCGGGTGTTTTTCTCTCCCGCAGTGGCCAGGGATCTGGTCTTCGGCACCGGCTCCTTAAGGGCCCAGCCCCATCTGACTGGCTATGATGTTTCTATCTGACTTAGGTGCCTCTAACAATATCATTTTGATTTGGGGAACAAAACTCCTACTAGAGTTTGGGGAACAAAACAACCTACTAGATGTCCCTGTAAGTTCATGTTCTCTAAACTCGAAGAATGAATTTTAGGAACAACAGATTAAGAGCCAAATATATTCATTGAGAGAAAAAGCTTTTGTCTGAAAGAGAGACAGAAGGGATCCTGAGTGGTTACCAAAGATTCTGCCTTTTCTGGGGATTTTTATAGAGCAAAACCACAAAATGAGGCAGTGTAAAGTGAGGAAAACATGAGAACTCTTGCAAGGTGGGCATGAAGTGGGACAGAACTATGACTAACACGATTAATTATTCAGGTAAAATTGATTAAATCAGACGAGTGGGAAAGGGAATCACTTAGCGGGTGGGCATGACTACAGAACAGGGACTCTCCCTGTAGGGGGCTGGGGTGGTGACTCCTGGCTTCCTCAGGATGCTAGAGACCTAGTTAGAATATCAATTCCTGATGCTTATCCTTAGGAAGTACATGGATGCCTTTGGTTTATCTTTTGTTTTGAGGGCTGGCCCACAGCAGGAGGTGCCTGTCCCCCACCACGGTTGCAAGGTATTGGCCTTTTGCACGGGCTCCTTCGAGGGCCCAGCCCTGTCTGACTGCCTGTGGTATTTTTACCTAACTCAGCTGCCTGTAACAATTCGAGCTAGTCTACAATTCACCTGTGATCAGTCTTAGGCACCCCACCCCAACTTGTGCTTTTCCAGCTTCATTTTATTTTGCCCAAAATGGTTTGGTTCCCTTTCTTCTTTCTAACCGTAACAGTTTATATTTATCCTCTCCAAGATTTCTCTGAGGTTATTTTTGTCATGCATTCTAGAACACAATAACGTATAATCTCCTGAACAGTACATTCTATGCCTAAAAGGAAGAATAACAACTGACTTTAAAAACCTGGATTTAATTTATAATTAGAAAACTTTTCCAATTGTTGATACACAATTACCAAGAAAGTTTAAATATATTTGCTGTTAAAAACTGAAATTCTGGGCCAGGGATTTAGTCGAGCAGCCTAAGTGCCTGCCTGGCAGGCACAAGATAATGAGTTCAATCCCGGGTACCAAAAATCAAAACCAAACCTGAAATGCCTGGGTCTGGGGATTTATTTAGCTCAGTGGTGCCTGCCTGGCAAGTACAAGGTCATGAGTTCAGTCTCCAGTACCAAAAAAACAAAACCCCTGAAACGCTTCTTACAATACTTTTTTTGTGTTTGTGTCTTTTGAAGATAGAGTCTAGCTAGGTAGTTCAGGTTGGCCTTTGATAGAACTGTAGAGGGGAGGAAGAGGAGGAGGAGGACCAGCGGCGGCTGAAAAGATAAGAAGTATGAAATTTAAATAACCTTTATTTTGGGAATGTGGGGAGAGACCCCCGACTCCCTGGGGTGTGGCATCTCCACCCCGGGGCCGGCGATCTCTCCGTGGAACACGTGGAGTGAGGCACAAAAGTAGCCTCGGCCTGGGGTGGAACCTAAGGGGGCATTAGGGATGCACAGGTAGCCCACTGATCTTAGTTTGGCACCAGAGGTAATTTCTAAGGGTGGGGGGAGGTAGGAGTTCCCTGGCTTTACCGGCTACAGTATCTGGCCTGGGCCAGCAACCCTTTCATATCCCGTCTTATGATTATTATGAAAAGGGGCAAAGATTTCTCTCTTTAACTACTTACTGCTGGCAGTGGGTGCTGTATTGGGGTCTAGGGGATTTGACGGGATGATGGTTGATGTCTAGGTAGAAGCTGGTGCCAGAAGTTTTAGCCAGGACAACTTCACTGGTGAATGCACGTATGTTAGACTGAAAAAACAAAGAGACAAGATGTTATGAGGAGACATGGCAGTATCATATTTACGGAACCAAGTGAGGTAGAGGGAAAGGTGCCTTTGATTTAGACATGTTATTCTATCAGGATGACACTGAGGTAGGACCATTTTTATGGCAAGGCAGAATTCTGAAAAATTAAACGTGGGATTAGGAGGAGTGAAGTTATGAGAGGTGTTTACTCCCCCATATGAAAGCATAAAAGTTAAAAGGTAGGTAGGTAAGGCTTTTCTCTGGTATATATGACGTTGGAGTCTGTAGGCAATACTGTTAGAGAGTCCTGCTATAGAAATGATCATTAATAGAATGTAAGAAATTAAGAATCAAACTGGACAACAAAACATGACAACCTGTGAGTCGTAAGGCAGAGATGAGTACCAAAAGGATGGTTAGATCTAGGGCCGGAGTGATGTGAAACCAGGATGGCAGTTTAAAAGAGAATAAAAGCATTTTAAGATTTAGGACTGGGACCTGTATAAAATAGGCCCTGTTTGTACCTGGCATAGGTTGACCTTTAATACTCCATGAGACATTGAGGATTTATTAGCCTAAAAACTCAGTAAGAACTCTGTATATGTGGCCTCTTATGTCCATGAATATAGAGAATGTCTTACCTTGAGAGTTTGGACTTTGAGACAGACACCCACAAAGGCGGTTGGCCCCTGTCAATCTCAGGCAGCAATTTTTGTCAGTGACAAATCTGGCAGTGACCTGTGAGGACTAGAAGTTAGGATGGCCCACCCACTCTCTGGTCGCCAGGATAGCCCAACAGCCCTGGAGTAAGGTCTCAAAGAATGCCAGGATGGGGCATTTTGTCTGATGTCTTCTGCTGCATTTGAGCGTGGCCCATGGTGGGGGGGGGGGCAGGTAGCTTTACCTTGTGTAGATTTGTCTGTCTCAGAAATGTAAGTGTTGGGGCTGGGGATTTAGCTCAGCGGCATAAGCACCTGCCTTGCAAGCAGGCAGTCGTGAGTTCGATCCCCGGTACCGATAAAAAGGAAAAAGACAAAAAAAAAAAAAAAAAAAAAAAAAGAAATGTAAGTGTTATTTAAAATATGAAAAACCATATCAAGGTCTCTGTGGAGCTTGAAGGTCAAGTTTTGCCTTGTTGTTTGAGATCTGGACTATAGTAAAAGTTATCTGTAGAATTAAGTAAGTATGTAGGAATTTAATATTGGCATTTAAGATTATAAGGCAGGCTTTATCTGGATGTTATATTGCTTTGTATAGGGTGTCACGTGGAATTAACAAAAAAGGCTTTAATGGAAACATTTTGCAGTAATCATTTTGCATTTATCAATCTTACGAATAAATTTATATAACCCACTTGTTAAACAGGTGATTGGTGACAACACAGTACAGTAGGAGCAATGAATTTAACAGAGAACATTACTGGTGGTGGACAACATTAGAATTTTTAACAAAACTTTGTCTTGGAACAGAGCTAGTGGTTTCCAGCAAAAAGGAATTGATAAATATCTCTTAATTTTAGTGGTCAAAACATGATTAGTGTAGACTTTAATTAATAAGTAAGGCTGGTAAAATTATCAGGTGGCCAGTAATACTGAATAAATGGTAGAAAAATTGTAAGAAAAAATACCCTCTCTTGAGTGGAACTGAATTGTAAAAAAAATGTTTGAGCAGAGCCGTGAGACGGAAACGCGCAGTGTTTAAGGCAGCTTGAAACTCTGAGATAGACAGCGCCTGTAGGGAGAGAGCAGAGCTGTGCTTGGGGCGGGGTGAGCGCCACCACACAGCGCGCAGGGGCGGGCTGACATGGAGCACGCAGAGTGGGCGGGCGAACACTGGGACATATCGCGCAGGGGCGGGCAGAGAGCCCACCGAGAAGCTGCTATGATGGCGCTAAGACAGCGCAGGGAAATAATGTATTTCAGCTGCGACCACACATGGCGGGGTGGGGCTTGGAGGCCTACAGTGGTGGCGAGAGGTGGCGCCTGGCACCACGGAAGGACAGCAGCGGCAGCGGCAGCGCGTGCCCGGCACGAAGGGCTGCGGGGGCAGGGGCAGGAGCTGCGGTGGTGGGGGGGCTGGGAGGCGCATAGCCTGTGGCCAAGTGGGCTCTGCTCTCAGAGGCGCTCGACCGGCAGCCGGTGAATGGCAATCTGTAGGAGCCATGCGCGTTTGCGAGGGACGCGTGGCCCAGGACGCCGCACCAAAAGCTGAACCCGTGGTGTGGACAGTCTCCCGCGTATCTCTCAGCGGCAGAATGGGTCAGCACCGGCACGAATGAGCTGGCGCGGCGTGGAACGGGTTGGATGTGGAGCTGAAACTGTGGGATGCACAGAATTGGAGCACAATGTGAGAGCGAAAAGAAAAAAAGCTGTTTAAAATCTAAAGCAGTTTTATGTGAATCTCTTGTCGTCTGGTCTCATTTTAATCTCGGCAGCAGGGGATGGGTTGGCACGCACGGAAACAAAAGGAAGCTGGCAGCGCGGTGGGGGGTTAGCGGGAGAACAGGAGGCACTGAGAAAAACTCCTAAAGACTGCAAGGGAAGAGCTGTTATCTCTTTAAGTGTGGGGAGGGGGAGGGATCCTGGAGGAGACAAAGGGACAGGGAAGCTGTTGGGAAGGGGGCACATTCCCAAAGCAAAGATAAGAGTTTTGCTAGCTTGTCCGCAGTGTGATAAGCCATAAGTAGCTATGGTTTCTGGAGGGGACAGGAAGGAGTCCCCGAGATAAAATCTGGTGTGGGGTCTAGCCCACGGGGCTACAATCAGATGAGGCAACGGACCGTGGTCTGTCAGGATTTAGAGTCGTCACACTGTACCCCAGACCGACGGACTGGCTATATAAAAAGCTTTAAAGTGAGGGTCTCTCAGTGTGGGCTGTCCAGAGAGGACATCAGCTTGCCCAGAAAGCCCCAAAAACTCTGGAAAAAACGTGAGGGCCTAGGTTTGGGCTGTCTAAAAGATGCGAAAGGGTCACGAACCCACGCAAAGAGGGGAGAAAATCCACGTGAGCCTGGCTCAGTGGCTGTCTCCGGGGAGTTGCTCACCTGTGGTAATTGGTGGGTGTTGTTTGAGAAGTCAAGCTTACAATTTCTGAGTGTGGAAGTGAGGAATTACCGGATGAAGTCTGGGGGGTCTTGAACAGCAGGGGACTCAAAACTGGGAACCAGCCCCAGGAGTCTCTCACCTGCTGTTCCCGGTCACGGCACCATCTGAGAGAACTGTGGAGGGGAGGAAGAGGAGGAGGATCGGTGGTGGCTGAAAAGATAAGAAGTATGAAATATAAATAGCCTTTATTTTGGGAATGCGGGGAGAGACACCCCCGACCCCCTGGGGCGTGGCATCTCCACCCCGGGGCCGGCGATCTCTCCGTGGAACACATGGAGTGAGGCACATTAGTAGCCTTGGCCTGGGGTGGAACCTAAGGGGGCATTAGGGATGCACAGGTAGCCCATTGGTCTTAGTTTGGCGCCAGAGGTAATTCCTAAGGGTGCAGGGAGGTAGGAGCTCCTTGGCTTTACCGGCTGCAGTATCCGGCCTGGGCCAGCAATCCTTTCAGCCTTGAACTCACTCTGTAGCCCAAACTGCCTTGAACTCACAGCAATCCTCCTGCCTCAGTCTCCTGAGTGCTGGGATTACAGGTGTGTGTCACCATACGTGGTTATTTTATCTTTTCAAAAGAAGTATTTTAGGTTGGGCATAATCCCAGCACTCAGGAGGCCGAGACAGGAGGATTGCTGCCAGTTTGAGGCCAGCCTGGGCTACAAGGTGAATTCACAGCCAGCCTAAACTGCATAATGAAACCTTGTCTCAATAAGCATTTTTTGTTTTGTTTTGGTCCTGGGAATCAAGAGCTTGCCAGGCAGGTGCTGTGCCACTGAGCTATATCCCTAACCCTCAGTAAGATTCAAAAAAAGGGAAAGAATTTCCTTTTCTTCTGTTCCAGGGCATCAGGAGATGGCAGGTGACCCTATGACAGCCTCCCTCTTACACCAAGATCCCTGGAAACTCCCACGTAGGTACCTGCGCCCACACAGCCTATCTCAGGGTCAGCTTTGGAGGAGTCCAAACCAAGGTGCAGTTCTTGGTCCTGAATGTCTGGCAGCACTGGGCTCACACCGTGTGGCAGCAGTGACGGGGCCCAGCGGCAGGCGGCCTCCACGTTCACTCCGAGTGTGCATTTCCGCACGGGTCGCACAGGCAAGGGAGTTACCATTTCTTCTCCAATTTTCAAGTAGCCAAAGGAGACACAATGAACAGGTGCATTTCACAGCTTCCAAGCCATGATGCAATCTACGTGATACCTGTGATGGGAAAAACTACAAAATTAAGCAAAGACCTCTACCTTGTATAAGTATGTTTTATTTGGTAATGTTTTTCTTTTTCTAGCTTTTGTCTTGTTCTGCTTGTATTCTTCAGCTGAAATTTCAGGAGATTCATTTCAAGAGCTGGCTGGCTTTGTTTAATTTTTGTCCTCTGGGCTTTGGTTGCCTCATTAGCTTGAGTGCTTTCAGGAGAACATGTAATGCCTCAACTTCAATTAGCAAGGTCTCCTGGAAGAAAGAACGCGCGGCTGTCACGTCTAAATTAATTCTACAACCTTACAAAATTTGATTTCCACAAAAGAATGTGAAAATCACCCTAGATAATTTAGGCAGCAATTTCTTTTGGCAAATATGAGATTCGAATCTTTCAAATGGGAGAGACGTGGAAAGCAGGAATTGCCAGCATGTGAGACAACGCCAGCATACCTATGATTTAACCTAACATCTATTACTCAGAAAACCTCTTCCCCGGATTTACTTCTAAGTAAGAAAGGCTAACCTGTGTGAGAACTGAAAATTGATATCAGTGTTACGTTTCAAGATCACAGATACTTGAGCAGATTTTAGAGCATGGTTAATTTCTCCTCCCCTCTTTATTTACACTTTCACAATGATGGTCACAGAATACCAGGGGCAGAGGCAATCCCTGCCTCACCTGAAGGCTGTTGAGCGTATGTTAAAGCAATGTTAGAGCTCAAAGCTGAGTTTCTCAGCAGAATTTGAGCAAGCGTGCATTGCAGTGGGGAGAGGCTTGGTGTTCTGAGGCACTGCGGAAGGGTTTAACACCATCCTTCTGATTGAAACTGCTTTCGGATCCTGGGTGTCTTCCTTTTAGTGTCTTAGTTCTCCCAATTACTTCTTTGAGAACAGGTTAATTCTAAAAGACTGACAAAAGTAATGTGGTAACAAGTGCACCGGATAAGGTATATAACCAAACTAACAGCCTTGGTTAGCACAATGAGGAGACAAACACGGCTTCCGAGGTGGACGTGTGAGCTTGCCAAGTGCCCCCGGCACTGCAGCAGCGTCACTAGCAGCCTCAACTCCAAGGACAGGGCACAAGGACATGGTACCAGTCACTGTCCCCAGCGGCTGCGGCCAGGCCTGGCGCTCAGCGGGGGCCCAGAAAACACTGGAATAGCGACTAAATCAATAGGCACATACAGTCACAGTGCAAAGGATCCTGATTTGCAAGAAACGGTGCTCATGGGAAATGCATCAAGCAATTCCACTTTTAATTTCTTTGCTACCTTCTGAATATACCCTACTTGCAAAATTCAGCTGGATAGATAATATCATCCCCATTTTATAGATGAAAACACCAAGATATGGGACAGGTAAGTAATTTTTATTTTAAACTTCATGTTTACCTAGAATCCTCATTTACACTACATTGGCTGCTGCCCATTCCTGACCAAATCACTAGGAAAAGCCAAGGGAATACCCAGGGCTCTGGGCATTGAGTCAGCTTCTTTGCATAGACACAAGCTATATGTAGAGGGTGAGGAAAAAGCATAGAAAAATAAAGCAATCAAACAAACAAAAAACAATAGCAAAAGCCAATTGACAACAACATCAATAACAAAAACAAGAGTGATACAGGATTTGAAAACAAGGTGATAGGAATTTAACAATGGGTATTATATTGCATATTGTTATCTTCAAAAGAGTTGCTCAGGGTCCTAGACACAGGCATGCAAATTTAATCAAACAATATGATTTCTCTTTGAACATTTTCTTTCAGAGGGTGGATACTTGAGCAACACTGGGGGGCTCTTGGGAAAGAAGGTGGGAGCAGGTCCTGGGTAGAATCTGTGTCTCCCACAATCACTAACCAGTAACTGGAAGAATCATAGGTAAACCAAGCCCTCCTGAAATCAAATGCAGTGCTTTGTTTTCAAGGTAACACATTATAACTGATAGAATTTTCAGGGTGGAAGGGAACCATCTGATAGGATTTTGGCACAGCTGAAAAGATAAGAAATATGAAATAAAAGAGACCTTTATTTTAAGAATGTAGGGAGAGACCCCGTAACCCTCCGAGGTCTGGCATTCTCTCCACCAGACGCATGGTGTGGGGGCATACAGGTAGCTTAGGCTTGGGGTGGTGCCTAAGGGGCATTACTGATGCACAGGTAGCCCATTGGTATTCATTTGGTGCCACAGGTAAATTGCCTAGGGGCTGGGAAGATGACCTCAAGATGGAGCCCCTTGGTTCCGCCTCCAATCCTTTACCGGCTACAGTGTCCCATCTGGGGCAAAAACCTTTCAATAACAACAGTTCACTCTAAGTAAAGTTTCCAGGGATTGATATATATTTTACCCACATTTGCAGTTTTACTCTGCTAAAAAGTTAAATTTGATTTACATGCCTGATGTGTTTTGGTCTAGTTCAGTGTATTTCACAAATGAGTTGTGGGAGAATGCAAATGGTAGAAATTTGTGTTTGTTGTTTTGTTTTCAAAGTTGTATATGTTCCTGGAGTCCTTTTGGTACATTATTCTAAGTCTCTTGTTAACATTAATCAAGACAATCTACAGAATGTATTTCAGCAATTTTGGAAGTAGTATGCTTGCAGATTTCCTTACAGAGGATAATTGTTTCCTGTGAACTTCTGCCCTAAATCCTCCTAAGAAATTGTAGAGTTCATAAATATCAGATTTATAATTAATATCTTTAAGATACATATTTTGCCAATGTGCCAGACACTGCAAGTTGCTGGCCCAGTAGTTAGTTTCCCCACTGTTTCTTTACTCACAGAATTTAATTTTGTTCTGAGCACAGAATATTTCTCAGAAATATTTAAAATATTGAAGCCAGATACCTATAGTCACAAGTACTTGGGAACCTGAGACAAGAGGACCTCTTGAGCCCAGAAGTTCAATTCCAGCCTAGGCCACATAGTTAGGCCTCATCTCAAGAAAACAATAAACAGCCAGGCGTGGTGACACAGGCCTGTACTCCCCACTCCTGGGAGGCTGAGGCAGGAGGATAGTCATGATTTCCAGGCCAGTTTGGGCCACATAGCAAGATCTTGTCTCAAACAAACAAACAAATAAAAACAAATTGGACTCCCAGTCTGTCTTTTATCTGGACGCACCATATAATATGTGGTTTGGCCAATTCTTACTTCTATAAACAGCGGCTGGGGTGGGGGTCTGGGAGCCTGTCCTTATCCTGTTCCTCTTCCTGCCTGACTCATGGACGTGATGTGAAACAGTAGAGGAGCCATCTTGTTACTAGGGAGATGAAAGCGAACAACCTCGCAGTGGTCGAGGGAGCTCCAGTGTATGTCCTCTGAGCAGGGACAGCAGCCTGGAGCCTCACTTTGTATGCTTGGTAAAGATGTTGTGTAGTTGTCTTTCTGTTTACACACATCCAAGTGCACTGTGGATTGACACGTTCGATATTGCCACTTGTCATACCTCTTAAAGCTCAGTGGCACAGCACCTGCTTGGCAAATGTGAGGTCATGAGTTTGATTCCTGGTCCCAAAGGGGGAAAATAAAGCTCCAGTAAGAAGACAGAGTTAACAGGATAATTCCTGCACAAAATCCTGGAGAAGGAGAGGAACAAGACGGGCAGGCTGGAGTGCCACTATTCCCTCTAGGGACGACCTTCCTCTAGACCCCAGCTCCTAATTCCGTCACCTCACAGAAGTGCCGCGAACTAGTGACCAGGCTTTAACCCACAAGCCTTTGTGGAGAGTCCAGACCTAAGCTACAGCAGTGGGAATCACTTAGGCCCAGAAGTCTTTGCTTCCTCAGTGAAGACAATTTCTACTCCTCTCAAAATATCATCTTGAAAGAGGCAGCATGAGCCCAACACTGAGGCTGCCAAGACTGACCGGCTGTGTAGGTGCAGATGCAGTGTAGATTCAAAGTGCCAATTTCAAGAATCAGAATCATTATTGTATTAGTTTTGTCCTTACAGCTCTACATAGAATTTGAGCTGCTCGCTCCAGATCTATTTTCCCAAAATTCAGCTTTAACCTGATTTTGGAAAATGCTTTTTTTTTTTTTAAAGAATGCATATATTTGTTTAAACAGGGTTTCTGATTCTTAGAAACAGATATTAAGCCTTTCTGGGACTGCCATTACTAGATTGTGTAGGTCAAATAGTCATCTTATTGGAACTTTGAAAAAATATACCAAAAAATGAAAATAATACTTCAATACAAATGGCTTGGCCACAAAGAAAAATCTTATACATATGAGTGTTTTTTACATAAAGGTAGTCACTTTTGCATGCAATCATATAATGTATTTACTAGTGATTTTTGGAAATAAGTGCCACAGAGCAAGTATCATCTAGTTCCCATCAACCCAGCAATCTCTAAACCAAGTGGCCACACCATGGGTTGAAGACTTCCACACACCTTAAATGTATCAAGATGTAGCAATATTTCTCATTGAAAGGCAATGACACTAACAGACTGTGTCAGTCCAGTCTCTCCTCCTTCAAAAAGACAACCTGAAACCACATTCATACCGAATGAAATAGCATAACCTACTAAAAAATCAGAATCCAGAAGAAAAAGATGAAAAGAAAGGTAGAAACCAGTTATGTCTCTAGAAGGCTGAGGCAGGAGGATGGGAAATTCAAGGCAGAACCGAGCATCTTATAAGACCCTGCTTGGAAAGAAAGAGAGAGAGAGAAAGAGAGAGAGAGAGAGAGAGAGAGAGAGAGAGAAAGAAAAAGAAAGAAAGAAAGAAAAGAAAGAAAAAAAGGAAAGAAAGAAAGAAAGAAAGAAAGAAAAAGAAAGAAAGAAAGAAAAGGAAGAAAAAGGAAGGAAGGAAAGGAAGGAAGGAAGGAAGGAAGGAAGGAAGGAAGGAAGGAGAAAGATGAAAGGATTGGGTGTGTGCTCAGTGTGAAGACCTGACTTCAGTACCCAGTTGTCATAGTTTATACCTGCTTGTCCCCGCCAAAGCTTCATATGCTCATGAGGGAGATGACTGAGTCACAGGGCCTTGGTACTTACCAGTAGATTAGTTCAAAATTAACTGTGACGTGGGCAGATGGAGCCTGGTTGGGAGGTGGACCACAGGGCCACGGCCTGGGAGAGCCTCTTCTTTTTTCCCTTAATTGCTCTTGGCTCAGGAGGTTTTAATTGGAAACAAGACTGCATTGGGCTTTGGAGGCCAGGCCATACGTGTTATACTTTGCAATTTGTTTATGTCCAGAGACTTTGCAGAACACTGAGATTAAGGGTGGCAGACAATTAATCTGGTAGAGGAAATTTCAAGGCACTGAAACATTCAGGCTATGGTTGGGTACTGTCGAGGGTGTTTGTTTGTTTGTTTGTTTTTTAGCTAGCTCTATGTTGTGAATCAACAGCAAACAGCCCAGAAGAACGATTTTAAAAGTTTTGAGTTTGGCCAGGAAGGATACTCCAGTAAAGTTGGGGCCTGCAAAGAGGCCGCAGAAGATAATTTGGTTGCTGAAAGATTAGCAATAAAAAGAAGCCAGGTACGTTGGAACAGGACCATAGGAAAAATGCCTTGAGGGAACGTGAGGAACCAGCAAGGTCCACCCTCTGGAGGCTACAAATTACAAAGGTGAAAGGCTTTGAGAAAAAAGCCAAGAGTGCCGTGCTGTGGAATAGCAGCAGCCTGGAGAAGGAGTCAGTTTCCAGGATTCAGTTCACTGTGTCGGCCGTCCAGGGACTCAGAGGCCTCTGCAACCACCGGCAAGCAGCAAAAGGGCTCGGCTACTTCTCCAGCTGGTGGGAGACCTTGGCGTCAGCCACATGGCTCTGGTTTTTGGCACATGCTGAATGCAAGATTTGTGCCGTTAGGGAAGCTTCTGCCCAGACTTCAGAAGAAAGTCAGATCAGTGTGCCCTCAAGACAGTGAGTAAAGCTGTGAGGGGTGAAGTCAAAAGTGCAAAAGAGACCTCAGGATGTTGGAGATGCCGGGAATGTCTGTAGAAAGCCACAAAGAATACGTAAAACGGACCCAAGAGAGACCATAAAGGCTATAACCACCGACAGCACCGTAGGAGCGGGGTCACCTAAAGCCTTTGGAGTTCACATCGCATCATAGTTTGCCCAGGGCACTGGACATGGAACTGTAGGACTCAGTGTTTGCCCTGCTGGGTTCAGTCTTGCTTTGGTCCTATTCCTTTCTGCCCTTCTATTTCTCCCTTTGGAACGGAAATGTTTATCTGTGCCCTTGAATGAATGTTCCAGTGTTTAACTTCTAACTTTTACAGCGGGTCACAGCTAAGAGTCAGCCTTAAATGTAAGAAAAGACTCTGGACTCAAACTTTTCAGCAATGCAGAAACTGTTAGGACTCTGGAAATTCTTAGAGCTGGGTTAAATGTGTTTTTAAATAAATGGGTGTGCTTGAGTCTTTTGGAGGGTTGGGACAGAATGTTACGGTTTGTATCTGGATGTCTGCCCAAAGCCTGGCACTCATAATTGGGGAGGTGATTTTTAAAAAATAAGGTAACATTTTCAGATTCCTAGCATTAGGACCTGATATCTTTGGGGGCTAACAGTCAGCCCACTGCACAAATGTCCTGCTAGCTGGAGGAAAGTTCCTATCAGCAGAACACCACCAACCACGGCTTATTTTCTGCTTTCGTCTTTTTCCATCCTCAGAAAACA
This sequence comes from Cavia porcellus, assembly GCF_034190915.1. NCBI lineage: Eukaryota > Metazoa > Chordata > Mammalia > Rodentia > Caviidae > Cavia > Cavia porcellus. The sequence continues at coordinate 16,764,575 of NW_026947501.1, read as the reverse complement.
TGTTTATTCCTGGGAAACTACAGAGAGTGATGCCTTACTGTTTGGATTATTGTAACAAAAATAACACAATAGGTGACTTAAACAACAAATTTATTTTTCACAGTTCTGACGGCTAAGGAGTACAATACCAAAGTACTAGCAGATTTGGCAACTGGGGGTCCATTTCCTGGTCCATACACCACTTTCTTCTTGGGCTCTCACATGACAGAAGATGGTAAGAGAGCTCTGTGGTCACTACTATCACTCACAAGGACTCCACCCACAAGACCCGATGGCCACTCAACACATGAGAGGCCTAAAATTTCAGCGGATGACTTTGGAACAGGCTATAAGCAGCTATTAAAAACAACGCTCTTATATAACAAAAAGAATTCTATTTTCTAAGGAACCAGTGTAGTAGTATTTGTGACTCATTCATAAAAATGTTTGTCTGCCATCAAGAAGCTGCTACAAAATTAAGTTAATGAGCAGCGGAGGTGGCAAAGCAATGCTTGAGAACACATTGTTTCATATCTCGCAGCATTACATTTCTCATAATTTGCAAACAGAAGATAAAAACTGTCAGCATTCACCGCTTGAGTCATTATCACCACCTTGCAAAAGTAGCCTGGGACCTTGGGACCTCGCCAAATGCCAGCGAACACAGTGGTGTCCAACTGTGTAATCCCAGAGCTCCTGGGATGCAGGACAAACACATTAACCATCAGGTCACGGGCAGTAGGAGGCCTTTTTGTGTTTTTCCTTTTTTTTTTTTTTTTTTTAATTTATTTTTTTCTTTTTTTTTTTTTTTTTTATTTAAGAGGAAAAAGAGAAAAACACAAAACAAACCAAAGCGGCGTAAGGGTACACGCAATACAGAACTACAAAACAAAACAAAACAAAAAACCATAACAGTAAGAAATTACCTGCTAGTAGATTACACACTATTTTCTTGAAAACAGTTCCTCAAATCACAGTATCAAAGAACACAAGGTGGACATTCAAACAGGGAGACTGCAAACAGCTGTGTTCAATGTTCCAAAAACATTGATAAAGTCAGCTATTTAACACCCCCAAACACACTTGCTGTTATATCCGTTAGAGCTCTTTTTCTTTTTTTTTTTTTTTTTCCCTCTCTTTTTTACAACAAAATTTACACATCTTGGATTTTATTACTCCTTAGTGCTTATTACTTTCTTTGGGGGGGGGGAAGAATACAGTCAAATATGGCAAAACAAAGCTGTCAGTCAATACCAAGGATAGACATAGCGCATGGTGTAGATCAGAGTACAAGTTTATCAACAATGGTTATCAACGTTGTCCCTTGTTTCCTTAAAAAGAATTGTCTATCTTATTAGATATTATAAAGTTGGACAAAACAGTAGAGAACAAGACCAATAAAACTTAGGCATTGTAAACATTACAGGACTTCCAAAGAAGACAATAGTCAAACCAGAATGGGTATCTTAGTGAATCTTATTGTCTTCAAAGTAGTTGCCCATGTCTTCAAACTTGATACTATCATATAGAATGGAACAGAGTCTAATCAGTCAAAACAAGATCGTGGGAGTACTACAGGACTTCAAAACAAGTTAATAGGAAATCGAAAAGAGTTACTATTTATATATCCTAATTTTTTTTGAATTTTTTCTTTAATTAAGACAAACATAAGAAATGACTAAATAATTTTTTTGAAACAATAAGGGGGAGATTGAGATAAAACAGGACATAACAATATAACAATAGAGGTCACAGCATGACTGTTTCAATAACCTAGTACTTCACCACCTTATAACCTGACTTAATAGTAGTTACCATAGTGTCTTTTTCCTTGAAATATTTGGGTAAAACTTCATATATTCTAGCTTCAAATATTTTCATATCAAGAAGCCCAGAATAAAGCCTTTCTAATTAATGAGTGAAAACTTTATAAGGCTTCAAGGCCACCTAATGGGGAATCATGATTACCACATATTTTTATATATTTGAATCATTACTTACATTAGGGAAACTATTCGGTATTCACACATGCGAGATTGATTTATTTCACTTATGAGTATGGTCTCAAGCTGCGCCCATTTATTGATAAATATCTCAATGTGATCCTTCTTTATAGCTGAATAATACTCCATTGTATAGAAATACCACAACTTTTTTATCCATTCCTCAGTTGATGGGCACTTGGGTTGTTTCCAAGATCTGGCGATTACAAATTGTGCTGCTATAAACATAGGTGCACATATATCACTGTGGTATGATGCTTTCAGTTCTTCTGGGAATATGCCTAGAAGTGGAATAGCTGGAATAAATGGGATTTCCAGTCCCAACTTTTTGAGAAATCTCCAGACAGATCTCCACAAAGGCTGTACCAGTCTACACTCCCACCAGCAGTGCAGGAGAGTTCCTTTTTCCCCACAGCCTCTCCAGCATTTGTTGTCGGTTTTCTTGATCCTGGCCATTCTTTCAGGAGTGAGATGGTATCTCAGTGTGGTTTTAATTTGCATTTCTCTAATGACCAATGATAATGAGCATTTTTTCATGTATTTATTTGCCATTTGCATTTCTTCATCTGAGAATTGCATATTCATCTCAGATGCCCATTTTTGGATTGGATCTTTGAATTTCGGAGGTCTGAGTTTCTTTAATTCTTTGTATGTTTTAGACAAGAGGCCCTTGTCTGAGAGAGAGTTCACTAAAATCTTTTCCCAGTTTGTGGGTTTTCTTTTCACTATGCTGGAGATTTCTTTTGACATGCAGAAACTTTTTAATAAGAAGTGGTCCCAGTTATTGATTCTGGGAAGTATTTCCCGTGCGGTTTGAGTCCTGTTCATGAATTCTTTACCTACTCCTATGTCTCCAAGGTTTCTACCTATTTTGTCTTCCAATAGATTTAGTGTTTCTGTTTTAATATTCAGATCTTTGACCCATTTACATTTTAATTTAGTACATGGTGATAGACATGGGTCTAGCTTTAGTTTTCGGCAAATGGAGAGCCAGTTTTTCCAGCACCATTTATTAAAGAGACTGTCATTCTTCCAGTGAACCTGCTTGGCTCCTTTATCAAAAATAAGGTGGTTGAGTGTGCTCGTAGTTGTGGTTGTATCTTCTAATCTATTCCACTGATCTTCAGCTCTGTTTTGATTCCAATACCATGTTGATTTTACTACTGTTGCTTTGTAGTATAACTTCAAGTCAGGGATTGTGATGCCTTCTGCTTTGTCTTTGCTGCTTAGAATTACCTTTGCGATTCTAGGTCTCTTCTGGTTCCAGATGAAATTTAGGAGTGATTTCTCTAGATCTATAAGGTATGTTGATGGTATTTCTATTGGGATTGCATTGAATCTGTATAACAGTTTTGGGAGAATGGCCATTTTCACAATGTTTGTTCTTCCTATCCATGAGCAAGGGATGTCTTTCCATTTTCTGAGATCATCTTCAATTTCCTTTTTCAGTGTATTATAATTTTCACTGTATAAGTCTTTCACTTCTTTCGTAAGAGTAATTCCTAAATATTTCATTTTTTTGCTTGCTAATGTGAATAGTCCAGTTTCTCTTATTTCCCTCTCTGTAATTTTGTTGTTCGTGTATAGGAATGCTATTGATTTCTGAGTATTGATTTTGTATCCAGCCACATTACTGAATTTATTTATTGTATCTAAGAGTATTTCAATGGAGTTTAGGGGGTCTTCTATGTAGAGTATCATGTCATCTGCATACAGTGATAATTTAACTTCTTCTTTTCCTATCTTTACCCCTTTTATTTCTCTTTCTTGCCTAATTGCTCTGGCTAGTACTTCCAGTACTATATTAAATAGGAGTGGTGATAAAGGACATCCTTGTCTTGTACCCGACTTTAAAGTAAAGGCTTTCAATTTTTGGCCATTTAGTATGATGCTGGCTGTTGGTTTGTCATAAATGGCCTTTATTATATTGAGGTAAAGACCATTTATTCCAATTTTCTGTAAAGTTCTTATCATGAATAAGTGTTGGACCTTATCGAAGGCTTTTTCTGCATCTATAGAGATGATCATGTGATTCTTATTTTTGGCTTTATTGATATGGTGGATTACATTTATTGATTTGCGTATGTTGAACCATCCTTGCATTCCTGGGATGAATCCCACCTGGTCATGGTGTATAATCTTCTTGATGATTTGCTGGATCCTATTTGCCAATATTTTATTGAGGATTTTTGCATCTGTGTTCATTAGGGAGATCGGTCTATAGTTCTCTTTTATAGTTGGGTCTTTCTCAGGTTTTGGTACTAGAGTAATATTTGCTTCCAGGAATGACTTAGGAAGGATTGCTTCCCTTTCAATTTCATTGAATAGTTTGAGGAGTGTCGGCATTAGGTCTTCTTTATATTTCTTGTAGAATTCTGCAGTGAATCCATCTGGGCCTGGGCTCTTCTTGGTGGGCAAGGACCCAATTACATCCTCAATTTCATTAGCAGAGATTGGGTTATTCAACAGTTTTATATCCTCTTGATCTAGCTTTGGTACTTCATATGCTTCTAAGAATCTGTCTATTTCTTCTGTGTTATCAAACTTTTGAGAGTAGAGGTTTTCGAAATAGGTGTTGATGATCCTCTGTATTTCTATTGGGTCTGTAGTGATTTCTCCTTTTTCATTTCTTATTGCATGAATTTGAGCTTTTTCTTTCCTTTTTTTAATAAGGTTGGCTAGGGGCTTATCGATTTTATTTATTCTTTCAAAGAACCAACTCTTTGATTCGTTGATTCTTTGGATTGTTTTCTTAGTCTCTATTGCATTGATTTCTGCTCTGATTTTTATAATTTCCTCTCTTCTTTTGGCTTTGGGCTTGACTTGCTCTTCTTTTTCTAGCTGTTTGAGGTGTAGCATCAAGTTATTTATTTGTATTCGTTCTGTTTTCCTGATGTGGGAACTCAGTGCAATAAATTTTCCTCTCAGAACGGCTTTCATTGCATCCCACAGATTCCGGTAAGTTGTATCTGCATTTTCATTTTCTTTTAGGTATTGTTTAATTTCTTCTGTGACCCACTGATTACTCAAGAGTGTGTTATTTAGTTTCCATGTGTTTGCAGAATTTTTGCAGTATCCTTTATCATTAATTTCTAATTTCAGAGCGCTATGATCCGATAATATGCAAGGGATGATTTCAACTCTTTTGCATTTGCTTAAATATGTTCTGTGAGCTAATATATGGTCTATTTTAGAAAATGATCCATGTACTGCTGAGAAGAATGTGTATTCTGATGTTGTTGGGTGGAACATTCTGTATATGTCTATCAAACCCATTTGTTCACAGGTGTGATTCAGTTCTGTTATTTCTTTGCTCGTTTTCTGTCTGGTTGATCTGTCCCTTGGTGTCAGTGGTGTATTAAGGTCTCCTGTTACAATTGTGTTACTGATAATTTGAGTTTTCATTTCTGTTAATAATTGTTTTATATAACTGGGTGCTCTGGAGTTTGGTGCGTATATATTTAAGATAGTTATCTCTTCCTCTTGGAGTTTTCCCCTTACGAGTATGTAGTGACCTTCTTTGTCCTTTATGGTCATTGTTGGTTTAAAGTTCACGTTGTCTGCAAACAGAATGGCTACTCCTGCCTTTTTTTGGATTCCTGCTGCATGAAGAATTGTTTTCCATCCTTTGACTTTCAGTCTGTGAGTATCTTTCTGGGTTAGATGGGTTTCCTGTAAACAGCATATGGTTGGATTTTGTTTCTTGATCCATTCTGCTAGTCTGTTTCTTTTGATTGGTGCATTGAGACCATTTACATTAATGGTTATTACTGTTAAATGCTGGTTAATTGTAGGAATGTTATCTCTCTGCTGTTGCATCTTTATCTTTCGGTTCTGTTTAATTATTTGCTTTGCTTAGTGGTTTTTTCCTTTGTGTATCTAAACTGTCTTTCAATATTTTTTGCAGGGTTGGTTTGGTGTTCATGAAGTTCTTCAGCTGTTCTTTGTCATGGAAGTATCGTATTGCACCATCTATTTTGAATGATAGTTTTGCAGGATATATCAGTCTTGGTTGGAAATCATTTTGCTTTAGGATCTGGAATACTTCACTCCATGCTCTTCTTGACTTTATCGTTTGTGCTGAGAAGTCTGCTGTGATTCTGATAGGTTTTCCTTTATAAGTGATTTGTCTTTTCTCTCTGACAGCTTTTAATAATCTATTCTTGTGTTGGATTTCTGGGATGGTGACTATTATATGTCTGGGTGTAGTTTTATTTTGGTTATGACTGTTTGGAGTTCTATATGCTTCACTGATCCTGATGTCAGTTTCTGATCTCATGCTTGGGAAATTTTCAGCTATTACTTCTCTAAATATCCTCCTGACATCCTTCATGTTGTCTCCCTCTCTTTCATTAATCCCTATCATTCTTATGTTATTCTTCTTTGCATCGTCTTGCAGTTGTTGAATTGTTGTTTCCTGGTTCCTTGTTATTTTCAAAAGATCTTTCCTTTCCTGTTCACTAGCTGCAATCCTGTCTTCAAGGTCTGAAATTCTATCTTCACTTTCATTAAGGCGGTTTTTACAACTTTCAGTGGAGTTTTTTATTTCCTGTATATCTCTGTGCATCTGCATTATGTATTCTGTTTGTTTCTTATATTGCTCGTCTAGGGATTCTATCTTTTTGTTTAGTTCCTCCAATTTTTTATCTGTGTTTTCTTTAGATATATTTAGAATCTCTTTCATTTCTTTTATCATTTCTTCTTTTATCTGGGAGATTATTTCGAGTTTGAATTTCTTTAAAGCTTCCTGGAGTTGCTTGTCAATTTCAGTAGCTATTGTGTCCGATATATGAGGTGAATGGGATATATTTTCTTCTATATACATCGCTCCTAGGGTTTCTTGAGATGGGCTGGAGGTTTGAGGTTGTAATTTGGTCTTTCGTTTTGTCATTTTCCTATATTTCTATGTTTCAAGTGTTATTTGAAAGCTTCCTCAGGATCTGTTGAAAATCCCCTTCTATGTTTGGAGCTACTGGGATTCTGGCGCCGTGCTACTCCAAGCCATTAGGCCTACAGAACCAGTGGCCCTCCTCTGCCTGCTCAGAACTCCGCAGTTCCAGACAAGCTGGGCCTCAGGGACACTGTGCGCCCACCTGCCCCTTGGAAGCTCCACAGTTCTTCAATCGCAGCCGGGTTAGGGTACTCACCACAGGCCGCAGTGCTTCAGGAACCTGTGGACCCTCCCTGGTTGCAGAGATATCCACAGTCCTCCAGACACGCAGAGAGGCCGGTGAGGGCACCCCAGATCTTCCCAGCTCCTCCTCTGCAAACCTATGGCCAGGCGCGGCAGCTAAACAGGCTGGGCTAGGCTGGTAGTGTGGGCCAGCCCACCTATCGGGAGCTCAGCAGGTCTCCAAATGAAGCCGGGAATGGGGAGGCTGATGTGGAAGCCTCAAACCCACCTCTCCCCTTCACTGCACCTGGAAGCCTGAGGGAACTCCAGCAGACTGGGCGCAGATATCCAGAGTCCTCCAGATACGCAGAGAGGCCAGTGAGGGCACCCCAGATCTGCCCAGCTCCTCCTCTGCAGACTTATGGCCAGGCGCGGCAGCTAAACAGGCTGGGCTAGGCTGGTAGTGTGGGCCAGCCCACCTATCGGGAGCTCAGCAGGTCTCCAAATGAAGCCGGGAATGGGGAGGCTGATGTGGAAGCCTCAAACCCACCTCTCTCCTTCACTGCACCTGGAAGCCTGAGGGAACTCCAGCAGTCTGGGCGCAGAAATCCAGAGTCCTCCAGACACGCAGAGAGGCCAGTGAGGGCACCCCAGATCTGCCCAGCTCCTCCTCTGCAGACCTATGGCCAGGCGCGGCAGCTAAACAGCGTGGTTTTCCTTTTTATCAGTACCGGGATCGAACTCACGACTGCCTGCTTGCAAGGCAGGCACTTATGCCACTGAGCTAAATCTCCAGCCCCCAGTAGGAAGCCTTTTTGAAATTTGGTTCAGAAGCCCAGAATTTAAACTTGCTCTGCATTTTGCCTTCTTAAACAGAAAAATAAGCACCCTACATTTCATTCAAAAATATTTTTACAACTTTTTTAGTGGGAAAGAATATTATGAGTTATTTAAACACATTTAATAATGAGTTATTTACACCTTTCATCAGTGTTGTCACACTTTTTATATTAATATTTTAGTCTTGGTAAAAAATCATTCTGTAGTAATATATTTTATTTAGGAAATCAGGTCATAGAAAAGAATGAATTGAATGAGTCTCATGAGTCTTTTCATTTAAAATAGACTTGGAGGAATAGTTTTATTTTCTTTCACACAATAATTTTTTAAAAATCTAATTGGAGTAAAGGGATGCAATACAGGTGCAGAACAACCATGGAAAGGTCACAGAACTCTTTTCCCAGGCTACCAAGCACTGCTCCAGCGCCTTCCTCTGGAACGGTGGGGGCGCCCCAGAGATCAAGGTTTGATTTCTTTCCAAAACTGCGGGGGAGAAATAGGTTCCATCCGACTGCGAGTGTTCAGCTGCATTTCTTTCCTTCTCCAGCAGGTGGCAGTAAGCAAGTGCCAAAACGCCAGAGAGAATTATTCATAGCCAAGGCCAGAGAGGCAGGAATATTTAACATTCTCAATATTAAGTGCCATCCTTTAAAATATTTAAATTTCGTTTAGACTGACATAAGGGCTGCAAAAGGCCCTGGGAATTTTGAGCAATGACGACAAAAGCAAGGCATCCTAAAAATGTAATAACAATAAACTCTTCAATTTAATGATTTTTTAAAAAGTCTTAGATGATGCCTCGGGCAGGGCCACTGTGACACAGACAACATGGTCTGCAGATGATCCCAGGAGATAATTCTGGGCTCCCAGACAATGAACCAGCCGTAATCAGGACCTTTCTGTTTCTCTTAAATTCTGCTTCCCACGGCACAGGTGGCTTTCTCCCCGCAGCAGCAGTGACTGTGACTTCCTGCAGACATGCAGCGAGTCCAGTGTTGGGGTAGCTGGCTTTCTCAAATAACTCCTAACAGCTGGCACTTAAACCCAGACAACCTGACACCAAGTCGCGTGTGTGGACTCACTGACGAGGATGTCCACGCTTTAGTCTTGACACTTTGTTCTCTGACCAAAGCGGAGGAGTGTCCCTGTGCTGGAATGCTCACTGAAGACGTGTCCAGCAGGCCCACCAGGTCCCCTGTGCCTTCTCTTGCTGGCCTTGGCTTGTAAATTCCCCAGCAAAACCCGTGCTTTGTCTGGGATGCAGTGAATTTGCCTGGCTGTTCAATAAACGCAGGCTTTGAGTCCTTTCTAGACAATGAGGGTTCCTTATGCCCCTGGGGTCTCCCCACTTAACCTTTTGGGTACCCAACAAGGTATAGAATGAGGCAGCAAGCCTTGTAACTGCGAGAAGGCAAGACCACAGTCTGCTTTTCAGTGGAATTTTCAAGCATTTTAAAGGTGTCACTTGAATTTGGTATGAAACTTAAGAAATTTATGCTGTTTAATTCTCTAGGAGTTTGTCTTGTTTCTACAGAGGGGCTGCTCTGTTGCCCAGGCTGATCTCAAACTTGAGAGCCTCCTGCCTTCGCCTCCTCAGTAACTGGAACCATAGACACATGCTGTCCTGCCTGGTCTCATTTTTCTGTACTTGTATTCGGTATCATCGGTGTAGGTGATTATAATGTGGAATTGGACATTTTTTTGCTCCACACATCTACGGCAACATCCAGGCTTGCTGAGTTTCCCCCTTCCTAGGGATCTGATGGAAACCACTACAGAAAACAAACCGTCCATTCTGACACCCATGTAGCCTTCCGTGCTCCAAAATTAACGAATACTTTATCAACTATGCAGACACCAAGCGCTATAATTTCAACATATGTTTGTGTAAACAAAATCTTTTTATCTTTTGCTTACCCAACTAATGACAAAAAAAAAAAAATGAGCAGAGAGTAGGTCTCTAAGGTTAAATGACAGAAATTCCTGTTATACCAACAAGCAAAAAGAATTATTCTCTCAGGGGCTGGGGATTTAGCTCAGCAGCATAAGCACCTGCCTTGCAAGTAGGCGGTCGTGAGTTCAATCCCTGGCACCGATAAAAAGGAAAAAGACCAAAAAAAAAAAAAAAAATTGCTCTCTCTCTTGTAGTTACATATATATGCGTGTGTATTTGTATGTTTGTTTGTTGCTAAGACAAAAATATTTAATGAATATGCTGATAAAACTAGCAAAAGAAACATAATATGACTTTATTGGTTTATATTTCAGCTACAAAGTTGGCAAACCTCTGTCACACAGTGTCCACTCACCGAGTATTAGAAGGGCTTTACAGCTGCTTTGGTTACTGAACTGAAGCCGGGGCATTTTGGGGATAGGGATTGCACACGTGAGCTCTTTTATCACAGATGACCTCAGCAATAAGAAAAGAGCCAAGAAAAAGGAGATACAAAGCCAGCCAAGCGTCCTAATGTACAAATAGTGCTTTTTGTAACCAACCACCTCCGCATTGCACACAGAGAAAGGAGCATTCATTTGGGAGACGCCCGTCAGCACATTATTGCTGCATGTGATGGAGGTGTGTGTGCGTGTGTGTGTGTGTGTGTGTGTGTGTGTGTGTGTGTAGAACTTAGAGCTCAACTTATTTTCCAGTCACACAGGTGACTAAATTTCACAAATTAACATTGATAATCTTCCTAAATATAAGATGACATGGTATTTTTAATGTTTTTTTTAATTTCTAAAACTTATCATACTATATGTTTGACTAATTTTTAAAAACAAGAAATTAGACTTTCAGATGAAACAATAGCTGAAAACCCATTTCCATGGGTGATTTTCTATTTGAAAAAGATAAATATAGTCTCATACTTAAAAAAAAGGTCATGTCGGTTGGTCATAGTGATACATTTATGCAATCCCATCACTCTGGGTGACGGAGGCAGGAGGGTTACAAGTTTGAGTGCAGTCAGGGCAATTTAGTGAGAACTTGTCTCAAAATGAAATGAAAAATGGGACGGATGTAGCTCAGTGCAAAGGAGCGGGGTCCAGTCCCAGTCCATCACCAAAAAAGAAAAGAAAAGAAAAAGTGTAAACACAAGTAAACCTGTGAACTTTAGTAACAATTTTAAGAAGTAATAGCTATCTATATGCATATGGGTTATTTTTTTTCATTTATTAGCTTACTGTTTGACTTACAAATGGAATCAGACTGTTTTGTAACCTCTGTTTTCCACTTAACAATCTATCCTGGACATTTTTCTACCCATTCATTTTAAAGATTGCGTGGTATCCTAATACATGACTATCATTATGCTAACACATCCCATATTTATGGCTGTTTGCATTGTTTTCAATCCGTTGCTTTTCCAAAAATGCTGCAATAAATATCCTGTACATATGCTTTTTGCGCCCATGAATGATTATTTGCATATCAATCACAAGAGGTAAAATTGATTATTTGAACAACCTGAGTGCTTAGATTTGTGTGTGTGTGTGTCTGTGTGTGTATCTCACTATGCAGGTCAGGGTGGCCTTGAACTCATGACAATTCTGCCTCAGCCTCCCAAGGGCACCAGCCTAGTGCTTAAATGTAACAGTTACTGCCTGAAAGGCCCTTGGTAAGGTCAAACCACGTTCTGTTCTTACATAAACACTGCCTCGGGTAAGGCGGTGATTTTTCTGGATTTTGTTAGCTGGGAACTCTTTCTTTGGAAAAAATCCTTCTGAGAATCCAGGGTGCAGAATAGAAGGCTTCACTTCTCCTGTGCAAGCGGCGCAGGGCCGGGGCAGCCTCCTGATCCTGATCCTGGGAGGCTCCTTGCTTCCTGACATAACGCAACTTACATATATTTGACTGGCTGACCGAAAGTAACGACCTAAGACCAAAAAGTTATTATAAAATTTCTAATTATATCCCCGTTTCTGACATAATTTTCAATAATTTGGTCCCACCCCTTTATATGTGTGCTTTCATTTCTTTTCCTTTTAAGGAGTGTCTGAGTGAATTCTGCTCCTTGTTGGTAGTAAAATGATTTTCATCTTTGCTTTTTTTCTTTTTCTTTTTCTTTTAGGACTGAGGGTTGAACCGAAGGCCATTGCTCTAAGCTACTTTTCCTGCCATTTTTCAGAACAAGTTTTCCCTAAATCCCCGAATTTCCCAGACTAGGTTCCAATTTATAATCTTCTGTCTCAGCCTCCGGAATGCCAGGGTTACAGGTGTGGCTGGCCCTTCATACCCTTCCTGTTTGTCTTAATGGTACTAAGTGTGTGATAACTGGACTTGCTGTCTAGTAACACCACGCTCACATTGTGTTTCACATTTTAATAAGAAATAATTGTATAATAAAAACAATTGTATAATACGAATTCACCAACACAAGTAATGACTGCCAATAGCTTAACTGAAACACTTGGCTAATCACATACCATAGTTCAAAAATTAACTCATTAGCTGATGCATAAAAACCTGCACTGAAAGGGGAGTTAAATCTGACTGCATAGATGGAGAAGCACAGGCAGTTAGAATTTGAAATTCCCACATACAAGACGGGATCAGATACGGTGAATGTTTAAATTTAAAATTTTTTTATTATAATGAAAGATACATTGCTATTAATCACCTTCAAAATATTTGCTTGGAACAAAATTACCTTTTTGTTCTTGTCATTTTGTAAATTGATTTGGAAGTTGTCTTTTGTATCTTTAGTTGGGCTGTCCTGGCTGCCTTGATCCACAGTGTCTAACTTCGTGGTCATTATTATGTTGGGGAAAAGCCAAAAGTTGCGTGGTGTCAGACTCCGTGAGTAATGTGTCTAAGGACACACAGTAGTGATTTCATGATCCTGCTTTTCTGTTGGATGGTGCTTGGAACGGCATTCACCACCATGCATTCACCATATTGCATTCATATTGCATATTTTTCATTAAACCTTACAAAGACACTCACAAAAGAGGACTTCTAGAGCTGCTTCAGAAAGAGGCAAAATGATGGGATAAGTGTACTCCAAACAGGAAGAATATCTTGAGGGAATTAATGAGAATGTATCTTTTAATGTAATACATTTTTTAAAAGGGCTGGGAATATGGCTCAGTGGCACAGCATCCGCCTCCAGCACAAGGGCCTGAGTTCGATTCCCGATACACTCCCCAAATTTTTTTTAGTGTAAATGTACACTATATGTTTTGATCATTGAAGGAACTCTGCAGTCACTGTGTCCAATGGTTTAGTAGTTCCAATTTTTTTCTTAATAGTTTTGCCGGACTTAACAGGTCTCTTTTTTTCAGGAACACAATGGATGGAGGGGCACCAGGAGAAATATATGAATGTCCATTAAGGCTGGAAAACACAGTAGATGCCCCTTCTCGAGTCTGCATTCTGGACCTATGCATCAGTGAGATTCCTGAGGCCTCCAGATGTTCTAGGAGAAAGTGAGGCTCTCACTCTCTTTCCCAGCCTTACCACTTTTATTTTATTTTATTGTCAGATTGAAGAGAAATCATGCAAGGTTTATGTCAAGGTCACTTCACACAGGCATAATTAGACATTATTTTTAGCCAATCAGGTATTGGCTCTCTTTTGGTAATTGTATAATGCCTTTTAGAAGCATCCAGGGATTCTGGCTTTTAAAGACAAGAATGAAACACATTTGACTGTCTAAAAGGAACAGGTCTTTAGCCTCAATCAGATGCTTATTGTGAGGAAAGGGGGGGGGAGCTGGTGGGAGGACCCGTGCAAAATGCTAGAATGATTTTTTTTAATACATTGATTCAGCAAACGGTGAATTCCTATAAAGCAATGTGCTTGCTATCAAGGAGGTACAAACTGTAAATCATTGTCATTGGGAAAGGATGGAGAAGTTATTTTTGGAAAGGAGTGAGGGTCACAAAAATTTTCAAACTGGAAAGAGGAAAAGCAAAACTAAGTCAGATGTTCTTGATTCCCCAGAAAAATACGAGGTTTGGTCACCTGCTAACATACGGTGTTTCCTGAGAACAGGAAAAAATGGAACAGCGATGGGAGACTGCACAGAGAATCAGGAAAGGCAAAGAACAAACCGTGGTACCTCAGTTCACCAGCTTCCTTTGTTCTGTGACTTTGAAGATGATGGCCACATTCGTGTTTATGTAGGAAACATGGCCACAGTGGTGTTTGTCCCCGATGCAGTTTACAAACAAAAACCAAATTTTGCCAAACACTTTGTTTTTGTTTTTCTGTGTGTGTGTCTTTTTGAGACAGGCTTTTGCTGTGCGTTCAGGCTGGTCTCGAGCTCACGTGGTGGGCCAGGTTGGTCTTGGCTTGCAATGATTTTCTTACCTCAACCTCCCAAGTGCTGGCATTCAGGCATGTGCCACCAAACCCAGCTCAAACATTTTGATTTGAGAACCAAAACCTCAAAACAGCGATCTATTCCTCCTTCTCTTTCTTTGTCATCCCTCAACACTGACCAGTGACAGTGGGGATTGTGACCCCCAGTTGAGCACCACGACTGCTGAAGGTGGACGTGGCCTCCGCCCTGCAAGCCTCGCCGCAGTGCCTTTCACTCTCCTCCAGTGTCTGCCGGTGCTCTCCTGGTCCCGCACACACGCCTTTGGCTTTCCCACCTCTGTGCCTTCGCTCCAGGAAAGGCCCTTTGCTCACTTTCTTTCTCAAATCCAAGCTTCCCCTGCTTTCCCGGCCTTGTCCGGCACCTGCCAGCGCCCGCCTGCTGGCCTGTCTGGAGCCATCGCATGTTGCTGTTACATACTGGCAAGCACTCCATTCTTCGCAGCTCACCTCGCCTCGCTCAGACTAAGTCCTTAATCTTTTATGAATGAATGATTTAGCTAAATCATTACAATTTAATTTTACTCACATCAAAGGGCAAAGTGCAGTCCCTATAATCTCCAGGTATATTAGATTAATATACCAAACGAGGGAAACTGTGGAACGCTCTCCGCCTAGAGAAAAACACGGCTTTCTTTTTTATTGTTTGAACAACTTTAATGGAATGATTCAAATTAAATCATGATTATTCACTAAAACGGTTTGCTTCTAAGATTTGTTTGCATATAGTATTTTTACAGTGGCTGGTCAACATGAAATTTCCATGGAAACAGATCACACACGCTGGAGAAGAAAGGAATTGAATTGTGTTTGAGCTTCATTTTGTCATCTCCATGGAGCTGTTTGTGCTCAATATTTGACTGTTCAGGGAAACTGTAATTTAAAATCACCTAAGTAAAGACCTAGTATTTAATCCTTTTAAAATAGAAATATTTGCCATCATTTAAAACATTTTATTAATGTGTGGAGATATTATAAATTTTAATATTTCTTGAGTTATGCTCTAATTTCAGAAAATAAATGTTCTTTTTGCCTCTCTGCTAGTGCAGAAAAGAAAAAGAAATTAAAAGCTCAGCATGGGAAAGGTGGTGTTGCTATTTTTAGTCGGCAGATAAAATAATTTATTCTGTTTATACTAAAAACCCTCTAATCTACATTTATCTGTCTTTTGATAATCTATCTAACAATCTTGCTTCCAAATATAACAAATGAAAAAGGGCAGTTTAAGATACACGTCCAGAGACCATGAAATGAAAATGTTTTTCATTCACAAAATGGTGCTGTAAATCTTTATGAGTAAATGTATTTTTTTCTTAAACCTTGTAAAATTTTTTTTTGCATTCCCCTAAACACATGAAAACCTTGTAAAAATTTAACAAAGAATTTAAAATGGTTAGAAATACTGTATTCTGAAAATTATCCTTCTTTGATGTCTTTGTAAATTGTTTGTAGTCATCTATTAAAATAACTCAAAATGGTCAACAGCCATCAGAAACACAACTAGATGTTCTTTGGATTCTCCTATACTTATATAGCAATTGTGAACTATCATCTTTACATTTCAGTAAATATAATCGTAACCAATGTAATGGGAAAATAGAAAAAAATTCCAAAAGCTATATGTACTTTTTATTAAAAATGTGCACATAGACCAGGCATGGTGGTGCATGCTTGTAATCACAGAAGACGAGGCTGAGGCAGGACAATTGCCATGAGTTTGAGGACAGCCTGGCCTACAAAGTGAGTTCAAGGCCAGCCTGAACTGCATGAAACCCTGACTCAAAAAAGATGAAAAATAAAATAAAGAGGGCCGAGGATTTAGCTTAGTGGCATAAGTGCCTGCCTGGCAAGTGCTAGGTTGTGAGTTCAATCCCAGGTACCAAAAAAGAAGAAAGAAAAGAAAGTTAACGAGGATACGCACACCATCTGTGTGGTCTGTCTTTCCTTTGGATTCTTTCTCCAGCCTCCTCTGTCCTCCGTGCCCTAAGGTTAGATCTATCTGAACTGCAACCCGGCTCCTTCTCACTCTGGTTTCTAGTTGGATGCAGTAAGTGTGGGCTGGTAGTTGCAGGAAACTGGCAGGGAAGTGGAGAAGAGACATGTATTCCTCTGGCTCCCTCTCTGCAGCTTAGCACAGGTCCACTGCTAAGAGCCCGAGCTTGTGTCCTCACAACACATCGCTCCCTCGGGGCTTAGCTACCACCCATCCCTTTTGGAGTTGAAAGGTGCAGAGGGCTCCTGCCTTTCCTAGCCCTTTGGAAAGCCCTATCGCATCCCTCCTCATTTTGTGCAAACCTTGGCTTTCAGAATAGCCCATTATTAAACTCTGCTTTCTTGTTTAGGTTGAGGGTGCCATCTGTTCCTGGATCCTGACAGACACGGATGGTATTGACTTCAGACATGTAATCTCAGAAGGATGATTTTCTACATTGCAATCGGGCCATACAATAACATTCATGTTATGGAGGCATTGCTTTGTTTATGAACCATCTTACAACTATACCTCCCCTATCCCTTGTTCCCCGGTCCTCCAAGTCACCCAGGAGCCGCTCTGTTCTCCTTCTGGATTGGTGAGTAGCATGGAAATGGTCCTTCTTTGCATCTTGGGTGTATTCATGAACAGTAAGTCTGCCGTCTTCCTTGAAGAACCAGTGTGTGACTGGTTACTGCTTCCAACTCCAGCTCCCTGCTGGGTCTGGATCTCAGTCTTGTTAATCTAGCCATCCTCTCCCCAGAGCTGTGCTTTTTTCCCCCAGTGTCATTTTGTGGCCGGTGGCTCCCTGATGCTCAGATGAATGACCATGTCACTCACTGTTTCTGGCTTGCTCTTAAACTTGAAAACTGTCTCAAAAATCCCTTCTGTTACGTTACCCTTGTCTCTCAGATTAGAATCATACTGACTGATTCTCCTGGAATTTTCCACTTTGGGGATGATGCCTACTGGATGAACTTGTTCCCCAGTTTCCATGCCTCCTTATATGAGCTACTAGGAGTTGGAGTGTGGGGTATTTAATGGCCAAGGTTACACTCAGTGCAAATGGAAGTGCGAATGGACAAGATAGTGTGTAAACTAGAGAATGCTTTCTAAAAAGCCAACATGAGCACACTTTAGTTCACTAGTAAGTTTGGGCTGGCCTAGATCTCACTTTGTAGCCAACCCAAGCTGGCTTTGAACTCACAGCAATCCTGCAGCCTCAAGATTTTCAAATGTGGAATCAATCTTACATTCTTAAAATATAAATCCTACTTGGTCATGATGTGTCCTTAAAAAGGTATTGGTTAGATTTAATTTGTTAATATTTTGTTGAACATTTTTGTTATGTAATGAGGAACATTAATCTGTAGCTTTCTTGTAATGTCTTTGCTTTGGCATCAGGGTAAATAATGGCTTCATAAAAGATGCATCCCCTCAGTTCTCTTGGTACCAGGGATCAAACTCACGATCTCACACTTGCCAGGCAGGTACTTGTGCCACTCAGCTAAATTCCTGGCCCTAATAACACATGTTCTTGGACTGGGGATATAACTCAGCGGCACCAAAAAAAAACAAAAACAAAAACCATGTTATCTTTTCTTGCCTATTCTATTTTGGTAAGTTTTGAGTAAGTTGTAGTTCTCGAGCAATTGATCCTTTCGATCTATGTTGTTGAGCTTAAGTGTATACAGTTTTCCATATTTGTTCATGCTTTTTTGGGGGGATTCTGTTTCTAGTTGGTTTGTTGAAGTCAATTACACTTATGAGCTACTAGGAGTTGGTACCAAGAGAACTGAGGGGGGTGCATCTTTTATGAAGCCATTATTTACCCTGATGCCAAAGTCAATTACACTTAAAGTTATTATTTATATTTTGGGGGTTTGAGTCTACCATTACTTGTTTTTATTTTTGATACCTGTGGTTTTCATCCTTTTGTTCATCCTGTTTTGTGCTTTTTTCTTCTTTATTTGAACATTTAAAATAATATATCTATGGAGATTTTTACGGTACCTGTTTCCAGTAGCTGCTCTAGAGAAAGGAATGTTTAACTGTTATAGCTTGTATCCGGATGTCCCCCAAAGCTTCATGTAGTTGTAGGTAAGGCTTTTCACAGGTGGCTGAATTGAGAGTTTATATTGCTGGGACCGAGGACATGATGCTGGGATTGGTTCATGGGGCAATGCTTGGATTAAGGATGTGTGATTATTAAATTAGCCCATTGATTGGTTGGTACCTGCTCTAAACTACTTAGCCTAGGGAGAATATAAAAGAGGAAGAAAGAAGCTGCTATGGTCGCTTGTCTTTTGTCCCTTGTAACTTCTGTCCTATGTCTGCTATAAACTATTTCTCCACTGTGATGCCACCCTGCCTTGGAGCCAGCAGACTATGGACTAACGCCTCTACCAATGAGAGCCAAAAAAACCTTTTCTCCTCTGACTTGGAGTATTCAGTATTGTCTCAACAATGAGAAAAGTAACTAAGACAGTAACTCTCACTGCCTATTTAAATCTGTATTTACCACTATTAGTGGAATGTAAAAATATTACTGCTCCATATCACTTCTAATTATATAACGTCACTAACCATTGACACCCCCACTAGATGCTCTCAACCATCAAACATCTTTTAAACAAAACAAAAGGAAAAAAGTAATTTACTGAAATTACCCGTATATTTACCATTTTAATTACTCTTTAGTGAAATTGAGATGGAAGCAATGCTCCCAAATCATTCCTGGAAGCAAGCATTACCTTGTCACAGAACTAGAGATGGACCTGACTAAGAAAGAGAACTACAGGCCAGTCTCCCTAAGGAACATAAATGCAAAAATCCTCAATAAGACACCGGCAAACAGAATGCAGCAAATTGTCAAGATTACACACCATGATCAAGTAGGATTCATCCTAGGAATGAATGGTTCAACATACACAAATCAATAAATGCAATACACCATTTTAACAGAGCCAAAGACAAAAATCACAGATCATTTCAATAGATGCGAAAAATCATTTAACAAGGTCCAACACCAATTCATAATAAAAGAAAAATCTACAAAAAATTGGAATACATAATCTTTACCTCAATCTGATAAAAGTCATCTGTGACAAACCAACAACCAACAACATACTAAATGGACAAAACCTGAAAGCTTTCACTCTAAAATTAGGAACAAGACAAGGATGTCCACTGTTTCCACTCTTATTGTCCTGAAAACATTAGTCAAAGTAATTATACAAGAAAGAAACAAAAGGAATAAGGACAAAAAAGGAAGAAATTAAATGATCTTTATTTGAAAATGCCAGGATAGTCTACATAGAAGACCCCAAAAACTCTTGCTGTGGTGGCACATGCCAGTAATCCCAGCACTTGGGAGGCTGAGGCAGGAGGATCGTGTGAGTTTGAGGCCAACCTGTGCTATAGAGTGAGACTGTCTAAATAAAGGCTCAATCTGTCAACCTCACAGCCAGTCCTGACTCACCCAATCCACCCACACCCAAACTCCATCCTAGACCATTAAATCCAACCAGTTATTTCTCCAGCCCTTAAGCGAGGCTGAGCATTCTAGAATCTCTTATGGGGAGACACAGGGCAACTCTCAGGAAACAGCTTTAAAAGAAGAGACCACCAGGGTGGCACAAAACTACTGTCATATTCATACAACAATGGCTTTAATTGACATTATTTTACTTGATCAAATGCTGAAACTGGGGTTGGCAACTAATTTGGTTAAAGTATCAGTGCCAAAATAAATATAATTTAAAATAATCCCACCTAAGACTGTGGCTTTTATGTGGCCCATTTTATACTACTGACTCATATTTGATTGTGGAAAAGATATGTCTTAATTAACCTTACCTCTTATAATTCCAAGAACTTTGAGCCCTGCAAGGCCAAGTGATTGTTTGTTCCAGAGAAAGTCTGGCTAAAGCGTAGTGTAAAGGAAATGAAAGCAGAACCTTAGTCCCAGTAAAACGCTGCTGGGACTGCACAAGATGTTTCGCTAAGATGTGTTCAAAAGAACGGAAATCGTGAAGGCCAGATTACCCAAAGATGGTTGCTGGGAGAGTTAAACAATTAAGTTCTCACCTATCCTGTCCTCCCATTTCCTACTTTTACTTTTTGTAAAGACTTTAATAAATAGCCAGAAAAAACTACCATCAAGGCTTTAGTCCTAGAGACTGTGACCACTGATCTCATAACTTTGTCACTCTCACGTTTCACAGGCCACACCTCATTTTTGGGCGCTGTCACCTAATAGAAACCAACATTTGGTGAATTCTGAGGTGTCTCTCCTGCTTATGATTATGCAACCGAAATCACACAGTAACGTGACTCGTTCTGATGAGCAGAGTGAGAATGAACAGGATATATGTCAACTTCCTGGGAGGAGCTTTGCAAGCCTGTGGTTCACTGTGTACTGTCCACTGAGTACTACCCAAAAGACTACCGCTGAGGGATTCCCAACATAACCTGGGCTTTGACATGGATGCTGTGACTTCTGTCTTCATGAGATTTAGCTATTACAAGATTTCTAGGGGCTGGAGATTTAGCTCAGCGGCATCAGCGCCTGCCTTGCAAGGAGGCAGTCGTGAGTTCGATCCCTGGTACCGATAAAAACAAAAAAGACAAAAAAAAAAAAAAAAAAAAAAGATTTCTGTGGATTCTTACCTCTCTTATGACTCCTACAGACTGTAACCAATTGAGAGGACTTAAGTCTTTACTGCTAAGGCACGTATGTGTATCTATGAGGAATACGGTCCATGGCTCCCCAGTTGATGCCTGAGCCCCAGTATTTTTTTCCTATGCATACATACTGTGATAAAGACCATCTACTATCCTAAAGATCATCTATTATGCACAGTGAGAGACTAACAATAATAGAACATATAATATGCTATAAAAAAGTTAGCCAATGTGGTCTCTCAAAATACTGTCGGTTCTCACCTTTCTTGTGCTGTGAGATGATTTACAATTCCTATGTGATGAGGGGAAGTGAGGCGGATGACTAAGCAATTGTCACACCTTTCAGCTGTAACTTGCAGTACGAAGTGTGACAGCAAAACCAGCATGAATTTTTCCTTCTTTATAATTTCATGGAGAGAAAATTTGTCTTTACTATAGATCTCAGCAACTTCGACATGATTTTTCTTTCCTTACTAACCAGGAACTTTCAACTTTTTACTTAAAGGAAACACTGAAAACGTGCAGGCATATCCAGATCTTCATCATTACCACTCTTGGGCTTCAAAGCACTTATTTAGGTACTTATTTTTGGGACAGGGTCCCACTATGTACTCAGACACACAGTGATCCTCCTGCCTCAGCCTCCCAAGGGCTCAGATTGTAAGTGTGCGTTACCACACCTGGTTTAGGACCATTATTAAGGAAAAGAAAACCCAAGCACTGAATTCAAGCCCTGTGATATCAGCCAATTTGCTAACTGAGACAGCTGCTTAAATTGAGAGAGAAGGTAAATAAATCCTGCTTCACTTACTCTTAGTTACTTGCTTTTAGTTGATTTTTTAAAACGCTACCTTTCTGGGTATCGCATGCCTGCAACCCCAGTACTCAGGAGGCTGAGGCAGAACTGCTGTGAGTTCAAGGCCAGGCTGGACTGCATAAGCGAGTTTAAGGCCAACGTGAAAACTACATAGCAAGATCCTGCCTCAAAAATCAAAACAAACCAAAAAAATCACTACCTTTGGAGGTCTCGCAGTTGACCCATAGAGTTCTCTAATAGGTTTGCCTGTATCGTGTGGGTCATGATGGTAACCACTGCCAACTGTATAGTTTAGGGATTTGAAGGCTCTTTTTGTCTGGACCACTAACTGTTTACTTGAACCTTCCTAAGTATTTAATGTTCACCCTTTAACCTCAAAAACTCCAAAAGTACCCTCAGATTTCTAGCACTGCCATGTTCCGGACACATGCCTATGAAGAGCTAGGAAGTTTGATTATTCTTGTGCAGACTTCTGGTTGCTTCACTTCCAATCCGATTTCCCCATGCCTTAAGCCACCTTGCCTCCTTCGCCCAGAAATACCCCTAAACTCCATCCTTGAGCAGGGCTGGGAGGGTGGATTGGCGTGTGTTTACCCCTCCATGCGTTGCCATCTTGGGACAAACACTGTCCTGTAAAACTCCATTGCCTCAGTGATTGGCACACTGTGCAGTCAGCAGAAGAAGCCTGGTTTGTGATGTGGCTGAGTGACAAAGGGCAGGTGGCATATGCTGGACAAGAGGATGACTCACTGTCTTGGGCAGGATGAAGCAGGAAAGTGTGATTTTGTCATGCTACTGAAAATGAAGCTCAATCTAAACTGGTGAATCCTTTATTTCTGGAATTTTCAGTGTAACATTTTTAGACCAAGGTTGAGCATGGGTAGCTGAAACTCTAGAAAGTGTAACAACTGATCATGAAACTGTGCGTAAGAGTGGACTATATTCAGCTGCAAACACTGCTCTGCCAGAAAAGGGAAGAAAACTCCAAAGGCCATTTATCAACCTTCAGGGCTGTCACTCCTTCCACAGGTGTGGGGCAGGATTATCTCCCAGGTTTCAGAAAGCAGGGCCAACAGGGACCTGTAGAGGCAGCAGAACATGGAGCTGTCTGTTTATCTGGACAGTTTACCACTCAGAGATGGTACTGTAAAATGGTGGGGCAGGGACCCAGCCATTTCACTGGGGTACTCCAAAATGTCACTGTGAGGTTTTTCACCTGAGACTTTTTGTTTTGAGACAAGGACTCACTATGTAATTCAGGCTGACCTTAGGCTTACTTTATAGCCCAGGCTGGCCTTAAACTCACAACACTCTCTGCTTCAGCCTCCTGAGGTGGGGTTACAGATGTATGCCACCATGCCTGATTTGTTTTGTTTTGTTTTGGTTTGGTTTTGTTGAGACAGGGTCTCACTATACACCCCAGGCTGGTCTTGAATGAGGGTCTCCCTGCCTCAGCCTCCCAAACACAAGGATTACAAGTGTGGATCACCACATCCAACTTTACCTGAGGCCTTTTATCTAAAGAAAAATCTCTTTTCTGAGTGTTTACATGGCTCTGAGGTTTCTGAGCACAGAGAAGGGGACAAGAGCTGATTTTCCTCCCTTTTCAGTATACACACTTTTCATTTAACTTTTTTTTTTTTTTTTTGCCTTTTTCCTTTTTATCGGTACCGGGGATCGAACTCATGACTGCCTGCTTGCAAGGCAGGTGCTTATGCCGCTGAGCTAAATCCCCAGTCCCCCCCCCCCTTTTTTTTTAATCTGATGAATTTGAAGCTCCTCTGGTCCAAATTCTCTTCAATGGCAGGCACCTTTTGTCTCACAAACTCAGGAGTAAGTCATTCAGCTGCTTGGCCTGGGGAAGTTGGCCTGAACCTAAAAGTCTAATTGGTCCATATGGATAGGTTTGGTCATTCTACGGTCTTCTTTTCCTCAGCCTCCTACAAAGTGGTACTTCTGAGTCTTTCTGGGACTCTGAAGTATAAATTGTTTTACTCTCACATTCCTCTCCTTTCCTTTTTCCAGCATGAACATACTAACCTCTCTCATCCACTTCTCTTTCCTACCTCCTTAGCCCCTGTGGGTTTTTGTATTTTCTCATTTTTGTAGGCTTTCACTAGGAAGCAAGATAAACCCATGTTTAATCACTTATGTTCATCCAAAGCTACTCTGTGGATATTAGTTTCCAAAATCTTTTAAAATCAGTGGATGGAGTAATGAAACACATAAGTGATATAGAAATGTTCAGGGTATATTTCTTTGTTTCTTCTCAGTGTTATGGTTTACCTCTGAATCCCCTCCTGCCTCCTGAGCCTCAGCAGCACACAGGTGATGGCACTTTGGTGCCTAAGAGCTAACAGGATCCTGGGAAGGCCTGCTTACTGGAGCGGGTGGCGCCCACCAAGGCTTTAGCTCCGTTCCAGGCTCCTCCCTTCAAGCCTTCTGCTTCCACCACCCTGAGATGGGCTGCTTTTGCTGTAAAGCCAGCAGACTGGACACAAAACAGAAGGTTAGGGGGTGGCAAAGCCGGCTGGGGAAGCAGGTAGCAGATGGCCTAATCTCACGCCGGGGAGTGAGCCTAACCAGGATGATGACTCCCAGGAGAAAAAGGGACAGTGTTGGCCTCTTGGTCTCCAAAGCGTCTCCAGCTCCTAACATTCTCAGCGCTTCCGCTGTCCACTAAGGTCTACAGTTCGGGATATTAGCGATCTGACTGCGGCTGACCCTAATTTTCCGCCTGTGCCTTGACTTCCCTTGATCTCCAGCCTAAGGCCGCCATGCGCCTGGCCTCGGAAGAAACCTGCACACCTTCAGGACGCAAAGGTTTACCAGCACCCTTCCACCTGGATGCCTTGGTTACTTCCCTAGCTCCGCCCAGTTCCACAAGCCAGCGGGAAGTACAGGCGACGCTCCCGCGTCGGGATCGCCTCTGCGCACGCGCAAAACCGTGACCTATCAGAGCCGTCAGAAAACCCGAGAGCCAATCAGAGTGCGCCTAGCTCCACGCCCCCGGCCTGGCGGGCCTCAGGCGTCCTTCGGGCCGCCTTACACATAATAGCTTGTCAGCCAACTCGGCCCTCAGGAACGGACTTCTCCGGGACCTGTGTGAAAGAGGAGTGGGAAACGCTGATTTGTTTTACGCTTGGGTCTCCCGTGTCCATTTTAGGACAGAAACGGCCCTAGACTGCTCTTGGATTAACGGAGATGCGTAACTGGTTTTTCTTTTTTAAAAGATCATTTTCTCGTGAGGTCACCAGGGGACCCTCCGTGGCCCAGAATTCTCTGGGCGGCGTATCGTGTCGGGGATGTTTCCGGTCGCCAGTGACCCGGATCGGCGGGGCTGAGGCGCGAGCTTCCGGAAGTTCCCCCCCCCACACACGTCTTGCCGCCGACGCTGTGACGGCGTCATCACGTGCCCGATTTTTCCTCCGCAAATTATTAGTAATTAATAGTTGCTTGGTATTTCCTGATTGTAGAATACTGCTTTTCAAAAATCTTTGGTGATTGTCATAGGAGTAGCCCAGACAGCACATAAAAAATATGCAAAAGAAACCCACAGCTTCCCCCCTCCAGGAATTACTTTATAAATTGTAACATTTTCATATACCCAGAAGGTTTTGGTTGAAGCTGGTTGTCTCCCAATAACGTTTGTCTTTCCAGGTAAATTAGATAGGTTATAAACATTTTTAAATTTTTATTAGCTGTGATTGATCAAATCATGAATTTAAGGTGCGCAGTTTTGAGATACGTATAACTTGTGAATGAGAGATGCAATAAAGCTAATTAACATACCCATCACCTTACATATTCATGGCAATTCTTAATGTCCTTTACTGAGACATTTTATTATTTTTTAAAATTTTATTTTAGTTAGGTTTTTTGAGACAGGGTCTCACTGTCTCAAAAAACCTAGTTCAGCCTAGGTTTTGAACTCACTGTGTAACCTACGCTGGCCTCGAAATCCGAATGCTGGAACTGCAGGCATGAGCCTCCACACCCAGTTTTAGAAACTTTGTAATAGAACAAGTCAAAAAATAATTTTAATGGCTATATAAGTATAATAAGTTGTTCAGCTAATTCTTAATTGGTAGACTTTTAAAGTATTTTGTTGTTTACTATTACAAACAATGCTAGGTACATATTCTAACATCCTTTCTCATATTATTTCCTTACAATAAATTCACAGAAATATAATTACTGAATCAATGTATACACATCTTTGTAAGATTCTGAATGTTAAAAGCCTCTCCTTAGAAATGTACTTATTTGTGTATTTGTTATGTGTTTAGTATGTATTTATTATGTATATATTTATGTATGTTTATTATACTATATTTATATACTTACTGTGTATGTATGTATGTATTATTTTTTTCCACCACCAAGAGCATGATAATGTGGTGTCTGTACTTGCTTGCTAATTCTGGGTATTATCAGTCTTCATGATCATCTCTTTAAAAGGATCTGACATTTTCTTCACAATTCTTGTTTAGCTCACTCCTACATATATTTTAGATGTTTCTGTTTTACATTTTTCTCTTTACAATGTTAATGTTTCTTTGTTCCCTTTACATCTTAATCTACAAAAATTCTTTCTTCTGTCGAGACTGCCAAATGTTACTGACTTTAAACGTGATACCACTCCTTGAAATGCATCCCAAAATAATGTTTCCCACTAGACACAATTTTTTAGTCTATAACTTTAGTTGTTCTGGTGATGACTCATAGAAGGATGACAGTGATTCATCTGATTTCAGTGAGCCACAAGGATCCCAAAGAAGTATAAAATTCCCTATAACCTGATGTCTTAAAAAGTAAGTCTTGTTTATGACTAGGAGCATGTAATTTCCAGTGGGTATAGCTGATATTAAAACATAGGATGAAGAAAACTACTTTCAATAAAGCTAATTTTCAGATAAAAGACAATAAAACAATAGGCAGAATTTAAATAAATATTTGGAGTACAGTAGACACAAAAATAGAGACTAGGAAATCGATGATTCACTCAATGTAGGCACACAGTTCTTTATCCAACTCCTTTCTTGCTACATGTGTTGAAGAACTCAGAGTTGCTGGGATTTTTGTTTTTTGTTGGCTTTTTTTTTTTTTTTTTTTGTATCAGGGATTGAATTTACAACTTCACGCTTGCCAGGCAAGCACTTGTGCCTCTGAGCTAAACCCTCAGCCCAGGGATTTTAAGAATATAATGCATCTGCCATATATGCTGTAACACCCCAGCAGAATCTAGAGCAGTACTTGTATTAACTCTTAAGTAGGATTAAATTAAGGCTAGAAATAATCACAAGTGGCCATTGGTACAATCATTAGGCCAGATTTTGCACGACTTTGTCATGAGTTTATTGAAACCTTTCAAGTGTCTAGTGCTGTGGAAGCTTGGGGGATTTTAGACACGCTGATGGTCTGTACACCTGTGCAGGCAAATTATGTTCAGATTTCATCATCTGGCCAGCTCTGGGAATTGACTGAAGAGTATTTCGAAGCCCTGGCTGTGTTAGATAGTCTTGTAGTTAGGAGTGTTTAGTCTGAACAAAATACAGACTCTGAAGTATTTATTGCAAGGATAATGGGTAAAGTATCTTAGCTCACATTCTTGACCTTTGTAGTCAGTCATGATTTCAGTATCATGTTTTGGTTGTAAAGAATTGCAATAAACACTAAACCTTCTTAAGCCTTAATATAAAAACTTTTGCTGTCTTTTCCCTTAATCCTTGCCTGTGTGTCTCCATTCTTTATTTTGAGCACACAGGAGCATGTCTCTGAATATCCTGTGGTTGTCAGATGTTATTTAAGTCTTCTAAAGTATCAAAATTAGAGAACTTAGTCATATAAATTGGGTGGCTTCTCTGGGTTAGACTCTAAGATGTGGAGGGTACAGTCCTGTGGGTGCAAAACACAAACAGTACCTGGTAATGGCTCATGTGATGGGGTGAGTACAGAGTGCCCTGCACACTGTGTTCTAGTGCAAGGGAGGAACTCAAAATTTAAGTCAGGTGGGTGAAGACTGTGGGATTTAACATTATTCTAAGGTGATAATTTTCTTTTTCTTTTTTTTTAAAGCATTTTACTTTATTTTATTTTTGGTATTGGGGACCAGACTCATGACCTTGTGCTTGTCAGGCAGGTGCTTATACCAATGAGCCATATCCCTGGCCCCTAAGTTAGTAATTTTCAAAGTGTGGTCCATAGAATAGTAGCATCAATATCATCAAAGAACATATCAGGGGGCTGGGGATTTAGCTCAGCGGCATAAACGCCTGCCTTGCAAGCAGGTAGTCGTGAGTTCGATCCCTGGTACCGATAAAAACGAAAAAGACCAAAAAAAAAAAAAAAAAAAAAAAAAAAAGAACATATCAGAAATGCCATAGCCCTACTTAATCAAAAGCTCTGGTGATAGAGCTCAGCTCAGTCATCCAGGTGGTTCTGGTGCACATTAAAGTTTATGAACCACTGCTCTAAACAGCCAGTCTGAAACAAATCATACAGTAGACAGTGTTGCCATAAAAGGCAGACAGGTGAATGACAGGGTAAGGGAATGGAGTGGCGGGTTGTGACAATGAAAGATGAGGTTGGAAGGGAAGCATGTTTCAGTTAGAGTCCATCAATCATGTTAAAGACTTTAAACTGCATTCAACAGATATTCCTATTTCATACGTACAATATACAAAACAACCCTTGCTCTCATGGAACTGGCTTAAGCAAAGATATATGTAAGATGGTAAAAAAAAAATGCTGTGATGCAACAAGCTGATGACAGCAAAAGAAAATTACACTGAATGAAAAGGGGCAATGCCAAGAGGTTAACTCTGTGTGATTCCACTCCATAACGTTCTCGAAGTCACAGAACTAGAAGCGGTTGCTGAGGTTAGGGAGAGGTTGGGAGTTGGAGAAACATGAGTGTGGTAATAATGGACAGTGCTCTGGAATCTTGGGTGTCTCTGAGTGCTTGAGTGTTCAAACCCCAGCTTGGTGTGATTGGGAAGAGGCGGGCTTGGTGCGAGGCCTGCTGACATTGTGTGAAGCTTGTCTTCCAGCTGATGCGTCTCATCTAGTGCTGCCTCACCACAGGCACAAAAGCACTGCTCAAGCACTCATGAGGCTGAGGCAGGAGGATCACTTGAGCCCACCTAGGAGTTTAGACTAGGCAAAATAGTGTGACCCTGGCTCAGAAGGAGAAGGAAGAGGTAGAGGGAGAAGAGAGGAAAGAGAAGAAGAAGTAAGTCCATCATCCATTCCCAGAACTATGCTAGACCCATCAGGGGGCTAATCAGTGTTAGTATTATACAGCCATGACCCAGTCACTCCCCAAAGCCCACCAGTCATGAGGTTTTGGGAGGGTGTCTAAATATAAGCACATGAGGAAAGAGGAGCAGGAGGAGGAGGGGAGAGAGAGACACCGTAGGAGAAAGAAGAGCAAGATGACCAGCCAATCATGGGCCGAGAATCTTCAAAACTCAACCCTTTCTCTTCATGAGTGTGAAGATTCCTATGGTGGTGGAACTGTGGGAGTTTCTGTGTCTCCACTGTGTGGATGTTAAACTCTAGCTATGACATTTCATTATAGTTCTGTAAAATGTAACTACTGGAAGAAACTGCATAAAGGGTATACAGGGTATCTGTATGTCTTGCAGCTTCATATGAATCGACAATTATTTCAAAATACAGAATTTTATAATAAAGATCTGAAGAATAATCAACATAAGGAAACAGAAAACCATAAGGGGGTATCTTCTACAAACCTCTTTGGGTCTGATTAATTTGTTAGGATGGCTCACAGCAAAGCACATCTGCTGGTTTGTTGTATTAATAAAAAGTAATAGGGGCTGGGGATTTAGCTCAGTGGCATAAGCACCTGTCTTGCAAGCAGGCAGTCGTGAGTTCGATCCCTGGTACCGACTAAAAAAAAAAAGTAATAAAGGACATAGATGAACAGTTAGATAAAAGCATGGGGAAAGAGGGCCTCCATTCCCCCTCCAGCCTGCCGCACAGGTTCGCTGTGTGTTCTCCCAGCACTGTCCTTTTGCGTTTGTGTGGAGATGCGTTGTGTAGGCAGGACTGCTTCTAGGACTGGCCCTGGGGGATCAATTTGACCTTTCCCCCTTCCTTCCCCGAGGTCAGAGAGGAAATAGAAGTTTCAACCCTCCTATCACATGCTTCTCCTGGAGGCCAGGCCCCGTTCTGAGACTGGCCAGGAGCCTGCCAGGGGTCATTTTCCTGGAAGAAAAAAAATGCTCCTATTGCCCAAGAAATTTCAGCAAATTTAGCACCTCCGTCAGGAAGTTAAGAAGGCCTGAAGAGCTCTGGGTTAGCAACCAGCCAAAGACCAAATACTAGAACAAAAGATCTAGTGTCCCCGGCTCCACAGATTTCAGGAGCACTAAGCCAGAAATCAGGGACAGAGATAAACCCATTAGTCACATTATTTTACAGGCATTTATACCATGACGAAGCCATCTAAAAGGTTTCTAGAGTGACCGTAGGCACTGAGCTAGGCTTATAGGTCACGAACAGGACACAGAGCAACCCCAGTCCCCAAGGTGCAGCATGGGTGCACAATGCAAGTTTTGGGGACTAAGGAACTCTGGCCCTGAGGCAGTCACCGCCTTTTTTTTTTTTTTTTTTTCCAGACAGGGTCTTACTGTGTAACCCAGGCTGGCCTTGAAGTCACTGCAGTCCTCCTGTCTCAGCCTCCCAAGTGCTGGAATTACAGGTGTGTGCCACCATGCTGGCAAGTCACTGTCACTATATACCTCAGTTCCTTTTCTGTAACACCTGTCTGTGTCTCTCAGAGGATGTGATAGTGATCCAATGAGAACACTGACCAACAGCGTGTAAACGTAAAATGGTTGTTTTCAAAACAAACGGGTTATTGTTAAGTGTTCAGCGTGGAGTTCTGCTGAGCTGTCTAATTTAAGATAATGCTGATATAAAGTAATCCTTGAAGGTATTATATCTGTATACAAAATGATGAAAAATTGTCAGACATGTGTTTGAGTTCATTATAAAGCAATAGCAAAAGGTACATCAGATCTGAATTGTTTAAAGCAGAGACACTTAGCCAGGCATGATAGTGCATGACTGTAATCCCAGCACTTGGGACACTGAGGCAGGAGGATCACAAAGGGTCTAAAGCTGTCATTTGCTATGTGGTGGGTTCAAGGACAGCCTGGACTATATAGTGAGAGCCTGTCTCTTTACAAATTAATAAAGCAAAGACGCTTAATTCCTTTTGAACTAACTAGTTCATATCTTATATTTTCTTTTATTTTCTGTTAAAAACTATTTTTCAAAGTGAGCTCAAGGCCTGCCTGAACTCCATAGAGAGACCCTGCCTCAAAAAGACCAAAAATAAAAAAATAAAAATAAAAAAACTATTTTTAGCATAAGAAACTTTCAGTTAAAATGTTCAACCTTAAACAGTTGTCACAATAATTTCAAATGCACTTGTGTTGTATTGTGCTTAAGATTTTAGGCTGTGCTTTGCAGGAGGGGAGATAATGAAGAGGTGGATAAGGGATAAACGTGGCTGTCATCCTGTGGTCCTCACAGTAATTCAATCTGCTTGCATCTGTTTTGACAGTCCTAAATAATTAAGGATAATAATTTTACCTACCATGTAGGGGCGTTATTTGTTCTTTTTGTTTGTTGCCTTTGAGAATGGAAGAAACACACATAGGGTCAACGGGGATGAAGAAAAAAGTGTACACCCAACCTGTGCTAGCTGCTTCTCCCTTGTCAGTGGCTCGTTAGAGGACCATGATCCGAGGTAGAAAATGCAAGTTTAGGATATTCATGGGTTGTTTAAGTGGATGAGTCTACAAAGAGCCTCTAAAGACAATCAAAGAGAGGCTAGTGATTATCTCCAGTCTAAATATTGAGGATCTTTTTTTCACTAAAAGTTTACATTCCTTGTGTGCAGTTGGTACATGTACATAAGACACGTAAATTCCCTTTCTTCTCTTTCCCTCCTCGTCCCACGCCCTTCCCTCCAACTCTTGTTTTCATTTTACTAATGCTGAAATCCACACCCAGAGATGAAATGATCTACCAAGTCACAAATCAGCAAATAGTAGCAGCCGCTGCTCGGTAATAGAATCCAGACGTCTTATCTTACACCCACTGCCTGAACTGCAAGTCCATCTCCTAAGCCATCAGGCAGGTCTGTGTCGGGTGATAATGCATAAACTCCGGAGGTCAGAGCCGCTGACCTTTCCAAACTTGCCCATTCCCCATGTAATCGATAGGTTCTCCGACCTTACAAGCTTGTGACCTCAGAACAGGGGTGCGCAGCTTAATATCCAAACTACTGTTGTGAGTCCAGGGGTCTGGGAAGTCAGCTACACCACTGGGCCTGCCTCCTTCCCCGCTTCTCTCAAACTCCAGGAAGGCCAAGGAGTTCCCTGTTGTCCCCATGTGTCCTTGGGGCCTCCTGCAGGTCCCGGGAAGAGCCTTGGCAGTGTGTTCAAGTAGGCATATGTTAGTGAAATTTGCAAGCATTTGAGTTACCATCAGTTAGGACTTCAAGGATCAAGTTAAGAGGAAACTGATGGGAACCATGGAAAAGGATTGAAAATGATCAAAGGTATACATGTACCACTGCCCCACAACAAGTGCAACTAGGTTGTATTGCAAAAATCCACCACTAAAAAATAAAAAAGAGGGAAGTGAATACCAGATACGCTAGACCTTAAAAACATTTTAAGTTTGAGATAAGGTTTGGTTTTGTTGTTGTTGTTGTGATAAAATATTTTTAAGAGCTTTATTGAAATATTATTATTAACATACAAAAAAGACATACTTAGAGTATACATCCTTTTGGGTCTTTTTATTTTAAAGAGAATAAAACAGAACAACGCAAAACAATGAGAACAATATTGGATTACAAAAACAAGACAGTACAAAATCCCCAATATTGTGTATTGTTGTCCTCCAATAGATGTTCAGACTACTGGCTTTAGGCCTCAAAGTTATTCAAACAATACAAGCATTAAATTGTTTCTTTACTTCAGTTGCTGTCTTCTCTGCCTGTGACCCTCCGAATCAGCCAGTTGCTTATGGGGTGTGGAGATCTTCTTGGTTCTCAATCAGCCGATGTGACTTTGGTACCCTATTGAACCCTGCGCTTTCACACTGAGCTACATCTCCAACCCCTATTTACTTATGCATTTATTTGTTTTAATTCATTTATTTGGTCATTTTGAGACAGGGTCTCATTATGTAGTTCAGGCTAACCTGAACTCACTTTGTAGCCCAGGCTGCTCTCAAACTCACACCAGTTCTCCTGCCTCAGCCTCTTGAGTGCTGGGCTTTCAGGCATGTACCAAAATGCCTGGCACATTTGTTTCAATTTTAAAACAGTCACTAAGCCACTCCATTGTGCAGGGTGGGCTCACACATTCAACTCTCCTCCCTCAGGTTCCCACGGTTCCTGAAGTGTACAATGCAATGAATTGTAATGTATGTGTGTAGCCTAAGTTACCATCACCCAATCAAAATAATACATGTATCCAAATATTTCTTCATGCCTCTCTGCAATCCTCAAAAGTTCTTCATACCTCTGTAATTTCTCCTTCTTGCCCTTACCCCCAGCCATAGGAAACTGCTGATCTGCTTTCTGCTGGTACAAATTAGTTTGTACTTTCTAAAATGAAACAGAGCATCATGTGCATCTTTTTGTTTCCTTTCTTACTTCCTTCTTCTTTCCTTTCTTTCTCCTCTTCTTCCTCCTTTTCTTCTTCTTTTTGTTTTGTTTTGTTTTTTGAAACAAGACCTCACTTTGTAGTTCAGGCTGGCCTCAAACTACTGGTGATCTCCTGCCTCAGCCTCCTGAGTGCTGGGATTGCAGGTGTACGCCCTCATACCTGGCTTGTTTGTGTTTTTTAAAAAATAATTGTGTTACTGGTTTATCTGTGGTGATTTATTCATAGTGTATGTATCAAAAGTTCATTCATTTTTATTGCTAAATATTCAGGTTTTTTGATATGCCAATTTGTTTATCTGTTCAACTGTTGAGAGACATTTGGATTGTTTCTAATTTGGAGCCATTAAAAACAAAGCTGCTATGAACATTTGTGTACAAATACATATGTTTGCATTCTAATAGCCATATGCTTTCTTGGATAAATACTTGGAAGCAGAAAGGCTAAATCATATAATAAGTACGTATCTCATTTATAATACAATGCCAAGTCCCAAAGTGGTTGTTTATTTTATATTTTTTCTAGCAATGTGTGAAACTTCTACTTTATTCATCTCTTTGCCAGTAATTAGTATAGTTAGTCTTTTATTTTAGCCTCTTTTTTTGTACCAGGGATTGAACCCAGAACCTCACACTTGCCAAGCAGGTGCTTGCACCACTGAGCTAAACTCCCAGTCCAAAATTTAGCCATTCTAATAAATGCAGTAGAATATCATGGTTTTAATTTACATTTTCCTAATGCTATTG
The DNA here is from genome assembly GCF_034190915.1 of Cavia porcellus. Taxonomy (NCBI): domain Eukaryota; kingdom Metazoa; phylum Chordata; class Mammalia; order Rodentia; family Caviidae; genus Cavia; species Cavia porcellus. The sequence continues at coordinate 16,730,380 of NW_026947501.1, read as the reverse complement.
ATTATATTTTCATGTGTTTATTTTCCATGCCTACAATTTCTCTGTGAAGTATCTGTTCAAATCTTTTGCTCATTTTTAAAATTGGGTTGGTTAATGGTAACACATACCAGTAATCTCAGCTACCAGGGAGGCTGAGGCAGGAAGATTGTACGTTTGAGACAATTTAGCACAATTTTGCCTCAAAATAAAGAAAAGGGTTGAAGATGTAGCTTAGTGGTGGAGCACTCCCCTAGAATGTGTAGGTCCTGTTTTCAATTCTAAGTATTATAGAAAAAAATGGGTTGTTTGCATTCTTTGTACTTCCTGTTGAGAGTTCTCTGTATTCGGGGCACTCCCAGGGATGGTCTTGCCCCACAAGTCACAGAAATGCAATCAGATGGCAGAATATTTCCAAAGTGGACCACTGAGTTGAACGATGATCTCCTGCCTCAGCCTCCTGAGTGCTGGGATTGCTACCAGTGGAACACCAATCCTGAATCATGCAGCCATGTGGTTCTACGGAGTCCTGGGACCAAAACAGTTGAATTCCTTCACGTGACTTCTCTTCTGGCCTGGTGAATGGAGGAGAATAGTCCAGACCTGCAAACATGAGCAAATACTTAAACAAAAATATACCTGTATGTTTTTAGGACCCCCCACTTTCAAGGACACTCCAGTCCAGATTCACAAAACAAACAAACTCTCACTCTGAAGATGTATAGTCCTGCTCCCAATTTATATCACCTAATGGAAGGTTGATTTCTTTCATATTTCGTATTTCTTTTTTTTATTTTATTTTAAAGAGAATAAAACAACAAGCAAAACAAAACAATGGGAATGATACTGGATTTCTTTCTTTTTTTTTTTTTTTTGGTACTGGGGAACTCATGACCTCATACTTGCCAGGCAGGCATTTACACCACTGAGCTAAATCTCCAGCAATATTGGATCTCAAAAACAAGACAGTAGAAAGCAACCATAGTTACTATAATGCACATTGTTATCCTTTAAATAGATGCTTAAGCCACCAGACACAGGCATGCAAAGTCAATCAAATGGCACATTAAACAATGTAAGTGCTAAGCTGTCTCTTTACTTCAGTTGTTACCATTTCAGAAATTTCAGGTGTGTGACTTCCAATTTCTTCTGTTTTGTCTCCTCCTGGACTTGTTCTGGTTGGGCTGGAGGTCTGAGATTGCACACGGCTCCTTCATCTTTACATTTTTCCGTCTTCCTTCAAATCATTTGGTTGCTGAGTCCCAGGTGTTTCCTGCATTGGCTGCTGATCCCTTAGTGCAGGGGATGAGGCCAGGCACTTGGGTTCCTCTGATCTGAGGTTCCTGGGTGGCAGAGAGGTGTGGAATGGCTGCTCAGTGATGTTCTCCTGATGGCAGTGGAACCCCAGGAGTGTGGCTTCCTCTCCTCTCGGCCTGAGGTGTGGGCTAACCAAGCTGGGGGGCAGCCTCCCTTTCTCTGGAGCACGTGGGTGGGTATAACACCTGGCTCACCAGGGGACAAATTGCTTCTTTCTAATGAATCAGTCATTACATTTCTAAAGTTCTGAAATGGCCAACAGACCATAGAAAGATACCACTTTAGGCTCCTGTTTGAAAACAACAGCTTCAGAAAACTGCCAGCCTTAGCTGGGCATGGCGGCACAGTCCTGTAATCACAGCACTTGGGAGGCTGAGGCAGGAGGATTATTGCAAGTTTGAGACCAGCCTGGGCTACAAAGTGAGCCCAAGACCAACCTGAACTACATAGTGAGACCCTGACTCAAAAAGACAAGAAAGAAAGAGAGAGACACAGAGAGAGAAACAGAGAAAGAGTAAGAAAGAGAAAAAGAAAAAGAAAGAAAGAAAGAAAGAAAGAAAGAAAGAAAGAAAGAAAGAAAGAAAGAAAAAGAAAAAAAGAAAGGACACTGCTGGCCTTGATTCAGGGGCATAGCAATAAGTGTATTTCTTTAGTTTCTCTTAACATCAAACATTTATTCACTGTATGCTAATATACATATATATAAAGACTTATTAAATATAAAATATACATTGAGGTTATAATTACTATATGATATAATATATAGATATAGATATAGATACAGATATGTTCCTCAACTCTCTCTCTCTCTCTCTCTCTCTCTCTCTCTCTCTCTTTGTGCTGGGAATCAAACCTAGGATCTTGTACATGCAAGGCAGGAGCAGCCTATTTCTAGCCCACCCAACTCTCCTTTTAAAAGCCTTTAGATTGTTTGATCCCCAATTCCAAAACAAACAAACGAACAAACAAAACACAACAGCCTTCAGTTGAAGGAAGGCTTGCAAGAGGGGACTTGGAGAACTCTGGATTAATGAGCTAACATTCTAAACCTTGATTTTAAGCCCAACATCAGACCATTTCCAAGCACCAATGCACTCACAGGGCAATGAGGGATCAGCTCTAAACAACCAAGAAATGGTGGCCGCTTGCTCTTCTCCTTCAAAACTTCTCCTGCTATTACCTTTAGTTGTACAAAACCAAAGAAGGGTATTACAGAGAGGCACACAAGAGGAAAATTCATGGAAATCAGAGCTAATGTGATACAAAGGACTCTAAATTAAAAGAGATGGGTAGAAGGTTACAGAGCAGCCTGGGAGGTCAGGGAAGTCACAGTTCTTAGAATCACCTGATATACTGGCCGGGTGTGGTGTTGCCCGTAATCCCAGCATTTGGGAGGTTGAGGCAGGAAGAGGGCACTATAAATTCAAAACCAGCCTGAACTACATAGCAAGACGCTGTGTCAATTAAAAAAGAAACTAAATGAAAAACAAGAATCAACTGATATGAATGTTAGTTATATCTTGTAGTCCTGGCAATATGAAATTTTTTTTTTTTTTGTCTTTTTTGAGATGGGGTATCGCTATGCAATTCAGGCTGGCCTTGAGCTCACTTTGTAGCTCAGGCTGGTCTCGAACTCACAATGATCCCCCCACCTCAGCCTCCGAGTGCTGGGATTACAGGCGTGAGCCACCACGCCCGGCACTATGAAAATACTTTCTAAACTTTTCCTATCTTTTCTGCCTTAACATCCTGTTTGTTTATGCTACTTTTCTGCTCAGGTTAGAAAAAATTTAAGGCATTTTCCACCAGATTTTATAGCAGAATTTTGCAAAAAGTTTGGACACCAGAACCAAGTCACTCAAAAGTCATAGTTATTTGGGAACATTTGTTACAGTATTACTATAGCCTGGATATGGTTTAGTGTGTTCCCCCAAAGATTAGCAGACCTGAAACATGATTGGAACACCATGGTGATGAGAGGCGAGAGCTTTTCAGAGACAGGGCCGAGGGGAAGCTGATCAGAACACAGGAGCATCACCCTCAGATAAGATGCACATATGTAGTTCTTGAAGTACAAGCAGCTCTTGCAAGAGTGAGTTGTTACAAACTGAGGGTGTCCCAGGTACTCTGCACCTTCAGGACGCCTAACCCTCCCACCTCTTCGCCAAGTCGTAACAGCTGTGCAGGCCCTTCCCAGATGCTAGCACCTTATCTTTTGGGCTTTTCAACCACCAAATAAATCTCTCTTCTTTATAAAATATCCAGCCTCAGCTATTTTGTCAAAGTGGATCAAAACAAGGACCAAAATTTATAACATCCCTAAAAGCTCCTGAGTGCTTATCGTATCAGTACAGCATTAGTACCAGCATCATCTTCTTCACTAAGTATTTCTCCGTTTTTTAGTATCAACCATGTACCGGACCCCAGACTATGCACTGTATACATTATTTTTTTCAACTCATAACTGCCCTATGTGTTAACTATTATTCCTTTATCAAAGATTGAAAAATCGAGGCACAGAGAAATTAATTTGTTCAAACTCAGAAATTAAAATGGTGGAGTTAAAAATCTGTTTGATTCCTTTAAGCTCAGAGTCATGCTCATAATTACCTTACCGTATTCATTCCATTTAGTAATTGATACTCACAGAAGCAGGTTTACCACAAAGCTGGTGAGACTTAAGCATCAAACTCTTGACTTGTCCAACGCCCTTCCAAAGCCTAGGAGTAGAATTTCCTAATAATGTGTTCACTTGGTCTTGAGTCTCTGTAAAATAGGCAGTCAGTTAAGATTCTTCATTCCAAGACCTGCCTGGCAAGCACAAAGCATGAGTTCAATCCTGGTACCAAAAAAAAAAAAAAAAAAAAAAAAAAAAAAGATTCTTCATTCTTATACCATAAGTATCTGCTCATCAAGTACCATTACAGTAAGGACATTTGGGAGATCATGCTGAGTTGGGGATTGGGAATACCTTTAAGCTGGAGTTTGTGTGATATTTTATGTTCTCTATAATCACTTTTATGTACAGTGAAGCTATTAACACCTGTGTTGTGAAAGCAGAGCTTTTAGTAACACTCTCATCTCTCACTGTACCAACTCAAAGAGAGTTAAGAGATAAAGAGAAGCTGGGGAAATAGAGAGCTCCCTTCCCTGTCCTCATCATGATCCAGGAAGGCTTATATTTCTAATTTCATGGAGCAGCTATTGGAATTGTAGTGACTTAATTCCAATCTACCACTTCCAAGGTGAGAATAAAGACCCCATGCACAGTGAGGGGGAGCCACGGGGGGCTACATCCAGCCAAGACGGCGTTCACTAGAACAAGGCCATGACCCAGGCGCTAGCCCAGGTTTATTAATTCTCCACGAGGGCAGTGGCTCAGGGATATCAGGGAGACAGGGAGAGTGGCAGAAACTATGTGGCTGCTGTGACCGAGCTGGGCTAGGGAGGAGGCCTGAGATCACCTCTGTGATGAGCAGAGGGCAAGAAATGCAGAGAGAGCAATCTGCATAACACACCTGAGGCAGTGTTTAATAATTTGGGAGTCAATGCTTCAGCTCTGATGCCCAATTCTTTCTGCCCTGGGAAGTCATAGCTTCTTTCTTGAGGCTCGGTCCCAGCCGACAGCATAGAGCATGGCTCTCCATCCCACCAGGCTCAACCACGTATCTGGGGAAACACTGACCTGTCACTTTGCTTCAGAAATTACACATCAGCTCTTCTGATAACCCACTTTACATTGCTAAAAATCAATTGAAGGGACAAAGAAATAGCCTCACCATCTCTGTACATATCAATACGTGGAGATAGGGCCGAGTTTATCCAAAATGCATTTGGGACATTTTAAGTTAAACTTGTATAAAATTCATCAATTTTTTCCTTTTTTGTTTTTTTTGAAACAGCCTTGCTATGTAGGGCAAGTTGATTTTTTTTTTTTTTTTTCAGTACTGGTGATCGAACTCACAACCATGGACTTACAAGGCAGGCACTTATGCTGCTAAGCTAAATCCCCAGCCCCCAGGTTAATACTGAACTCACTGTGCAGCCCAGACTGGCCTCAGACTCACATGATCCTCCTCCTGCCTCAGCCCTCTGATGAGGTTACAGGCATGCGCCACCATACCTGGCAAAATTCATCAAATTTAAATGAAAACAGGCTTTATATCATTTGAATTAATTCATTAGATTATCATGAAGTACAATAAGGTTTCTAAATATCTTAGATTTTTATGAAATGGTTTACACAGAAGAGCATATTTTTCTGGGTTATGTGCTTTTTCATTCATTTTCTATTTTTTTGGTACCAGAGATCGAACTCACGACTTCACGCTTGCCAGGCAGGTGCCGTGCCACTGAGCAGTATCCCCAGCAAGAGTAGGTTGTTACAAACTGAGGCCTGTAATGTGCTATGTGAAGCAGCTTGCTTCGTAAGTGACAGCTAGTGAAGCATGAACGTAACGGAGATGAACCCTAGCACATGTTATATGTTATATGCGATATGTTTATAAAATCTGTCCTGAGTCATTGGATGAGCAGGGGAGCCAGATCTCTACCTGCCTGGCACTACTTACTGAGGTGTTTGCCTAGTGAATGAACAAATGAACATCAAACGTATATATCAGTTTCTAGATGAAGACCCGTTGGTTCAGACAGGCTGGTGATCGACCTCACAACCATCAGTGACTTCATGTTGGCTGACCTGGGTCAGATAAATAAGACTCCCCATGATGCTTTGGACTAAGTATTATCTAGAGAAATCTTTTGTGCACCTTTTCACAATGTAAAATGTTATGATTATGTTGTTAGCATTATTTTTACTATGGATCGTGATAAAAATTTTTAAAACCTGAAGCTGGTGACAAAGTGCTCAGCACAAATGAGTGTCTAACTTAAGTGAGTGTAATATGTGATGTGATTGGTTGGAAGGAAAGGGAATAGAGGATGGCCACCATGCTGGCCTTGGATAAACCTCAGGCAGTGAGGCCAGAGCCTGAGGGCTGGAGGCCACCAAGGCTGGGCTGGAGGCCCAGGATGCTGAAAGCCCGTTCCGTAGGCAGAGATTCAGCCTGATCCGGGGCCTGTGATGGAGCCAGCAGCAGGTGACGTGGACAGGCTTGCAAGGGGGAAGGAAGGAGGGAAGAGCTCACTGGGGGAAAATGGAGGCGTGACTTAACTTCCAGTGAGCCGCACGGCAGCTGCAGTTGGCTCCCTTTAGTGTTTTGAAGGAGACACTTGAGGGCATGTGTATAGAGCCCGCTGTAAGTGGGTGTAAAAATGCTGGGGAAACTGGACCTGGGAATCTAGGGAGCAGCGGGGGATCCCATAAAGCAGGGGGTGAGGCACCAGAGATGGGAGAGTGCGGTTAGGAAATCTCCATTACCTGCTTTTCCTCAGACTACTAGGTCTGCAAAATTTCTCAGGTATACAATTATAGTGCTACAGTGCTATATCAAATAACATTCAAGAAGAAGGACTATAAAAGTGCTATTTTTGCATCCCTTTTAACACTTTTTGTGTTGAATCTTCCATTTCTTTCTTTTCTTTGTTTTTGAGACATGGTTTCACTATACAGTTCAGGCTGAACTTGAACTCATTTTGTAACCCGCACTGGCCTCAAACTGGCAGTGATCCTCCTGCCTCAGCCTCCTGAGAGTCAGGATTATAGCCATGTGCCACTGCGACTGGCATTTTTTTATTTTACATTTTTAAAACAGGGTCTTGCTAAATCACTAAATTTCTCAGACTGGACTTGACTTGTTTTTTGTTGTTGTTGGGTTTTTTTTGGTACTGGGGATTGAACTCACTACATGCTTGCAAAGCAGGTGCTTATGCCACGGAGCTAAATCCCCAGCCCTGGATTTGAACTTGTGATCCTCCTGCTTCATCCTCTCAGAGTGCTGGAATTACAGGCATTGTGCTACCATACCTGGATCTATTCCTTTATTTCTTACTTTTTCTTTGACATTTGGTTTGCATGCCTCTTGTAAACAGAATATATAAGGTTTTTTAAAAATTTAACTGGAAGTGTATGAAATGTGTTTTGTTTTGCTTTGGCTTGTTGACACAGGTCCTTGCTACATAGTTCTGGCTAGACTTGAACTCGCTAGGTACCCCAGGCTGACCTCAAACTCTAGTGGTCCACCCGCCTTAGCCTCTGAGAGTTCTGGGATTATACGCTGTGTCACAATGCCTGGCCATTAATTATAATATTATTGTTTCTCTTTCTGTGTATGCTTGAAATTTTCCAGTAAAAGAAATGGCTAAAAAGTATATACATTAAAAAAATACATAAAAGAGTAAAACAACCTGACTTACCCTTTTACTTCTCCACAAGAAAAATCACATTATTAAATGACAGTTTACAGAAAACTGAATATCCCTACCATGGGTACAACTAGCCTTTATTACAAACCGAATTCATATTCTGGACATGTTTTGTATTATTGTTTGTGTGCATACATGGAAGCTGCAATGCTTAACAAATGTGGTGACACTAGACAAACATATCATATAATATAAAATGTATTTATTTGTTTTTAAAATCCATGTTATTCAAGGATAAAAAAGAAAAGAAGGAGAAGAAGAAAAAAAACTACAACAGAATTTTAAACCATGTCAATCAAGGGGCAGTGATGGTGCATACAGTGTTCACTGTCATCTCCAAATCAGAGCCCAAGACGTGTGCATTCAATGTCCAAACAACACCAGCACAAAACTTGCTGTTCAGCAAGCTCAGAAATCAGTACTATAGCTAATACTATTTTTACATACATATATGTACACATATAATAGAAAGATTTGGCCAGGTCTTCCGTCTTCAGTAAACCTCTTTGGTCACAGCACCATATACAGTACTTGCTAAGCCAGTTGAGTATCTTGCACCCCAGGTGATGCAGCAGGGAACTACCATATGCGGCAAGTTTAACAAAGCCTTTTTGAAAGTGTATATCACAATATAAATGCAGATGTTCTTGTTTATACTAGAAATAGCTGGTGGCCAGCATGCGTCATTTAACCTAACAGAGCAGCGTGGCCTTGTCACCCCGGCAAGACAGTCTGAGAAATGGGTTGTGACCTGTTTCACTCCTTAGGAGACAGTCCGACTGCGCCCCATGATTTGTGTGGTGTTCATTGAGAGTCAAACACCTTACTGGGATGATGTGGCATGATGGTTACCATTCTGCTTTGGCTGTGTATCAGTCATGTAATCTTGGGCAAATTAATTAAGCTTACAGGCCCCAGTTCAGTTGCCTCATAAATGGGAACATAATAACTAGCCTGGAGGGCTGCTACCAGGGTACACTCAGTACTCCTAGAACAGCATATGGCCTGCAGCACGTGACACTCTCTCTCCAAGGGAATAGGACACTACTCTCCAAAGTGCCGCGGTGCTTTGGTAGCACAAATACTTACTTAAGGGTTTTCAGACCTATCTTCTGACAAAATATGGGACTACAGTGCCAACAAATGACACACCAGAGAAACCTCTGACTTTTTGAATTCTATGAAATATAATCAGAAATAGAATTTTCCTTTAATGTTGCAAATGAAGCTCCTCCTAAATGCTGGACTGACCAAAATTCCAAATTAAATCTAAACTGGGCATGGTGGCACACACCTGTAATCTCAGCACTCGGGCAGAGGCAGGAGGACACGTGAATTCGAGGTCAGCCTGGGCTACATAAATGAGCCTGTACTACATAACGAGATCCGGTCTCAAAATCAAAAAAACAAATTAGATAAAATTCCATTTCTAGGGGAAATAAAACAGAATGTGTTCATATGGGATACAACAAATAAATTTGGTGAAGAAAAAATTTAAAGTCAGATACTTTAAAAGTCAAGTTTCATGGCCTGGGTTCCAATGGATACTGATATTTTAGGTGGTAGAAATTTCCACTACATTGAGAAGGAGACAGGACTTTGTAGATAAAACATTTAGATGTCCAAATTAAAACTCAGTTAAAAATTCGGTTGTAACAAACATTTTCCCTTCTGATTGTCCTTGCTTCTTGGCTTGATTGCTGGAATGAGTGAATCTTGCTTTTCCCCACTGATTTCTCCGGCACCTCCCCTATTGACAGTAGACAGCAATCAGTCCTTTTGGGGGGATCCTGGGGATCAGTTCCAGGGCCTCACATGCTGGGCAAGTGCTCTCCCACTGGCAATGCCATCTGTCCTCCCTTAAAAATTAAAAACTAGTTTTTAAAAAACTTCTCAAATACAATTTAATTGTATTGATAAGTACTTTTCTGAGATGAAAGAAGTATACAGTACTTGCTTCACACGATAAAAATAACCTTAAAAAAAATCAATACTGGGATTGGTGACACACACTCGTCATCCAGCTACTCAGGAGGTGGAGGCCAGAGAATTGCAAGCTCTGGGGGAGCCTGGGCAACTTAGTGAGACCCTGACCCAAGATAAAAGAGAGAAAGCAGTACAGCTCAGTAGTACGCCGCTTCCTGGGTTCAAGGCCCAGTACCACAAAGAAGAAAAAGATATAAATAAAATAAGTTCATTACTTTTTTGTATCCTGTCAGTAAAAAATTAACATTGCTCCCTCTCCTTGATCCAATTCTATTTCGACACCGCTCACTTAAGACACTGGGCCACTGGGTGCCTTTGTCAAGGGGACGCGGTAACGCTCCACACACTCAGATGTTGCATCTCCCAGGATTTGCTTAGACATCCTAGCTTGCTAATTAGGAGGCACTTTCAGACTTTCCATTTCTAGTCCAGGTTGAAGTGAAACTTGTTAGACTGTAAGAAGATGTAGTCATTTATATACATACATGCCAATTTGGAAATCCCGTATTCTTTGTGGACAGAAAAGCATACTGAAACAGAATTATGGTTTTATAAAAGTTTTATATTATGGTTTCACTCTATTCCAATTTGTCTTTATATCTGTTCCCTTCATATACAAATATGTATTTCAAAATTTTTTTCCATATTTGAGAGTCGAAGGATTCTGCGTGTAATATTCTTGGATGTTCTGATTTTTCATTTTTGCCTAATACTTTAGACCCCATGAAGATACTTCTCTAGCAAATAGGATCACTAAACTTCCCTTCCCTGGTCAATAAAACACTCTATTTAACAGAATAGGCAAAGCTCCATAAATGTCTGATTTTATCCATTAAGTACTTTAAGACAATTGCCTTTTGTGATAGTCTCCAATCCACTCAGGAACAGTGACAGTTCATGTAAGTATCATCACAGAAATGTTTCCTGCCAAATCTCTGAGGCCAGATGACTCATTCACCCCACCAACTTCTCAGATCTCTGACAGTCCTGCCACCTTCCCATCGCAGCCCTGACCTTCCCTCCCACAACACACAGCAAACAGAAGTCTCTTCTCAACACAAAGCATACCATCATCCTTCTGCTACTTTCTGTTACAATAAAGAGCTTATCTTTACTGCTCTTTTAATGTTAATCCCTCTTTCCTAATTTAATTTATTTTCTCTTTCCTCCTTCTAAGGAACATTACACTATTAATTATCCTTTTTGTTTTTTATATATTCAACCTCTTTCTCTTGTTAGATCTTTTCATCAAGTTCTAAATATATTCCATCATCCCCAATTTTTACAAGTTCCTCCATCCCACAAGCTCCTCTTGTCATTTTATCTTTCCGTTATGGGTTAAAAACTGGTGGTCAACTTAACACCAGCAGAATTAAATCAGCATGGCGCTGAGCGTAGATGGCCACCTGAGGAAAGTTGCCAGCATCGAAAGAACTGCATTTCCTCCCTTGCAGCTAGGAGTGGCCAGGTGACACGGTACCGGCCAATGATGTGAAAGGTGTGGCCAAAGTTGGCACCAACCCTTTGCTTTCTTCTTTTTAACATTTTTTTCATCTTTTTGAGACAGGGTTTTGCTATGGAGTTCAGGCTGGACTTGAACTCACTTTGTAGCCCAGACTGACCTCAAGTTCACAGCAATCCTCCTGCCTCAGCCTCCCAAGTGCTGGGATTACAGGTGTGCGCCTCCATGCCCCACCTAGTAGCAAATTTCTGGAGGTTTTTGTTTTGGTTTGGGTTTTGTTGGTACCAGGATCAAACTCACAACCTCATGCTTGCCAGGCTGGCACTTACGCTGCTGAGCTAAATCCCCAGCCCGTTTGTTTTTTGAGATAAGGTCTCACTCTGTGATTCAGGCTGGGCTTGAACTCCCTGTGTAGCTGAGGCTGGTCTCAAACTCACTGAAATCGTCTTGCTTCAGCTTCCTGTATGCTGGGCTTACAGGCATGCACCACCACGCCCCGCTCTGCCTTGGTGTTTTGTTTTTCCTCCTATATGAGTAAGCAGTCATTTTGCATTCATACTGGAGGGGGGAAGGTTTTGCCTGAGGGTGACAGGACAGAAAAACAAAAGAACTCCAGGACACTGATGACATCATGGAACTCCCCCATCACTGAGAACTGCCGTCCTCCGGCATTATGCCCATGTAAAAAAACAGCGATGCACAGGCGAGCTCCTGCCACCAGATTCCACTGTGTGTCCCATCAGGGTTTCTCATCGCCCTGTGGCACCCTACTTCCTCCCCTCCCACTGCCTCCAGCTGGGCCATCCCGGCTGCTGGCCCTCATTCCATGGTGCTCACCTTGCTGTGAAATCCAGGGGACACTTTCAGTTCTAACCCCCCCAGTCGCCGTGACTCAGTTGTCCTCGCCCTCCTTCTCGGAAGCACGCTTTCCAGAGCTTCCAGGATCGGTGCTCTGGGGTTTGCCCCTCCCGCGCCCGGCCCCCAGGGGTGCTGCTCTTCCTTCTAGCCAGCTTGCAGCCTGCAGGACAGAACAGGCCTCTGCACAGCTGTTCGCCTGGTCTGGCAGCTGTCTTCTCCTTCCGTTTCCTCAGCTAACTCTTCCACGCCCCAGCTCTCCATCCGTTCTCACCTTCCTGAGCGAAGCCTCCTTTAGAGAGCAAATTGCCCTGCCAAACATTCTGTCACAGTCTGGGGACTGAACCCAGGGCCTTGTGCACACAAGGCAAGAGCTCTACCACTGAGCCACAGCCCAGCCCCAGCTCTTTACCTGTAACTAACCCTGCTGGAGTGGGACTCTGAGTAAGTTGCCTGTCCCTTCAAACAGGAAACTCCACACAGACAGACACCCATTGTTATGCATTAAGAACTGGTGAGCAACTTAATGCCTGCTGGATTACCTCAGCATGGCACTGAGCGAAGATGCTCCACCTGAGGAAAGTTGCCAGGATAAATAGTAGAGAAGAAGAAGGAGGGATTGAGACGCTGAGGCATTAATGCATTGTTGCATTGAGGCATTGTGGGTTCTCCTGCAAGTTGCTGTTTGAGCCATCGATTCTCCTGGAGAAGCTCTGGTCCTCACATAGAGCATTGCTTCCTGGCTCCAGAGGGGAAGACATGTGCTGCTTAGTCTCCAGGATGAACTCGTCACGCTGCTTCCTGGCACATACCCGACTGTGCTTGTCGTCGGAGGAGCTCGGGGCCTCCATGTCACTGAGGACAGCTGTGGTACCTTTCAGGACAGCCCTGGTCTTTGTTGTGAATGTGACTTCTTGGCTCCAGCGTAGAACCCTCATCCCACCAGCACAGCTCCTTCACCCTGCTGGCATGGACTTTCTGGCTTTCACCGCTGACCCTTGGGTCTTCCCGGCACAGATCCATAAAAGAGTCTGGCGTGAGGCCTTCTTGTGGACTCTGGACCTCCAGTTGGACTCGTGGGAGGCATTGTCATGAGCTCTGAGTTTACATCTGGACTCATGTGGGACACTGCTGTGAGATTTAGGCCTTGACTAAATATTCTATGTCCTTGGTGTTGTGGATAGATTTCCTGCAGTTACCTGTGTTAACTCCCGGTGATCATTATAAAAATAATATTATAAACTCCATGTCCTGATTCTAATTGCTCTCCGCACACCCCTGACTACAACACCCATCTATTTTGCTTTTCATTGTATTCCCAATTCTTACCATATTGCTACTCTGTAATAAGAACTCAATAATTATTGTTGAATACATAAGTGAGTGAATATATAATTTAATGATGTATTTGCTTTCCGTCTTGTTATCTGTTTTCTTCCAACCCCACAAGAGGAGGACAGATGCTTTTTTTGGTTTGCTGCTGTATATGTAGTTCCTGACACATGGTGCATAGCCTATACGATGAAATGTAATAAATTGATTTTTAAATTAATAAAAGAATAAATGAATAGAGTTCCAAGGAGTTAGCTCTGGTAATTTTACCCTCACCAGCATTATGCTTGGGTTTGTTTTGTCTTGTTTTTTACTATTGTGTGTGTGCGTGTGTGCGTGTGTTTGCACGTGTGGTGCTAGGGATCAAACCCAGGCCCTTGCACAGCTGGGCAAACACTCTACCACTGAACCACATCTCCAGACCTGTATCACTGTCTTTCCGTATAGCTTCTGGTTCTAACAGAACTCCACATACCTTTGTTGTCTGCAGCGAAGAGTCTTGTAGAAAATGTTACTCATTAATTCTCCTCATAACATGTCATGTCTAAAATAGGCCGTCTAAGCCACTGTGGAAATCTCCATGGAAGTTTCTCAAGAACTAAACATAGATCTGCCGTATGATTTAGCTTGGCATTTATCCAAAGGAGTCAAAGACAGCATATTATAGAGACCTGCATTCCCACGTTGATTGGCACACAGTTCACAATAGCCAATTACAGAATTGGCATAGGCATCTGCCAATGAATACACTGGTAAAGGAAATGTGCGTATACACAGTAGAGTATTATTCAGCCATAAAGAATGAAATAACGTCATTTGCAGGGAAACGGGTAGGTGTGTAAATCTTTATATTAAGCAAAGCAAGCCAGACTTAGTTTTCCCTAATATATGGAATCTGGGGGGGTGGTGATGACATGAAAGGAAAAGAGGGACTATTAGAAAAGAGGAAAAGGGTCAGCAGTGGTGGCCCCCACCTGTAACCTCAGCACTCAGGAGTCGGAGGCAGGAGGATTGCTGCCAGTTTGAGGTCCGCCTGGGCTACATAGTGAGACCTTGTCTCAAAAAACAGAGAGGCACCTGGGGATTTAACTCAGTGGCATAAGCGCCTGCCTGGAAGAATGAGGTCATGAGTTTGACCTCGGTACCAAAAAAAGAAAGAAAAGAAAAGCAAATAGAAAAGATGAAGGGGAGCAGAGGGAGAGGAGTGGAGAGGAGGAGGAGGTTACTAGGCGGGATGATATGATCAAAGTATGTTGTATGCATGTATGAAAAGAGCACAGTGAAACCCAATAAAAAATAAAGTAGGCTGCCACGAGGATCTTGAATTTATACATTTCTCTTCATCGCTACCACACTGGTGAAATCACTATCCTATTTCCCCAGGACTAAATTGGACCACTTGGTACTACTGGTCAACCCATATATAAACTTAGATTGTTCGGAGTTTTGTTTGAATCATAAGGTCAAGAATCACTTCTGACTATGTCATTCCCAAAGAAAGCGAGGCACACGAGGGTATGTGAGTAGCTCAGCATTTTGCTACGACTCTGATCTGCCCTTGACCAAGTATTAGTTCAGTTAAGGAAAAGAAGTAGTTTCAAACTAACAATAAATGTTTATTTTCAAACGACCAACTTGAAAACATTCGGTTTGAAAAAAAATCACGCCACGATTGCCTTTCAGGTTCTCCCCCACTGCCCCACCCCATGAGTTCTAAGACTGAAAGGTGCCTGAGGGTTCCGCCACACTGGCAGAGGAGCCCGCATGCAGCGCCACAGCCCTGACAACACAACGCTCTCTTCCTTGAGGTCAGTTTACATGCATGGTGCGCTCCTCAAAGGCCGAACTCTTGTCCATTTAAACACACAGTGCAGGGCAATTAAAGAAAAACCCTATACTAAGGCTTCAGAAACATTAAAAATCAAATTGTCTTATAAACTTTTTAAAGAACGGTAAATGCCACTTTCTCTCTCTTCATCAGAGAAATCTTTCCCTAAAGCTCCATGCCTCTTGGTGATTAGGATGAACAAAAGCTGATTTCCTTTCTTTCCAGCTCTGCATGCTCTCTCCCAGAGGGCCAAAAGGAGACCACTTCATTTGAAAATTCAAGTTTTATTTGCTGAAGTTTCTAGCTGGATAAAGCTGAAAGCAAGAGGGCCTGGAGGGGGACAGGGTGTGTTTAGCATGTGCGGGGCCTTGGGTTCAGTTTCCAGCAGCAGAACAGTAAAGAAAAGGCCAATTTCATGGTAGCCTGATGTAGAAAGTATCTAGCCACACTCAGGTTTATTAAGTGTTTGATCTCTTCATGTGATTAATATAGTTAATTAATAACCTTTTTGTCAAGAAAACAAAATGCCTTTTAAATTCTTGACTACCAATGTTTTAACCAGCTTACCATCTTACATTCTAAGGGAGAGGCATGTATTATGGAGCACTGGGTTCCTTGAAAGCTTGAGAGACTCCGCTGGTTGGAGAAGCGTGCAGGGAAGAATACCCAGAGCCTTGCACCTGCAGCACAGTGGAGTTTCTTCAAACTAGGCATCAGGAAAGGCAACAGAAAAGAGTAATTGGCAGCTGGAGGTAACCTTTCAATGGTCTGGGCTAGAAGCACGCTGGCACAAGCTTTAACTGACTCGGTTTGCTCGCGAGTTCTCCGAAGGGAGTGATCAGATTGCACCAGAGTCATTTTTCATAACACACTACTTTGCAAACAAGTTCCTCGGACTTATAAGATATGGAGTTTTTTTTAAGATACTGAATTTTGAACCTTAATATAAATATAAAAATGTCAGCATGTCCATTACATGTCCCAACTACAAAAAAAAAGTGTGTATTCACTAGAAATGGAAACTCATCTTAGAGTTTATGAAGCCATGTGATCTTCACTTTGAAAGACTGAAAGTCTCAAAGAGGTATCCATCCCAAATTAGCATCCAGTCACCGCACCTTGGGAGATCCCTGTTTTGGCAGCATCTGTAGCCAGATCTGGTTACAGTTAATAAATCTACTGCTGGAACTGCTGACCTCAGGAAGACAGGTGTCCCCTCCAACAGCAGATCCACGTTCTGGGCAATGAGAAATGTGCTTAATTAAATTGCCTTGAAGCCTGATCTCTCTGCTTGGGTATCTGGCCAGCATAGTGGCCCTTTCACAAAGAATGGGGTTTTCATCTTTTCCACAAACAAGCTGCTCTACAATTAACTGAGCATTACATCTTAAAAAAATTTTTTTTCTTGGCTGAATACAATACGATATCTTTAGTAAACACCCTGTTAATATGTGTTTATTGAATACACAGTATGTGCCAAGTACTTTGCAGGTCATAGAGAAACAAGTTTTAATGGGGACAGTAAAAAAGAAATCTCATCAATAAACTCAACACAGTTACCAAAAAATTCCTTGAAGAAACTGGCAATAGATCCTCTATCTGTATTTTGTCCATCCAGCTTAATCTCAAAAACCCATTTCAGTCTTTATCTTTTAATTCATTTTTAATCTCTTAATTCATTCATTTAGAAAAACTGTGTTGACTTCCCCAAACTATAATGGCACTAGAACTACAAAAACGAGGAGAGCCCAACCCCACCCACAGAAGGAAGCCTCCAGCCTTGTAAGGAGCAGCTGAGTGAGGGGGGACAGGACCAGAGCAGGGAGCACGTCAGCCAGGCTCACCCAGGACTCAGGGCTTCACCCAGTGGCAGACGGGAGCTATCGATCACGCTAAGGAGAAGAGAAATGAGTGTTCATTTTAGAGAAGTTAGTTTCACAGCGATGAGGCAGATACACGGTAAGGAAGTGCGGCAGGGTAAAGATGCCAAACAGAGAGAAAAACCAACTCCACAGCCACTGAAGAAATGACAAAATGTAGCAACAAATGAAAGTAAAGATTGAAAATGATGATGACTTCTAAAATTCTGGTCACCAGCTGGGCAAGTGTGATGGTACATGACTATAATCCCAGCAGTCTGGGAGGCTGAGGCTGGAGGACCAAAAGTTTGATCCAAAAGTTTGGACAATTTAGAGATTTAAAGAAACTCCTGCCCCACCAACACCCCCTCCAAAAACACCCAAACATTTTTTTGTAAAAGGGCTGGGATATAGCTCAGTGCAAAGACCCCAGGTTCGATCCCCTGTATTACAAATAATTACTAATTAAAATCAAATTTTGCGACCAAAGGCTGCGGGTTTGCTCAGTGACAAAGCACTTGTTTAACTTGCTGACGCCCTGAGTTTAATTCCCAGCACGTAAAAAAGCAAGGACGTAAGTGAATAAATAAATAAAATTCTGCAGTGGGTGGCATTAACAGAGAAGCCAGCCGGCTTAGCGTGCTCACCTGAGATCCCAGCTACTCAGCAGGCTGACGCTGAAGGGTCACAACTGTGAAGCTGGCCTGAGCAATTTAGACCCTGCCTCAGAATCAGAAAGACTGATGGGGTTGCTCATTGGTGGATTACTAGCCTACCGCAGGTGAGAGTCTGGGCTACATAGTGAGTACACGGCTGGTCTGAACTACACAGTGAGATACTGCCTCAAGAAAAAAAAAATTGTAGACTGGCATGATGGTACACACCAACCCCAGCAGCCTGGGAGCCTGAGGCAGGAGGAGGTAAGGTCAAGCCCAGCCTGAGCAGTTTGCACTGTAGGAGACTGTCTCAAAATACAAAAGCTCAGTATAAAGGCTTTCGGTTCAATCCTCACTACCATAAAAACAATCAAATCAATAATATTTAGAAACAACATTAAAAAGATAAAGAAAATAATAATTTCAACACACTTTTTTTTTGAGACCAGATCTTGCTATGTAGGGATCCTTCTACTTCAGCCTCCCAAGTACTGGGATTACAAGTATGTGCCATCATGCCTGGCTACTTCAACATATTATTTAAAAAGATACCTTTTATTCATATTTTATGCAAATATCTGACCTTTTTTTTCAAAGAATAAAAACATATTTTGATTACATTCTTGGTAGAAGTCATATTAAAATGTTTTTGTGACACTTTTTAATTAACAGTGCTATCTAATAACATGTTTATATATATAATGGCATATATATTTTTGTTATATAATAGCAGTTTCATTCTATATAATGAACATACTCTCCCTCCATTAAATGTAGATTTTCATCATTATTTTTAAATGTTCATTGTATTCTATTGTACGGTTAAACCAATAATTCAGTCAGCAGGTTCTGTGTGATGAAAATTGAGGTATTTTTCCAGATATTTACTATTATTTACACTATTTACTATTATTTACACTATTTATTTACTATTATTTACACTATTATGCACACCTTTAAATTTAAGACTTCATATGTAGTACAATCCTTTCCATATAATAAATTTTAGAAATGAATTCATGTGTTTCTATGACTTTCTGGGCACATCACCAAATTGATCTTTACATATGAGACTATTCCCAAAATTGATCTTTGCATCTGAGACTATTCCCATCTAGGGTTTGAGTTTCTAAATCCTAATTAAGATCCCTTATTAAGGCCATTTATGATTTTTTAAAAATTGACACATGGTAATAAATACATAAACGTCATAAATCAAAAGACTTGACTTAAAATTTTTTATAAAATGAACACACACGTAAAAAGATTTCAAAACATAATTATCGAGCCCCGAGAGCGCCTTTCCTGCCCTGCACACCGCCGCGTTCTCCCAGGAGGCTCCTCCCTGACCGGTGAGGCTTCCGTGGGGCCTGGCTGTCTCTGCCCAGTGCGGCTCCCTCTAGCAGCCAGCCGAGATGTTCTCTGCGTTCCATTCCCCTTGGGCTGAGGCTCTGGGTACCTAATCCCGCTTCCTGTCTCCTCTCTGCTACGTGCCAGACATGCATCATGGCCTGTAGACCTTCCCTGATGACTCCTGCCCTAGTGCTCCTTTGCCCTTTAACAGGTATTACCCACAATGCATTTCCTGCCCTTCTGATTTTGCCTTGACATCTCCTTCCCAAGGGCAGATTCCACGCAGCTGGTACTGAGAGTGGTCTGTAACAACAAGCTCAGTTTGGAACCAGACCACATGCCTCCTGGATGACAAAGAAAACCCCATTCCACGTGGTATTTGGGCAGGGAGTCCCAGTCACAAGTACTACCCCAATTGCTAAAAATATTACCAGTAGTGACTTGAAGTGATGTCCCAATGAGAAAAGCACTGGCTGGTAAATGATGCAAGCCTTTGGAAAGCATGGTGTTAAGGCAGGCATGGTGGCACGTGCCTATAGTCACAGCTACTCAGAGGGCTGAGCAAGAAGGTCATTTGAGCCTGGGATTTCAAGACTAACCTGGGCAACATGAAGAGATCTTGTCTGATGAAAGAAAGAAAGAAAGAAACAAAGAAACACAGAAAGAGTGAACATGGTATCAGGAGGAAGGGAAAACAATACTCATGAAGGCAATGAAATTGTCTCTTTATTGAAAAGTTGGGGCTGACCTCCTATGCAGAGTGGTCCCTGGGTGCTCCTGTGGCTACAGGCGACATCTAGAATGACCAGCTAAAGGAGGAGGGAAAGCTCCAGTTTGGTTGCTGATGACTCAGCCTGGTGTGTAGGTGCAAGCTTTGCCATTGAAATAGCCCCAGATGTGTCAGAGACAGAGGCCAGGTATGGGCTGAAAGCATGGACTTTCTCATCGCAAATCTGACCTCACTATTGCTGCCTCCAAATACCCAGCCTGTCAGTCACAGAGACCAACGCATGGCTCCTACTATGGCTTTAGTCCTTCAGGAGACCAACTAACAATAAGTTGATAAATTGGGCCCCTTCTGTCCCACAAGGGCAACATTTCATTCTCAGAGAAATGTACTTATTTGAGTATGGATTTGTTCCTTCTGTCCTTAGAGCCACAGCCATGGCCACCGTCTGGGGACTTACAGAGTTAGATCCATAGGCACTGCATCTCCCACAACACAGCTTCTGACCAGGCGACCAGGCAATATGGTCTGGATGTTTGTGTGCCGTTCCCTACCACCACCAAGTTCTTATATTGAAATCCTAACTGGTAAGGTGATGGTATTGGCTGGCAGGGCATTTGGGAGGTGACTGAGTCATGAAGCATCTGCTCTGTGGCATTGGCAGTTTTAGCAAAGAGGCCAGAGGGAGTTTATTTCTTTCACCATGTGAAAACACAGCTAGACGGCATCATCTGTGAGAAGCAGCCCCTCACCAGACACTAAATCTCCTGGCACCTTGTCTTGAAATTCTCTGGCTCCAGAACTATAAGAAGTAAATTTCTGTTGATTATAGGCTACCCAGTTGGGCCAGGTGGCACACACCTGTAATCCCAGCACTTGGGAGGCTGAGGCAGGAGGAATATCATGAGTTCTAGGCCAGCCTGGGCCACATAGTGAGTTCAAGGTCAGGCTGAACTACATAGTGAGACTCTGTTTCAAAACAAGCAAATAAACAAACCAAACAAAGCTACCCAGTTAATCATTTTGCTGTAGAAGTCTGAACTAAGACACTAGTTCTGGGCTGGGAATATATAGTGCAGCAGCTCAAGCACCTGCCTGGCAAACTCAAGGTCCTAAATTCAATTCCTGGCACAAAAAAAAAAAAAAAAAAAAAAAAACAGTTCTGAAGGCAAGGGATGTAAGTGTGGGGCGATGGCCTTAGGATTCACTGCAGCATTGGAAGCTGCTGACCTCATAGAGGAGAGGAAATGTCATCAGGAGCTAAGATTCTTAAGGGTAGGGTACCGCTCTGGGGTACAGTATGTGCACTGAATCATATGTGCAGTGACCTCTGCATGGTGCTCTGTCCCTACAGGAGGAAAATATGTGCCTAGGAACTGAAAAATGGGAACAGGAGTGACTCTACTTACCATCACTTCCAACAAACCACTGGAGAATTTTCTCTCCCATCCCTGCCACTCTGGGCCCTATAAAGCTGAAAGGCCCAATGAGAGGGCACAGCCTTGTCAGTGAGTGCAGTCAATGCAATCAGGGCCCTTTGGATCCCTTGTGTCCATCCATGGCCTGACAGGCAAGAAGGGGAGCCACTGTCCTAGCAAAGGTCGTTGTCCCTGATCAGCAAGCAGAGGCAAGGCTCCTATTATGCAGGGACAGCAGAGGAACATGCGCAGAGCTCAAGTGACCCACTGGGTACCTCTTGGCAAGCTGCTGTGCAATTGTACCTGAGAGTGAACAAGTGCAGCGATCCTTGCCTGAAAACAGAGTCATCACCAACGCTCACAACGACCTCTCACGAAGAAGGAACAGGGAGGAGCTGCTTCCTGAACCTGTGCAGTACCAGGTGTGGATTGTGGCAGTGGTGGATAGGTGCCCTGTTCAAACATCCCTTCCAGGATGAATTCCATGAGCAGTTGCATGGACACTGACAGCCCACAGTGGAGAGCCTTTGGGATCTGCTGCAGTATTTGAGCTGAGGCTGTGCCTTTTCAGGTCCATGCCAACGACTGGGCATGGCAAGGGTCTCCCAGTACCCTGCTTTATGTTGAGGAACTTTGCTACCCAAACCTTACCCTAAGCCCTGGGAATTCCAGCAGGAGCAACCCACTTGCAAAACATCAGCTCACATTACCCAAGTTGATTGGTCAAAGAGTGGGTGTGGAAAAGGGGCCACTCACAGGTCTTCCCTGGAGTACTGTTTGTTTTCTATTCAGCTAAAAAGAGAGCCTCTCCAGCAAGGCTGTTCCATGAGACAGACTCAGAGCCAGGTGTGGTGGCACATGCCTATAATCCCAGAACCTGAGAGGCTGAGGCAGGAGGATAACGGCAAGTTCAAGGCCAGCTTGGGCTACATAGTGAGTTCAAAACCAGCTTCAACTATATAGTGACTCAGAAAACCATAAAGAGGGAGAAATAGAGACAAAGACAGACACTCAGGAGCTGTGGTTTCTGGCCATGCAAGGAAGTCCATCTGTAGTGAACAAGAATAAACCCCTGCCACCTCCTCCCAAACCCTTGAAATCACACACCCACTAATATAGACAAGAAAGCCTGCAGCATTCTGAGCTCCAGCTGTACCCCGCTCTCCTGGTATTTGATTGACTCAGCCTTTCCAGTGGGTAAGATTGTCTGGTGCGCATCCAATAAATACCTTAACTGGAATCAGCCGGGACCAAAAAAGTTGTGACATGCCTTTAGAAGTATCTTCTCTCTCCTTTATACTGAGTTAACATAGACTGAGTTAATTTATATTTCACACAATGGCCTAAGCACTTTACATATGTGATTTCACTTAGTCCTCTCAGCAAAATATGAGTCCACATTCTCTTATTTTCTGCAATATATATATAAAACTGAGGCTGCTTTATTTTGGAATCAAGATAATGAAGATATTTTACCACCCGTCTTCACTTGGGACTTGAGAGCAGGGGGCTTGCGGAAAGTCTGTTAGCTTCACTCAGTGATGACAGCTCCTGTGTGGCTTGAGCAAAATAGGTTTGCAGCTGCACATGCCCCAAAACTCCTCAAAGGAACCATTTTTAGGAGTAAAGAGAGCAACACGAAACACAGGCAGAACCAATAACAATAACTTCCTGCAGGTGCACATTCTGTGTGGTTGATTAATATAGGGCCATTTTTGCTGTTGCTACCCCCATCCCTTCCTCCCCTGCTTATCAGTTCAGATGGCTTTTGCTCTGGAACCCCAGTCAAACCACTCCCCTTTCTTCTCTGGTCTAGAACAAATGATTAAGCACACAAAACAACTGCCAACAGTCTTTTCAAGGACATCAATGACCTTATTAAGTCCAAACCCACAGGTGGGCACTTCCCCCATCTCTCCATGATGTGCAATGCTGTTGCTTTTCCCTCCTCCTCTCCCATCATCAGACCACACCCTCCTGCTTTTGCAAAAGTGACTCTGCTGTTACTGCCTCTAGGCCTGTGCCCTCCCCAAGGCACCATCTCATTGTGACAATTGCGCTTATTCCTACACCTCAGCTCTGAGCTTAACGGCTAACCTAACAGCTCCCACATTGGCTTCAGGTCCAAGAGTATAATACTTTTTAAAAAGTAGTTTTAAAAGCACTGTGATAGGGGTTTGGAGACAGGAAAAGCTCCACCAAGGAGAATGTATGTCAGAGCACAAAGAACTAGAGTTACGTGGAGGAAAATGTGATAGAAGGGCATGGCCAGCGGTAAGTGCAGGTCCCTGAGAACTAAGGGGAGCAGTTCAGTGTGGCTGGAGCCAAAGCAGAAGGGGCTGAGATGGAGGAAGGGGACGCCACTAGAGCCTAGGTTGAGGGTGCCAAGAAATCACTATAGGCTTTTCAGCAGAGGCTGTGTTCAGATTTGCATATGAGAAAGAATCACTCTGGCTGCCAAGAAGAAAATAGACCAAAGAGGGCCTCAAGCTAAGGTAGAAAGACCAACTAACAAGCCACACTGTAATCCAGATGGAGATGAGGAGGCTGGAAATTAAGGCAGAGGGCTTCAGATGAAGAGGAGTACACAGCTCTCCAGGACAGGGGCAGCACAGGACTTGGTGCGTGATGAGATGTGGAGGGCGCTAGGGTAATGTCCACATTTGGAAATGGGGTAACTTGTGCGTGGTGGCAGAGTCCCTGAAAGATGGATAGGGCAGGTATGGAGGAACAAGGCTGGGTCTCGCCTGGGGACACTGAAGTTGAGGTGGCAGAGGCACAGCCAGATCTGGAGGTCAGCTCGGCAGTGTTTTATGGGTTTGTAGCTGAGGAGAAAGAATGTTTGGACCTGAGACAGAGGTCTGAGTGCCATTGATACTAACGTGGGAGTACATAAACAATCAAAAGTTATATGAAGGGACACTGAGGAATACCAACATTCAGGAGATGAGCGAAACACAAAAGCCCACCAGGTGTGGTGCACACCTGTAACCCCAGAACCCCCGATACTGCAGCAGGAGGATTGCCGGGAGTTTTAAGCCAGCTTGGGCTACAAAGTGGTTTGAAAGCCAGCCTGAGCTGCATAGTAAAAACTTGTCTCAAAAATACAAAAAGCAAAACAAAGCAAAGGCCTTAATGGAGACTGTTGGTCCATTCAGGCTGCCCAGGGAGATCTTCACAGGTGAGGTCCCAAGGTTCAAGAACACATTTGTGCAAGACATCAGCAACAATAGCAGGTGGCATGGAGCAAAGAGAGCCAGAGCACAAGAGCAAGAGCTGCCTGCATCTTTGCTGTATAATTCTTATACAAGTTGTTATCTCATATTTACATTCTTACATAGTGGCGTAGCCAGCACATGCATATTTACCTATGCTAAGTCATGGTTATGTAAATGCATCCCACTGTGCGCCTGTGCTAGACAAGTGGAGTCACATCCTCAGGTGTCCTTGGATGCCCTTGAGCTTTAAAGCAGTCTGAGTGGTTCCCCACAGAGTCTGAGAAAGGAAGCCAAACAGGTAGGAGGCAGACCAAGACAGTAGTCTGCTGGAGGCAACAGCAGAGTAGACTGGTGTTGGAGACTAAAAATGTAACTAGCATGAACAATGGGGAAGTTATTTGTGTCCTGATTGAGAGCCCTGTAGGTAGAGTTGGGGCAGCAAGAGCCAGTCCACAAGTGGTGAGCAGAGATTGGACGGGAAGCTAGGAGGGAGGTGTTGAAGTACATATCCCATTCATGATGTCTAGTTTAATAAATTCATCGTGGAGATTAAATGAGAGATTAAACGTAGAGCAATCCACATAATTCAAGGCAGACATAAATAATAGAGAAATGATAGCCATTATAATTATTATTGCGGACTGATCAGACCTGCAATCTCCCACACAAGTGGACAGCGAAGGCTTAAATAAAAGAGACAAATGGTATGCTATGAGGGCTCCAAGAGGATCCAAACCCTCCAGCAGAGTTCAAGATTTCCTGAGGGCTTACACAAAGAACTTCTCTGGATGGCTCATTTTTATTTGGTTTTCAAACAAGAGAAGGGGTTAGAGTAGAAAACACAGGAAACTGAGCAGGACCTGGGGAGTAGTTCAAGGACTTATCTAAATAGTAGACTATGTTAATTTAAGAAAAACTATTTTGTATTAATTTAGAAGAACTGTCTTTTTTTAATTTAGGAGAACTATCTTAGGAGACAGCCTCCAGATCGACTTTCACTACCAGAATGAGACACCTGCAGCTCTCGTCTCTAGTTAATTGGGGTGGAAGTCAGGCACCCTCAGCTGTGACCTTATCTTATCCTTTGAGGCATCACACATCACAGGCTACTACAGGCTTCAGTCAGGACTAGTGAGTTTCACTTACTGTGAGTCCGCTACCCATCTCCAGACAGGGAATCTGGGCCTTGGACAGACTCACAAGTAAATATACAAAGCCAACTGTTAATTTTAAATCCTTCTCAGAGTCACTTCATAGTGGTCTCCATCAAATTATTATATCAAGGAGTATATTTCAAAGAAGGACAGAAAATGTGAATTTAGGGAAGGTTTTTAAGGCTTCTCTTCCCACTATATTTTTTAAAAGAAGGAAAGACACCTGGGCTTGGTGGACACATCTAGAATTCCAGCACCCTAAGACTCTCAAGCAGTAAGATTGCTTATGCATAAGCTCTGGTTTTCAATCAGTCACAGATGATGTCTCTTGACTCTGTGTTTCAAGTAAGGCCATTAGTAGTCTAGTCTTCTACTATCTCTCAAGGAGGAAAGCTTGGTTTGGTTTTGTTTTTAAAATGTAGGAGATTCTTGGGCCCAGGATGTAGCTCAGCAGCACAGCATCTGCCTGGCAAGCACAAGGTCCTGAGTTGGATTCCTAGTACCAAAAACAAAGCAACAACAAAAAATGCTGCATCTGGAACTTGCCGGGTGTGGTGACGTGCGCCTGTAATTCCAGCACTTGAAAGGCTGAAGCAGGGGATTGTTGCAAGTTTGAGGCCAGCCTGGGCTTCAAAGTGAGTTCAAGACCTGCCCAAACTACACTGTGAGATCCTGTCTCAAAAAGACCCCCCAAAATATAGGAGATTCTTGAATAAGCTTTAATGGGCAGGAATTGATAAAAGTGGGCAGTTGAAATAGATGACAAATCAGAGGTCGGCATGAAGTCCCTGGAAAAGCAGAAGAGGACAAACTGAGAGCCTAATGTGGGACATCTCCACATTGGCACCACCAATTTCCTACAACAGGTTCTGAAATTTTGGGGACCAATGGAACCCCTTTGCTTCCTGGCTCCAATCAGCTACACAGGTCAAAAGAGTCCCTTCTTCAGCTGCCATCTCTCTATTACAGCGTCTCGTGTCTATTCCTTTAATTGGCTTTTCATTATTTCTGACGTGGACAACAGACTTGTAATTGACCTCCCGTCTCTTCACCTCTCCCAGTCCTCTATCTTCTAACGATCCAGGTTAATCTTAAAGCACCACTCTCGCCATCTTCCCTCCTTGTTCAGCCTCCCTACACTGGTTCCAAGGTCTCTCACAATGTGGCCCCAGGCTGGCTTAGGGTAGTGGAAAGTCCAGTCAAAGAAGAGTGGTGTGGCAGTGGGGGGAAATACAGTGTGTTCCTGGGGTGCAAGTGTAGCTACTACCTCCCCACCAGGAGAGCATCGGTGCCCTTCTAAAGGTGGCAGAAGCTGGTTAGCACCCTGTAGGTATGCACTGGAAAGTCAAATAGCCATAGCATGGCCGTGGTTCAGAAATATTAATATTCCCTTTGGAAAGTCACAGAAGAAATACAGCCAGCCAGTATACATGTTTAGAAGTTCCATATCAATAGTTCAGAGTGGCAGCCACAGGAAAAGGCATGTACCATTGATTAAAGGGCTTCCTTTGCATCCATTATTAAGTGAAGCTAGTAGCTGGACAGTTGGCTGGCAGCTCTTCCCCCTCCTTCACTAACCTGAGTCATTTGGAGAGCTGGATATGGCCGGCATAGGGCTCTAACTGCGGAGAGCATGCGAGGTATGTGCCCCTGTGTCACAGAAGCTCCGACACAGAGCAAGATTATTTTTAGAGGTGACCTTCTAGGTTCCACGGAAAAGTAAACAGACAGACGCACATAATTTCCTCTGAGAGACTCGTGGTAAACAGATGAGCACACATGCACTGGCTGTTATCCTGTGTCAGGTGAAAAGCTTTATCGAAAACTCACATCCAACAAGAGGAAGGGGAAACTGAGCATTTATAGCATCTCGCTACTCGGCGAGAAAAATGCAGGTGGAGCAACCTGACCTCTTCAAATTCTTGGAAAACATGTTGCTTTAAATCAAATTTCAATACTTCCCCATAAAGATATCAGTAGAACTCATTGCTTAGTCTCTTGTCTTTTATTTTTATATTATTATATTTGTTTTACCTTTCCTGGTTTTCATCTCTCATGTGTTTTTGTTGTTGTTGATGTTGTTGTTGTTGTTGTTATTGTTGTTGTATTTAGTACCAGGGAGCAAACTCATGCCCTTGTGGCACTTATGCCCCTGAGCTATATCTCTGGCATATAGTGTGGGTTTTTTTAAATGAACATATAAAAAAGGGAAAGAAATCCCTCCTAATCTTGACCTTTAGTAAGAATTTGTTGCTGGATGTGGAGGAGCATGTCTGTAATCTCAGGACTCAGGAGTTAAGGTAGCAGGATTGCCATGAGTGTGAGGCCAGCCTGGCTACTTAGGGAGACCCTCTCCCCCAAAAGAAAGACTTTATTGTATATGTATATATCACCAGATATCCTGTGCGTATACTTACACAAATATCAAAAAATACTGTCATAACTTTGTTTTGTCATCTAGCACTACATTTTGGCAATCTTTCCACGTCAGTGTATACAAGTTTACTTCTATGGATAGACATTTAAGTCATTTCCAGTTTTCTACTATTACAAACAATGCAAGCATTTCTAAATAGGTATAGTTAGGCACTTTCATGAAAGTTTCTCTTGGACAGTTTCTGGAAAAAACTTCTCAGTCCAAATACTTACTTAAAAAGTTTTAGCCAGGCATGGAGGCACAAACCTGTAATCCCAGTGCTCAGGAGGTTGAGGCAGGAGGATCACTGCTGGTTCAAGGCCAGCTGGGGCTACATAGTGAGACCCTGTCTCAAAAAAAAAAGTTTTAATGTAGTTATTGCCAAATGGCTATCTCTTAAAACATATGAAGGTTTAACACCTAACACAGCACCTGGCACATTATAACTGTTCATTAATTTTTTATTATATTGTCATTTTTATTAGTTATTATTCTGATTGTGAATAGGTGCTTCTGGCTTTATTAAAGTGTGTTATCCTGTCTATTTCATTCTCAATTGTCCCAGACACCTGAGATATTTAAATGTTCATACAGTATTAGATTCATAGTATTGTAGTCAGGGTTTGCAAAGGAAATAATTTAATACAGCACACATAATTTATAGGATTATTTTATAATATTCACCAAAGAATCAAATACAAAAGAATGCGAGAAATCTATCCACTGAGTAGAGAACCAAAGAATCTACCTGAGGGCCTAGATCCTACAACAATGTCCTTCACGAGTCTAGCTGAAGATCTAGAGCTCATGGCAAAGTCCTCCAGGTGTCCAGCTAGAGGCCCAGAGCCCACAACCATGATTCATGCAAGTCTGTACGAGGTTCTGCTCTGGGTGGTCCTGAAGGTAGGCGGTGGAAGCTAGAAAGTCTGTGCCAATAGGATAGAGAATCTGTGCCAGCAGGCTGAGGGATCTGCACTGGAGTCAGGAAGTGACGCTCAACGTAAGGACCAGAGCTCCCCTGAAAAGTACCACAGCCACCCTCAGTGACAACAAAGTCCCAAGCTCCAACACCACGAGAACAACCAAGTTCACATGAGGAAAACCAGCGTGACAAGCTCCCCCATGAGGACCAACGGCACACTATCTTCCCTTCCAGTTCGCCTTTATACGTTGACAACAATCCTCTGGCAGGCCTTCCACACCCAGAACCACCGAAGTTCAGCTAGGTGTTACAAGTTGCCCACAATTTTTCAATTTACCACATGTAGTATTATTGTAGTAACAGCAAATATAACAAAAAAACAATAGAATAAACCAAAATACATAGCACTTCTGATTGTCCCTTGGAAGGATACTGTTACCTGAAATCACAGAACTCTATAGGAGACTAGACATCAAGTATTCGGTGTATTTTTTGTATAGAGAAATTAAAACCCAGAAAAGTAGTGATTGGCCAAAACTTTGGAAATTATGCATTGTACTTCTTTCCCATCTTCCTTGAATGTATAGATTTATTGTACATTAATTCCCCACAAACGAACACTCAAGTTGCAAATTTTCACAGCCGTACTATATAAGATTCACTTCATCATGTTACAAACAAATCCAACTTACTAATGTTCTCCCAGAATGGAACTCGTGTGTAAGTCAGACTATTATTTTATTTCACTTAACTATAGTACATAATTGAGTCACATCAAATTTCATCAGGTCTTTTTAGTTCTATCAGTTTACTTGCCTAGAGCTTTTCTTTTTGCCTTTCTAATTTTCTGCTCAAGTCAGCCAAGAACTGGAAAGGAGATACGCAAGCTTACTGGAGGCATGTCAAGTGTAAATACTATCTACTTAAGGATGTGACCTAAGTATGTGAGCCACAGGTCTTAACACCATTTTGTCAGCTCGATAGGCTGATCAGGAGAGCTTGTGTGTGTTGATTATTCTCAAAGCTTTAGTAGTATCACCATGTTCAGGATACATGAGATAATATTACGTATATACATGCCATATATATATATATATATATCTCATATATACATATGTTACATATGTATCCTATATATCACCCATGATTTCAAGTGACAACAAATGGCTTGCCAGCAAGGGAACAATCAGAACTCCTATGTTGTTTCATATGTTGCATTATTTTTATTATATTTGTTACTATTATTTTAAAAAGAATAAAGCAGAACAGAACAAAACAGATCAGAGTAAAACAATGCAAATACCACAGGACTTCAAGACAAGACAGCAGGAAATCAACAGTGGCTACCATAATGTCTCTTGTTTTCTTCAAAATAGTTGTCCATATCTTTTTTTTTTTTTTTTGTCTTTTTCCTTTTTATTGGTACCAGGGATTGAACTCATGATTGCCTGCTTGCAAGGCAGGCGCTTATGCCGCTGAGCTAAATCCCCAGCCCCAGTTGTCCATATCTTCACATACAGTAAGTTAATAAAAAAAACAAAATAATATAAAAGTAATCAAAACAAAAGAATGAAAGTCTTATCAGTCTTCAAAACTAGACAATAGGAAATTAATAATGGCTACCATTAATGTCTCTTGGTTTCTTCAAAATAGCTGTCCATACTATCACACATATGGAAATCCAATAATTGAAAAAGACCAAAATCAATCAAAACCAAAAATAGAAGCATTATTAGACTTCAAAATAAAATGATAGAAAGTCAGCAATGGCTACCATGAAGTCTCGTTTTCTTCAATGTAGCTGTTCATACCTTCACACATACTAAAACAAATTCTTGTAAACCCTTTAGGTGAAGTTCTAGGTAAATACAAGCCTATATATGTACATCTATCCTTTGTGTATTACAGGGAAAAATAAAATAAGACACAACAAAATGTAAGAAGCAAGAGTCAAATAAATAACTCTAACAAAAAACCCCAAACAATAACAAAGTCAGCTTTCAAAACAAGGTAGTAGGAACATAACTAATTTTGTTGTTTTACATAGTTATCTTCAAAAGTTATACTTGCTACTATTATTATTCTACTATGGCTCTCACACTTTGTTAGCACTTAAACATCTCAGGTGTCTGGAACAATCAAGAGTAAAATAGGGTATGTTTTGATAGTGTCAGAGCACTTTTTCATAATGAGAATAATATTTGTGATGATTTAATCTAGCCAGCAAATACTATCTACTGTATGTCAGTCACTGTGTTAGTGCTAAATCCTTATAAGAAATTAGTTTCATATCATGTCATATATAGAATGGAGTGGGGTAGGGTTTGGAAGGTATTCAGAATCTTTTAAAGTCCTAAAACCTAAGGAAGCAAGTAAGCAAAGGCTGTGTCTTCAAATATTAGCATTTGGAAAATTCTATTAAAAAGACAATGAGGGCTGGTGATTTATACCCATAGTAGAGCTGTAGTAGTAGCAAATATAATAAGAAATAATAGAATAAATGAAAAAACCCAGAGCTTCTGACTATCTCTATATGGCACAGGGGAATAGCACTTGCCTAGCTTGAGACCCTGGGTTCAGCCTCCAGCATCACAATGCACACATACATACTATGGGGAGACACTTCCATTTGCTTCAAAGCCTGGGGTGTTTGAGGACTGTAAGGATGTGACCCCCACTGTCTGGCACATGCTCACAACGGGATACACTTATATAAGCATGATTCGGCATAGGCAGCCACGTATGTGATGCTTGGTTGTAACAGTACACGAGAATGGAATGCTTGATAACAGCCAATATATACAGATAAACAAAAAAGACACTCACTGCTGTTGCTAATGTTGGCTCTGCATAGTTTCCTTTCCCTGGGGAACTCACCCGCAAAAATACCCCTTCAAACCCCCAACTCCAATGTATAATACATACATACATACATACATACAGAGACAGTGGAATAAGAATCTTTGATTTCTTTGCTGATCTATAATACCATTTTTGGTTTCATTATATCAGATTTCAGAAAGTTCAAGAATAGTATCTGTGACAGGTAAAATAATGGCTGCAAGAGATGTCCAGGTCTTAATTTCTGAAGTCTATAAAAATGTTATCTGCATAGCAAAAGGTGTCGTAACCTAGTTCTAACCTATGCGCCTTCTTCCTGTTCTGTATGTGCCGTTTCAATAGAGATTAAAATTCCATTCCAGTAAAGACTTAAGTTTCAGTTTCTTTTAAATCCCCCTCCTCTCCCCATTCTTTTTAGGTTAAGTCTCCATTTCCCATAAAAGCTTTAAGTTTCAGTTTCTTGTAACCGTCCCCCTTCAGCCTATCTGCAATAAAATGTGCTGTTCCTTAAGAAATGTTTAACTACAAGGAAGTTACAGGAGATACCAAGAAGCCCACATGCTATCAAACTGTGTCAAAGTTCACAACATTCCTGTGGTTTTAGGCTTTAAAACCTGTAAGGCGCACAGTCTCCATATTGGCTCCTGGAAACTGCATAGATGGGCCTGGCCTAAAATAAAGCCTTTGATCCCTAAATTTTAATTTCTTGCTTCCTTGGATTTTATTCCGGGGTCCGAGCTATCACAAAGGGATTTTGTGAGTGTGGTTAAATTAAGGTTTTGAGATAGGGATAGTATCTTGACTCATCAAGGTGAGCCTCATGTAATCAGAAGGGCCCTTCTATGTGAAAAGATAACAGGAGCCTCAGGGGCAAAATACAGCAGAAGGAGAAGTCAGAGTGATAACATTTGCCAGAGGAAGAGACCATAAACCAAGGAATGCAGGGCAGCCTCCACTGGAAGAAGCCGGAAATGACTTCACTCCTGAAGCCTCCAGAAGGGAATGCAGCCCTCTACTGATACCTTCCTTGATCTTAGCCCCAAGAAACTGTTTTGGATTTCTGATCTTCAGACCTGTAAGATAGTAAATTTATGCAATTTTAAGGCATTGAGATTATGATAATTTGTTAAGAGTAGGAATAGGAAACTAATGCAATGTGGAGCTTTAGGGTTTGGGGAGGGCTGTTTTTGTTTTTGAGACAGGGTTCTGCCATGTAGCTGAGGCTGGCCTTGAACTCCCTGAGATCTCCTGTCTTAGTCACCGCCACAGCCACTTGCAATGTTTCATCATTTGGTAATACAAGGCTGAGTGGTTTCTGTTGGTGCTGTCTTCATGGTGTTGGATTAAATCAAGGGCTTCAATTTAGGAAGCTGCCTACCACTGAGCTATATTCCCAAGCCTATAGCTGAGCATTGATTGAAGGACAACAATTCTCTTGCATTTTAATCAGGGCAAACATCTTTTAAATAGAAATGTTTATTTAGGCAAACATATTTAAGCAGCATCCACTGAGAATGTAGTAGATAGACTTTCCTAGTTTTCTTTCCAAAGAATTGCTAGTGTCATATCTGATAAGTGCAAATGACTTGTTCAAATACAAGGCAGTGCTGACTTTGAAATACCTGATCATGATTATTATCAATATCTGCTCCCGTAAAGTGATAAAGTAATAACATTTGTAATTGTGTAACTTTTTTCTGTATGGCGCTTTATCTTTTAACATACATTCATTATGCCAAAAAAGTTATTAAATATTGTTACCATGTCACTGATGATGAGCTTCATGACGATAAGCCATCTGATAAGAGCAAAATAAAACAGTATTAAGCAATAATCAAATTCACATAATCCTGTGCCTTAGTTGACGTTGGACATATTTTTTTCTGCTTTTCTTTTTATTTTAAAGAGAAAAAAGAACAAATAGAAAAGTGAAGAAGCAAACAAACCAAAACAACAATAAAATCAAAACAACAATAGCTATATAGGTTTTCAAAACAAGATGATGGGAATTTAACAATGGTTGTTATATTGCATATTGTTATCTTCAAAATAGTTGCTCAAGTTATTGGACACATTTTTTTCAAATATATTTGATTTAATGATAAAAAAATGAAAGAAAAAGAAAAAAAAACTACAATGAAATTTCAAGGCATATCAATCAGGGGGCAACAATGGTACATACAATGCACACTGTCAACCCCAAACCATTCACCCAGAGCACAAGACATCTGCATTCAATTGTCCAAACAAAACCAGTACAAATCCTCTTCAGAAAATTCAGAGAAATCAGTAGTATAACTTTCTTTAGATATATATTTTTTTTCTTTCAGCTTGTCACACTAATGAAACAATAGGTTTACACGGTATGGATACATTTTTGATAGGCTACTTTTTCAGGATGCACCATCTAATTGAACATCACAGAAGTCTTGCAACTTGCATGGGCTCAGACACAAAGAATTCTTGGAACCTCAGGCAGGGCAAGACTTGGATGAGGTAAGTGAAATACTTATTTGGGTACAGAATTTAAAGGGCCAACAAAAATTTCAGTAATTGAGATCAATTATATATTAATGTAATACTTTTTAAAAGATTCAACAAACTCTAGTCTATGGGCTGCCTGTTGAATTTTATCAGCAACCCTGGTAGGTGGAACAAGAGGAAAATAGGGACTAAGGAAACTGGACATAGCTAAGAGACAACCAGGAAAACAAATACACCTGCTGACAATGCACAGTAACATTACAGAAAAGCAACATAAAAGATAATGAACAAAACAAATGGGATAAAAATATCTGCCATAAATTTATCAAAAGGGGAATATCCACAATTTATAGTCAACATAATTCATAAGAAAAATTAACATAATTTATACTAACATACTTATACATAATTTATTTATGGATTTTGGATTTTGGGATAAGATCTTGCTACGTGGTCCATGCTGACCTCGATGTTGCAATGAAGCTCTTGCCTCAGACTCCTGAGTGCTAGGATTATAGGTATGTGCCACCTTGCCTGGCTAATTACACAATTTTAAAGCTGAGCTAAGATTATAAATGGTCAATTCAGAAAAAAGGAAAAACAAATGAGCAATAAAGTTGGAAAATGAAGGAGAAAGAGGAAAAAAGGTAAAAAAAAAAGAGAGATACTGGTAGTTCTAGTCCAATTATATTGGTGTAGAAATGTATCAAAGATACATTGAAGGTATCAAAGATAACTGAAGCATGCAAATTGCAAAGAATACAGGTACAGTCTTATAGGAAAAGGCTACACCCAATATGCCTGGTAATCAGTGTTTACAGATACTCTCCTGCTGTCTCTGAATAATGAAAAGTATGAGAACGTTTGCTTTCTATATGACACATTTCTTACCTTTTAAATATTTATAATTCATATGTTATCTTCATAGTCAGAAAACATAAATACAGTATTTAAAAACAGGACTGGATTCCGGGTGAGAGGGTGCACACCTGTAAACCCAGCACTCCTGTAATCCCAGATCAGCCTCGGCTACACAGTAACTTCTAGTGAGTTCAGTGTCAGCCTGGACTATACAGCAAGACCCTATCTCAAAAATCTTTTTTTTTAAAAGGGGGAAGGTTGGAAATATAGCTCAGAGACAAAGCACTTGTCTATCAAGCATAATGCCCTGAGTTCCATACCAGCATCACAAGTCAATTAATTAATGAAAGTAGTAACAAAAATTAACCTACCACCAAAAGTCTTAAACTGTTACCAGTAGGATAGTTTTTAAAGTCATAGCACATTATCTTTTCTCAAACTCAGCTACTGGCAGTATAAACTGGAATCACTTCTGGAGGACAACTTGAAATACAGACCCAAACTCTAAAAACCTGTGTATCTGTGACCCACCTCTGGGAGTTTATCCTAGGAAAATAATTAGAGATACCAGCAAATTTAGCTACAAGGATTGTTTGCTTATATTGTTGTTTTTTTCAAACAACCTAAATGTTCAACAATCAGGACAGGTCACCTTCATATATTATTGCCATTAGTAACAGTATAGAAGTCTCTTGATGTAAAAGTATGCTTACAACCTGTTTGAAAGTGTAAAAATGAAACTAGATCAGAAAACCATATTTGCAATGTGGTCCTGACTTTTATAAATCTATGGCTCTAGATTCTAACTTCCCTAAGTTCCGGACCCACATTCAGTTCAAGTAAATACCTGATTAACAGAAGGCAATGGGGCTAAATACAGCCCGTGAATTTCCCAAGACACTTTAGTAACTCGGGTACATGACTCCCACTGCCCAGAACGGTCCTACATTGCGTGAGGAATTCTGGTTTCTTATCACTTTTCTGCCACACTGTTGATGGTAATATAAATTGGCAAATCAGAGAGTTATTTGGAAATATTTATCACTTTTTAAACGTGTGTGCATGATTTACAAATTCTCATTTAAGGGTTATCATACTCCTATGAAATAAAATACAAATGGGTGACAAATTTAATTAATTTTAAATAAGCAAATTGATTAGCTAACTCTCTTGTGCGTGATGCAGCATTCCATTCTTTTAAACCAAGCAGAGAAAAACTAAAAGCAGTTACCATAAAAAAAAGGTGATGATTAAAATCTGTAGGATTCCTATCTTTAGAATGGCAATGCCTTAGTTATGAAAATAAATCCCAGCTGAAATGCATGGTTTGAGTTTTCACTAAATGGAAGGCAGATCCCAGCTGTTATAATGATGCAGCTTTTTAACCAGCAACACAGGCTGATTTTTTTTTTTTTTTTTTTTTTTTTTGTTGGTACCAAGGATCGGACTCATGACCACCTGCTTGCAAGGCAGGTGCTTATGCCGCTGAGCTAAATCCCCAGCCCAGCAACACAGGTTGAATTCCCCAGGAGCCGGCTCCTTCTTTTCCCTCCTTCCATTCCCCAATAGGAATCTTTGACTAATAACCCTAAGTCCATCTCAAATCCTTGACTGACAATCCTATTGTATCAAATCACAACAGATTAGTAGTCCTGACATAAATCTGTTCCCCTCTAATAGAAACTGAATACAATCCCACAGGACAATGATGTAGAAACTACTGTAATTTTATTTTATTATTTATTTATTTTTGGTACTACGAATCGAACTCATGACCTCATGCTTGCCAGGCAGGTGCCTGTGCCACTGAGCTAAATCTCCAGCCCAATATAATTTTAGTGATACTTTGTATTAGTTATGTTTACCAAAATGTAATAAATTTTTTATCTTTGGATGGCTTGTATATGGATTTTCTATATTTAAAATTTTAGATGTTTTGTACACTCTTACAAGATAAGAAAATGACATTTTAGACTGATTTTTAATTGAAATCATACGATCTGACCAAGCTGGCATTCCTGTTGGAGTCTTCCTGAGCACTGAAAGGGTGTCAGTTAGGAGCTGGGACTCCCAGCCACACTGCTAAGGTACAAAAGTGCCTGCTGCGTACTAAGTCAGGGAAACTCACAATAACTCTGTGATACTGTTGCTAGCCCCATTTTCAGAGGATGAAACAGAAGCATGGAGTCATGATCTGCCCAAAGTCACACAATGTGACAGTTAGTGGCACAGCCAGAATTTAAGCAGTCTGGGTGGTTATCCCCAAATGAATTTTGGAATGTTGCCTAAAGATACATGTGTTAAAGGCTTGGTGTTCCGTTCAATGATGTTGGCAGGTGATGGAGGCTTGGTGGCAGGAAGTTAGAACATCCCCTGCAAGGTCCCTCCTTTACTCTGTGATTCTCAGCTCTATGTGACAATCCTAGTCCCCCGCATGCTACTGCCAAGATGTTTAGTACCATCATAGGCCCAAAGCAACAGTCAAGAAGCTACAGGCTGAAACCTCTGAAACTGTGTGCCAAAATAACCCTTTTCATCTTTTAAGTTGTCTATCTCAAGTATTTTGTCACAGTGATGGAAAGTTAACTAATACATCCACATGCCAAACTAAAACTGTTTGGCTGAAGTTCAATCTCTGGTATCAAAACAAAAACAAACTAAAAACCCCATAAAACTGATCCATTCTACAGGAACAGGCTAAATGATCAGAATTAGGCAGAGAATGAGCCAAGGTGATTCATAGACTATAAATCTGCCTTGTTAGCAATGTAAAATACCTACAACAGTCAAACAGTAATGTGTAAATCCCAAGAAAATTTAATAAATGAAGCCTATAAAGTGTTAATTATGAAAAGAATTTCATCTGTTTGATATGTTTCCTTCTGTAACTTTAATACGCAATGCTTAAGAAAATTCTATTACATTTATAGTATTTAAATGTGAAGTTGAATCTCAGTAAGCTCATCGAGCCGAATCAAAAACAAGTGAAAGTTTTTAACATAACACTGATCATTTATGAATATATTTGAGAAATTGGTTAAATGTTTAAAAACACTAGCCTTAAGAAAAAAAAAAAACACTAGCCTTAAAATTTACATCCAGGATAAATTAAAACATAAGCAGCTACACACAAAAAACTCTCACATGTAAAGTCTCCTTTGACGATGGGTTCAGACACAGACCTGTTTTGCAAAACAAACACTTCCCAAAATGTTAAAACTAAGAAGTGTTGGATCTTACATTCCAGCCCAGGTAGCACTAGCTCCCAGAGCCAGCACATTTCGACCATTTCCTGTATCACCCCTAAGAGATTCCTTTTCTGTGGAAACCAGCGAAGGGTGGTAAAGCACACACTTAGTATGCTCGAGGTCGTGTATTCAATCCCCAGCACCCCCAAAATGGGAAGACTCAGTTATAAATACACAAACTGGAGGAATATATGCCGATATAATAGTGGTGTCTCCTGGAATAGGAGGGTCATTATTTTTATTATAATGAGTACAATTTGAGTAAATGAAATTTTCCATCTTTCAACACTTAAGGTGAACAATTTGAAATGGAGGAAATTTTGTCCTCTTCATTTTACATTTTGTTGTCATTAGTATTCTCTAGTAATTTAATATTTATTTTGTGGGCTGGCTTTCTTTCTTACATTTCTATTTCTATTTCAAATATCCTCGCATATGGGTATGATTCCTAGATGAAATCTTTTAAGACTCCCTTTTCCCATATTCCATAGAATTAGTCACTTCTTTACCTATGGTACATTTGGATGTAGTGCATGGTTTTTCTGTTAACTTTTTTTTTTTTTTTTTTTTTGTCTTTTTCCTTTTTATTGGTACCGGGGATCGAACTCATGACTGCCTGCTTGCAAGGAAGGTGCTTATGCCGCTGAGCTAAATCCCCAGCCCCTTACTGTTAACTTTTATAATACTGAATTATGGCTGCTTTCCAGTCATGGTCCCCATTACAATGTCTGTGTCACATTTGTCTTTGTTTTTCCAAGGACTCGCACTTAACTTAGTTGATTAAATCAAACATATGTTGCAATTACTTTGCATAGGCAATTATACAGCTGCTTCTGCTGCTGCTGCTGCTTCCTCTTCTTCCTCTTTCTCTTGCTTTTTTTCTGTGAAAGGATTACTCATGTTCATTTTTCTCTTTGCTTTTTTTAAAGAGGTGCTGGAGATCCAGCGCAGGGGTTGGCCCACGCTAGGCAAGCACTCTACCAACTGAGCTAAACGCCGAGTCCCTCTTGTTCCTTTGACTGGTTTAGCATCAGGATAGATGACACAATGAAGACAAACTGAACTCAAAGTAGAGGAAATTAGTTTAGACGTCACAAAACTAGAAAAAAAAAAGTGGCTTATCAGGGGGAAAAAAGTCATATGTAAGGAGCTGAGAATGGAGCCAAGGCGGAGAGGAAACAATTAGAGAGCCAGAATCTTGTTTGCTTCCAGAAAAGGCAGCTAACTCTTTAACCAGAAGGATGGTTTTAGATAGCTGGAGCCCAGAGATATTTAGTTATGTATCATAACCCCGCGTGCTCTCGCACCTTGCTGGTGGAAATACGGGATAACCAAGTATTACTGGAGGGGCCACCTGCCTGGGCACGCGGGCGGGACACCAGGGCCTGGCCCCGCCACTTCCGCAATTCCAAATCGAAGGCCAGCTGGGAAAATGAAAAAGAAAACAGAAACTCCCCTGACTGCAGTCGCGGGCGGGCCTCCACGCTGGGCGCCCGCGAGGAACGCAGAGTCACCCGTAGGCAGCCAGAAGGGCGCGTCCCTCCCGACCCCGCCCGTCCGTGGGCTCCGCCCCCGTAGGCCCCGCCCCGTAGGCCCCTCCCCGGCAGGCACCGTAGGCCCCGCCCCAGAGTCCTCTCCCCTAGGACGGCCCGCCCCACTTCCGCCCGCGAGACCACGCCCCTAAGGCCCCGCCCCGCCCCTGAGGCCCCTGCGGGCGGCCGCCTACGTGGGGCGGAGCCTCCGGACGGTTGCACTCTGGCGCCTGGGGACGACCCCGGGTGCTGCAAGTCCTGATTCCCGAGGGCCCTATGGAGAAAAGGCGGGGAGCCCAGGATTCCTTCCCAAAGGCCACCCCCAAGGCTAGGTGGCCCGGGGGTTGAGTTTCCCTGACTCAGGCGCAGCAGTGCCTGCAGTGAACCTGTTGGGGAGGGTGGAGCCTGGAGATCAGTCACTCTGGGCCTTTCCGTCTCCCGGCTCTGGAGCTCGACCCCAGTGGAAGTGACTGGAAGGTGATGAGTGAAAGCCGGACTGCGAAGTCCCTGGGCGGAAAAACAATCAGGGAGAAATGACGTGAAAAAGACCAAAAATGTTTGAGATGCATTTAGTGTCAGAAAGTGGGAATGGCTAGAAATTCCGTCTACGTGTTCATTTCATACTGCCTTTGAAGTACAGTCCACAGGAGGCCTGTTAATTTCGGTAGGCCTGCTGGCAATATTCAGAGAAATTTGGGCATGGAGCAGGAACATGGGGATTGGTAGTTTGGAGCTCTCTTCAGGTATCTGAAAGAATGAGAGGAAAAAATATCCAAGGAATATAGATATCAGACGTAACGGATAAAAACGACATGAAGGCACTGCCATTTAGATGTCTGACATCAGGTTGTATTTACAAGTATCTCATTGGCTGGTGTAAGCCCTTGTGATCAAAATGAAATTAGGTGCTTTAGCACATACAATGGATGGCCAGTGTTTCCTGAAGCTTCAAGCACTTTGCCTTCACACTTCTTGTAGGGAATTTGAGGGAAAGGAAAAAAAATTGTGAAAACTTTTACCTGCTCAGAGTGCTTAGCATTGCGCTGAGAAGCTATTCATCCTTCTGCCTGTGTCCTTGTGAGACCACAATTAGCTGTTCTTAGTGAAACTTTGCCCTTTAGAAAGACTCAGGACTGTAATTGGTTACAGAGTGAAAAGCACATGGAACTGTACTGTGTATGCCTGCCATGCTGATGGTGAAAATTCTGAGTTGTGGGTGAAACACATGTCGGTGAAACACAGATATGATATCCACATGTTTGTCCAGTGTGCCTTTTGTCCCTAAATGTAAAGGATGGGAGAATATAGTTAACAGAATTAAGAAATAAGTTATCAGTAAAGAGACACAGTCATAGATTTCTATTTGAAATGCCTTGGTGGAAATTTAGAATTAGGAAGCCTTCTTGTACCCTACTTAGGAATAAAAGGTGAACGTGGGCTGTGTGCTGGTCATGTGTCATTATTTAAACCATCACAATGTATGTATGGTCTTTAGAATTATACGGAGAGTAAAAACCAGGGCCTTGGGAAGTGTCAGTGTTACATGGCTAGAGTTGAACTCAGGTAACCAATTTCTCTAAATTAAAAATCATCCAAAATACGGGGGCATACATTTATCTAAGCACATTAAATTGTACAGTTAAATAGTTGCATTTTATGTAAATTATACCTTAATAAAGTTGTTTTTTAAAAAATCAGAATGAATTTTATTTCTTTTTTGAGATGGAGTCTCACTTTGCAATGTAGGATAGCCTTGAACTCATTTATGGAGCCCATAAGCCTCGAGCTCAGTCATTCTCTTGCGTTGGTCTTCCAAGTGCTGGGATTACAAGTGTGAGCCACCGTGCCTGGCATATTTTATGTTTTTATCAATACATGTTGTTAACATATACACTGAATGATTAGTGCAGTCACTTTTTGTTTTGTTTTGCTTTGCTTTTTTGAGACAGAGTTTTGCTATGCAGTTTAGGTTGGTCTTGAGCTCATTTTGTAGCCCAGGATAGTCTTGAACTCACAACAATCCTCCTGCCTCAGTCTCTCCAGTGCTAGGATTATAGGCGTACACGACCACACCTAGCTAGTAGTTTGGATCTTGAATGTCCCACGAGGGCCCATATGTTGAAGGCTTGGTTCCCAGCCTGTGATACTGTTGGGAGGTAGCAGAATCTTTAGAAGGTGGGGCTTAGTAAAGGAAGTTAGGTCTTTGGTATGTGTTCTGAAGGAAGTGTTGAGATCGCAACACCTTTCCTTGTTTGTCTTTGCTTCCAAGCCACTGTGAGGTGAGTAGACCTATTCCACTCATGCTGTGATACATCCTGCCGCCTCAACCCAAAACAACAAAGCCTGGAGTGCTGGAATTACAGGTATGTGAAATCACACCTAAGGCTGGCTTTTTTAGGGCGCTTAAATCCATAATTGCCACCTAACATGAATATGTCTGTGTTTGTCAGTTTAACAGCCCTACAATAATGACAAACTCCACAGCCCTTAGAATAGGGTATGACAAATTGAATTTCACAGATATGATATCTACACAACCTTACGTTTTCCAAGAGAATATTTTTTTGCAGCAATAATCATAAAGACAATGACACATCCTAAGTGAAAAAGAAACCAGTTATGAGCTAATGCATGAATATTAGAGCATCTAATCAGGGCGTATTCTTAGCATCCTTCCTGCAGGGGAGGAGACTCTGACCAGTACTCTCCACCGGCAGGGCTCTTTTGTAAGGTTTAGCGTAACAACCCAAATCACAACTATTGTGTCTTAGCTGGTTTTCTTGTTGCCAAGACAAAACACCTGAGACCCAAAATTAAAAGAGGAAAGGTTGATTTAGCTCACAGTTTTAGAGATTTCAGCTCATAGTTGCCTGGCACCATGGTGGGATGGCAGGGCAGAAGAGTGTCACAGAGGAGACAGTTCATGGCAGGCAAAAGACAGCAAGAGCGAGCAAATGACACGCAACAAGCCCCTCTCTGTGCTTTCATTTTATCCAGTCCAGGCAGGTGGCATTCAAACCCTTAATCCCAGGAGCTTAATCCTAGCATTGCAATGTAAATCAGTCCCAATGTCA
The DNA here is from genome assembly GCF_034190915.1 of Cavia porcellus. NCBI lineage: Eukaryota > Metazoa > Chordata > Mammalia > Rodentia > Caviidae > Cavia > Cavia porcellus. The sequence goes on along the minus strand of NW_026947501.1, from coordinate 16,687,537 downwards.
CACATGCTAGATCCAGCCACCTTTGAAAAAGCCCCACCTATAACCACATAAAGCTTTGAGGTGGGGGCGGAGACAGCTACACACACGCCATAATATTTTGGTATTTAGATAAAACAGGACAGTAGAGAGCCTGAGGTGCAGCTTCACTGTGAACACCTCGAATTCCTGCTGGCGGTTACTGTTTTCAATATTCTACTTTAATCTTTCTTAAATATTGTGCAGCTTGCTTGGCAATAAAAGCAGCTGTGTCCTCTCAGACATGAATAAGCCTATAATTGAGACTCAAAAAAATGTTTCCACTCCAGCTAATTTCTCGTACAGTTGTTCTTATTAATAGAATGTATAATGATTCATTCCACAAATGTACTCATTTACTAGAAACAGTTCTGAGCAGGTGGAAACAACTTTAATACATGAATGTTTTAGTGGGTTCTCCATAAGAACTATATATCGAATGGCACACTGGAAATCTAACCTAGGGCCCAGCACATGCTGGACAAGCACTCTGCTACAAAGCTATATCCCGAGCCCAATTTATTTTAATAATTAGGAAAATAATATTCTACTTAAAAAAAGAAAAACACAGAGCTGAGTATAGCACAATATGCCTGTAATCGCAGCACTCTGGAAGGCTGAGGTTGAAGTATTGCAAATTTAAACCCAACCAGGGCAACTTAGTGACTTAATGAGAACTTGTCTCAAAAATAAAAAAGGGCCAGGAATGTAGTTTAGTAAAAAGAAGAAAGAGGAGGAGGAGAGGGAGAGGGAGAGAGAGAGGGAGAGAAAGCAGAAGAGGAGGAAAAAAGAGAATTCTTAGAAGGCTTCATAAACAACTTCTCGCTCAGAACCAAGAGAATAAAATCTTCTTGCGTGTGTATGGTAAATAGCCAAGAAATATCCCAAAGACTCTTAGAGATCAATTAATTTTATTCTACCTTCTCCTTCCATTTATTCTTATCCTGAAATGGTTGTTAGAAATGTTTATTGGAACTGAAAAATCTCTTTTTTAAATATTATTTTATTTATTTACTTGGTACTGGGAATCAAACTTAAGGACCTCACACTTGCCAGGCAGGTGCTGTGCCTCTGAACTGTATCTCAGTCCCACAACCCTTTTTCTGCCAAAGTAGAATACTTTAAAGTGAATGAAATCTAAAAGCTTATACCTATATAAGCCCAAAATGTTAACTTTAAAAAAAAATTAATAACACAAACCCCAAAATAAATTGTTTAATGATGTTTTCTTCTTTCCAAAAAGCCTAAGAGCCTTGAGGCCTGTGTGTTAAACAGTGTAGAGAGTCAAAACAAAAAACTTTTTGAAAGTAAAACTTCATATTTGCTACGAAAAGTCTGAAAAGCTCCATATCATGTTATGAAGCTCTCCAATGGTGGAGTTTTAAGTGTTTTTCAGGACATTTTTGCTTATTGTTTGTTTTATAATGTGTAAATATAGGTTTTATAAAAGAAAACAGGGGTTTTAACATCATTTGACAACAACAACAAAAGATGCTACCCAGAGCTGTTAGAATTTTTCCTTTTGAGCCTTTATTTGCAACTAGGGAAGCAAATTACTCCTACAGAATTTTTGTTTTAATTTTTTGTTCTGGTATGGGTAATTTAACTCACGAACTCATGATTGCTAGACAGGCACTGTGCTACTGAGGCACACGCCTGACTGTGCTTTTAAAAGAGGTCTCACTATGTACTATAGACTAACTTTGAACTTGCTTATGTAGTCCAGGCTGATGTCAAAGTCACAGCGACAATCTTCCTGCCTCAGCCTTCCAAGTACTGGGATTATAGGCATGCACCCCCACGCCCCAGTCATATAGAATTTTGACAGACTAAATTATATAACTTTATATCTGCCTAATACTTGAAAGAAATAAGTCCTTGAACATATCTGTGATGATTGATTGACTACTTGATTCTGTCAATGTGACTAACAGAGGTTCAACTATACCAGCTCAACAATTGCACACCCTAGGGCGGCTCATCTCCTGGATGGTGTAAAGGGGAAGTAAAGAAGGAGGGATCTGCTTCTGTTTCTTCAGAGGGGCTCCAGTGTTCAGCTTCACCTCGGATGTCATCTCCTGGCTTCCACTACAGACTGATCAGCCCCCTGACGTGGACTCTGACGGGACACTGTGGTGAGCGCCGGACCTGTGACTGGATCCCTGGGTCTCCAGTGTGCAGACAGACCCTCTGCATGCTTCCTCATCGGACTCTGGAGGCCGTTGTAAGCCAATCTTGTAAAGTCTTACATGTTTGTGTATCTTGTGTTAATCTGTTTGTCTGGTAAACACTGATTTATCCAATATCTATAAAGCAATTTCAAAAATCCTTTTGGAAAACTCAGCTATGCCGTAACTATTTCAATAAATAAAATGAACATCTTCCATTGGCAGTTATATCAATGTAGTTATACATCAAAGAAAGATGTAGAACAAAGTAGGTTCCCCAGTACAAAATTAAAGAAAATATCACATGGAAATAGACAGTTTCCCTAAAATAACAGCATTGAGTTAATAAATTTGGGAGGGTTCTTTTTGTTTTGTTTTGTTTTGTTTTTGTGAGCTAGGGTCTCACTATATAATTCAGGCTGCTCACTTTGCAGCCCAGACTGACCTCTGACTTGCGGCAATCCTCCTGTCTCAGCCTCCTGAGTGCTGGGATTACAGCCGTGTACCTCCACACCCAGTCCAGTAATTGGTTTTTCAACAAAAATAACTGAAATGTTTTTGAGGGGAAACATTACCAGTGAGTTGATAATGTGGCCCATTTTACAACCTATACTAGCACAATATTTTACATAAAACAGATGTTAAGTATCTTTTTATACAAACAATATTCAAACTTATGCAACACAAAATGATCCCTAAATGTAATTTACAAATGAAGTTTACTCACTAGACAAAATATAGAGTGCAAAATTTTTTCCTTAAATTAAAGCATCTGGAAGAAAAACTTTCTATTAATCTGAGTACTCATTTAATTAAATGAAATAAAACCAGCTGATTGAGGTAACACGATATACTAACAGGACCTTGAAACACCAGAATCTTCCCAGTGCTGCCAGTGTTAGCTCCCCAACTGTGTAATTTTCTTTTCCTAACCTTCTCTGCTGATCTCTGGGACTATTCATGGCTGGTAACTCACCCCACCCTGGTGTTACTTGATCCTTTCCGTGCAACCTGCTCAGCTGGCAATTCCCCTGCCTCAGCCTACTGAATACCTGAACATGGTGGGCGACACCATACCTGGCTTCTGAGGATGTCTTTAGAAGTAAAGCAACGTCCACAAGTAACAAGGAAAGTACCTACGCTCATGTTGCAGTAAATATTTTATGGACTGAAAAAGTAAGCCGGGTATGATGGTGCACATCTGTAATCCCAGCCCTCAGGAAGCTGAGGCAGAAGGATCATAGCAAGTTTGAGACCAACCTGGGCTACAAGGTGAGTTTAAGGTCAGCCTGAAATGGATAGTGAGACTGTCGCAGAAAGACCGAAAATGAATGAATAAATAAATAAATTAAAAATGAGGAGAAACTCACTTGGAGATTTTATAACACTAAGATAACTTTGAGATGATGATATTTATGGTTATTGAGATAAACTGGTCATAGTTTTCTGAGTAGCTTTGATTCCTTACTAAAGTTCATGAAAGCGAGTTCAGCCTGATTTAGCCAAAATGACACCAATTTCCTGCAGCAACAATAAGCTGCCCAATTCATATCGGCACACCTTACTTTCAGACTTGTGTCTACACAGCTAGGTGGCATTAAGGTCCTGTGGCTGCAAATTTTGGACTTGGGATAGTAATGATCATTTCTGATACCCTGTTTCTTTAAGAACTATTAAACTGCCTGGCATCTTATATTCAGTGTCTGATCAAACAGTAAATAGGGCAGAGCCTGTACCCAGCAGGTCCAAAGTGAACCTGGTTCCAGCCTGCTTGTAGTTTAGAGGTGTAGATGATCCAGGTGGTTCATCGGCATCTTTATTTGGAAAGAGAAAGTTAGTCCTCCCCCACTGTGTCATTTTCCTTTCCTGACCTTCCTGCTGATGGGGTAAATATGAATTTTTACATCACTAGGCTTGATGGAAACTACTGTACCCATGTTTGTTAGAATTCAGTGGGAAACTAGGCATGATGGTGCGCATTTGTAATCCCAGCACTCTGGGAGGCTGAGGCAGGAGCATCAAAAGTTCAGTTCAACTCTCGAAGCTTGCTGACTTTGTAAGAGCCTGGCTCAAATAAAAAAGTGCTGGGATGTAACTCAATGCAGAGTTCCTGGAACAGAGGGGAAATTTTAATAGGAAAGTCATCTGTGCCTGGGCTGGACTTTTCTTTGTGAACAGTCTTTTTAGTTATCAGTCCAATCTATTGATTTGTTATAGGTTTATTCAGACTGTCTGTTCCTTTTGTAGTTAGTTTTGATAGCCTATGTCTTTCTAAGGGTAAGTTATTTATTTGTTGATGCACAGTTACCCATGGTGGCCCTTCTTTTGTCCCCCAACTAAACTGAATACTCCTGCTCATGACTCATGCTTTCTGGACAAGTGGCATTTTTTTGTATCTGTTTTCAACTTCGTCTCTACTGAAATGAACAAAATACCTACTGGCACCAAAACAGTCCTGAGGTTTCTAGGGAGTAAATGAACAAATAGGTAAAATAAGGTTCAGCTGTCAAACAGCTTATTCTCTAGTATGTTTCCTAAAGTTTTGTTCTTTAGACAGAAGTTTTATATGACACAATTAAAAAATAAATTTCAGGGTCTGGGGATATGGCTCAGCAGCACAGAGCCTGGTTGGTGTGAGGTCGTAAGTTTGATCTCCAGTATCAAAAGTATAAATAAAATTTAAAAATTAAAATGTAAATAAATAAAAAATTTTTAAATAATAGAAGTTTTAAAAAAAATCTACTGTTGTATCCATTTTAGGGCTGGAGGTTAGCTCAGTGGCACAAGTGCCTGTCTGGCAAGCGTGAGGGCCTGAGTTTGATTCTCGATGCAAAAAAAAAAAAAAAAAAGGTTCAAGCCAGGTGTGGCAGCGCACACCTGTAATGCCAGCACGTGGCAGGCTGAGGCAGGTGGATTTGTTGCAAGTTCAAGACCAGCCTGGGCTACAACATAAACTCAAGACCAGCCTGAACTGCTTAGGAAGACCCTGTCTCTAAAGACCATCAACAACCAAAAAAATTGAAAATGGAAGAGGACCAAGAGATGGTAGGGGGGGCAAAAGTTGGAGGAAAAAACATGACTCTTTCTTGGGAGAAAAAATTTTTAAATACAGTTCTATCATCAGACTCAATAGAAACATTGCATGTCTTCCATAGATAGTCTGACACTCCTCTCAGCATATTTATTGCTCTAAGAAATTCTAACTCCAAGAAGCCCAGTATTTATCCCTGAGCTTCCCAAAAGTATGTGATCACAGCGCTCTGAAGAGAAAACAGATCTGTTCCACCGAACACACTTGAGGAAATGTGGGCTGGTTCAGATAGACATCAAGTACTTACAGTACAGGACCTCAGAGCGAGGGGAGCTGGTCTCTAAAGAGGGGACGGACTGGGGGAGAAATGAAGGGAGAACGGGCTGTTCCAGGAAACAGGAGAAAATGGAAGGAAGGGTGGGGTCAAGGAAGCTAAGGAGAGAGAGAGAGAGACAGAGAGACAGAGAGACAGAGAGAGAGAGAGAGAGAGAGTCAACCAGCTTAAGGAGGACCAGCAAGAGAGGGAGGGGGAGGGGGAGAAATAGCCCAGTGTGGAAGCCCTGGGTTAAATAACCAGTGGGGGGCAGCGAGGAAATAAAGGAGAAGCCATAACAATGCTACAGCTGCTAAAGGAGCGACCTGAACGTGCTTCTAAGGGAAAGAATTTAGCCTGAAGATAGAATTGAAGATCACAAAATAGAGAACACAGGGGGAGCATTATCAGAATTGAAGCAAGAAGACAAAACGTGGTCCCAGGTGGTGGGGCAGGAGGAGGCAGGTCTCCTTAGGTTTCCAGGTGCCCACTGGCTGTGTCAGAATCCACTCAGCTGCCCGACTAGCAGCTCCTCCAAAGACAGCAACAGGGCTGAGGATGCAGGTGAGCAGCATGAGGTTGTGGGTTCTATAACCGGCACCAGAAATAAAGAAGGAGAAGGACAGAAGGAGGAAAAAAGGGAGGAGGAGGAGGAGGAGAGGAATAGATCGTTCTCACCATATTCCTTTGTTCACTGAGGGCTTCAGATATGCTGGCTGCTAGGGATGCATTGGAGAGTTATGGGAAAGAGGACATTTCAGATCAGACGGAAAGGAGTCAAATGGTCCAGATCAAATGAGAAGCTCGAGGCCAGCTTGGGCCACATAGTGAGTTCAAGGCCAGTCTGAACTACATCATGAAGTTTTGTCTCAAGTAAAATAAAATGGTGTTCAAGGATGAAATGTTATTTTTGCCTTGTGAGATTACCAAAGATTAAAAAGATTGGAAATGCCTAACTTTTTAAAAAATCCATTTTATTTCAAATACACTGCACATTGTCATCTCCAGATCATTCACCCAGAGCACAAGACCTCTGCCTTCAATTGTCCGAACAATGCCAGTACAAATCTTTTTCTTCAGTGAACTCAGAGAAATCAGTAGTCTAACTATCTTAACTATTTTTGTATACATGTACATTTGTTGTTTCTTTCAGCTTCTCACACTCGTTAAACAATATGTTTATAATTGTGTGTCTGATTTATTTCACTGATGAGTATGGTCTCAAATTGCATCCATTTACCTATGAAAGTCTCCAGTTTATCCTGCTTTATGACTGAGTAGTACTCCATTGTGTAAAAATATCATCTTTTTTATCCATTCCTCAGTCAATGGGCATTTAGGTTGTTTCCAAGATCTGGCTATTACAGATTGTGCTGCTATAAACATGAGTGCCTGAATATCACTGTGTTATGACGTTCTCAGTTCTTTTGAGAAGATACCCAGAAGGGGAAGAGCTGGGTCGAATGGAGCCTCTCGTCCTAGTTTTTAAAGGAATCTTCACACTAATTTCCACAGTAGTTGTATCAGTTTATAGTCCCACCAACAATGGAGAAGAGTTCCTTTTTCCCCCACAGCCCCTCCAGCAATTGTTATGGATTGATTTCTTGATAAGTAGCCATTCTTTTGGAGTGATGCAGAATCTCAATGTTGTTTTAATTTGCATTTCTCAAATGACCAGTGATGCTGAACATTTTTTCACATATTTTTTTGCTGTTTGTATTTCTTTATCTGAGAGATGTGTATTCATCTCAGATGCCCATTTTTGGATTAGGTCTTTAAATCTGGGAGGACTAATTTTTCTGAGTTCTTTTTATGTTCTTGATAATAACCCTTTGTCTGAGGAGCAACTGGCAAAGAATTTCTCCCACTTCACTCTGTTAGTGGTTTCTCTTGCTGTGCAAAACTTTTCAATAGGGTGAGAGTCCAGGCGCTGATTTTCTGTGATAGTTCCCATGCAATCCTGGTTTTGTTCACAGTCTTTGCCTAAACCAATGTCTTCAGGAGTTTTACCTACTCTGTCTTCCAGCAGAGTTAATGTGTTTGTTTTAATATTAAGATCTTTGATCTATTCTGATTTTAGCTTAGGACATGGTGAAAGATAGGGGTCCAGTTTTAATCTTCTGCATATGTAGAGGCAGTTTCTCCAGCACCATTTACTAAAGAGGTTTTATCTTTCTTCCAGTGAATGTGTTTGTCACCTTTGTCAAAGATAAGATGGCTGAGGGTGTGTGGAGCTGTTTCTGCATCTTCTAATCTGTTCCATTGATCTTTGGGTCTGTTTTTTTTGCCAAGTACCACACTGTTTTCTTTTTTTATCATAATAGCTTTGTAATATAATTTCAAGACAGGGATTGCGATGTTCCCTGTCTCGCTTTTGTTGCCCGGGACTGCCTTTGCTCTTCTAGGTCTCTTTTGGTTTCAGATAAATTTAGGATTGTTTTCTCTAATTCCGTGAGATATGCTATTGGAATTTTGACTGAGTTTGCACTGGATCTGTATAATAGTTTTGGATTTATGGCCATTTTCATTACATTGCTTCTTCTACCCAAGAGCACGGGCTATCTTTCCATTTTCTAATATCCTCTTCAATCTCCTTTTTCAGAGAACTGAAGTTTTCAATGTAAAGGTCTTTTACATCCTTTGTTAGATTGATCCCTATGTGGGAAATGTCTAATGCTCACACCTCATCTACTCTTAGTGAGAGTATTAATATAAACTTTTAAGACAAAAATTTCATAGTGTGATTTAAATTTTCTTCATACCTATTTGGCCTAACTACGATTGTCTCTGGTGTTATAGAATTATAAAAGACTAGCCTACTTCTCACAATATTGTTCAATTCTTTTCATAGTATTTTAGTATTTATTATACCTATATACACATACATATATGACACAATAATACATGTGATACTCATATATGCATGAAGGTTTTTCTGTTTTTTGTGAGTTTTTTATTTGTTTTCAGGCTGGGTCTTGCTGTTCAGTTTAGGCTGGCCTTCAAGTCACAATCAGCTTCTTGCCTCGGTCTCCAGACTGCTGGGATTACAGTGTGTGCCACCAGGACAGGAGAGGGCTTTTTGTTGTGGCTGTTAAGGAAAAGAAGAAGGGTAGGGGGGAAGAGGAGGGGGAGGAGAGGGGAGGGGGAAGAGGGGGAGGGGGAGGGGAGGGGAGGGGAGGAGGAGGAGGAGGAGGAGGAGGAGGAGGAGGAGAAGAAGAAGAAGAAGAAGAAGAAGAAGAAGAAGAAGAAGAAGAAGAAGAAGAAGAAGAAGAAGAAGAAGAAGACAACACTGGCAAAAGTGCTGTTTCTTTGATGAATTCCCACTTTCCATGTTGATTGCCCACAGTTCCAGCCCCGCATTCCACCTTTCCTATCCACATCTCCCAAGTAAAACCCTCACTCCCTCTGCCTATGCTATTCCTTTAGCCGGGATGCTTCCTGCCTCCTCTATGCATCAAAGTCCTTCTCCCCTTCTCAGGATAACTCCTGGTCCTCTGTGAGGCTGGTTCTCCGGTCTGGATTAAATTGCTTCCCTTCGGTTCCGAAGCGGGTAATTTGTTTAGACCTCTAGCAAAGCACAGTTTGGCTGGCAGTGTTGTTACTGGTGTCTAGTGTCTCCCTTGCCAGCGTTTATTTATTACCTTATTTGCCTTTTCAGTGAAATAAATGTTCATCTCAAAATACTTATTTGGAGTCTCATATGTTCCCTATATAAGCCTTCACTTAAATCAAACAGTTCTTGGAGACACACAGTTCAGCCACGTGGACAGTTAACTCCAAGTCACAAAATGCTATTTTGTATCAGTTTGTATTTGAAGAGAGTGCAGGGATTAATTAAACATGTCTATAGCTGCCTGATGTTTATTCACTGACAATGAGCCGGAATTATTCCCTCACTTTAAGCCTTTCTCTGGTGATTTGTTTACAGAGTTGTGCTAAATAGCTGAATTGTTGTCTGACCCTTTGCCTAGATCTTTTCAAAACAGTCATTACATTTGCGTTTTTCCACAACAAAAACACAACACACTAATTCTCATAACCCGGAGAAAAACTGAAAACAATTCTTAGAATTTCAGACTTGAACGTGAGTCAAAATTGGGCCCGCAGGAATGGGCATAGCCTATGATTTCATAACTCAACAATAATTAAATTTGAATCCTTGTGAGTACTGAAATGCCTGTGGCTGCCAAAAGTAACCTTTATTACTGTGTAGAATGAACTAGTAATATTCAGTGAACTCGATCAGTAGGGCTCCTTTCAATAAACCAAAGAATTAATCTCTTTTAGCTGTTTGGTGACTACACAATTTTCGGTCCCCAAGTGGGCGTAGCTCTTAAAGCAAAAGTGGCAGCCCATTATCATTTGTAAATTTCCACTCACAAGCCGGGCTGGCTGTGTTGGCAGCGGGAGCTGTGACCTTCCTAGCAGCCTAGTTTTGTCATTGTTTTGTTTATGGGCATCTATATATGCCACGCAAATTCTAGGGAGAGAGATTCTGAAATAGAAGACTGAAACCTATAAAAAAAGCAAAAAAGGAGAAATTACTTCTTTTTTTTTTATGATAGAGGGACTTCAGGGACCTTGAAAAATTGATCTCTTCTCACTCAAGTTTCTTATAAAATTAGCTTTGGCTCATACATCTGTTACACAGTAGTTAATTTTACAAGATAAGCAATACAAGGGAAATGTATCTGAAGGAAAAATCAGTGCTGGAGGCTCGAGAGACATTTATGAGGTCACAGAACAAAGCTGGTGGGTAACGTGGCCCGGCTTCAGACCTGCAAGTAGCCCAGGGTCTCCTTCAGGTTGATTTCGGTGTATCTTTCATCACATTTCTCTTTCTTCTCAGCCAGCATTAGACTTAAAGTGGCTTTACTCAGCTTGTTTTGTGAAAGCCTTTTAAATTGTTCAGCCAAAGCGCAATCATGATTTAAGTTCGTGAAACTTGAACTTTGCATTTTAACAACCACTTCCTGTAATGGACTCCAGGACTATACTAACCACACCAATGAGTGTATTAAACAGTTCCTCGTGTTCACAGCTACTTATGCCATTTTTAGATACTGAATGTGCTTTCTGATAAGCACCATTGGCTGTCCTGGCTGGAAAGAATATTATGGTCTTTTATGTCTGTCTTCTCACTAAAGAAGGGAACACAGACTCAGAAAGTCTCCTAAAGATCAAGATGGATGTTTGGGAGCAGAGCTGGATTTAGAACCAGTTATCTCAGCTCACCTAGATGCCTAATCTGGAGCTCTTTATACCTCGAGTGACTAAACACCAGAATGATTTCTCACTTATACAGTCAGAGAAAATCTCTGTGCATTAATTAATCTTTTTATTTGGATATGTTGGTCATATGCAAAAGACTTTTTTTAAAAACAAAGACTCTTTTTAACTTTGCAAGTCAGCACTCTGAAAATGCTCTCAAGCTTTCGAGAGAAGCATTTTAGCGATGTCTTCTAAACCGTATGATGGAAATGGCCCAGAAAACTGCTCAACGATTCATAAATGACCTATTTCCCTGGGAGCATTAGCAAGAATGATTACATTTTCATCAGATTATCAAGGTGTTGTTACATGGATGGGCTTGCTTTGACCAAGATTCCCTTCCAGTCAAGTACCCGAGCTCCCTTTTCTGTGCCCCAAGTGGGTGGGGCACCCCCCATGCCAGTCAGGCAGCTTGTCTTGCATCCTCTCCACACTTCCAGAATGCAAGGACTTGGTTATTTCCTATAATCCCTTGGACTATTTACTTGGATTTGGAAACAAATGCTTGCATCAATTACATTTAAGAATAACAAAGGGCTGGGGATTTAGCTCAGCTGCACAAGTGCCTGCCTGGCAAGCTCCAGGTCGTGAGTTTGATGCTCCTTGGTACAAAAAAAAAATCACATAACCTCATTATTTTCCCTATGCTAAGTCACTAATTAATTTAACAAATGTTTGTTCAATGCCTACCCCAGGTCAGATACTGCTTAGGGTGCTTAGGATATAAAGGTGAATAAAAAGCCTACAAATCTCTGGTCTCATAGACCTTGTATGTAATATGATATAGATAGCTTTTCCTTCTGTTGAATTAATTCTCAAGAGTATGTCCTTGTAAGAATGAATTCTTGCCAGGAATAGTGGTATAAGCTTGAAATTTTAGCACTTGGGAGGCTGAGGCAGGAGGGGCGCTGTGAGGCCACAGTAACCTGAACTAATTAGTGAGTTCAGGGCCATCTTGAACTAAACAGCAAGACTGTCTCAAGACCAGCAAGAAAGAATTAATTTTTTGTTTGAGGGGGGCACCTGCTCTCACTGTATAGTCCAGGCTGGCCTTGAACTCAATGTGATCCTGCTACCTCGGCCTCCCAATTGCTGGGATTGGAGGCATAATGAATTTTTAAGCTAAATACCAGAAATGGAACAGTAAGTTGCATAATTAATCATCTGCAATACTAATAAGCGCTATGAAGAAAATCCAAATTACTGTGGAAGACATTATAAGAGCATTTCTTAAGGACTGGTTACCAGGGTGTTTGTGGTGGGTTGCTCCCCGTGATGAGATTCTAAATCTGGCTGTGGCAAGAATTTGGTGCGTCTTTCAAAAGACCCTCCTGGTGTTCTGGCTGGCTGGCTGGTCAGCCTCTGCTTCCCCTAGGAGAGCCCACACCCTCCATTCCTGAGCAGGGCACGGAGCCAGCTCCTGTGCCCCCAGTGTGTCTTCCCACCCCTACAGATCCCATGAGCAGCAAGCAGCAGTTACTGCAGGAAGAGGGACGGGGAAGGGCGTGACTCCTGGCTCTCACCATAAAGATGCTGACACATAGGCACACTTCACCCAAAATGTAAAAATATTCACCTTTTCTTCAGCAACCACGAAGAATGTCCATACCCTTTAACTCAATGCTCCCACTCTGGGAATCTAACAATTAACCAAAGAATATAGCCATACACTCACTCTCAATTGGTCATTATAGTGTTAAGTATGAGAACAAGGAGGAAAAAAAGGCAATCTGCAATCCCAGCACTCCAGAGGCTGAGGCAGGAGGATCTCTGGGAGTTCAAGGTCAGCCTAGGCTACATAGCAAATTCAAGGACAGTCTGAACTACATAGTGAGGCCCTGGAGAAAAACAACAAACAAACAAAAAGCCCAAAGACCAAAACAAAACAAAACAAAAAAATAAAGCATGAAAAAAAAAAAAAGCAATGTATTTCATAGTTGGCCAACATTTAAGTAGATTGTAATAGATGAGCTTTTGGGAACTCATGGTCTTTGTGTTAAATGTGGAAAATAGTAAGTAAAGAAAAGGCAGAATGCGAAACAAAATGCCAGGGTGCACAAGCTATACAATAACAGGTATACAAATTACAGGTGACGAGATAAAATGGAAAATGGAATCCGTTTGGTTGGGTGGTGGAACCACGGGATAGAAACCCAACTTGTACTGGCTCAAGCAGAAAGGGAGAAACACATTGGCTCAGATAAGCTAGTCCTAGATAGGACAGGGAGACACCGGCATTAGGGAAATCACAAATTGCCATCAGACTGCCTACCTCTCTGTCTCTCTCTGTTTGCGCACGCCACTGCAGAGAAGCCTCTCTGTCTCAGCCTCGTTTCTGCCATCTAAATGCACACTTATGCATTTTCAAATCAGACTCACAGTGCCTGCTTGTCTCTCAGCCCTGAAGGAGGATACTGGGCAGCATCCGATTCCATCCTCAGGGGAGGTGTCCGACAGGGAGGTGCTCCTTAAACACTTCTTCAAGTGGGATGAGGTGTTTGCCTAGCGTGCACTGGGGCCCCAAAAAATTATACAGAGTGGGAAGCATGGACTAGATGGTCCCTTCCCATAACACTGCAGAAATCTATTTGTCGTCACGAGAATGTGGATCAGAGTTGATGAATCAAAACCCTTGCAGGTTTCCTAATAGTTTATTGTTTAAATAAAGGTGTGGGATTAGGAAAAAGAAAAGAAGATCTACTACAGTTAATGTTGACTGACGCATTTGCCTAAAACACTCAAGCATTCTTTGTATTTTGAGTAAGGGTAAGAAGCATTAACGAAGCAACTGTTATGGATATTACAAGGAGTTAAACTATGCTGTCGAACACTAGACACTTGCTACAGGTTATTTATTTGTTTATTTTGAGACAGGGTCTTGTTAATGCAGTTTAAACTGGCCTTGAACTCACTATGTAGCCAGGGTTGGTCTCAAACTGCTGGCAATCCTCTTGCCTCAGCCTCCCGCATACTGGGATTACAGACCTGTGCCACCAGGCCTGATCATAGGTTATTTAAATTAATTAAAATAAGGAAAAGTTTTAAAAATTCAATAAAATTTAAAATTCAGTTTCTTAATCACATTGACACATTTTAATTCTCAACAGTTATATGCGGTCATTAGCTTCCATATTAAACTGCAGATACAAAGCCTTTGCAGCATCATAAAAAGTTCTACTGGACAGTGCTAGTCCATCTCTATAGTTGCAGTCTTTACTTCCATTCAGAAAAACAAAACAATCAGCCCCATGACTTCTGGTCCTCCATTGTGAGAATGCTGGAACTAGAACCAAAAATGTAAAAGACCTGAGCAAAAAAGATGGCCTCAAATCCAGGCTTCTTCTTGGAAATCCAATTAGTACCACGCAACACTAAAATGGAATAAGTTTTCGTCTGGTTTTGCCATCTGGATCATCTGGATGTTGCAGGCCTCAGGCTCTGAAGTGTGCTCTGCTGACTGCCCACAGCCAGTGAGGAACACTTCTTTCTCAGACCCCACATTGACAAGAGCTTAACATTCAGCGTCAGATTTACGTTCTTCTAAAAATACTTCTTACAATTTAGGCTTTACCTCTGACTCTGATAGATTGATGGTCAAAAAAAAGTTTTTGTTTTGTTTTGCTTTCTACTAATTTTAAAATTCTATTTTTCTACTAATTTTAAAATTCTGACCCATAATTGAAAATTTTGAGCATACACAAAGGAAGCAGATGCATATAACAAATTCTCAAATAGTTTTTAACAATGGTTGATTCATAGGCTCCTTTGTGTCATTTTTATCCCCCAGTCACCCTCTCCACTGGGATTAAACTGATGCAAATACCAGACATTACATCATTTCATTTGTAAATATTTTTCCATATATCTCTAAATCTAAAAATAATATTAAACACAATGCCATTGTAACAACCTAAATAAACCCAGCAATTCCAACATCTTCAAATACCAGTTACAAACAAGGTCTATGCAATGCAAACGGTAGTGAGGTCTTTCAAATCTTTTTTCTCCCGCTTCTATTTTTATTCTTCACAAACTTTTGTCTTTAGAAAAAAATCAGGTCACGGGTTAAGGGTGTAGTTCAGTGGTAGAGTTCAACCCTTGGGGGAAAGAGAGACAGACAGACAGACACACAGACAGAGAAGCAAGGAAGGAAGAAAAGAGAGTTTCCAGTCTGGCCTTTGTTCATTGCCCATCATATATCAGAACACATCCCTCAGTTCTCTTCTGATCTTATATATTGGGTTGTGTACTTTGTATTTGGCCAAAATATCAGATAATTATGTGATCGGTCATTGGTAATCCTTATCTAGATCCATTAATTCAAGTTAGGCTACAGAATTATGATATTTTAATTCTATCATTTTTCTTCGTTAGCTGGAATATATCCTTCACTGTAAGAAAAGCAGAATAAAGACTTGATTTTTTTCTCTTTACTACCTGTTTTCAAAAGGATAAGCTGATTGTCTGCCATCTTTCAGAAGGTTAACTCTGAGTTTTTGTGGGCAGTGTGATCATGGGGTAAGCATATGTAAAGTGGTCTACTATAGTTCTTTTTCTCACACTGATTGTTCCATCTTTGGCACTTGGGGACATCTTTGGGTTAGCTGGGTTAGACTTTGACATTTCTTCACTCTGGTATAACAACAGATGCTTGCTTCCAGTGGGCTTCCTTTGAAATCATCTACTTTCCCCCTGCAAAGACACTCCCCACTCATGATTATGCAGGCTCAGAACTGCAGATGTTTCTTATTTGTGTGTGTGGTACTCGGAATTAAAACCAGGGACTTCACAGTGAGCTTCATTCCCAACCCTTTTAGATTGTTTATTTTTGTTTCTTATTTTGAGCTATTATATTTCTAAGTTCGAACTTGTGATCCTCCTGCTTCAACCTCCTGGAGTGCTGAGATTACATATGTGTACTATCACATTCAAACTCCACATAGTAATCCTAGCACTTGGGAGGCTGAGATGGGAGAATTGCTGGGAGTTCAAGGCCAGCCTACCCTACAGAGCAAGACCCTGTCTCAATCCGCCCCTCCCAAAAAAGCCACACTCACTCTTGAGATGCTTCTTACATCATAGCAGAAGATGCCCACCACCTCCAGCCAGTCTACTAGTTGCCCAGGTAACAATTCTGGTTACAGTTCCTGTTACTTTGTTTCTTAGAAACAGCACAGCTGGTCACTGTGATACATATTGTAAGAACCATCCCCAGTTGACAAGCCATTCTGCTTCTGTACTTACTGCTTGCTTATACTGTATAAGCCTTCCACCACCAGAGATCGAGGCCTGATACCTTGGAAATGATTCTGATAAGTGCATGTTGACATAAAATAAGTGTGCCTCCAAATACTGAATGTTGTTTCAGTGTTTCTGCTTGCTGTAGCAATATAAGAACACAGTAACACAGTCCTTGTGTCTTAGTCACATAATGAATAATTTATACTTACTTAACAAATAGATCTTTTGTTTGCTTTTTGTGGCACAGGGCCTCCCACATGCTATACAAGTAAGCTCTCTACCACTGACCTACACACCCAGCCTTAACAGATAGTTTTGAACAAAACTGACAAGGTAGAATTGTACATCTGTAATTCACCATCCAATAGGACAGATACATAATAAGAAATTATATGAATAGTTACATGTAAGTGTCATAAGTGTCCCAGGGAGAAAACAGAGGGTCGTGAAAACAGAGGACAGCATGCAAGCCAGGCATGGGGGTGCACACTTGTAATTCCAGCACTAGAGAGGCTGAGACAAGATGATCATTGCAAGTTCGAGACCACCCAGGGATACAAAGTGAGCTGAAGGCCAGCCTAAACTGCATAGCGAGACCCTGTCTCAGAAAGAATAAATAAATAATAAATAAATTTTAAAAAGGAGAGGTTGGCTGAGTGTGCAAAGCCTGGGGATAACATTAAACATTCCATGGGGGCTGGAGATTTAGCTCAGCGGCATAAGCACCTGCCTTGCAAGCAAGCAGTCGTGAGTTCGATCCCCGGTACTGATAAAAAAGGAAAAAGACAAAAAAAAAAAAAAAAAAAAATTCCAGCTGTGTGTGGTGGCTCATGCCTGTAACCCTAGCTCTCAGGGGACTGAGGCAGGAAGATGATTACTAGTTTGCACCAGTCTCGTGTGCATAGTGAGTTCAAGACCAGCTTCAACCGTACAGTGGGATCCTATTTCAACCCCCCCAAAAGGACAAGGATGCCTAGTTTCGCCATTGTCATTTAGAGTTGTTTGAGATGTGTTAGTGCAGTTGGATAAGAGGAACTGATGACATCAAAACTTGAAGAAAAAAAAAGAGCTATACAGTATCCTTGAAAAGGAGTATAAAGTATTTATAGAAAAATGATTATATATCCACAACACTCAAGACAATCAAGTGGAAAATCCACCATAAAGTAAAGGAAGAATCCAATAATGTGTATAATCTAATACCCCTTATATGTAATAGCTGGATATAGGGGGGGAAAACATCATTCATAAGGGCAACAACAACAAAATATGAGTTCCCAGGATAAAATTGCCAGGAAATGTGCAAGATCTGTAAGATGAAACTTTAAATGCTCTTTAGAAACACAAAGGTTTGACTAACTGGGAAGAGCTATTGTGTTCTTCACAAAACATCAGTGCCCCTTATATAAACCTGCACATTTAGAAACAGATGCACTTTTGGTTACATTGGCAAATATACTTCAGGTAGATTAAGAAGGAAAAATTGAAGCCAGAGGCAGTACATCATGTTAGCTGAGAGGACCGTCATTACTGTGGGGATAGAGACAGAACAGCATGTGCAAAGATGTGGGAGGGAAATACTTACTACATCAAAGGGGCTGAGAGCTGAATAAGAAGTGCTGAGTGAACTGTGCATGGTGGCACAAGACCGTGCTCCCAGCACTCAGGAGAAGGCTGAGGCCAGAGGACCACTGTGAGCTAGAGGCCAGCCTGGGCTGTAAAAGCCAGTTCAAGACCATCCTGAACTGCACAGAGAGACCTTGTCTAAACTAAAAGAAAGAAAAAAAGGGGGAAAGTAAAGTGGTCAGTGCGGAACTGTGGGTAAATGATGGGTTTGGAAGGAGCTAGCTCAGGAAGAGTGGAGTCAAGCGAGGCAGTGGAGACAGGCAGCGTGCTGGGAAGACTGGCTGCCCAGGAGCAGGTCGCTGCGGGCTCCTGTTTCCTCATGGACGGAAGTTGCCAGATCCACCTGGAGTCCCTGTACGTCGGCAGAACAGGGGTCTTCATAGCTCGCTTCCCGGTAGCACTCAGACCAGCTAAGTGCTCCTGGCTGTTTCCTGAGACCGCTGGTCTGGGGGACCTTGCTCCTGCCTACACGGCTTCCACTGCAGGTTGGTATCTTTTCAGCCCTTCCCTGGATCTGTGCAGTTCGTCTCCCATGCTGTCCCCACTCTTCCAACCAGCAGCGATGAACTTGGCATGATTAATGCAGTAGGGCACAGTGGCTGGAGAGCCAGTGCCTCAGAGTGCGGTCTGTGGTCAGGCATGGGGGTGGGGGGCACTGAGCCAGTTAGAATGAGCCCCTGGCCAGCCAGGGATTTAGCTCAGTGGCACAAGCACCTGCCTGGCAGGTGTGAGGTCGTGAGTTCAATCCCTGGTTCCAAAAAATAAAACAAAACAAAAAAGGAATGAGCCCCTGGCTTTGCTGTCCACCGTCCTACCTGACAGTTAGATGATGGGGCAGGCACGTTAGGAAGTCCCAAGCTAATGTACCCCGTCAGTGTCTGATTGGGGGTGCCACGCTTCTGGGGAAGCACGGGCCCTGGGGAGGTGACTTGGAGTCTATTTCTTGGCAACAGCACTGCTGCTTACTGAGCTGCCAAGTAAAGCTGTTAGAATCTATTTATGAAAAATCAGGCCAGTCTGGCTGTGTTTATTGAGAATGGCCAATGCAGAAAGCAGGAGGGTCAGTTGATTCCCAGATATTTATTGCACACCACCGCATGCCAAGCCGAGTTCCATGTGGCAGGGATACAGCAATGAGCCAAGGAAACACAATGCTTGTCCTCAGTAGGCTTACATTCTGGCTGGGGTGAGATAGACCATAAATAGAATGGGCATAACAGTGTATGTCAGAGGGCTGTTAAGTCTGAAGGTTTGTTGGCATAGAGAAGGTTCGTTGGCATGAAGGTTGGCATAGAGAGAGATGCTGGTAGGGTATGGTTCAGGATGGGCTTCATGTCAGGCAGAGCAGTCAGTGAAGGGCTTTCTGAGAAGGTGACATTTAAGCTGAGTTCTGAAAGATGAGCCAGCCACGTGTGGAGGGAGGGACAGGGCCAGCTACTTACAATGGCTTGCGCTGGGAAGGTGTAGCACGCAGAACAGAAGCTCAGTGTCTGCGGTGCACAGTCGGGTGAGAGGTCCTGACCGGGAGGAGGCAGGCAGGCTGCGCCCGAGCAGGGTGTGACCCTGTGCTCGCGGGGCTCCACTGTCTGTCCTGTGGTGACACTTTCCACTCAGAGCTCGCTGCTGAGCTCAGCGGTCTCGGCACACAGAAAGGACCTTTTAAGAAAGTCTCGAGAGGCCCAAACAGAAGTAATAAAGTTTGCGCTCTAAAGGTCACGCTCAGTGCTCCTCTGGGAGTTCCTGGAATTTTCACTCAGGTCATTTGCTTTCATGATAAACACACTTTCAATATGGTCCTTATCTGGTTTCCAAGCCCGTGGCAGATTATAAGCCACAGATTCAAAGGGAGAGAGGACCGTCACCCCCTTCAGCTGACAGTTTAAAGCAGTGAGCCATTTTGCATGAGAAGCACCTTCCTCTGTGACTGACCTCATCCAATCTTTAGAGAACTCTTGGGGTCAGCCAGATGCACTGATTTACGTTTTTGCATCGTGGTGTATACTGTACCACTTCTGTTTCTCGTACCCGGTACAATAGGCAGAACACTGATCCACATTAGCACTGATTCCACCATTGATAACTGTCCCTGTTAGATTGAGAATGATTAAAGGACATATGTCTTACACTTCTTTGAATTCTTCCATAACCCATGATCCTGCTCCAAGCCAAGGGTAATGACAGTCACATACTAGTGCTTGCTAAATGAATTTTTTTTTTTTTTGAGACACGGTTTTGCCATGTACCTCGGGTTGGCCTTGAATTTGCTATGTAGCCCAATTTGACCTCAGATTTGCAGCAGTCCTTTGCTTCAGCCTCCCAAGTGCTGGGCACCACCAAACCCAGATGATAAATGGATTTTAAGCTAACAAATGAACAGGTGATTTGGGGTATTAAATTACCCTCTCTGACCCTCAATTGTCTCATTTGTAGGAGTAAATAATGTCTCTACATCAAGGCTTTCTTGGAATACTTAAAAAAATAATTTTTTAGAAATAAAAATGTTAAGTGTAACACAGAATTTAAAGTATTTTGCTAGTAGAGGTCGAATTCACAGAACCCAAAGGGTCAAGGGAACCTTAGGTCCCTGTGTCTACTACTTGAGTAGCTGCCACTAGATGGCAATATTTTCTTAAAGCATGTTAAGACAGTTTTGAGTGCACTGCAGTGGTCTTTGGATGGGGGTTCTCCTACAGCCTGGAGTTACAGAAGCTTTCTAGAACTTTCTAGAAGTGTTCGATTATGGAGAGCTTTGGGGAAGCCAGTGTATCAGAGCTCACATTCCACGCATCTTCTTTCCTGAAACCAACCTACTTGGAAAAGAACCTGTGTTCTCAAAATTCCTTCCACTTTCTAAAAGAAAGGCATGCCCATTAGTCATCTCAAATTTGATGTAATGGCACCATCAGGTGAATAATATCTATAGAGACAGCAAACATAGGGGAAATCTCCTTCAGTGATTAACAAAGAACCCAGTCTTACCTTTGACATACTTTCATTAAGAGTGAAACTTGGCTTTAGTAGTAGGGTATTGGACTGACATTGTTATGGTCTGAATAAAATATATAGTACAGTAGAATGGCAGGAGTAAAGATTTTTTTCATCCCATAAGAATTATCAAAGAAAGCATTGATTTTAAGGCAGCAAAGCCCAAAGAAAATCTAATTTTTAATGCCTTTTTTTAACAGACTTAAATATAACTATTTTCAGTTATTCTCAATACCTTTCCCAAGGTCACATCATAAGCACAATAGAAAGGCGTGGAAATGACTGGTATAGTTGATTACTCCATTTTTAACATTTTTGCTGTCCTGGGAGTTAAAGCCAGGGCCTTGTGCAGGCCTAGTGTGTGTTCTGTCCTTGAGCTTTTTATTATTCATTTTGAGAGTCTTCCTAAATTTCCCAGGCTGGCATTGAACTTGCAATCTTCCTGCTTCAGGGTTGAGGATCAAACCTGGATCTTGCATATGGTGGGCAAACACTGTCACTGAGCTACACCCTCAGGTGATTTTTTTTTTTTTTTTTTTTTTTTTTGAGATAGTCTCCCTATATAGTGTAGGCTGGCCTTGAGTGCTTATTTGGAGGTTGTAGCAAAAATCCCATCGACCTAGGAAATGGTCCTTCTCTATGAGGGTAGTTGTCCTCAGAACAAACACCCAGCTTTGGGAGGGACACACAAAGTGTTGAGGGAGGAAAGGGATGCCAGCAATATCAATCCTGGCCATCAATGGGGTGACAAATGTCACAGCCAGATCACCCTTGAATCCTGCAGGCTGGCCTTGGACTCATTATATAACCCAGACTGGCCTCGAACTCACAGCAATCCTACTGCCTCAGCCTCCCAAGGGCTGGGATTACAAGCGTAAGCTACCACGTCCAGCTAGTTGTTTTTGTTTGTTTGTTTGTTTGTTTGTTTTGCTTTGGGGTTTTTTTTTAGAGTAGAAAGAATTTATCGAGAGAAAGAAAGCTTCTGTCTAAAACCGATAGAAGGGGGCCTAGAAAGTGGATTGCCCTTGATTATTTTAAATGAGATTAAAATGCTATGAGTTTGAGGCCAACCTGGGCTACATAGTGAGTTCAAGGCCAGCCTGAACTACAAAGGAAGACTCTGCCTCAAAAAAAAAAAATTTTTTTTTTAGAATCTTTAAATTTGTCATGACACATTGGCTAAAACAACCCAGATAAAGCTTTTATATGACCTCTCTTAAATTTGATGTTATTCAACAAGATAGTTATAAGATATTTGTATCAAATCATGTGATAAAATATTCAAGTATTAATCCATTTTTATCTTATTTTATTTAATATTTCTAACAAAAACACAGTTATATGTTACAGGCTAGATCAATTCATTTTTGTAGTCCAGCTCTTTAAATCCATGGGGAAAGCCATCATGCCTTGCTTATGACTTTGTTTTCATAACTTTAAAATTGATAAATGAAGTAAATTTACCTCAGTTTAATCCTGCTATTTTTAATCCTTACAACAACCCTTGAAATAGGTGTTATTATTTCCACCATACAGTTAGATAATTTATCCATTGCCTTATAAAGCAAAAAAATTTTAAAAAGGCCAGTGTACAAGTCATAGTACATATTATGAAGACCATGCATTAAATCTTGGATGTTATACCACATATTTCAACTGAAATGGTTAAAATATGCTACTGTGTCATATTGATTTTTTTTTTTTTTTTTTTTTTTTTGTACCAGGGATCAAACTCACAACCCTGCACTTGCCAGGCAGGCACTTAGGCCACTCAGCTAAATCCCCAGCTCTTATCGTATTGATTTTTAAGTTCAAGGTATTTGGACTGGGGATATAGTTCAGTGGCCTAAGCGCCTGCCTGGCAAACCTGAGGTCCTGAGTTCAATTTCTGGTATTAAAAAAAAAAGAGAAAGAAAGAAAAAAGGAAAGTTCAAGGTGCCTGCAGCCAGGCTCAGATAGGAAGTAGGAAGGTTACAAGCTGAAGGCCTGCCCATTAAATTTAGTGAGACTCTTTTTCAAAATAAAAATGTTTTCAAGTGGGGGTGGGGTAGAGCATGCCTGCAGGTGTAGCTCAGTACTCCCCGGCTCAGTCCCTAGTTATAGAAAAACAAAGGACTGAGAAACAGTAAGATGGCTTGGACCTTCATGCAGTTTCTGACTGAATCACCATATGAAAGATGCCCTGGGGGCTGGGGATTTAGCTCAGCGGCATAAGCACCTGCCTTACAAGCAGGTGGTCGTGAGTTCCATCCCCGGTCCGTACTAGGGAGCTGCTACCGCTTTATCTGTAAGGAGAATAAAGCTGAGATACCAGGAATTCTGCACAAATGAGCCTTGGTAAACTAGCACTTCCTCGCTGCTACTGTGCCCAGTGACCTACTCAAGCCCAAGTCCTTTGCTTATCACATTTTCACAGTTTATGGCAACCCAGAATGTAAGTAACTGACCTTCATTTATTTGAAGGCTCCTATGCCACATAAAGTTTCTGTTCCAGTTTTCTCCTATACTACATTAAATTTAACTCTAAGGCCCAGCTGGAAGTGCTGAGAAGTTTTCCTTCCCTACTGTTTCTAGCAACAAGGACGGGACCCTCAAAGGCTGAGGCATCCTGCTTTTCTGGAGCCTAGGAAACCTGGCAAAAGCTGGCAGAAGGCGGGATTCCTACAAAGGACAGCACTCCTGGGTCTCTCTCTCTAGTGCCCAGTAGAGAGAGAAACGTAAAAAATAAAGTTGTTTTCCTTGTCCCTTCCTTTTTGAATTTAGATTGCCAGGAGAAAAACGTTTGTAGTCCTTTGGATGATGAATCTTGTGAATTCATTCGGTCTGAAGACTCGTTGTCTGTGACTCACAGCCTCACACAATAGCCTTGTTTCCTCACACAGGGAATAATCCAGATATGTACAGTGAGTGTCTAATTTTAAATTTATCACAGTAAAAGGCACACTGCCACTCACACCCTCCAAAATGCTGTCCTTGCTTTAGACAGAACATCACTATCCCACTGCTGCAGCAGCTCTGGAAGTTCTCTTTCATGAGTGTCTTTGTGAGATGTGATAAAAAATATGGCAAATGCTACTGTGAAGTGCCACCCAACAGAAAGGCAGCTTTGTAAAAATATTACGATGAGCCCTCATCCGCTTTATTCATAGGATCTGGCAGTGCGTGACTTCTGGATCTTCCTCAAAGTCAGACTGACCACGAAAGGGAAGAACATTGAACTTTGCAGGACATTGAGGCAGTCACAAAACTAAGGCACTCACGAAAGAGGACGTCCAGAGCTGCTGCAGAAAGTGACAGGAGGGTGGGATCGGGGTGTGCAAAGGGAGGGGGAGGCTTCTGAGGGGGATGAACAGCACTGTGTGTTTTACTGTAATAATTTTGGAAATTTTAACTCTCCCCATACTTTTCAATCAAACCACATATCTGTCTGTGTGGTTTGTCACAGGAGGAAAATCATAACGAGATGCTTCTTTCACCTTGTTTTATGTCTTGAGAGCGTGGCTTTGTGACTGGAGAGAATATCTCTGGAGAAGTCCAGATGGAGACCAAAGTAGCTGAGTTTGTGGAGAGGCAGCTCAGCAGTCTGCAGAGCGGCTGGAACACGCTCTCTGTCCGTGCCAGTGCTTGGGGGACTTTGTCTCCATCATCCTAAGCTGCCATGTTAACAATGAATGTGTACTCTATGGGGCTGGGGATTTAGCTCAGTGGCATAAGTGCCTACCTTGCAAGCCGGCAGTCGTGAGTTTGATCCCTGGTACTGATAAAAAAAGAAAAAGACAAAAAAAAAAAAAAGTTAAAAAACAATGAGTGTCTACTCTCATTGGCTTCTCTTGGGAGATCTTTGGGGTGTTGCTGTTGCTGTTTGGCGTGTTGCTGATCTGTAGAGTGCTGAGTTGGTTTTTCTGTTGTTTTTGTTTTTGTTTTTTTTGAGACAGAGTCTTAACTATGTATTCCAGGCTGGCCTCGAACTCACTATGCAGCCCAGACTGGCCTGGAACTAGAGGTGGTCCTCCTGCCTCAGTCTCCCGAGTACTGGGGTTGCAGGCATGTGCCACCATGCCCAGCTAAGATATGTCTACTAAAAATCACTTATAAAATCTTTTGATAAGTTAAATTAAATAAAGCTATTCCATAATATCTAGATCATTAGTGAAAAAGGTATTATGCTAATCCTAGCTACTGAGGAGGCTGAGGCTGAGGGAGAAAGCTCAGGCTAGCTTGGGCAACTCAGCAAGTCTCTGCCTCAAAATTTAAAAGCTTAAATATGGCTGGAGATGTAGTTCGGAAATAAAGCATTCTTGGGTACAGTCTCTGGTACAAAAAATAAAAATAAAAAGGAAAGAAACATATATGTAATGCCAGGCAGGTAATGCAATTCATCTGCCTGGCAAGCATGAGGCCCTAAGTTCAATTCCTTGTACAAAAACAAAGAAAAACATATATACACATACATGTATACAGCCAAAACCTTAGCTATTGAACGTAATTTTAAGCTTGTATATTTTTGACTTCTTATTTCTTGTTCTTTTTTTTTTTTTTTTTTTTTTTTTTGGTATCAGGATCAAACTCACAACCTCACGTTTACCAGGCAGATGCTTATGCCACTGAGTTATATCCCCAGCCCAGCTTCTTACTTCTTATTGCAAATGAACAAATGATATTTGAATCTGTTAAACATGTCCTATGCCACAATGAAAAATCAGGGTATAAAAATTCTAATTAAGGGCCAGGGATGTAGCTCAGCAGCTCAGGTAAGTGCAAGGTTGTGAGTTTGATCCCCAGCGCAAAAAAAAACAAAAAACAAAAAACAAAAAAAAACTAATATGTGAAAGTTAAATCCTAAAAAAAAAAAAAAAGATTAATTAAAAAAGAATAAGAAAAACTTGAAGTAATGGGGCAAACACTGTACACTAAGTATACATAAAAAATAAGATATATTTTTGGTAAAGAAAGGTAGAGTGCGGTTATACGCATCTGTCTATATTCCCAGCTTCTCAGGAGGCTGAGGATGGCAGATCACAAGTTCAAAACCAGCCTGGAAAACAGCCTGGGTAACTCAAAATAAAAAAAAATTAAAATGACCAGGAGGGTAGCTCAATGGTACAGCACTTTCTTGCTAGCACGTGTATCAGCGCGCACCATCAGAGTAGGCGGAGATCTATATTCTATCTGCAAACTTACGTAACAGTTTAACTGGTTATAAAGTTCTTCAGAATTTTGAAGGACTTTTTAAATTATCTTCTTTTTTTTTTTTTTTTTTTTTTTTTTTGAGACAGGGTCTCACCGTGCGGTTCAGTCTGGCCTTGAGCTCACTCTGTAGCTCAGGCTGGTCTCCAACTCGCAATGATCCTCCTACATCAGCCTCCGGAGCGCTGGGACTATAGGTGTGCCCCCAGGCCCAGCTTTAATTATCTTCTAGATTCCAATATTCCACTCCACTTTTTTTTTTTTTTTTTTTTTTTTTTGCCTGTCCGTTTGCGTTTTGCCAGTATTGGGAATTGCTCATGCCAGGCAAGGACTCTACCACTGAGGTGCAATCTTAGCCCTTTTTATTTTGACACAGGATTTCACTCTGCTGCCCAGATTAACCTGGAAGTTTTAATCTTCCTGGCCCAGCCTCCAGAGTAGCTGGGATTACAGGTGTACACTACTGCTCCTGACCTCTAGTATTCTCCTTAAGAAGTAGGATGTTCCCCAACTTTTCTGTTACCCATTTTTCTCTATGGAAATTCAAAGTTTATGAAATATTGAGATGATGGATCTTGCTTTATTCAGATCAATTTACACATTATAAATTATGGCCATTTAAATATATAATTAAATGACTTTTGACACATATACCATCATATGATGTTTACCATATTGTGACATAAAATATTTCCAGCACTCCAGAAAAATCCTCCTTTGGCTTTTTTTTTTTTTTTTGTACTAGGAATCGAACTCACAACCGCATGCTCACCAGCAGCACTAAGCAGGCACTTACGCCACTGAGCTAAATCTCCGGCCTTTTTTTACTTTTTATAATTATAGTTTAAGCTTTTCCTAGAAGGTCAAGTAAATTGACTAATACCGTATACAGTATTTTGTATCTGGCTCCGTTCCCTTGGCACTCACTCTTGTGAGATCCATTTATTTTGTTGTGCACATCAGTACTTTTCTTTCCGTTTATTGCCTGGTGGTATTTCTTTTTATCAATAGGCCATGATTTATTTATCTATTTATTTATCTGATCACCAGGAGATAGAGATGGACATTTAGAGTATTTCAACTTTTTGGCTATTCGAAGTAAGCTGCTATAAGCATTCATGTACAAGTCTTTATGTAAAACTTTATGTATTTCTCTCAGGTTGATATCTATGCTCAGGAAGCTGAGGCAGGAGTATTACTACAAGTTCAAGGCCAATCAGAGCTACATAGAAAGATCCTGTCTTGAAAAAACAAAGAAAGATGGGGCTGAGAATTTAGCTCAGTGGCATAAGTGCCTGCCTTGCAAGTGTGTGGTGAGTTTGATCCCTGGTACCGATAAAAAAGAAAAAGACAAAAAAAAAAAAAAAATCTGAGTGAAATTTCTAGACCATTGTTAAAGGTGTGTTTAATAAGCTTTTTTTATGCGTTTAATAAGCTTATATATGTATGTGAGCTTGCTAAACTCATTTATAATTCTAATTTATAATTAATATTTTTTCTAGATTGCTTAGGATATTCTACATAACAATGCCTTATATGAACAAACTCTGCTGCTCCATTTTTCTTTAATTATTTTTCCTTCCTGAACTCTCGGACCCCCAGCACCGTGTTAAATAGACATGGTTAGAGCAGGTACCCTTGCCTCCCTCTTGGTCTTAAGGGAGAAGCATTCACTCTTACAACATCAGGCCTAAGGTTAGCAGTGGTTTGTCTTAGATGCTTTTACCTGGCTGGGGGATTCCCTTCCACTTCTGGTTAAAATGCATTGGCAAGAACTTGTTTGGTAATAATGCCTTGGGGTTCTTTAGCATCTATATGACCTGTGATGATGTCTTTCCTTTCAGTCCTAACACTGGCAATCTGCGTTTTCTCCTTCTTCTTTCTCTCTCTCATGAATTTGATCAGATGTTTGTCAATTTTATTGATCCCGTGAAAGAACTAGCTTTTGATTTCATGACGTTCTGTATTTTGTTGCTGATGTTTTGTTTTCTGTTTCATTCTTTCCTGCTCTTCTATTATTTTCTTTCTCCTTTGCACTTTCGTTTTAATTTGCACTTTTGCCTAGTTTCTAAAAGTGAAAGCTGAGGTCATTGACTGAAGACTTTCTTTTGTTCTAGCATCAGTGGTTAGTGTGGTAAATTTCCCTTTACGGTCTACCCTGGTTGCATCTACAAATGTTGACATGTTGTTTTCCTTTTCAGCCAATTTTAAATACTTTCTAAATTTCCCTTTCATTCTCAACAAATTACATAGTTTATTACTTAGTTTCTAGGTATTTGGAGATTTTCCCAGAGATCTTTCTGCTATTTATTTCTAATTTAACTCAATTTTAATCAGAGAAAACACTAATTTTATAACTTGCTTGCTTCTAAAATTATTGCAGCTTGTTTTAAGGCCTACAAGATGGTTAGAAAGTGCTCCTACTGGGAGGAAATGTAGTCATTATGATGCTAATACAAGGTCTCAGGTCTGAGCAACTGTATGTTTCTCATTATGGATCAGTATTTTGGAGTTCAGGTTTTATATGTCAGCCTGAGGAGCTCAGTAAATGTGTGTTCCCTCCTGAGAGAACAATCTGCCTCTTGATGTTCTCTAAACACAATGGCGAAAGTCTTAATTGAAAACTGCACATTCTAATCTTCCAGGTATTTTTGAGAACAATAGCCATATGTTTGTATCATGCATTTATTTTAGAGTTAGAACATGAATGAAGATCTGAGGTCTCTTAATAAATTTCCTTTGTTGGGTTACTTGATTTACTGTCTCAAAATTAAAAATGAACTCAAGTAAACTTAACTTCATACATGGATCTATTTTGAAGAGAAATGTGATCACACTGCTCAATATCACTGATTAAACAGTTTAAATGGCCACCAAATGTACTGAATGTGAGCCTCCTTGGAATCATCCCAAGGTTCCTTTCATGAGCAAACTGAAATGAAATACTTTTGGAGCCATTAGATATTAGACAAATACACTGATAAGCCAGAATTATTTTTACTTTTATGTTTTATTTATTTGTGATTTGGGGATCAAACCCAGGGCCTTGTACATGTTAAGTAAGCTTATGCTTTTCCAGAGAGCTACATCCCCAGCCCACTAATATTTTTAATATGCTTCTATGAGTTATAATTTCAATATCTGAATAAAAATTACTGGCCTATTAAAAGATATTATCAACAGTGTCAAAAAGCAAAACAAGGGGCTGGGGATTTAGCTCAGCAGCATAAGCGCCTGCCTTGCAAGCAGGCAGTGGTGAGTTCGATCCCCGGTACCGATAAAAAGGAAAAAGACAAAAAAAAAAAAGCAAAACAAAACAAATGAATAAGTGTCTATTACCCTTATAAACCAGAGGGGTGGGAGTGGAGGAAGGAAAACCCTGTCCTTCCCGTCCAATATCCATAGCCATCTGTCTCTTTATTGTGCCCAGATCCTCTGTCTTCAGAGTCCTGGAGGACATTAATTCTTTGCTTTATTTTATATTTTATTTTATTTGGGGTGTGTGTGTGTCTCACTATGTAGTTCAGGCTGAATTCACTATGTGACCTATGCTGACCTTGAACTTGTGATGATCCTCCTGCCTCAGCCTCCAAGTGCATGAACAACCACACCTGGCTTGGAGAACATTAATTCTTTTTTTTTTTTTTTAATCGGTACCAGGAGGACATTAATTCCTAACTGTGGAAAACAGAGTGCAGTGACAACAGGACCAGCTTAGGTCATCAGGCCATTATGAAGATGGTTTGCTGTCCCAAGTCGTGCTGGGCATTTCAAGCCATACTGTTCACTGTTGCCTTAATGCATAGAGTTCTTGTGCCTCAAACTAGGAAAGAGACCTTTCAGTTGCAACTCTAAAGCAGTACAGAAGACTAAGCATTATAGCACCAGGTCTCAGGAACTGGTTCCATCAACAATCACTGATTTATCTCAAAGTACTTTTGTATAAAATAATCACAAGTTGGCAGATGCTAAATTAACTGTTCCAGTTTATAACATTTCAGTGCTAACTCAGTTCCTCTCATCTGATAAATGTTTTTAAATTAAACCTTCCTGGCACATGTAAGTTTTATTTAAAAGCATAAGTGATATAGGAGAAATCTAACTCCCAACTTGCTAGATGTCAAATGTGTTGAATTCGTGAAGCTTGAAATTGAAGAATAAATTCTAAGAGACAAAGAAAGTTAAGAGTAGGAAAGGCTTGGCGCACGCCTGTAACCCCAGCACTCAGGAGGCTGAGGCAGGAGGATTACCATGAGTTCAAGACCAGCCTGGGCTGCAAAGTGAGTTTGAGTCCAGCCTGAACTGCAGAGTGAGACCCCGTCTCAAAAAAAAAACAAAAAACAAAAAAAAAAGAAAACAGAAACAGAAACAAAATCAACCATAGCAACAAACCACAGCACAGCACCTGCCTGGCAAGTGCAGTCTTGAGTTTGATTCCTGGGAGGCTTATTGAGGAATAGGAATATTTCCTGAGAAACAGGAAGGATCCCAAGTACGTTGCCACAGACGCCCATTGTCAGGGGTAATTTATATAGCAAAGTTACAATATGAATACAAGGTAGGTGAAGCTAAAATCAACCAACATGATTATAAGTACAGCCACTTAGCTAATATTGATCCAACAGGGAAGCAGTTCATGTAGCAAGGGTATACAGCTGATGCCATTAAGAGGCTTATTTATGACTTGCAAACCAGGAACATTTTGGAAAGGGAGGGGCCCAGGTGTTCTACTCACCCACTGGGTGTTTGATGCATCTCTGAACTTAAGGGACCGGGTGACACAAACTACAATATAGCCTGGAGTCCTGCTTATTCCTTAGGGAGTAGGAAAGCTGGGCCACTGTGACTTTACCTTAAGGCCTTGATTTTTTCAGCTCCACCTTCAAGTAGAATTCTGATATCCATATTTTTCACCAACTTCTGGAGAGTCTAGTCCTTCTCTGACCATGTACTAATTTGTAACTTAGCTACTGTCCTAGAAGGACTAGGGAGGTAGCTCAGTGATCGAGTGCGTGCCCAGCATGCATGAAACTCTGGGTTCCATCCCCTGCCCTCCTGAAGAGAAAGAAAAGAAGTATCATCAGCTTCACATTTAAAGCAGAAAAATAAAAGACACATCCGTGGTTTCTGTCTTGAATCTATGATAGGGCAGGTGATGGGTCTGCTATTCCCAAAGTTCTTCAATAGCTGTTTTAAACAAATAATCTATAGTTAGTAACTTTCTTCTCATTCAACAACGTCACTCTGAGAATGTTATTCAAAGTGAAAGAACAAACATATAATCCAAGAGTATTTTGTGAGGCTAGGTGTGGTGGCACGTGCCTGTCATCCCAGCACTCGAGAGGCTGAAGCAGGAGAATCACTGTCAATCTGAGACCAACCTGGGCTACCGCGTGCGTTCAAGAATAGCCTGCACTGCATAATGAAACCCTGTCTCAAAAAACCAAAAAGAAAAAAGAAAAGAGAATTATTTGTGGGAGGTAACAAGGTGAGGAACCAAACCCACATAAACAGAACACTCCCAAGTTCTCTACTAGTCTCTAATTGAACTTTTCCCTGTTCCAAGGGAAGTAAGAAAGCCAGTACCTACCCAGGATTCCATGGAGAAACAGTGAAGAACACTGGAGTGGGAACCCAAAAACCCCAGACGCTGCTCTGGGCTTTGTGACTGACTTCCTGGATGAACTGGAATTAAACCACTTAGTCTTCCTTCGCTGGAGTTCTCATCTTTAAAGTCAGGACACGAGGGACATAGCTCAGTGGCACGGTGCCTGCCTGGCAAGCGTGAGGTCATGAGTTCGATCGCCAGTTAAAAAAAAGAATGAAGTCAGGACACTGGATTGATAACTCTACCACCTGCTTCCCAGGGCTCTGGCTCCCTGCTTTCCCTGCTTTTTCTCTCCAGCATCTCCTTTCCCGACAATTCTTCTTCCCACTGTCACATAACTGTGGGAGTCTCTAGAGTCCTTGAATCCCATTTTCCTCAAACCCTCTTTTGCAACTTTGGTCATAATGCTGAGGTAGTACTGGTTGGTGTGTCACCCAGACCCTGTCACCTCTGGGCTTTTCTCTCTACAATTGCTGGAAAAGTGTGAGGAGGGTAGCACTTATGTTCACTCTGTGTAAGATCTGCCCTCCTTAAAAAAAAAAAAAGAACCAGAAAAAGTAAAAGAATCGCCCTCCTGTATTGCACGCATTGCCTCCTTGTACCAAGCTCTGCAGGGTGCTAATCCTGAAAACACACTTCAGGAAGCCACTGGATAAAAGTCTTCATTTCAGTGCCCATTCCTGGACAACCCAACCTAAGACACTTAGTGCCCGCGATGGTTTGAGCAGTCTCTAGAAAGGGACCCAGGACTTGGATCACATCTTCCACTGCTAGGAAAAAGAGGAACCCCACAAGCTCCCAGAGTGCAATGCAACTTTCACTTGTGGTGAATCTGGGCAGAATAACACCAGAAGGGAATGTCTCAGTCAGTATAATAGCTAAGGGTTTGCGAGTTTTGTTTTGCTTTGTTTTTTTTTGTTTTGATACCGGGGATCAAACTCACGACTTCACACTTGCCAGGCGGGCGCTTGCTTACACCACTGAGCTAAAGCCCTGGCCTTAGCTAACGTTTTTGACAGACTGGAAAAGTACTAATCAAAAGAACAATGGAATCAGTTGGTTCTTTCTGAATATCACTGATGCGTTGAAGAAAGACATCAAAAGACTGAAGGCAAATAATTACCAATTGAAAGCCAAGTATGAAGACAGGGGTTCCTTGGCAGTTTATACTGAGATTCTCATTTTCAACAGCTAGAACAGGCTCAAAATGGGGTTTGATGAAAGAAAGAAAGAAAGAAAGAAAGAAAGAAAGAAAGAAAGAAAGAAAGAAAGCAAGCAACTTTGCTGCAGCTGCTGTTGGTGCCATAATATTTTATATGACTTCAAACTCATTCTCTAACCTTGATTTCTTTCCCAAGCTAGCACCCTCCTCCCATGTGTGTGTATGTCTCATTTGTTTCCTTCCTTTATAAATTTAAAAATGCACTCAGAGGCACATGCCTGTAATCCCAGCACTCAGAAGGCCGAGGCAGGAGGATTGCTGTGAGTTTGAGGCCTGCTCAGGCTATATCTTGAGATCTTGTCTCAAAAAACAGAACAAAACAAAAACTCAGATTCTCGCTGTGATTTAGAGCCAGCATCTCTCCAGCATCTCCTTTCCTGACAATTCTCCTTCCCACTGTCACATAACTGTGGGGGTCTCTAGAGTCCTTGAATCCCATTTTCCTCAAACCCTCTTTTGCAACTTTGGTCATAATGCTGAGGTAGGTACTGGTTGGTGTGTCACCCAGACCAAACTGCAGGTGCCTTTTCCACTCGCCTGTTTCTAATGGTTGGAGCCTGGCCAAAATTAGCCTCAGAGGGCCCCTGATTGTCCCCAGCAATTTCTGATCCCTGAAAATTCCTATGGTGGAACACCATTAAGCTGTTAAAAAGGAGGAGGTAACATAAGATATATTGATATAGAATAATCACCAAAATCTATTGGTGAGTGAAAAAAATCAAGGACAAAGGAGTAGCACACTGTCTGACTGTCTTTTGTGCTGGGATTTGAACCCAAGCCTCACCTACGCTAAGCATGCACCCTTCCACTGATCTATACTTCCAGTCCTAGGATCCATACTATACCACTGTATGTAAGAGAAAAAAATATATACACATGTGTAAATATCTGTATGTGCATTGAGCATCTTGGAAGGATACTCAAAGCCTAATGAGTTACTGACCTCGGAAGGATAGCTGGGGCACCGGTGGCACAAAAACTAACTTCTTACTCTACAATTTTATTCCATACATTTAAGCCTTGTGTGCCATCTCCAAAGGGTTGCCACATTATCACCTGAACGTGAACTGGTCATATTCTCAAGTGTGCCACATTTTCCTGGAGCTGTGCCGTGTATGGTCTGTGCAGTTAATTATACAGCATATTTTACATAAGAAAAGAAAGTCGAAGAAAATGTGTTTATTTCTCTGCTCTAACATCTGGGCACGACAGTGACTCTCTGAAACCATCTCAATTAAAACAGCTTAAGGTTTCACAAATCTCTGTTTGGATTGTTGTTTACATCGTTTCCAGCCATCAATTCTTTTTTTTTTTTCTTTTCTTTTTCCAGACAGTCTTGCTATGCAGTTCAGGCTGGCCTTGGGCTCACTTTGTATCCCAGGCTGCTCTCGAACTTGCAAACAATTCTCCTGCCTCAGCCTCCAGAGTGCTGGGATTACAGGTGTGAGCCAGCACACCCGGCTAGTTTTCAGTTATTTAATATGGATCAAGGATCTGAAAAATATTCTTAACTTTTGACCCTCCAAATTCTGCTACCATGAATTCCCATTTATCATAAAGAGAGGAAAAAGACACCCACCACTACATATATACCAGAAGGCTGACTTCAATTTATTTCTGTCACCCAAAAAATGTGGTCCCAAACTAAAGAGCTATGAAATATAGGGCTGCTGTAGTTAAACTATGTGGTTCAGATGGGAATGGAATTTCATACAACCAGATGTCAGAAGAATGACGGAATGGTGGAAATGATTATATTGCGTGTTGACAGATGAAGAAAGCAAGTTATCAAACAATATATAAGGCATCATCCTAATTCATGTTTTAAAAATTATATAGCTGTATGTGGAAAATACATTTACCAAGTGTTGATGCTTCTTATCTTTGGATTTGCTATTGATTATTTTATATCCTTCTTTGTCCTTGCCTGCATTTTCCAAAATTACTACAGTTAACATGTTTTCTTTTATAATTAAAAGAATAAAAAATATTACCTCCACCCCAAATTCAATTTGGAAGGTTCTGTGAGGACCTCCATTTGCTCATTAATCTCTTGAGGTACTGAGACATACAGATGAACAAAGTGTGAAAAATCAGGGTCAGTTACAGAGAGAATTCTTCCAATTTGATTGTGTGTTACAAGACCAGAGGTAAAAACAGACGAGAGGCAGGTGGTCAAAGGGGCTCGAGACACTTTAAATGACTCTTTAAATGACTTTGCTACCTGTGTTAACAAGTTTTCTTTCTAGGTAGAGTCACTTAATGATGTTGCAGCTAAATCAACTATTTTATGGTTTTAGAGATGACAAACTTCATGATTCACCGGGACCGTATTTTTTTTTCAAATCTATTTTATTTCAAGGAAAAAAAAGAGAAGAATTTTTAAAACCTATTACAAAATTTCAAAACACATGAACTGGGGGCAACAATGGTACACACATTGTTTATTGTCATCCCAAATCAGCGCCCAGAGCACAAGACATCTGCATTCAGTTGTCCAAACAGGAGGAGCACAAATATTTCTCTTCAGTGAACTCGGACAAATCAGTAGTAAAATGATCTTCAGTAGTTTTTAAAATAATATCTACATATACATATATTAATTCTTTCCACTTCTCACACTAGAGAGACAATATGATGATTACACATGTACGTTTTATTTCACTTTAAGTGTGATCTCCAATTACATCCATTCACCTTTAAGTCTCTGGTTTATCCTGCTTTATGACTGAGTAGTACTCCATTGTGTAAAAATATCATCTTTTTTATCCATTCCTCAGTCATTGGGCACTTAGGTTGTTTTCAAGATCTGGCTATTACCAATTGTGCTGCTATAAACATGGGTGCGCGTATATCACTATGGTATGATGTTCTTAGTTCTTTTGGATACCCAGAAGACTAGCCGGGTAAAGGGGACCTCAAGGTTTTGAGGAATCTCCACACTAATTTCCACAGTGATTGCACCAGTCTACACTCCCACCAACAGAGGAGAGGGGTTACTTTTTCCCCACAATCTCTCCAGTCTTTGTTATTGATTGATATCTTGATAGTAGCCATTCTCTCTGGGATGAGGCAGAATCTCAATATTGTTTTAATTTGCATCTCTTGAATGACCAGTGATGTGTGAACATTTATTTGCTGTTTGTATTTCTTCATCTGAGAAATGTGTATTCATCTCAGATGCCCATTTTTGGATTAGGTCCTCAAATTTGGGAGGACTAAATTTTTTTAGTTCTTTATATGTTCTTGATAGTAATCCTTTGTCTGAGTTACAGCTGACAAAGATTTTCTCCCACATTGTGGGCTGTCCCTTTACTCTGTTGGTAATTTCTCTTGCTGTACAAAAGCATTTTTTTTTTTTTTTTTTTGGTCTTTTTGAAACAGGGTCTCCCTATGTGGTTCAGGCTGACCTTGGGCTCACTTTTTTGTAGCACAGGCTAGTCTCAAATTTACAACAATCTGCCTGCCTCAGCCTCCCAGGTACTGAGATTACCACACGAGGCTCGCAAAAGCTTTTCAATAGGATGAGATCCCAATTATTCTTTGTGACAGTTCCAGTGCAATCAGAGTTTCGTTCATAAAGTCTTTACCTACACCAATGTCTTTAGGAGTTTTATCTTTCAGGAGATACAATGTTTCTGTTCTAATATTAAGTTCTTTGATACAATCCAATTTTAGCTTAGTGCACTGTGAAAGCCATGGGTTTAGTTTTAATCTTCTGCATGTGTAAAGCCAGTTTTTCCGGCACCATTTAGTAAAGACGTTATCTTTCTTTCAGTGAATGTGTTGAGCACCTTTGTCAAAGACAAGGTGGTTTAGTGTGTCTGGAGCTGTTTCTGTGTCTTCTAATCTGTCCCATTGATCGCTGGATCTATTCTTTGTTTTGTTTCCAGTACCACACTTTTTTTTTTTTAATCGCAGTAGCTTTATAGTATAATTTCAAATCAGGGATTGTGATACCTTCTGTCATGTCTTTGTTGCCCAGGATCGCCTTTGTTATTCTAGGTCTTTTCTGGTTTCAGATGAATTCTGGGATTGTTTTCTCTAATTCTATTAGATATTCTATTGTGTTTTGATTGAGATTGCATTAAATCTGTATAACAGTTTTGGAAATATGACCATTTTCACTATATATAAGAGCACAGGCTATCTCTCCATTTTCTAATATCCTCTTCAATTTGCTTTTTCTGAGTACTGTGGTTTACAATGTACAGGTCTTTTACATCCTTTTGAGATTGATTGATTCCTAGGTATTTCTTTTTTCTTTTCTTTGGATGCGATTGTGGAAGGTGGTGTTTCCCTGATTTCTCACAGTGAGTTTGTTATTCATGTACAGGAAAGCTATTAATTTTCAAGTGTTGACTGTATCAGCTATGTTACTGAATTTGCTTATTAAATCTAGAAGTCTTTTGGTGGAATTTTTGGGGCCTTCTAAGTAGAATATCATGTAATTTGCAAAAAATAATAGTTTAACTTCTTCCTTTCCTATCTTTATTCCTTTTTTTTTCTTTCTTTCGTCTAATTGCTCCAGTTAAATTTTCCAAGACTATGTTTAATAAGAGTGGAGACAGTGGGTATCTTTGTCTTGTTCCTGATTTTAGAGAGAAAGCTTTCAGTTTTTGCCCATCTGGTATAATGCTGGCTGTTGGTTTGTCATAGACGGCTTTTATCAGATTAAGGGAAAGATCATCTATTCCAATGTTCTGTAGGGTTTTTATCATGAATGAGTGCTGGACTTTGTCAGAAGCTTTGTCTGCATCTATTGAGATGATCCTATGACTTCTGTCCTTGGCTCTGTTAATATAATGTATTACGTTTGTGGATTTAGTTATGTTGAACCATCCCTGAATTCCCTGGATGAATCCCACTAGATCATGGTGTACAATCTTCTTGACAATTTGCTGCAGTCTGTTTGCCAGTATCTTACTGAAGATTTTTTCATCAATGTTCATCAGGGAAATCGGCCTGTAATTCTCTTTCTTAGTTAAGTCCTTTTCTGGTTTTGGTATTAAGATAATGCTTACTTCCAGGAATGAATTTTGAAGTATTGCTTTCCTTTCCATTTTGTTAACAAATCTGAAAAGTAATGGTGTTGGGTCTTCTCTAAATTTCTTGTAGAATTCAGCAATGAATCTATCAGGGCCTAGGCTTTTTTTGGTTGATAGGTTTTGTTTTGTTTTTGTTTTTGTTTTTTGGTACTGGAGATTGAACTCATGACCATGGGCTTGCTAGGCTGATGCTTATGCCACTGAGCAAATCCCTGACCCTGTTGATAGGTTTTTAATTACATCTTCAAGGGACTGGGGGTTTAGCTCAGCAGCATAAATACCTCCCTGGCAAGCAAGCACAAGGTTGTAAGTTTGATCCTTGGTACCGACAAAAAAAAAAAGAAAGAAAGAAAATAAAAGAAATTCAATTAATTACATCTTTAATTTCATTGATTGAAATTGGGTTATTTAGGATTTTTATATCTTCTCGACTCAGCTTTGGTAATTCATATGTATCTAGGAATCTGTCCTTTTCTTCTGCTTTCCGTCTTATTAGAATACAAGTTTTCAAAGCAGGTGTAGACGATCTTCTGGATTTCTGCAGGGTCTGCTGTGATTTTGCCCTTTTCACTCCTAATTGGGTGGATTTGTGTCTTTTCTTTCCTTTTTTTGGTAAGGTTGGCTAAGAGTTTGTCAGTTTTATTTAATCTTTCATACACTTTATCTTTTGGTACTGGTAATTGACTTATACCACTGAGCTAAACCTCCTGTTCTTATTAGTTTTTTGAAGAACAAACTCATCAATTCATTGATTCTTTGTGTTTTTTTAATCTCCAGTGTATTAATTTTTGCTCTGATCTTTGTAATTTCCTCGCTCACAAGAGCTTTTGGCTTAGCCTGCTCTTCTTTTTCTAGAAGTTTGAGGTTCACCATTAAGTTGTTTATATGCTTGCTCTGTTTTCCTGATATCGGTATTTACTGCTATAAATTTCCCTCTTAAGCCTGCTTTCACTGTGTCCCACAAGTTCCACTATGTTGTATGGTCGTTATCATTCAACTGTAAAAATTGTCTAGTTTATTCTTTAATTTCATCTGTGATCTACTGGTTATTCAATAGGATACTATTTAATTTCCATGTGTTTATGAAGTTCTTGTGGTTTCTTTTGCCATGTATTTCCAGTTTCATTGCACCGTGGTCTGAATGGTCTACA
The DNA here is from genome assembly GCF_034190915.1 of Cavia porcellus. NCBI lineage: Eukaryota > Metazoa > Chordata > Mammalia > Rodentia > Caviidae > Cavia > Cavia porcellus. The sequence continues at coordinate 16,648,671 of NW_026947501.1, read as the reverse complement.
TAGGATAATTTCAATTCCTTTGCATTTACTTAAGCATGTTCTATAAGCCAATACCATCCGCTTTTTAACAAATATTTATAAAAGCTTTGAAATTCAAAAAATATGCAATAGAAAGCTTTGTCTAGACTAAAGAATATCTCTTCCTTAAATAATATATAAATATATTTTAAAATTGTCCTTGAACAAGGAGAAATCTCGAAAATGGAAGATGTGGGTCAGGACCGACTCAGTAAATCCCTTATAAAACATTTATATACTTGATTCAAAGACTGTTTTAGGTATGATTCTGTGTAACATAAATATAAATTAAATGTAGCATTTTAATAATGAAAAAGTGAGCCCAAGAAGATTAACAAGCAGCATACATATTTCATCTGAATTGACTAGATATATATTATAAAAGGTAGCATCCTTGACCTTTCCCCCCACAAAAAGTATTTCTTGAATATTTAAGTTTTTATTAGACAGGGTCTCACTAAGTAGCCAGGCTGGCCTTGAACTCACTGTGTAGCGCAGGCTAGCCTCAAACTCGCAGTGATCCTCCTGCCTCTGCCTCCTTGCTGCTGAGACTACAGACATGCGTCACCATACCTGGATACTTCTAGAATATTTAGACAAAAATTCCAATTCAGGCATCTCTGATGACCTGTGGGAGGCGAAGCTGGAGAATTGTGAGTTGGAGGCCAGCTTGTGCTACATGTTGAGTTCAACGTCAGCCTAGACTATAGAGTAAGACGATATCTAAAAAAACAACAACAAAAAAAAACCCCAAGAGCTAAATTAGTTGTAAGTACAGAAGTTGTAGGAGAGCTTGATATCATAGAGAGATGCTCAAAGGAGATAGAAAACTGTGTCCCAGCCTGTCATTAAACTAAAACACAAAAGACGAGGTGTCGTTAGAGGGGACTCATCCACCCACTCCATCTACCCCGCTTCAGCGAGCCTCTCCAACATGCAGGGAGGGTGCCGACTTCAGAGACTCTTCAAATTTAATAGCACACATGCGCTATTAGATATAAATTTTTTTAAAGTGTAGTTGTGTACCTGTCTAGTAAATTCCTCTGTAATAGCAACGTGAAACCACCCCTCTCTTCACATGCAACTGGAATGCTGATGGCAAAATTCAGTTTTTGTTTTTGTTTTTTGAGAGTCTTGGATGTTTCTTTCTTTTTTTTTTTTTCTTTTTGAGACAAGGTCTCAATATACAGTTCAGATTGGCCTTCAACTCACTGGCCTCAAAGTCACAGCAATCACCCTGCCTCAGCCTCCCAGAATGCTGGGATTTTAGGCATGTGCCGCCATGTCTAGCTTATTTGCTTTATTATGTTACTGGTTTTGTGGGATTTCCTATATCAAAACTTATCAACTTGTATATTATTGGTACCACAACAATATCAACTTGCAAATTGTTGGTAGTCAAGTGTATTTTAATACAATCATTTAAAAAAGTGGCACAGTAGAGTTCCAAAAAAACATACCAGTCAAGAATAAAAAGTCATGTCTAGCATGGTGTCTGTTAATTGAATTCTCTTGTTAACTTCCAGAGACTGTGGTAAAGGTGGCCAATCCAAGTCCTTCTCCCTGAGACAGAGGAAATTTATATGAAGTCTTGGCTCATACATGGCACGTGCACGCGCGCGTGCGCACATACACACACACACACACACACACACACACACACACACACGCGGCCATTCTTCCTCCTCAGTTGACTCAAACAACAAAGAAGACACGTGAACAGAGGCAGATGAATAAGAATGCAGTTTTTCTGGATTGTTGCTGTGGAACGGGACCCTGTAGAGTGGCTGGCAACCAAACAGATCACAGTTCTCAGGAGCTACAGGTCCTGTGAACACCACTTGGCCAGGAGTAGTGTAAGCTAACACCAAGTTACTGTCCCCAGAGCTGGCCATCTTGGTGCCAAGTCCAGCATGGGTGGCAGGGGCCGCTGGGGTCTTTCTAAAAGCTGGCTTGCTGTACTTCCTTTTACTCCCCCATCCCACCTTATGTTAAGGCAAAGCTCAGATTCCTTGTCCTATCTTTTGTAAATAGTGTGGCATGTGTCCCTCAAAGATAAGGACTCTCAAAAATACATAGGCATAATACCAGTATAACACCTGAAATTTAACCCTTATTTTTCAAATAGTTCCAAATATTTAATTGGTATTCAAATTTTCGATTGCCTCATGAATTTCACAATGCATTGAGACTGATGTATTTCTTTTCTTTTCTTTTCTTTTTTTTTAACTTTTTATCGGTACCGGGAATCGAACTCACGACCGCCTGCTTACAAGGCAGGTGCTTATGCACTGAGCTAAATCCCCAGCCCCTAGGGACCGATATATTTCAAACTGTCTTTTAGGTTGCTTTCACTCTGTTGTCTCCCTCTTGTCCCTTATAATGTATTTATGAAGAAATGGACTTGTTTGACCTATGGTTTCCTATAGTCTGGACTTTGCTGGCTGGATCCTTGTGATTAATGTATCATGTCCTGTATATTGCCTAATAAAATGATAATCATTGATTTTTTTCTTTTTATATTTTTATTTGTACACGTTTGAGTCGGTAATGATTATATTCACATGGAGAGTTTACATGTACATCAGGCGTCTTAGGCCTTTTTATCTCCCTTTCCCTCTCGCATTCCTTCCTCCACCTTTCAGTAATATTCAGTCTTTACTAGGTACCAAGGCTCCAAAATACTAAGCATTCAAGTACCTGACTCTGAAATAGGACGCTTTCCCCTTCACCACCACCTGATGAAATGGACACCGGGAATATTTGTCTTGGTTTGCTTTGGGACCTGCTTCCGTGAAACGGCTCTCACCAGAGAAGTATCTGTGGAAGAGGAGCCAGCTCTTGTCGAGGGCGCTGCCGCAGGTTCTTGATTATCAGTAGCCTGCAGTGCAGAGGTGGAAGTCTGTGAAGTCAAACATTCCAAGCCCTAGGCAGCAACGGTCCTGACCTGAGGCTTTTAACAGCTGGGCCAAGGGCCACAGGCTTATCGCATGACTCCAGACACGTGCGAAGCCTAGAACGAACTGTATCAAACTGTTAATAATGCTTTTTCTGGGAGTTGAGTTTATAGGAGAAGACCTATTTTATGGTCACTATTAGACCTCTAGTGCCTCCTAAGTGCTAAGTAAATACTTGCTGAATGAATACTTTTTTCTTTTTCTTTTGAGAAAGTCTTGCTATGTGCTAGCTTTGAACTCACTATGTAGCCCAGGTGGACCTCAAACTCTCAGGGACCCTCCTGCTTCAGCCTCCCAAGTGCTGGGATTATAGGTATGGGTTACCACACCTGGCTTGAATACTTTTCTGTAATGTTTAATTCCCTCCCCTCCTCCTTTTGAGACAAGGTCCCTCTATGTAGCCTAGGTCGGCTTTGAACTCGCAACAATCCTTCTGGCCCAGGCTCCAAAGCGCTGGGATTACAGACAGGTACCACCAAACCAAGCGTGTTTAATATTTTTTAAAAATGAGCATATTACTTTTTTTAATCACTAGGTAATTTAACCCAGTGTCTGTGCATGCAAAACACATACTGTTCCACTAAGCTCTACCCAACTCTTGAGCATCTTACTCTTGAAATCATAAAGAAAATATTTTCTGATATTCTCATACCCACAAAAGTAAAGAATCACTCTCTTGGAGTTGGCCCCTTTCCTACTTTGGCCAAAAAGCAACAATGAAATCCACCAGCTTCCCTCACAGTCAACACTGTGCTGACCCATCCTCCTCCTCTGAGGACTGGCCCAGTGTAACGACTTCCGGATTCATGACCAGTGAGCACCGTCTGGATTTACGACCGGCTCCCCAGACTTTTGACCTGTCTTTCTTTTTTTGGTACAGTTCTGTACATCTTGTTTGTTGAATGTCTTTTGGTACAGTACACCTTGTTTGTACAGTACTGTGATTTTTACTGATTGTACTGTGCAGTAGAGTACTGTAGTTTTGTTCTGTTATATATTACAGTAGAGCATGTAAGTTATACAAATAAAAGCAAATTCATCAAGCTAGAGTTTCCTTTGACCATTTCTTTGTTCTCTGTATTGTAACATGCATGCTATATACAATTCCTTACTTAGCGATCAGTTCATTTAACTGGAGCAAATTCAGTGGTTAAAGGAGGGCATCTGTATTAAAGTGCTTCTCAGTAACAGGAATTTCTAACTTGAGACGCAGCCTCACTTTCCATCGGTCAAGGAAGGCCCCGTCTGGGCTTCTGGCATCCAACATTGTTGCTAACTGCAGGCTCTCACAAGTTACCTGCTGGTGACTCAGACGATTGGCATCACAGACAAATGACCTCAGGTTGTGAGGACCTGAGGTATTACTGTCTCGGCCAGGAAGTGCTCAGGGTTTGGGTAGGGACAGCTCCTGGAGAAAGAAGGTGTGGGCTGGAATATGAAATGTCTGTTACATCTGGTGTTTAAAACATCAGTTTTAGTTTAGATTCCTTTGATTGTACGGAACTGAGGTGCACGCAAGTTAGGTAAGATAAAAGGGGTTTGTTGCTAAGAGTCAGAGCAAGAACCTCACATTAGTCCAGGAGGAGCTGCTCCTGGGCTCCCTGGGGCTGGGACAGGAGCCTTTGGGGCTCAGAGCTGATCAGGGGCCCTCGGTTATAGGACCCTGTGGGCTCTCCCACTGACACTGCTCCACTGACAGGCACCTGCCTTGTCCCCCAGTCCCTCCACCACCACCAAAAAGTAGCAGAACCTATTACATGCAGGCAACAGGAGGACAAAGGTCACTGATTAATCTAAAAAACTGACACAGCTACTGAGCCAGCTTTCGTCTAGAGGAACAGGCTGCAGGGTTTCTGGGAATAATCATGACTGTGAGAGACCCCTTATATATATTTATATATTTGGGAGTCTGGCACTACTTCAGGCCGCTATGGACTTACAGCTGGCCCTGAATGACTGATTTGTGCCCAGGAAGGCAGGCAGAGGGTGGAGAGAGGGTGAGGGCGGCCCTTCCCTGCAACTGAAGTTTTGCATTGTATCATAGCACCACATTCCTGACCGGAAGTCTGGCCCTTCCGTCCTCTTCGTTCAGTAGCCTAGCTTTTCCTGGGTGCCTTTCAATTATTACATTAAAACAGCCTATGTGCATTGAAGAAACATGCTGTTACTTATTCTGTATTATCAGCAATATTAAAACTCATCATTAGGGCCAGGGATTTAGCTCAGTGGCAGAGTTGTGGAGAAGTATGTGCTATGGTGGGCAAGAATAATTGGATAATCAAATTCAGATGGGCGATGGGACAATAGTCAGAAGGGGCAAAGGAGCGCCATGGAGCTCTCGGCTTGGGAGCTGATGTGATTGGCCAAATGTAAAACACCCTCTGATCCAGTAAGTAAAAGAGGTTAAAGAAAACTTCTGTGCTGCAAAAAGAAGAACGTAAGAACTACCAGGTGTCACCTTGTGCTGCCTTCTCTCACACCTGAGCAGCATAGACGATGAGTTTACAAGCGTGGCTTCTAACCAAGCGCTGTGTCGCAGGTGCCATTTGAGTTTCCTGGGGAGCTTTGTTTTGATTCCTTTATGGTAAGGAATGAGAAAACTGCTGGCTGAGAACTTCCCTGCACATTCCTGATTTTGTCTTTATTAGTGTGATTTTCTTTTTAATGTGGACTTTATCTTTAAAAGAGCAAGACCCTTTTGGTCTTTTGAGACAGGGGTTCACTATATAGTCCAGGCCGGTCTTGAACTCACTGTGTAGCTGAGGCTGCCCTTGAATCTGCAGTGATCCTCCTGCAGCCAGGATTACAGGCATGCACCACCACACCCAGTCAAACATCACTTTAAAAACTAAAAAACAAACAAATAAACAAAAAGAGTAAGTTGAAGATATTGGAGGAAGAATAAGAAAAAGCATAATCTGGATGCAGGTGACAACTGTTGCAAAAGGCCTGTGGCACTAAAGGGCTAGGCACAGTCAGGGCACCGCAAGAAGGCAGTTAGCGTCTGTGCAGTGAGCAAGAGCCAGAGTGGCTCAGGATGAGGCAGCCGCTCCGTCTTTCAGTGGCAGCTTATTTTAAGGGATCTAATCCGCTGCTTTCCCAGGGGAAAAAGGAGAGCCAGGTGTCTGAAGCGGCTCTCCAGCTGCTCTGTCCAGTGTAGGTACTGTCAGCCACATGTGCCACTGGGCACTTCAAAGCGCGCTGGATTTCAGAGGTAGGACCCACTTTATGCACCAGTTATATATGGATACATTTTAAAAAACATATTGAGTTCCATAAAATGTATCATTAAAATTAGTTTTATAAGTTGCTTTTTTTTCTTTTTTTTTTTTTATTGGTATCGGGGATGGAACTCACAACCGCACACTTGTAAGGCAGGCACTTATGCCACTGAGCTAAATCCCCAGCCCCTATAAGTTGTTTTTTAAATGTAGCTACTAGGAAATGTGAAATTGCAAATGTGACCCTGCCTCAAAGCAAAAATATATATATATATATATATATATATATATATATAAAAGGCTGGAGATGGAGCCTAGTGGTAGCCCAGTGGTTCAATCCCAGAGCCAAACCAAAACAAAACAAGGCAGCTAAGCAATCACCTAGCTATAATGCCAGGAATTTCATTTTCCTGGAGGCAGGAAAGACAAGCCATAGCGGTTGAGGTTGTGAAGGTCCCTTTCAAAGACAATACAGTGCACTCATTACCAGCATAGGTAGGGCTGGAGGAGCAGGTTCTAGGTGGAGTTTCCCCAGAACCACGGTGCTTCTGCAGGGTGGGGGAATCATGCCAGCCCGTGGGAAGCTGCTGACTTTTGAGCCCTGTTGCCTCTTCTGCCTTAATCCATGCCAGTAACACAGGACTCCATCTCCATCAATTGCAAATTCAAGTCTCACACGGGGGCATCTGATTAGCAGAATCTGCTTTTACTTTTATTTATTTATTCTTTATTTTTTGAGACAAGGTCTTGCTATGTAGTTCAGACTGGTTTTGAACTCACTACATATCCCAGGCTGAACACAAACTCAGAGTGATCCTCCTGCCTCAGTCTCCCAAGTTCTGTGATCCCCAGCATATGCCACCACGCCTGGTTTAGCAGTCTAAATCACACTCATCAGGTAGGGAGCTAAAAGGGACTCGGACACACAAGTTTTAGTGCTCCAGCTTTGTCAAATAAGGACACACTGGAAAGAGGGACCTAGACTAAGCCACTCCACGGTGCCTAACATACATGTAGAGACAATGCTTTAATGAATGGAGATGTTGATTTCACCAGGCGGTGGTAGCACACACCTGTGATCCCAGTACTCTGGAAAGGCTGAGGCAGGAATCTTACACGTGTGAGCCTAGCCAGGGCAATTTATCGAGACTCTGTCTCAAAACAACACAGTGGGGAACTCTGGTCTATGCCTGCAGCCCTGCCGTCCAAGGCCCACTGCCGTCAGCGCAGGTCTTCAGTCACCAGAAGGCAGGCACAGCCATGGCACACGGCAAACAGGACAATGGCCTCATCAAGGCGGGCAGGCGTTCCCTGGAGATGACAGAGCTGAGAAGGCTGCAGTGCAAGTTCCTGGAGCCTGTTTTGCTTCCGGACAAAGAGTGGCTTGTGAAGGGTGGCGGTCATGTGGCCCACAGTAACACTGTCAGGCCATCTCCTGAGCCTTACTGGCTACTCGTAGAAACATGTGGACCAGGTGTCCGAGAAGGAAATCAGGACCTTCTCAGCTGATACGACGATCCTCCTGGTAGCTAACCCAAAAAGTTTAGAGCCTCTAGTTTCCTTGATCCTTACCAGAAATCCTTCCAATAAGTTTGTCTTAAGAATCAGCATCGAAGGTTGTGTGTGGTGGCACATGCCTGTAATTCCAGCACTGGGGAGGCTGAGGCAGGAGAATCATCACAAGTTCAAGATCAGACTGGGCTACATGGTGAGTTCAAGACCAGCCTGAGCTGCGTAGTAAGACATTGTCTCAAAAAATAAATAAATAAATAAATAAGAAAGAAGAAGAAGAAGAAGAGGCAGAAGAAGAAGAAGAAGAAGAAGAAGAAGAAGAAGAAGAAGAAGAAGAAGATCAGTATTGACCTTTGTAATAAATATGGAATTTTAAGATTCAAAATAAATAAATAAGCAGGGCCAGGAATATAACTCAGTGGTACAAGTGCCTGCCTAGCAAGCGCAAGGTCCTGAATTCAATTCCAGGTACCAAAATTTTTTTAAAAAAGAAATCTTTTGCCAAGGATTTAGCTCAGCATAAATGCCTGTCTGCAAGCAAGCATGAGTTCTGTGAGCTGAGAGTCAAGCTCTGGGGCAGCGGGAGCTCCAGAAAAGTTACAGCATAACAATTTGACCAGGGGTGAGGGAGGTATCAGGAATGAAAAGGGGTAAAGTCTGAAAACCTTACACTGCGTGAATCAAACCAGTCACGAAGGTCGCACATTGCCTGACTTCAGATATAGGAAAATGTCTAGAATAGACAAATCTATAGTCAGGAAGTTAGATGGATGCTTGCCTGGGGCTGGGGAGCGGTGAGGAGATTGGTGGTTAGTGGTTAAGGGGTGCAGTGCTTTCTTTTGCGGTGATGAAATGCTTTAAAATTGAGGTGATGATGAGTGCACAACTCTGTGACTAGACTAGAGACTACTGAATTACTTTCCTTCTCTCTCTCTCTCTTTCTTTCTTTCCTTCGTCTTGCTGGCCTTCACACTGAGCTATATCCCCAGCCCTGTTTGGTTTTGTTGTTTTTATTAATTCTTTGTATTTTTTTTAAAGTTTCAATTGCATTACTTTTTTTTTTTTTTTTTTTTTTTTTTGTCTTTTTCCTTTTTATCGGTACCGGGGATCGATCTCATGACTGCCTGCCTGCAAGGCAGGCACTTATGCCACTGAGCTAAACACCCAGCTGGTTTTGTTGTTTTTGTCCTTTTGGGATAGCACCTCACCATGCAGTTCAGGTTGGCCTCGAACTCATTATGCAGCCCGGGCTGGCCTCAAACTCACGGTGACCTGCCTCAGCACCACTACACCCGCTACCTGGTTGTCCTGGAGCTTGCTTTCAGGGGTCCATCACTCACAAGGTAGCAGCCTCGCTGGGAGGAGCCCAAGCTGGAGGCGGATACTCTAATCACAACCCAGCTGAGCCTTTGATAGGCTCTGGTCAGGCATTTCGGTGTGTGTTTTAGATTACCTCACCCACCAACCCAACGAGTCCTCTCAGGGCCCAGGTCTTCCTCTTGGAGGACACAGTATTATGGAACACAACAAATCTTCCTTGTATCCTAGTTATGCAATAAGCAAAATAAAATGGTTATTATTTTATATCACTAAGGTTGAGGTGGTTTTGTAGTTAGTAATTATATTCAGAACGATTTTGTTACCTGGAAATGGGATCCTACTATAACAAAAGCCTAAAGTGACTGGGCTGGTGGTACACGCCAGTTAATGTAATCCCAGTTATTTGAGAGGCTGAGCAGGAGGATAGAAAGTGTAAAGCCTGCTTACGCAGCACAGTTAGAGAAGGAGAGAAAGGGAGAGAAGTGTGGAGGAGGGAGAGCGAGAGAAGGAAGGGGAAAGGGAAGACGGGAGGAGGAAGGGCTAAAGGACCTGGATTTGGGGTGGGGTGGCCGGGACAAAATGGGAGTTTTGTTTTGTTTGTTAGTACCAGGGATGGAACTCACAACCTTGAGCTTGCCAGGCAGACACTAATGCCACTGAGCTAAATCCCTGGCACAATGGGAGGGGTTTTTTTTGACACAATGGGAGGTTTTTTTTTTTTATCTTTTGTGGGTTTTTTTAATGGATTTTTTGTTTTTCAGGTTTGGTACTGAGGACCGAACCCAGGGCTTCCAGCTTGCTAGGCAAGCGTTCTACCACTGAGCCAAATCCTCAGCCCCCAATTTTTTTTTTTTTTTTTTTTTTTTTTGTCATTTTCTTTTTTATTGGTACCGGGGATTGAATTTAGGACTGTCTGCTTGCCTGGCAGGCGCTTATGCCGCTGAGCTAAATCGCCAGCCCCCCAATGGGAGGTTTTTTTGGAGAAGATTATTAATAGAATCCTTATAGGGTTCCAGAAGGTGTGAATTAGGGCTTAGAGGAAAATGAGAAAATTAATGGAAGCTGTAAGGAAGGAAAATCATTTTACTTAGTGGTAGAAACTTTAGCAATGGACTGGGGATTTAGCTCAGCGGCATAAGCTCCTGCCTTCAAGCAGGCAGTCCTGAGTTCAATCCCCGGTACTGATAAAAAGAAAAAAGACCAAAAAAAAAAAAAAAAAAAAGAAAGAAAGAAAGAAAGTTTAGCAACACTGTTGCCTAGCATAACTTGAAAACAGGAGCTACACCAGATAACTCATTTGTGTAGCTAAGGAGATTTCTGGGCAGAATGTTGAACATGCCAAATGGTTTCTTTTAGCTGCAATGAGAGAGAGAGAGATCGAGATCCTCTAAGAAACAAACACAATTTGGAAGAAATATAAAGGAACTAGGAATTGTTGAGTCTGAAAAAAATTTAACAAAAAACTTGTTTCAAGCTATTCCAGAAGGTAATAAATTCTCTAATTTAAAAATAACTTCAAGCTGGATGTGGTGGCACATGCCTATAATCTCAACAACGGAAAGCTGAGGCAGAAGGATTGTTGCAAGTTAGAGACCAATCTGGGCCACAAAGTGAGCTCAAGTCCAGCCTGAACCATATAGTGAGTGTCTTAGAAAGACAAAAAAAATTAAAATTAAAAAATAAATATAATTTCAGCTGGGTATGGTGGCATATGCCTATAATCCTACTACTTGGAAAGCTGAGACAGCAGGATCAACACGAGACTGTGGCCAGCCTGGCCTACATAGTGAGTTCAAGTTCAGCCCAAACTACATAGCAAGACCTTGTCTCAAAATACCTAATTAATTAATTAATTCAGGGGTTGAGTGTGTAGTTCACTGATAATGCATATTCTTCATTCAGTCCTGAAAAATCTAAAAATAGAAATTCCATTTCATCCAGTTCTATGTTAGTTACTTTTCTCTCACTGCTGAGACAAAGTACCCGATACCCTAAATTAAAGAAGGAGAAAGATTTGTTTAGCTCATGGTTTGTGGAGGTTTAAGTCTACAATCAGCTGGCTCCAAGGCAGGGTGGTATGACACGGAGCTACAGTTCAAGTCTGCAGAAAACACTGAAACAAGAGTAAAAGGGCAAAGCAAGCCTGTCTTCCTCCTAGATAATACTCAGGCTACTGCCCTGGGGCAGGAGCAGCCTTGGCATCATCTCCAAGGCCCACTCTGGCAAAGGCTGAGGATGTTTACAAAGTGAGGAGCCTGGCCCTCAGGGGTGAGCTGGGAATGCTGTAACATTGTTTCCTGAGGCAGAGGCATGAAAACAGGAGGTCCAGGTTAATAAGCTGTCTTAGAAAAGCCCACCTCCCTCCCCATGACCATATGAGGCTTTGGGGAACATCCGACACAAATTTACACTTTAGTTAAAACCATCATGTTACAGTGTTACATGCATAACCATATTTACAGCTGAATAACTGGGAATTTAGCTCAGCAGCATAAACACATGCCTTGCAAGTGCGCAGTCCTGAGTTCGATCCCTGGTACGGATGATTAAAAAAAAAAAAGATGTGGTATAGCAGAACAATTTGCAATAGCTAAGTCTTGGAAACAGGCTATCTAGCCATTAATAGATGAATAGATGATTGCCACAACTTCCAAGATCTGGGTTATATAGTGAGCTCAAAGTTAACCTGGACTATACAGTGACACTCTGCCTCAAAAAACAAAAACCCCAAATGATGGATAAATAAAATGTGACCGAGATATGTGTGTGTATGTGTGCGTAAAGAAGGATAAATCTGAATCATTTGTAGAAAAATGAATGCACCTTGAGACCATAATGCTAAGTGAAATAAATCACACAAAAGATTATATATTTCATGCATTCTCTTATATGCAAAGCCCCAAGTATAAATAACAAAAAGCAAACTAAAAGGCAGATGATAGCAGACAGGAATGCAGACTATGTGGAGATGGGAAGGGAATCTTCAGTAGTGAGAAACAAGAGGGAGGGGAGGGGAAGAGGAAAGGAAGAAGATCCAGGTGAGATCCAGGTGTGTACCGGTTCTCCACAGAGAGTGTGGCTACCATGGATCACAGACTTGTACTAGTAAAAGGAAAAATACCACAGTAATGAAGAAATCAGCCAAGCATGATGGTACATGCCTGTAATCCCAGCGCCTAGGAAGCTGAGGCAGGAGGATTGCTGTGAGTTCAAGGGCAACCTGGGCTACATAGTGAGTTCAAAACTAGCCTGAATACTGTAGGGATACTCTGTCTCAAAAAGCCAGAAACAAAACAAAACAAAAACACCAAAAATATATATACATGTGAATAAATTCTCAAAAATAATTTCAGGGGCTGAGAGTGTAACTCTGTGGTAGAGCATATTTAGCATGTGTAAGACTCTAGGTTCAATCCAAAACACCAAAAAGAAAAATTTTTTTTAAATAAAAATAATTTCAGAGCAAAAGCCAAAGTCAGGGAAGATAAAATACCTTGTTAAAACATCCAGTAAAATCTAAGGTGGTACCTCACAGACTCTTTCTGTTATATAAAAGTCTTCTAAGGACCTTAAAGGTAGGCCATGGAACCTTCCCATTCAATACAGAGCTTTGAAATCAGGTGTAATCTCAGCACTTAGAAGGCTGAGTGAGGATCATTGTCAGTTTGAGACCAGCCTGGGCTATTTAGTGAGACCTTGTCTCAAAAAACAAACAAACAAACAAACAAACCAACAAACAAAAAGAATTGAACTTTAGCAATATGATGGCCATGTCCCTCTGCAGACACACAGAGGGTCCCAGAACTCCGTCCATGAGATGGAATTGAATTCCCTGTCCTTTGACTCTGGGAGAGCATGTGTTTCTCTTGTAACAACCAGCAGACTACAGTGGGCTTCCAAGCCTGGGTCAGAAAGGCCGCTCGATCCTTCCGAGTCTTCTTGGAATACTTCTCAAGGTGCTCCCTCCAGGAGGTCAACTCCCATGTTATGAAAAGCCCACATCATAGGGAAAAGCCCTAAGCAGGTTTTCCAGTCAACTACCCCAGCTGAGGCCAGCCGCAGGCACACAGCCCGAGTAGCAGAGCCTTCAGATTTTCACAGCCCCCAGCGTTTGAGTCATGCCAGCTGGGTGCCAGACAACACATCTCCACAGTGCCCCGCACAAATTCCTAATCCACACTTTGATCATCATAAGACATTTTCTTATAATATTAAATTTGGAGTAGTTTCATAGTCGGCCATACAGGAGTAAAAAGCAGGAACAGGAATTGTGACACATGAAAAGAAACAAAACAACCAAACCAACAGAAACAAACAAGAACTCTGGGCTAGTAATGTAACCCCATGGTGGCACAAGATTCGGGGTTCCATCCCCAGCACTAAAAAAGAACACAGTGATATGGAAGGTAAAGATGTGCTGCTTTCTATACTTGCATCATCTGTGTTGTTTTCTACTGTCAGAAATCCAAAGTAAGACAAGGGAGAAAAAGTAAAGTCATCTGAGATCACTATGGTGGAGAAGAGTCCGGAGCCGTGGCGTAGAGCTCTGGGTGACCCCTAAACTAACAGAACGGATTCATTTCAGTCTCTCCCACTTAGAGACAGCTCCAGAGGTCTTGGTCCCACCCGGTTTGCTTTCCTAAGGGCTGCACCAAGGCAGCTCTCTCCTCACGCCAAGCAACAGGGCGACACTGTGGTGGCTGTGGTGTTCTCCTCCCTCTGCACCTGCCCTGCTCCTTGGGGCAGCCAGGCAACTGCTGCATGCTCCTAGGCTGGGACTTCCCATCCCACTACAGCAAAAACAGCTCTCTCCTAGTAACCCTAGTTGTCAAGAACTCAAACTTTTAGCCCACATACGATTTGCTTGTCCCCAAGCCATTCTCCCACGATGGGCATCAAATTCAAGGACACACTGCCCCTACTCTGGACCTACGCTGATTGACTGCATGACTGTGAATTCTACAACAGGAGGCAACAGATCTTGAGGTTACTTGCAGTTTTCACTTTGGAATGTACTCAGGGTGCAAGGCAAAATGCCTGCTGATGTGTGTTTATTTTTTCAGCTGGTGACTGAAGTTCGGTCCAGTTATAATAGATAGGAATGCCAATGCCTTGTCCATTCTCAGCTTTACTGCGAATCTTGCATTGCATAGGGGTCATATTTCTACTCTCAGCATGTAAGAAAAGAGAACTTTTAGTGTCTGTCTTTCCAAAGTAAATATCATTGTGCTCAACCCCCCCACCTCCATCCCATAGAACTATTTAAAAATGGAAAGATATAAATATAGAAAAACAGTATTTCAAATTTCTGGGAAAATGTCATTAATATGGTTGTTTAAGATAGTTTTTTAAATGAAAGCGACTTTAAAAAACACTATAATCTGTGACTATCAGTGAACATTTCTGGATCTTAATGGTACTCCTTTTTTGAATTAAAAATGGCATTAGTAGCGCTCCATAAATACAAGATTGAAAGCAATTTTGTTAATTTTTACTTTTTGTACTGAAAAAAAGGTAGAGTGCTCGACCCGCATGCATGAGGTCCTGTATCCAATCCCCAACTTCACAAAAACAACAAAGCAAAACAAAAATCATCTACCAATGGTATTCATTTTTATGTATTTATTTAATCATTTAATATGTATTGATTGACTACCTACTGAAAACCAGATATTAGAGACACAAGAATGATCAAGGTAGAAAAACCAAGGTCCACTTTTCCTTTTTGCAGACAGGGCCTCACTATGTAGCCCAGGCCAGCCTCGACCTCGTAGTGATCTTCTTGTCTCAGATTCGCACATGCTGGGATTGGAGGCGTGCACCACTGTGCCCAACTGAAAAAATGAGGTTCTTACCTTTCTGGTACCCGCATTTGGTTTCAAGACAGTAAATACGCAAACAGATAAGGAAATATTTTGAAGAAAATAAGTGGGAGTAATGAGCAACTAAGAGAGGTGACTTTAAGAAAGAGGATTTCTTTCTTTCTTTCTTTCTTTCTTTCTTTCTTTCTTTCTTTCTTGAGACAGAGTCTTACAATGTAGTTCAGGCTGGTATTGAACTCAGTATGTAGCCCAGGCTGGCCTCAAACTCTTGGCCATCCTCCTGCCTCAGCCTCCCAAGTGGTGGGATTACAAGCATGTGCCACCATGCTGGACTATCCGTGTTTTAATTTATAGAGATACCTGCATGACAACAGGGAGAGGGCTAAACCATTGAAGAAAGCAAGCATTGCCTGAGAGAACGGGGTACAGTCAGAAGGCAGCAGTGGAAGCGCGGCCCAGAGCCTTCGCTGTGTTTTCTCTGTGTGAGGCTTGGGGCTGTAAGGGTCGTCTCTAGCTGTGAGTACTGGCCCAGGGTTGGTTTAGGGCATGAAAAATATTGGCCTGCTATGTGAAAGTTAGACAAAGGAAGAGGTGGCAGTATGAATGTGGGATTAGTTGGAGGGTTTGTAACATGATTTTCTGTGCAGCCTTGAAAATGGACTACAGAGGAGCTATAAATAGTTTTTGGCCATTCATTTGGACCTGTGATGAATGGATGCCAAAATAACAAATAAACAATCTAAGAAACACAGTGGGACAGTGTTCAGGGAAGGCCTTTCTGAGAAAAAACATTTAGGCTAAGATCTAAAAGCCTGATGAAGCCAGCCTTGCAAAGAGGCTGGGGAAAGAGTTCAGCAATTGCAGAAGCTCTGGGTAGAAAGAACCGGAGAGAAGTTAGAATGCAGCCACAGACGTAGGCAGGGCCAGATCACGCAAGGTCTTGTGGGCTTCCGCCGTGCGGCGATGGTGATTTTTACCAAGGGAGTGAGGGTCGAGGTTATGTTTTTGAATGGATGATAGGAGACATGGATGGAGGTGGGATTGACAGATAAGGCAGGGAACTTGACGATCAGTCAAGAGTGCTTAGTTCATAAGAAAAGGTGGCCTCTCTCATGCCATCATCTGAATGTGTGGTTTGAGAGGCTTTTACAGCCAATAGTCGCAGACATGCATTGATCAATTCATATCCGTCACACTATGCTCGGCATCAACAAATGTGTACATTAACATCTTTGGTTCTGCCTCTCACTAGCTGAATGAATCTCTCCCTTCAAGCCTTAAAAATGTAATAAAGGCATCTATTCAATATAACAAATATGAGTGAGCATCTAAAATGTATAAAGCACTTTTTAACATTTGGATATTCCAGGCTAGTTATTTAGCTCAATGGTAGAGCACTTACCCAGCATGAGCAAAGCCCTGGCTTCGATCCTCAGCACATGTGCACGTGCACACGCAAACATACACACACACACACACACACACACACACACACACACATGTTTAAATTATACATGTAAAGAAGAGGTTAGGGAGAAAATGATTAATAAGAAAATAAGAGAAGGGGAAAGGCAACTGTATCATTAGAGAAATAGATTTAATCATATAAATATATATATATTTAAAAGGTAGGCTTACACCAGCTGCCTGGAGTCTGGTGTGGAAGATGCAAAAGCGCTGCTTCTGAAGGACCGGTGGAAAGCCCCAGGCCTGGAGCTCCCGGTAGAGCCTTGTGGGAGTCTGCATCAGGAGGCTGAAGCATCTGCACTGGGAGCACTGCAGGGTGAAGTCTGGGCGGCCTCTGAAGAAACAAAAGCAAGAGGTCCCTCTGATTTCGCTTTTTATTCCATGCAGGCCACATGACGACTGGCCGGTGCCGCTCGCACCCAGGGAGCCTTCGGTAGGTCCACTCAGGTACACCCAGCGCTAAGCTGGCACAGCAGTTAACTCTCAGCGCGGGGGAGCTCAGCCGCAGAGCACTGGCCTGCACAGACAACGCTCTTGGTGCAAGCCCGAGAAGGAAGGCAGGGAAGGAGGGCAGAGTGGAAGAGAAAGGGAAAGGAGGGAAGGACGAGAAAGGCAGACGGAGGCCTGACGGCGGTCTCTCCATCTTCTCGAAGCCGCCCAGCACTGCTCTCTCTCTCAGCTGAGAGCCGTGAACATTCCTACCACGGCTGGGCTCCTCAGCTTCTGCCTGCCAACCCCGGGAGGCGAGAGGAAAGGAAGCGCCTGATGGGATGCGCAGGGTCTTGTCCTCCTCGCTGTCCTCCCTGGTGGCAATGTTAAAAATGAAAGCAGATCTGAATCATTTAGACATAGGCATAGAACATCGGTAAAAGCAAGATGACAAAGAATATAGGACTCACTGGCAAATGAGGCTGGGACAGCCTTCGGTGATTTAGGACAGTTGTAAAGGTGTGGCACGGTGCCTAAAACTGTTCTAAGACTAGCCAGGTGTGGTGCCACCTACCTAGAATCCCAGCACTCAGGAGGCTGAGGCGGGAGGATCACCACGAGCTGGAGGCCAGCCTGTGCTATGTAGTGAGTTTAGGGCCAGGTGGGCTACATGGTAAGATCCTGCCTCCAAAAAACAAAAACATCGCCAGGACTAGTTTTCATAAACTCAAAGAGGCCAACAGCATACTGTAAATTAAGTTTTCTGAAAGACCATCTGGAATTCAGCTGCCACCCAGCATGTGTGAACTTCATGCAGAGGTCATGGAATTTGCTGTAGACTAATAATACATGGATCCAGAAATTTTCTCTGTAACCAAGATGCAATCCCTGAGAGCAGGGCTCAAAACTGTATCAAACACTGCTTACCAATGTGTTGGAAAATGCCAGCACCCAAGGGGAATGTACAAAGAAAACAAACAATTTACTAAAGAAATACAGAAGACCAAACAAAGATATTAGTTTTAAAAACATTTCTAATAATGAAATACAAATTAAAGCAATGATTTAAAAAAAAAAAAACTATTTGTGTCTATCAAATTGGCAAATTATTATATTATTATTTTTTCTGGTCCTGGGGTCAAACCCAGGCTCGCATGCTAGGGGGGCTCTTCCACAGCTACATTTCTAGCCCCAAGACGTTTTTTCCTGTACTGGGTGTTGGATCCAGGGATACTCACATGCTAGGCAAGTATTCTACCACTGAGCTAGGTTCCTGCCATCCTGCCGCCTCCTCCTCCTTCTCCTTCTCCTTCTCCTTCTCCTCCTTCTCCTTCTCCTCCTCCTTTTCCTTCTCCTCTTCCATCTCCTTTCCTTCTTCCTTTTCTTTTTAATTTTATTTTAAGATAGAGTCCAACTAGTATCTAGCTCTATTACAATTTTCAGAAAAATAATCTACCAGCCAGGCATAATGATACATGCATGTAATTTTAGCACTCAGGAGGCCAAGGCAGCAGGATCATTGCAAGCTCAAGGCCAGCCTGGATTACATAGTGAGTGAAGGCCAGCCTGGCTACATAGAGAAAAACTCTCAAAAACAAAAAACAGGAAAACAAATGAAACTCCATTCACACTAAACTGTAATCAGAAACCAAAAGTCATTTGTACATCTGACAAATGACATTCTTTGGATTTTCCAAAGAAGTATTTGAAGACTCAATTCCTCAGAATTGAAATTGTAACCCTCAGTCTAGAAAGTTTTATTTCCTGCTTCTCATGAATATTACGGGCACTTCTTTGTTTTGCAGGGCACACATAGCTGTAATTATATGGAAACAGTTCACCAAGAAACCACACATGGCAACCATCACACAATCTGAGAGTAATTATCAGCTTTATTCTGCTGTCTAAACCACAGCAATGCAATAAAATATTAAAATTATAAATAAAATACTAATAAATTTTGTTGATGCTTCTAGCAGGGTTTTACTAGGTGTCTACGACTTGGAAGAAGAAAACGTGTGATCAGTTTTTGATTTCTCCAAGCAAAAGAACTTCAAAATAAAATAAAGAATTCTGAAAGATCTTACATAGCATCTAGCTAAAACAGCTGAATTGCTTGTTTTTATCTCTGAGAAACCTATAAAATATTAGACACCCAGCTCTGGGTACAATGGAGCCCAAGTGGTACTAAATCTTATTATTTTGCTAGTTCATTCAAAATAAGAAGGGCCCCGAACCTGTGAAATGCAATCAGTCAAAACTAATTTGAACATTGATTACTGCTTAAGCCCACCTCAGGAGCTTTCTCTCCAAAGTACTCTCAAATTTTTTCCCAGCTAGATATTTGTTATTCAACCAATAAATGTGTATGAGGGGCCTGCTAGGTGTTAGGCAGAGATTCCTGGAGAATTTCTTTGCTTCCTCCAACCGTCTGGTTGCAGTCTTGCATGAGTCCCCCAGAGCCCGATTGGGTCCTGACAGGGAGCTCCAAGCTGAGTCAGTTTCAGCCTGCCGGCTCAGCCAATGCTCCTGTTAAGCGGTTTGTACTCTCTGAGTGTGTAACCTAGCTGAGGGCTGCGGACCAATGGAGCCGATCAAGCTGGCAGGAAGCTGTTGGGGATGTGGAGGGAGAAACCAGACTTCTCTGTCAAAGCCTTGGTTTGGGGTACGTGCATTTACAGGACCCCTGAAGTACAGCAACGCCTGCACCACGCATCCTCATAAGAGTCAAGGGCAAAACAGTACAGTTCTGTTGTCGTGAGAGCTTAGTCAAGCGAGGGATGGAGAATTTTGGTGGGGGAAAGACTATGTGGCTAAAGAATTAAAGTACTGCAGGATTTTAAAGTCTCATGCTCCCAGGACAATCGATTTCTGTGCATCTCTCCCACCAGCCCTCTTCCCGCCAAGAGGCCTCGCTTATACAGTCAAGGGTCAGAAATATTTCATAGGGTCTTAAATAAATAATTCTACAGTATTACTTGTGCTAATTGCAAATGACATAAAAAGGCATGGAATAAAATGTCCCCTCTTGTCCCTGGTCTCCAGCCACCCATTTCCCCACTTCAGGAGAACCCAGTGTTACAACCGTCTTACACCTGTTTGTAGCAGTGCTGGGTGTGGCTGTATGGAGACATATATAAGTGTGCTCCTTGATTTTTTCAATTAATTCTGATTTTTGTACACTCAGCTTTCTATTTGGTGGGGTTTGGTGCTGAGAATTGAAGCAGGGCTAAGTGTGTGCTCTACTGTTGAGCTATACCCCAGCACTCTATTTTCTAAGTTTTTATTTAACCTCACACATGGTAGGCAAGCACTCTACTACTGAGATATTCCCTCCTCTCCTAATTTTATATTTTTCTCTTTCATCTAACAGTGTAGTTTGTATGTTTTCCAAATTCATTTTATTTCAAAGAGGAAAAAAAGAAAAAAAAATATACTTTGTATAAACTTTACATTTCAGATTGTAAATAGACAATGACTTTATTCTTTTACTACTGTTCAGTAGTACGCTGCTGCATGCTGTACCACAGTTTGGTTGTAGTAACTTGAATTTCTGTAATTACTTAACATATGCTAGTCTTTGGATACTGAATTTCCCAGAAGGAAGACAAATGCATAGCCGTAGATACCTGTGTTTGTAATTGTGATGGAGTGTCAACTGTATAGGCCATACCAATTTTTGCAACCACCAGCATATATATAAGGCTTTGCTTCCTCATCCTATAGAAATACATAAAAGGCGGAGGCAGGAGGATCGTAACAAGTTAGAGACCAGCCTGAGCTACAAAGTGACCTATAAAGTGAGCTCAAACCCAGCCTGAACTGCATTATAGACCCTATCTCAAAAAGACAAAAAAAGAAAGAAAGAAAAGAAAAGAAAAGAAAAAAGAAAAATACATAGAAGGCTTTTGTTCATGGTTCTGTTTGCTTGTGGTACTAGAGATAGAACTCAGGGGCAGTCTACCACTGGCTACATCTCCAACCTTTTTTTTTTTTTTTTTTTTTTTTTGTCTTTTTCCTTTTTTATCGGTACCAGGGATTGAACTCAAGACTGCCTGCTTGCGAGGCAGGCGCTTATGCCGCTGAGCTAAATCCCCAGCCTCTCTCCAACCATTTTTATATTTTATTTTGAGGAAAGGTCTTAGTACGTTGCCTGGGCCAACCTTGAACATATGACCTGCCAGCCTCAGTCTCCCAAACATCACTCCATCTGCCTACGTTTTTGGTCTTTAGATGATAAATTTTTACATAGTAGAGAAATTAGCCTCCATAAAAATGCATTATACTCTTTTTGCCAGTTATTGCTGCTTCTTACAGTCAATTTTTTTTTCGTAGCCCAGGCTGGACCCCCCTAACCGCCCTTCTGCCTCTGCTCTGAGTGCTGGGATTACAGATCTGTGCCACCAAGCCTGGCCTTACAGTTAAATTTTATGCAGCATACTTTTTGTGTTCACATCGTCATATGTGCTTTTTAGGGACTCTGTTTTATACCAAATACTTCATATATTCTCCTCGGCTGCTTTCATGGTTTTGTTTTTAGTTCTAAGACAGAATCAGATGCCTTCTCTACCACTGATCTACTCATAGTGATCTCCCTATGTATAGGATTTCCTTAGGTTTCCTACGTACAGATACTAGAGCAGACCCTTAATGTATCCTTGTATGAGGATTTATTTTTTATTGTTTACTCTTTTTTTGTTTTTTTGAGACAGAGTGTTGCCTGGGAGTGCAGGCTGGCCTCAAACGTGCAGCAATCCTCCTGTTTTGATCTCCCAAGTGCTGTGATTCCATGTGTGCGTCACCACACCTGGCATAAGGATTTTTTAAAAATTCAAATAAACTGAAATTTATTTTGTAAATCAGGCAGAGTTGTACATACCAATAATCCCAGATGAGACAGGCAGATTTCAAATTCAAAGCTGCCTGAGCTACGAGTGAGACCCTGCCTCAAAAAAAAAAAAAGTGTAAGACCCCTTTAAATAAAACCTAAAATTACTATTGAGGGGATAAAGACTTTATAAGTGAGCCTTCATGCCGATTATGGTGGTGCACACTTGTAGTCCCAGCACTCAGAAGGCTGAGGCAGGAGGATTGTTATGAATTTGACACCAGCCTGGACTACGAAGTGAGCTCAAGGCCAGCCTGAACTGCATAGAGACCCTGCCTCAAAAAGACATTAAAAAAAAAAGAGCCATCCATGTTCTTCAAAAGAAAAACTCAATAACATAAAGATAATAATATACAGTTCTAAAAATGGTTAACACAACCCTAACAAAAATTCTAAGAAAATTACTTTTCTAGGAATTAGACAAGCTGGTTCTAAAGTTCACATGAAGAACAAATAAGCAAGAACAGTCAGGGAAATGCAGAACAGGAAGAATACTGAGGGAGACCTTTCTTCCTAGATATGACACCAAACTGACAAATTCAGGAGTTAAAACTGACACTAATGCCTCACAGACACAGATAATAAATAGAAAATGGACGCTGGGTGGAGTGGTGCATGCCTGTAATCCCAGCACTCTGGGAGGCTGAGGCAGGAGGAGTGAAAATTCAGGTCCAGTCTGGGTAAGTTAGCAAGACCCCGCCACAAAATTTTTTAAAAAAGAGAGAGAAAAAGGCTAGAGAATATCTCAAGGCAAAGGCACGGAGCTCAATCCCCAAGCTATTATGTCAGCAACATCTTTACACGAGGGGGGGGGGGGACATGGGTTATTTAATAATGGCTTTGGGGCTTGCGGGGGGGGGGGGGGCTGGGGATTTAGCTCAGCACCGTGAGCGCCTTCCTTACAAGTATGTGGTTGCGAATTCGATCCCTGGTACTGATAAAAAAGAAAAAGACAAAATAATAATAATAATGGCTTTGGGATCACTGAATAATTGTCGGGAGAAACATAAAGTTTAACTCCAAGTGAGCTTTTTTGTATCAGAGTAAGCTGGATGAATTTTGCTTTGTTTTCACTGGTTGGTTGGTACTGACAGTTGGCCCTCGGGCCCTCAGCCCATATCCTAGTCCTTTTTCTTTGTTAACTTATACAATTTGAGACAGGCTTTTACTAAATTGCCCAGACTGGGTCTGAATCTTCAGTCCCCCTTCCTCCTGGGATTACAGGCATGCACCAGTAGGCCCAGTCCATGATTCTTTTCTGTGATGCTGGTGATTGAACCCAGGGCCTCACCTGTTACACTGTACTACCACTGGGCTACATTTCCAAATCCATGGTTTTATTTTTCATATTTAAATCTTTGATCCAGGGCCAGGTATGTGCCTGCAATCCTTGAATTCTGGGAGACCGAAGCAGGAAGATCACCAAATTCTAGTTCAGCCAGGGCAATTTAGTGACTTCATGAGGCTTTATCTCAAAAATAAAGAGTAAAGAAGATTTGGAGATGTAGCTTAGTGTCAAGATGGGGGGTTCAGTTCCCAATACTGGGAAAAAAAATTGATCCACCTTTATTCTTTCCAGCAATGCCATGGAGTTGAAAATCAAAAAGAACCAGGTTGCACATCAGGAAACAGGTTGCTTGAATCTCTGCTTCTACCGTTTGCCAGCTGAGTGGGTTTCATTCATGTATCCATTCATTCATTTAACACCTATCTGTTGAATCTACTCTGTGGCAGGCACTGTGCTAGACACTTAGGATTCAGTGAGCAAAACAGACAGAAGTCTCTACTGCAACAGAATGTGGATTCTGTTGGGAAGAGACCACCAATTAGCAAAATGAATGATTAAAATGTAGACCATTTTAAAAGGTGATCTTGAGTGTTATGGAGAAAAACAGAAACAGAGGGTAAGGAGCATGGCAGCAGGGACTGCAGCTTTCAGTGGGGTCAATACCATCTTTTTGACAAGGTCATACTGAGAAGGTGTAGACTGAGTCAGAATCCTGGAGACACGAGGCATCGAATCCTGGGAGCTCCTGGAGGAGGAGAGAACAGCACAGAGCAGAGGCCTGAGGTAGTGCGTAGGCTTGCTGGAGCAGACCAAAGAGCGAGTGTGGCTGAAGGGCAGTGACCAGGACAGAGGTGCTGGAGCGTCCCGCAAGCCCGGGGGCTCTGCCAAGGCGGGCGCTCTGCGGGCCTGGCCAGTGACCTGTGACTGAAGTCACCCATTTCTGCCTTTGTAGCAATGCCCCCTTTCCAGGGTTGCTATGAGTTTGAAATGAAGTGATGAACGTGAGGAAGACTAGAACCTCGGCAGACGGAAATGAGTAATTGCCAGCAAGCCTCTGAGATTGTATTTCATGTAAGGGAATTGCTCTTCCAATGATTTTCTCTGAGTACTTACAGATATGTCTCTCTTGCAAACCATCTTCACAGAAACACAGTAACATGTGGCTGGTGTCAGTTAAGTTTGGCCCAAACACCAGAATTGTTTTTTTTTTTTTTTTTTTTTTTTTTTGAGACAGGGTTTAGCTAGGTGGCCCAGGCTGGCCTTGAATTCACTTTGTAGCCCAGGCTGGTCTCAAATGTGCAAGGATCCTCCTGCCTCAGCCTCCTAAGTGCTGAGATTACAGGAGTGAGCTACCACACCTGGTTTGATTCCTCCCACACCTCCCAGTACTGGCATTGTATCCCCAACCCTTTTATTTATTTATTTGTTTATTTTTGAGACAGACTCATTTAAATTGTCCAGGCCAGGCTCAAATTTGTATTCTCCTCCCTCAGCCTCCCACTGCGCAGGGTTACAGGAACGTACCACTATACCCAGTGTGACTTTTGCTTATTGAAAAGAGGTCCGCGAGCCAAGCACTGTCACACACCTATGCTCTCAGCTGTTGAGAGGACTGAGGCAGGACCGTGAACTTGAGCCCATCTGGGGAACTTAACCAGATCTTGTCTCAAGACAAAAACAATAGGAATGTAGCTCAGTGTTCCGTGGGCTCCATCCCAGTACTACAAAACAAGAAGAGAGAAAAAGAGGAACAGAGGAAGCTGAAGGGGAAGGGGAGGAAAGGAAACAAAGAGATCTGTGGATTATAAATCCATGCCCCTACATGCATGGTTCAGACAGTGCTGCCAGGATACCTCCCTTTACAGACAATGAGTAGCCCAGGCCACTGGGGAACGACACAGACCCATGCAGCCAGTTCCTGAGTATTCAGTCAATGCATAAATCTGATAGACTGATTAACCTGATATGTGCTCAACATCATGCCTAGACTGACATTTTAAAAAAAGGTAAAACTGACATTTTCAAATGACAATATTGCCTAGCCAAGAAGTTGGGGAGGTTGTTTTGTTTTGTTTTTTCCTTCTTATCTGTCTATTTATTTTCTGGGAGCTCAGGATTTTAGTAAAAGATAAGAAATAGAAGCAACCCGACCCATCAGCAGCCAATCAAGAAACATTTGTCTGGGATCAAATGTGAAAGAAAACCAATGAAGGACCAGCATCAAGTCTAGAATCTAGAGGTCAAAATCGCTTTCGGTGCTTTCTTCCCAGAAACCCTTGTTACCCACCTGCAGGACGGTCTCACTTCTATCAACAGACACCTGGAAGGTGAGTTAATGTTGCTATCTTCCACCCATCATTCCCAGGCCTGTTAAATATTAATGCATCGGCCAAGATGACCTCAGGTTCTCCAAGACGTATCTAGGTAACACAGTTCAACTCATCAGCAACTGGAACTAAGCTAAGCACACGAACACACGGCACAGCAAGATGGCAGAGGATTGATATAGGGAACAAACTCCCCACCTACTATACGTCCAGTACAAGTTCGTGTCCTCTAAAGTCAAAGTCATGGGTTTTAGGAACAACGGAGGATAAGAACAGAAATATTTATTGAGAGAAAGAGAGCTTCTGTCTGAGAGAGACAGAAGGGGTCCCGAGAGGGTTGCCAGGGGCTCTGTCTTTTCTAGGGATTTTTATAGAGTAAAATCATGAGGTGAGGTGGGTCTTAAGTGGGAAAAACTGGGAACTCAAGAGGTAGACGGCCATAAGGTGGGACAGAGCTATGGTCAACCAATAAGTTTAATTGTTCAGATAAAATTGACCAAATCAGAGACAAATGAGAGTCATGTACCAAGTGAGTGTTCTTACAGATCAATGACTCTTTCTGTAGGGGTTGGGATGGTGACTCCTGGCTTCTCAAAGTGATCCATACTTTTTTTTTTTGTCTTTTTCCTTTTTATTGGTACCGGGATCAAACTCACGACTGCCTGCTTGCAAGGCAGGCGCTTATGCCGCTGAGCTAAATCCCCAGCCCCAAGTGATCCATACTTAATCCCTAAGATTTATACTTAAAGGTGTGATTTTTTTGTGTGTTGCCTTCTGTTTTGAGATCTGGCCCACAGCAAGAGGTGAGTGTCTCCTCCAATGCCACCAGACATCTTGTCCTCTGTGCCAGCTTCTTTGAAGGCCCAGCCCTGTCTGACTGCCTATGATATTTCTAACTCACTCAGCTGCCTGTAACACTCCCATTAATAAAACAGGCCATCCTCCAAAATCAGATGTTATTAGATATTCTAGCAACATAGGAGGTACTTATGCAATTATAAAAACTAAATGTGTACATTCCTGATCCTTTTGCTAATATCTCAATTAACTGTTCAAGATATTAGATGATAAATCAATGATATGTTGGATTCTAAAATTTCCTGGACCTTGTTCTTATCCTCCTTGTGGGAAGCCATTACTAGTTCCTCTTGGTAGAACTGTTTAACTGCACTCATAATAATCCTGTCGATTCTGTAATTTGGCCCATGCACACTTAATTGTTTCTTTGGTTTTATCTCCTTCAGATTTAAGCTGTATGCCCACCCAAGATGAACATGCCTGTTGTCTACTGAGCACCACTAGTTAGAAGCTCTGTAGAGTATCCCTGACTGCCGATCAACAACTATGATCCTTTTCAGCCTGAAAAAGCCAGATTGGTCAGTCCTCATTTCTCTCTCGTGGCAGTTTAGGATACTTCTTCAGAGTGGGGAAGGTCACAGGCAGCTGAGCTAGTTAGAAATATCATAGGCCGTCAGACAGGGCTAGGCCCTCAAAGAAGCTGGCACAGAGGACCAGACGTCTGGTGACCTTGTAGGAGACACTCACCTCTTGCAGTGGGCCAGATTTCAAAACAGAAGGCAACACAAAAGAAACCACATCCCTTAAGTATAAATCTTAGGGATTAAGTATGGATCATGGACGACATATTGATATTGGGCAGGACGAGCCTGAACAAGGAATGGCAGTGACTTCAGTTGGCTGTTAAGCCAACTCTCAAAAAGACACAGGTAGAAGAATGAAGGGACACACACACAAAAAGGAGAAATCCTTCACTGAATAATATTTTAAAAGCCTAGAAAACATGAAACAGATTCAAAGAGATTACCAGGAAGTTCAAAACTCCATTGAAAGCTGGAAAAATTGTCTGAAAGAAGCTAGAAATAGACTAACAAAACTTGAAGATAAGTTTGTGATGTGTGAACATGAAAGGAAAGATCTTTTAAAAATAACAAGGAAATAGGCAGTAACAATACAAAGGCTGGAAGATGACAAGAGGATCTATAACTTAATAATAAAAATGTGAGTGAAGAAGCAGCGGGTAAGCACAAAGGAAATACAAAGGCTATTCACAGAAATAATTAAGGAAAACTTACCAAGCATAGGAAAAGGAAATGATATTCAGATGTATGAGGCATACAGAACTCCAGCCACCTACAACCAAAACAGAGCTACACCCAGATATATAATAATCAAGATCCCAGAAATTCAACAGAAGAAAAGAATATTAAAAGCCATCAGAGAAAAGAAATAGATCGCCTATAAAGGAAAACCCATCAAAATCACAACAGACTTCTCAACACAAACCATCAAATCAAGAAGAGCTTGGAGGGGGCTAAGGGTTTAGCTCAGCGGCATAAGCACCTGCCTTGCAAGCAGGCGGTCGTGAGTTCGATCCCCAGTACCGATAAAAATGAAAAAGACAAAAAAAAAAAAAAAAAAAGAAGAGCTTGGAGCAAAGTATTCCAAACCCTGAAAGAAAATAACCCTCCAACCCAGATTGATGTACCCTGAAAACTGTCTCTCAAAATTAATGGAGAAACAAGGTGCTTCCATGACAAAGAAGAACTAGGGGAGTTCATGACTACCAATCCAACCCTACAGAGAATACTGAAGGACATTCTAGAGAAAGAGGAAAAAAAAAAAACACCAGGATTTCAGGAACAGTGGTAGAGAGGCCTCCATGAATGGGGCAGACAGTGGAATGAAGGACAAAAGTAGACAACCCATGGCAAAAAAATAGCACAACAGAAATGAGGGAGAGAAGGTTGACTATAATCTCTAACATAGATGGCCTTGATACACTAATAAAAAGAAACACAGGCAAAGTAGATCAGGAGGTAGGGTCCACTGAGATGTTCTGTATAGGAAATATAATCAACCTGAAAGAGGTTTATAAACCAAAAATCAAAGATGAGAAAACAATGCTCTATGTGACAGGGTCCAGAGAGAAAAAGGGGTAGCTCGTCCAGCACCTGCAGATAGGTTGGAAAGCCATGACACTTTTGTGCAGTGGAGAACTACTCAGCTATAATGAAGGAAAATCTTGAGGCTTTTGTAGGTAAATGAATACAACTTAAGATCAAGCCCAGGGGTAAAAAGATTCAGAACCACTTAGGTAAATAGTGGGTTGCACCCCTAACTTGAAAACTAAAGGAGTTAGTGGGACCAAAAATGTACAATGGACCCTGTGAAAGTGAAAGGGGAGGAATTGTCTAAAAAAGGAAGGCAGAGGACATTGTTAATACTGTATCAGGATTTAAAATCCACATTGTTCTTATCACTCTGTTTAGTTTTGTTATATTCTGTTCCAGTCTATCTATTTCTACTAGACTTGAGGGCAGATAGCTATTCCAAAAACAGCAGGATATACTGTGGTGACATTCTTAATTTCCTATTAACTTAATCTGAAGCCTTGTATTACTTACACTGTCTTATTATGACTGATCTTATTTGAATCTGGTTTGTTAGACTGCTGTTTTGTATTGACTGATTTTATTCGAATCTGTTATGATTGGTAGTATCAAATCTGAGAGTATAGGCAACTAGTCTGAAGATGACAAGATTCACTAGGATATTCACTCTGGCTTGACTATTACCTGCTTTTGAAGTCTCTAATGTTTTGTTTTTATTAATATTGTTATATACTGCTATGTTCAATTATACTATGCCTGATGATATAGACAGTTCTATTGAAGATAACAAGAGATATCATAGTAACCATTGTAGACCACCTTATATTGTGGTTTTATATGACTCTCATTTTGTGTTTCTAGGAATTTGTTTTGTTTTATTTTCTAACACAGAAAGGATAGATATACATGTAGAGACTCATGCATGCATAAAACTTCTTAACAGTTTATGAGAACTGATTATATAATGCATGAGGAAATGAACAACTACTTTGAAGAAAAAGAGACTCTAAGGTACCCAGGGCTGATTCCATAGCATCATGATGTGAAATCCAGAAATACTGTTATTCTTTGCTCAGAGTGATTTTAGTCTGTTTTGTTTTGTTTAATTTCAACATAGGTGAAGGTATGGACAGCTATTTCGAAGAGAATGCGAGACACTATGACAGCCATTGTTGACTTCCTTATTCTCTGGTCTTGAAGACCTAAAATACCTTCATCATCCTGTTTGGATCAGTTTTATACTATGTTGTTTTGTATGAATTCACTGTATGTGAAGCTATGGACAACTATTTGGAAAAAAACAAGAGACAATATAATAGTGAAGATCTCCAGTTGTCTTGCTTTGAAATCTGTGTTTCTTACATTGTTTTCTTATGTTCTGTTTTGTTATGTTTAATTTTATCCTTGTTAAAATAAAATTTTCAAAATTTAATAATGTTGAACACTTTTGATTTTATTTTGTCTTGTAGTTTTTGAGATAGGATATTGCTGTGTAGCTCACAAAATGGCTTATAACTCACAGAAATCTTTCTGCCTCAGCCTCCCTAAGTGTGAGAATTAGAGGTGTTCACCACCACTCCTGGCCTGAATGCTTTTTAGAGATAAGGAAACTGAGGAGCAGATAGGTTAAGCAGATTGCCCAAAGTCTACAGAGTTGGTGGGACGCACAGACCCGGTGGATCAAAGCCAGTGCCCCCACCACTATCAGATGCTCATGAGCTGTGAGAGAGGCCACAGCACAGGGGCAGCTGTTACCACCTCAGCTACTGCCTCCAACAGCCGTGGTGAGCTCAGACCTCTCCTCGGCTCGGTCCCACTTTTCCTCGTGCTTTTTGTAGCTGATCAGATTTCAGAGAAGAGAACCTTTTCAGCTTCTTCATCCTTCCCTGCTCTCATCTCTTCTCCCTTAGAAGGAAGCACTCCTGTTCATCATTAATTCCTCAGAGACCAGGGATATGTCCTTATTAGCCCCTCCTACACACACACACACACACCACCACCACCACCACAACCACTGTAAAATGCCTTTTTTTAAATTAGTGCATATTAGTTATAAACATTTTGGGGAGATTGGGAATGGTAACCCTTGCACTTACTATATAGTCCAGGCTGGTCCCGAATTTGTGATGATCATCCTGCCTCAGTCTCCTGCATGCTCGGGTTAAGGGTAATCATGGCAAGCTACCAAAATAATTTTAATTCCTCGTCCACCTCCAGCAACCAATCCCTCAGCCACTCCCTCGCCTCCTCTCAGGGAAAACTGGATGATGACAAAACTCAATCTGCTGCTGCCCTGATTATCCTACTCAGTTCAGTACGAAGCAGCCTCCTCCTCTCACCAGAACTCTGAGCCTGTCTGCTGGTCTTGCCAATATCCAGCTGCCCGCTAGCTACAGCACTGTCAGTGCACCAGGAGACCCAGGCTCTTGGGACATCCAGCTCCCACACTCTTGCTCACCCTTGGGAAACGTCGAAGGCAGCCCTTGTGGACTGTGCCAGTGCTTCCACCTTTCACAGTCATAAGGAAAAGGGCGGAGGGCACAGCTCAGGGGTGGGGCTGGTAGAGCCCTTGCCCAGTATAGGTGAAGCCCTGGCTTTGAATCCCAACACTCCTTCTAAAAAACAAACAATAGAGTCATGGGCTGGAAAGAGAACCAAGAAATTAACCCACCCCTACCATGAGCCAGCAGCAACCGTGCAGAATGGGACGAGAACAAGAAATCCACCTGGCCTGCAGGCTGTGAGCCAGCTGGTGCACAGGCTGGGAGACCAGAAGAGGCCCCAAGCCCACCCTTGGCCCATAGGCAACCAGCTGTTTTGGAGGAACACAGGCTGGGATGATAGCAATGGAGGCACAAAAACTACTTAATGCTTGTATTGCTTGCTTGCTTGATTGATTGACTGACCTTGCAGGCCTAAAGCTGGTAGTCTGAGAATCTGTTTAGAGAATAACAATATGCAGTATAGCAACTATGGGGAGGGTCTCCTTTTGTCTTGTTGTTGAAATCCAGTATTGTTATTGTTTTGTTTTGTTTCATTTCATTGTTTTGTTTTATTCCCTTAAAAAAGAATCATTACAGTAAAGGAACCCAGCCCTGCCATGCCAGTGAAGCAGGGAATGTAGCCTCATCAGTAGAGACTAGGGTATGGAAGCTACTCCCAGAATGCTGGGGTTTGAAAGCAAGAGCTGTAGTTTTTATGTTCACATGTTATGAATGAGCACAAGACCTGAATGGTTCTGTAATGAATGAATCAGTGAATGAACCAACTGAAAAAAATGGCTGTGATAAGAGAAAATTAAATTGTGGCATTGTTGAGCACACAGTGCCACACCTGTAATCCCAGCACTCTGGGAGACTGAGGCAGTAGGGTTGTGAGTTCAAGCCCAGCATGGGCAATTTTAGAAAGACACTGACTCAAAATAAAAACTAAAAAGGGCTGGAGATGTAGTTCAGTGTGAAGGCCCTGAGTTCAACTCCCAGTACCAAACCAAACAAAACAGAAATACTGTGCCATCTTTGCTGTATAAGGTACTGCGCACTTAAAATTTTTTTAAAAGCAATGCATGGATATGTGTATATTAAATCAAAGAAATTCAGAAGATAGAACATCAAGTAATTTGTATTCTGACTGTAACCATGCTAAATTTTTTTTTTTTTTATGGGTACCGGGGATCGAACTCACGACCGCCTGCTTGCAAGGCAGGTGCTTATGCCACTGAGCTAAATCCCCAGCCCAACCATGCTAAAATTTAAGCACGAATTAATTAACAGCAATGGAAAATTTGGAATCATAAATGATGTAGATATTAGTATTCCATAGAGTATTTTTCTGTAAACTTGTTCAATTTTTAAATAATTATATCCATACTGCTGAAAATTTAGAATCCATATGGCTTTTAAAACACCGGGGAAAACAAAAAACAAAAAAAGCCCCATAGACCTCAGAATCTGAGCTCCTATTCAAATTGACTCATTTAGTGTTAAGTGAAATAAACATAGAAACTGAAGTATCACATGATTTGTCTTACATGAGAAACCCAAATTATAAATAAAGGGCAAAATAAAAGATAAGATAACAGGAACTCGAGAGTCCTTTCTCAAGGGGAAGTGGATCAAGAGAGGGAAGGAAGGGACGGAAAAGAATGAAGGTGTGTTATGCACGTGACCAGCCCCACACAGTATGGAAACATGGACTAGTAAATAAAACAGCCTCAAACAGAGACTTTCTTTTGCAGAGGCACTAACCACTCCTATGCTCCTTATATCCATGGCAGAAACAGTATCTGTTCAACACAGACTGAAGGAACATCTGGCCATGACATTTTCATTCCACCAGATAATCCCCATTGTTTTTATTTTTTCAGCACTGAGGCTCCAAACCAAAGCCTCCTACATATTGAGCATACTCTGCCATTCAGCTACATCCAACTGAGGACCAAATTCACAACAGCTAATCTTGCATCCTTCCCTAAGGGATAAAGGGAGGCTTGCATTATGGTATCACCTTTTTGAGACTTGCCATTAACTCTCCCACCCACTAAGACTAAACTAAATCTACTAAGATGAAAAGGAGCAGAGTAAGATCCTTCTTAGCATAAAATCATCTCCACCCTCTTGAGTCATCCCAGGATTCACCCTTGCCTGCAGTGTCCTGGACCTCTGACTCTTCTGCTGACCTGGAGTCTTCGCTAGCCCCTCCTATCACTAAATACACCCACTCCACTGAACATACCCAATAAATAGTGGATGGTTTGAAGTATCTGGGCCTTTGCCCATTCTAAGGCATTGACCTCTCAGTCCCCTATCATGCATTACTAAGTTTGTCTTTGTTTCTAATTTTATTCTTCACCAAGCCCCTAATCTGGCAGTTGGGGGTCTTTGACCAGGTCTCTAAATACCTAGTCTCATTTGTTTGCATTTTATGTCTGAATTTGGACTCTATGTAAATGCTGGCTGAAAGGTTCTTGCCCTAGTATAAATTACTATACAATTGGGGGCTGGGGATTTAGCTCAGCGGCATAAGCGCCTGCCTTGCAAGCAAGCAGTCATGAGTTCAATCTCTGGTACTGATAAAAATGAAAAAGACAAAAAAAAATTACTATACAATGATGAAGGTGGTCTAATATGGCAGAAGGCCAAAGTGGGAACACTTCCCACTTCCTCCTTCTTCAGCCCTAATTACAACTCCCCTCCTGTTTGCATGCACAGGGAATTACAATCAGTTCCTTACACATCATCCATGTCCACCCCATGCGCCACGTCCGATCAGATCAGATGTCATATGACCCTCTGCTGTCTGTCTGGTCGAAGGAGACAGCCCCGCGCCATGGGCTGTGTGCTCCTCTCCACATCCTCAATAAATCTGTTCTTAGCTTGCTTGTACTTTTCGTTTCCCTATTGCATCAGAAAACTCTGACATTTTGGTGCCTGAGACTCAACCCCGTTAGCTCCTGGGAGTCACTGCCAGTTCAAGCTCCCCTGTCTACGAGCCACCTTTCCTTCCTCCAGGACCCATTTATTTGCCACTGCTAATCCACATACGACCCAACCTTCCTCACTCATCACAGGTGAGCTGTTGTCCAAAGTTTTGTTTTGGTTCCTAAAGTTTGCAAGTTGCATCAGAAAACCTAAAACCTATCCATGGCAGTCCCTGGACGGACGGAGATAGCAGTTTTCCCCTTCCTTGGACAGGACAGACCCAGGCAAAACTGTTACCCTCTCGTTCTCTGGGACCCCACCCCACACTCCTGCTAACAGCCAATGAGAATGGGTGTTGGGACCTTCCATGTCACACTTTCAAAACAGGTGACAACTTCTTTTAATAGGTGTGATTCAAGACAGCATTCATGTTCCTTAGTGGGGAGTTAAAACTCTCATGTCCGGAGGCAAAATTGTTTGTTTGGCTCATTTTTAATTTGGTCATGGGGAGCACTATTTCTTGTCCCCCAAAAAACACACCTTTGGGATGCCTGGTTCGTAATCTTGGTGCTCTTGGCCCAAAGAAGGCTATAAAAAAACAAAAAACAAATTTTTTTATTGCTGGGTGGCTTAGCCGATCTACCAGCTTAATGGCAGCCCATGGCCCAAGGGAGAAACATTTGACCCCTCTATCCTTCAAAATTTGTATAACTTTTGTCATAATGGCAGCAAGTTAGCAGAAATCCCATATGTGCAGGCCTTCCTTACTTTAAGGACAAGTTCTTCTCTCATTCAGTCATGTACAGCGGTCCAAATATTGCTAGCTCATTCTACTTTACCAGGAACTCTCACTTCCTCCCCACTGGACCCCTTAGATGATGCGCCTCTTGTCTTTGCTCCCTCACCCCATATCTCCAAGCCTAAACCCGCAGCTTTCTCAGCCACAGGCTTCTGTGCCCCCTGCGTCATCCTCTCTTTCTCTTCCTCACACCCAGTGGCCTCTAATTCTTCCCTTAGTTTCTCTCCCTAGTCTCAGATTTCTCCTCTACCTGAGCCATCTATTCCATCAGACAGCTCTTCTTTGGTCCCTGCTCCTGCGTCACCATTTTCCCCACTGGCTCATTATACTCCATCTCACACGTGTCAGCCACCTAGCAAGCCACATGGTATTTGACCACCATCTTGCAATTCCATACATGGGCTTTAGCAGCCATCTTGCTGCAGCTCACATGGAGGATAGCTGCCATCTTGTGGTCCTCTGCCATGTGACAGCGCCCCACCATTTTGTAATAGGTCTCAGGGTAAATGGCTGCCATCTTGTGGTCCCTCATCATGGGATCAGCAGAAGCTATCTTGTTGCAGGTCACATAATGACCAGTTGCCATCTTGTGCTCCCTAACTATGTAACCAGCAGCAGCCATCTTGTTGTGGGTCTCATGGTAACCATTTGCCATCTTGTGCTGCCCTGTCACATGCTGGCTAGTGGTCATCTTGTAGTTGATCACCCAGTAACTGCCCACAAACGCCTGCTGGGTATGGTTGGCTGCTCAGTGGTCATCTACACTTATCACGCCACAACCTTCTCAGCTTCAGTCCCTATTCCCCCTTCAGAAACAGGTTGGTCCCAAAGGATTAGTTCATATTCACGTTCCTTTTTTCCTCATTGATCTATCTCAGAGTAACCATAAATTAGGTTCCTTTTCTGCCAGTCTTATTTCAAGAGATCTTTATTAATTAACATACAAAAAGTTTCACACTAGTCCATTTATTAGAGTTCAAATTGGCCAAATATATTTGAGTGCACTCTGATTTTGTAAGACGTTTGTCAGTCTATATATCTGTTGTCTGTATGTTCAGTCTGTTTATACTGTATGGATTGTCTGCCCATTTTTGCTCATTTGTCTGCTCTTTAAACAGCTATTCCTT
The DNA here is from genome assembly GCF_034190915.1 of Cavia porcellus. NCBI lineage: Eukaryota > Metazoa > Chordata > Mammalia > Rodentia > Caviidae > Cavia > Cavia porcellus. The sequence continues at coordinate 16,613,164 of NW_026947501.1, read as the reverse complement.
TTTATTTGAGCTAAACAATCTTCTCTAATTTTTTTTTTTTTTTGCATTTTCAGATCACTTAGTCAAGGTTTATTTGGGTTATAGACTTAAAAAGCATGCTTCCACCTAGGTTGCCAGCTAGTGAAAATAATGCTAAAAAAATTTTTTTTTTTAAATCGGTACCAGGGATCAAACTCACAACTGCCTGCTTGCAAGGCAGGCGCTTATGCCGCTGAGCTAAATCCCCAGCCCAAAATAATGCTAAAGTTGATTAAACAAAATCTCTTGAAGTGAAGAGAGATTAGACAAGACTTCAATTGATGGATAAAAAAGCAGCCACCTGGTGATTTTAACCAGTTCTTATTCATTAATCAGAGGCCCCAATAATCTCCATAGCCTTATGGGAGACACTCCAACTAAAGTTCATATGCTAAGACAATTCATTGTTGCTGATCTTGTGGTATACTCACACCATCAAGTGCAAAATTGGGATTATTTATGATTATAAATATTTTCTTTCAGATCCAGATATCTGCCTTTTTCTTGTACTTCAGCCAGGAGATTCAAGTCAAACCAACATGAGGTCACCAGTCAAATGATACTTTTTAAACAAAAACTTATGTAATATATATGTTATACTTAGAGATGCTTAAATATTGAGCAGTCCAAACAATGTCACAAATTTTTTCAATGCTCAAATGTTAAAACACCTATGGTTAATAGAAAATAGTCATTGCATTTAATGTTCTATGTTAAGGTTACTGCCTCTACTACACTGTACTGTTATCGATCTTTCTTCTGGAAAACTAAAATCTAGAGATAATTCCTCTTAGATTCCTTTTACTGGGATCCACCAGATCTTTTCCAGAAAAAGGTTATATGATGCATATTGAGGCCATACTGAACTATACTCAACTGGCCTTAAATAACATTGCAGCTGATCTCTCTCCTAAATAAAAATTTAAAATTAATGAAACAGGCCATCCTTCAAAATCAGATGGCAGGGGCTGGGGATTTAGCTCAGTTGCATAAGTGCCCGCCTTGCAAGCACGCAGTCGTGAGTTTGGTCCCTGGTACCGATTAAAAAAAAATCAGATGGCATTAAACACTCTAAAAGCACAGGAGGTACTTACAAAATTGTAAAACCTAAATGTATGTGTGACAAATGAATGACATGTCAGTTTCTAAAATTCCCTGGACCTTATCCTTATCCTCCCTATGGGAAGCCATTACTAAAACCATACTCATAAATATCCTGTTGATTCTATTGTTTGGCCTCTGCATACTTAATTGATTCTTTAACTTTGTCTCCTGTAGACTTGAAGCTGTACACCTACCCAAGATGAAAATGCCTGCTCTCTACTGAGTGCCACTAGTTAAAAGCTCTGCAGAGTATCCCTGACTACCATTCAACAACTTCAACCCCCTTCAGCCTTAAAAAAGATTGGTCATCACCCATCACCCTTCATGCAGTTTGGGTTACTTCTTCAGAGGAAAATAAAAATGGTATAGGCAGCTGAGTCAGTTGAAAATATTATAGGTTGGAGGCCGGGGGTGTTGCTCAGTGGCATAAGCACCTGCCTCGCAAGTGCTAGGTTGTAAGTTCAATCCCAGTACAAAAAAAAAAAATTATAGGCAGTCAGACAGGGCTAGTGTCTCAAAGGAGCCAACACAGAGGACCAGATGTTTTGTGTCCTCAAAGGAGACAGCTACCTCTCACTCTGGGCCAGATCCCAAGACACAAGGCTAAACTTGGCCCCCAAACTCCACAGGGAGACCTTCTTAATATAGCTTTTCATGTTTTCAACACCAGAAATTAAGCTTGAAAGGAGGAAAAATAACAATCTGATCTTTTAGCAGTGACACTTGGAGCTCTAAGACATGTAAACCAAGACAAGGTGAAGCTGCCTGAGCCCCTCCTGGACCAGGCTTCAAGTGCAACAAAAAGGACACTGGGCCAGAACGCCCTTCTGCAATCTCAAGGACATTGGAAGAGCAACTATCTATCGGTTCCTGACCTAGATCCCCAGTCTCCCAAACAAGTATACAGTGAAGGCTTAAATAAAATGAGGCAGGTGGTATGATTTTAGGGCTCCAGGAGGGTGAAAACTTTTAACTGAGTTCGAGACTCTGAGAACTAAGACACAGACTTCTCTGGACTGCCCATTTTTATTGAGTCCAACAACAAAGGGTGGGGAAACTGAGGAAAGTGCAGGCAGTGAGCAGGACCTTGGGAGTCACTTCAAGGACATCAGTAATGAATCAAGTCAATTCAGTAGAACTGTCTTGTCATGAAGACATGGTAGAAGAGAGACAGAAGGAGTAATTCCTGCGGCTGCAGTCTCTATCTACTTAATTAATGTTTGAGCCAAGTGTCCACAGCTGTGGCCTTATCTTGCCTTTGTCTCTGGCATCACAGGCCACTATAGGCCTCAGCCAGGACCAGTGATTCATAGAGGTTCACTTACTATGAATCAGCTCCTGTTGCCAGGCAAGGGGCCTAGGCCTAGGACAGACTCACAGATGCATTGAAAGTCAATTAGTTAATTTTAAATCCTGCTCAGAACTGCTTCATAGTGGTCTCCAACAACTGTCCTAGCCACTAGAGAGCAGGTAAGCCATCTTCTAATTTCTTGCTCTCACAGGAGATCTCATCACCACTGGGATTCGTCACCGGCTGATCTACTTGGACTTGGTGCTGAAGATCGGTGGGGCTTGGCACTCACAGCCCTGATTAAGGTATCCTCAGAGCCTCAAGTCTCACTGAAAGTCTCAGGTAAGACATTCTCTGTACTTGTAGACACAGAGACCACGTACAGTGTTCTTCCTAAGTTTTCAGGCCATTATATTAAATCCTCAGTGTCTGTAGTAGGTGTTGACGGTCAGCCTACACAGCCTCTTCAAACACGGCCCATTCTATGCAGACTCCAAACTCTCGTCTTCACCTATAGCTTTCTCATAATACCAAAATGTTCCACACCCCTTTTAGGTAGAGACCTTCAAAAACTTAACTTCTCCTTTACCTTCTCTCCGTTCCCCAAACACCCTCACACTGTACCACGAAGCCATCCCTTCCTCTTCCTTCTTCTCTGGTTGATCTCATAGCTTGAGATACCTCCAACCCCACTGACACTACCCATATTATATCTATTTTAATTCATCTCAGGGATCCTTTAATTATTCCTTACCTTCCCCCATATCCTATAGCTCCCAAACATTTGTAGGGACTTAAACCTATACTCAAGTGTCTTTTAAACAACAGTTTTCTTAAACCTACCCATTCACCCTATAATATTCCCATTCTCCCAATACTCAAGCCAAATGGGTCTTATTGTCTGGTCCAAGACCTTAGGGTAATCAGTGGTACTGTTACCCAAATTCACCCAGTGGTACCAAATCCTTGTACTATGTTCTGTTGTATTCCTCCCTCCACCACTGACTTCATAGTCCTAGACCTTAAAGATGCCTTTTTTTACCCTCCCCCTACACCCTGATTGTCAGGATTCCTTTTCTGACTGACCCTGACACTCTCAGGTCTCAGCAACTTACTCACACCTGTCATCTCTGTGTTAGAACCTCTCTCAGGGACACACACCACCCCCTTCCTTTCCTACTCATCAATTTCACAGACACACCCCTGGTCAGGACTGAATGATAGGTTTTACACACTTGCTCTGCCACAAAACTCTCAAATATCTTCTTACCTTTGTCTTTTTCAGGATGGATAAAAGCCTTTCTCATGACCAGGGAGACTGCTAATGTAGTTATTAAAGTCCCATTATAAGAAATCAGTCTAAGATTTGGTCTACCTCAGAGTGTCTAGTCAGATAATGGTCCAGCCTTTATTTCTCAGATCCCTCAACAGGACAACAACCAAAGTGGAGTGGCCCCTACCTGGTCTTCCTTGGAACTTCAGCGGTGGTCAAGGTTGCTGGACTGCCATCCTGATTCCACATCACTCAAGCTAAGCATTACCCTCCTAACCTTAATTCCCCTGACTCTAAACATCCTGAGTGGTCATCTCATCTCCTGTCTCCTATCTCTATCTCACCAAGGCCCCACAGCCACAATTTTCAGGCTGGGTCATGTGTTGTTATCCTATTTGGTTCCTGATCCCTTACATTCTAAACATGAGACCCCTCTAGGATCTCCTCTCACTAGAGCAGCACAGCCAGGGCCCTCCCCACCCTGAGTTTATAATTTCCCAAACATGATTCAAATGTCAGGCCTTACGTGTCTTGTGCTTCCCATTCTCTTCTGCTTACCCCTGGACCAAGAACAAGTCCTACCTACACTTTTACTTTAACCCTTTCAGATGGGGGAATAATGGCCCCCATAACTCCACCCCCCAAAAATCCACACTTATTTTTCACAGTCTTCTTCACCAAGGCCCTGATGGAACGATACATTTGGATCAAGGACGTCTTTCCTTCTACCTCACCTGGGTCCTTTAATTATGATAGTGATCTGCCTCCTCATAGCCCCTGTCTTTTTATTTCTCCAATCTAGGATGTAAGTGTTCACCAATGATTAATTCTTGTCCTGGCTAAAATACCCGGTACCAGCTTCTACATGGGCATCAACCATCATCCCGCAACCCCCCAAAACACAACGCCCTCATCCAGCAGGAAGTAATAAGAGAGAGACCTTGCCCTTTTCCTAACAATACAAAGATGGGAATGAAAGGTTGCCGTAACATAAATTACTGTACAATTATGGTGGTGGTCTAACATGGCAGAAGGCTGAAGCGGGAATGCTTGCCACTTCCTGCTTCTTCTTCAGCCCTGATTGCAGCTCCCCCACCCCGTTTGTATACAGAAAATTCCAATCAGATCCTCACATGTCAGCAGTGTGCACCCCATGAGCCACTTCTGATCACAAGTCCTAAAACCCTCTGCTCTCTGTGTCTGGTTGAAGGTGTCAGCCCAACCTCCATGGGTTGTGAGCTCCTTTCCACATCCTCAATAAACCTGTTCTTATCTCTTTTGTACTTTTCTATTTGTACTTCTCTATTCACCAGGAAACTCTAACATTAACCTGGTCCATAGAACAGTAACCCTATAGGTCCATGTGAATCTCTGCCAAAACTATGTGTTCATTACGATCCTTCCCTAAAGCATCTGATATCACTGAGGGAGGTGGCACACACCTGCAGGCTGAAGCAAGACGATCACTCTGATTGGTTCAAGGCCAGCCTGGTTACAAATCAAGTTCAAGCCCAGTCCAAACTGCATAGCCAAATCCTGTCTCAAAAAGACAAAAAAAAAGGTGACTCCTGGTTGCTTAATCCAAATTCCTCAGTTCCACAGATTCCTACAGCAGCTGATTGCAGTCGGCCTTTATAATTTTACTAATCTCTTTAACTAAATTTGTCTCTGTTCCTTCACTCATACGAATGCCCTACTTCTCTTCTAAGCTCCTCCTGTTCCATATCAGAGAAGAGTTTTGGATCTCTCCTCCACATTTCTCTGAGTAGCACTTTTTCCCCTCTGTTTCTGTGACCCTAACTGTTTTTAATAGCTTGTATTGTTCATATGCAGTGAGTTGATTTTCACATGAAGGGACAATATAAATGGGGCCTGATGGGATACACCTGAAATCCTAGCACTCAGGAGGCTGAAATGAGAAAAACAGAAAGTTTAAGGCCATCATGGGCTGCATAGTGAGACCCTGTCTCGAAAAAATGAAAAAAAAAAAAAAAAGACAATAATCACCAGAAGGGAACCATACAAATGTCCATCAAGAGGAAACTGAGACACACAGCTTGCAAGACTTTGCCTCAAAAAAAAACCAATATGTATATATATCCATCTATTTCTCTTTCTTACCCTTGTGTTAACATCCCTCAAAAAAAATACTAGAAAATCAGATCCTAAAGAAAGCACTATTTTAACTGCTTTTTAACTCATCTAACACTATCTTGCAGGAGATGACTCTTAGCAATGCCACACATTCTTCGTTTTTAAATTAGCTTTTAAATAAACAGTTTAAAACCAGGTTTGGAGGCACATGCCTATAATCCTCGCACTCTGGAGGCCGAGACAGGATTGCTGTGAGTTCAGGGCCAACCCAGGCCACATAGGGAGACCTGTCTCAGAAAAAGAAACACAAAATAAATACATACCTAAGTACACAGAGTGTGGGACATTGCAAGAGCAATCTCATGCAGGCCAGTGTTAGGTAAATAAAGGAAGTTCAGATTTTGCTTTTTTTTTTTAATTGGTATGGGGGATTAAACTCACTACCGCACACTTGCAAGGGAAGCCCTTCTGCCGCTGAGCTAAATCCCCAGCCAGATTTTGTTTTCTTTAAGATCTGATTTCCTAGTGATTTGTGGGGTAGGAGAAAAGGGGAGGTAAGGAGAGGAGAGGGAAAGAGAAATACATCGACACTCTTTATTTCTGTTTTTGTTTTTTGAGGCAGTCTTACTAGTAGCTTAGGATGGCCTTGAACTCATTACAAAGCCTCCAACTTGCAGGGATTCTCCTGCCTCGGCCTCCTGAATGCTGGGATTCCAGGCATGTACCACCATGCCAGGCCTAAATGGGTATTGTTAGATATGCCTAGAACATTAGTGGAAGTGGCATAGGAGATGAGGGCATGACATAGCTGGCTGAGAACGTCAGTGTGACCTGTTAATTACAGGACCCGGGAATACGTGCTCAGCACAGTTTCCAAAATCCTGCACATGGACTTTTCAAGAGAATTGGAGCAGGTTTTCAATTGGAAGCCTAGACTTGACCTCAGCCTGAGGCCTGGGACCCCAGTAGCACCCCTCAGGTCCCTGTAGACGTTCTCATGGGTTTCCTCAAGATTTGGACATTATAAAAGGACACAGGTGCCAAAAAAGAGCTTGCTATCGTGTCTTTCCTCCTGATGGTCCTGCTTTCTTCAGTGTGTCCTTTTATCTTGCTTTTTCACCTTTTATTAGTCTCCGGTTGTTATCTTCGAAGTAGCTGCTCAGATTACAAGATATATGAATGCACAATTATCAAACAATACATTAACTTCTTTTTGTTTATTTTTGGTACCAGGGATCAAACTCACGGCCTCATGCTTGTCAGGCAGGCACTTACACTGCTGAGCTAAATCCCCTACCATACAGTTACTTTTTCAAACACACTTTGCCACTGCTTTTTACTCATGTTGTTCAATTTGTTTTGTTCAATATGAAAAGAACCTGGAATCTAACTCCCGGAGGAAGAGAACAACCCAAAACCCAGTAATTGTTTACTTTGTAAGCCATTTTTAGAAGGAGCAACTGGATAATAGGATATAAAGAATTTGCTAACAGGGCCTTCTGGGGAGGGGCCTAAGGAATTGGGAATGACAAATTTTTACTTCCTTTGGTACATAGCTTAAAATTTTACTATATATATATATATATATATATATTTGTCTTTTTGAGACAGGGTTTCACCATGCAGATCAAATTGACCTTGAACTCACTTTGTAGCTCAAATTGGCTTCAAACATAGTGATCCTCCTGCTTCAGCCTTCTGAGTGCTGCAATTACAGGAATGGGTCCCTGCATTTGACCTAGGTTAAAATTTTAATGTGGATCTGTAGTTCTTTTGGCTTTTCCATGATTATTTGACTTTAATTATTTTTTTCTACCTACACCCCCTACTCACTTCCTACTCAGTTGACTAATTATTTAATAATTTAATATTTTTTACAAAATATCTTTTTTTTTTTGGCTGGCATGGTGGCTCATGCCTGTAATCCCAGCACATGAGAGGCTGAGGCAAGAGGATCATTGCAAGTTCAAGACCACCCCGGGCTACAAAGTGAGCTCAAATCTAGCACACACTGCATAGTGAGACTGTCTCAAAAAGACAAAAAAAATCTTTTTTTTTTTGATACTAAGGATCGGAACTCACAATTTTGCACTTGCCAGGTAGGAACTTTGCCACTTAGCAGTATCGCTAGTCCCGCAAAATATCTTTACTCAGATAAAGTGTCATTAACCTTCCTTCACCAGCCCAACTCTTCAAAATAAGGAAAATCAAAACAAAACAAAACAAAAAACTCGAACTATTTGTATCATTCTTTTATCTTTTTTTTTTCCTTCAGTACTGATGATTAAACCCAGGACCATCCCACTGAGCAAATCTCCAGCACTTATTTTTCTTTTTCTTTTCTTTTTTTTTTTTTTTTTTTTTGTACTCAGAATTGAACTCACGACTTAGTGTTTGCCAAGCAGGCATGTACACTTGCTGAGCTAAACCCCTGGTCCCTCCAGCACCTTTTTAATCTTTGATTTTTAACAAGATTTTGCTAAATCCTCTTTTCCTAAGCTGGGCTTCAGTTTCCATCCTCCTGCCTCAGCCTGCAGCAGAACTGGGACTGTAGGCATGTACCACGCGTCCAATCTCCACCTTCATTCTTTGAAACCATGTGTGACTCCCCTTGAGCTACCTGCATCATTGTGTTTATTATTAGTTGTAGGAGTCCCCAGTGACCACAAAAATGTTGCTTTTGGAGAAAGGGAAGTTTTATAATAGGGGAGCAACAGTATTTATCATAAACTGGCCAGGCAGCAGGGAAAACCCCAGGCCTTTGTTTAGCTAAGAGTGGGAGGAGGAGTCAAGGTGTTGACCTAGAGGCAGGCGGTGGACAAAGAAAGGAAGCCCAGAACAATAGGCTCTCTCTGCCCTTCAGGAGTGAGTGGGGCAGCTCTAAGCTTAGCATTGGTTTAAATCAATGTAATTTAGGGATTAAATCATCAGAGTGAAACTTTCAAATCTTTGCATTATAGAACAGGCTGAGTTAGAAAAAGCATCACAGTCTTCAACATGGGAAGCTGCTTTCAGTCTAGATTATCTAACTGCACTGGAATGAAAAAAGGGCACTAGAGTTCTTTTGCTGCCTTATAATTTCTATGAGGATTAAAATAGGTGGGTGTCAGGGGCTGGAAATTTAGCTCAGCGGCATAAGCACCTGCCTTGCAAGCAGGCAGTCGGTACAATAAAAAGAAAAAAGACAAAAATAAATAAATAAAAAATAAATAAAATAGGTGGATGTCATTGAATCTTTTCATTAAGCAAAGTGCCTTTCACTTATATGTAGTGGTGTGTGCCTAAAATCCCACTTCACTTGGCAGGCTGAGGCAGGAGGATTGCAAATTCAAGGTCAACCTAGCAATTTAGTGAGAATGTGTCTCAAAAAAACAAAACAAAACAAACAAACAAACAAAACAGCTGAGGATGCTCAGCAGTAAAGCACTTGATTACCAGGCCTGAGAGCCAGGCTTCAGGCCCAGTACTGCACAAAAAAAAAGAAAGAAAGAAAAGCAAGTTGTTTTCTATGTAATATTTGAATTACCAGCCTATTTTCCACAAAATATTAATTGATTCCTTTGATCTTCACAACACAAAACAAAAAACCCTGCATTTTACCCAGTTCAGGACAGAAAATGTATCAAGGGAGTCAAGACAGTTCTAATCTAAGTTTCTGATTTAATGGGAAAAACCAGAGAACAAGAGTGTCATCCTGCCTCAAACTTTATGTTACCTAATTGCATAATACTTCATTTGTCTAATCTGTGAGAGAAAGTGCTGGTACAAATGATTTCTCTGGTCCTGAGGCTCAAAAATCTATTACTTGAATCTACAAATTATTGTAAGACTGTCAGACTGAATCATACACTCAAAATGAAGTGCAGAGTTGGATCAATTATATGGATCATTCTAGAAAAAATTTTAAAATAAAGTGGGTCTTGATTAGAAACATTTTAGGCCAATTGTTTATCCTGTTTTGTTTTCCTGGGGCTGTCAGAAGAGAGTCCCACTTGATAGATGGAAGTCACTGGTTTGCTCTTGCTTGTTTGACTTTGGTGGGCCCCTCACAGTTTGACACCCTTAACCAGGCATAGTTTTGCTCTGTATACACTGAGGAAGCAAAGATGTTCCTTCAACCCTAGTGCTGACAAGATCTCATCCATGTGAGCGATCGCTGAGTTAACCGGTTTGTTTTTGTTGTCCCAGTAATCCTCCTGCCTCAGCTCCCAGGTGCTGGGATCCGTCCTGTGCCGCCATGCCCGGCCTGTTTTTTCACTGACATAAGTTTTCTATTAGTGCATGTTTTAGTACATAATGATTACATTCATCTTGCGGAGTTGGTGCACATGCATAACACATATTCTTTTTTTTTCCTCCTTCCACTCCCTTCCCTTCTCCCTCTCTTCATTTTTAACAAGCACCCCTTGCTCTGGTCTATATTCTATACCTGAAGTAACATGGGGCTGGAGCCAGGTGTGATGGCACGCACCTGCAATCCCAGCACTCGAGAGACTGAGGGTAGGAAGATCACCACAAGTCTGAACCTAGCCTGGGATACATAGTGAGTTCAAGATCAAGTTGCATTATACGGTGAGGCCCTGTCTCAAAACAAAACAAAACAGAAAAGCTATTATCCCCTCATTGCCCTTTGTAATGCTCTTTTTCAAATACATGCTACTTTTTTTGATGAAAAGTAACTGACTCAAAAAGACACCCCCCCCAAAAATGCCAAGTGTGGTGGTGCACTCCTATAATCCCAGAAGTTGGGAGGCTGAGGCAAGAGAATCTTTTGCAAGCTCAAGGCTAGCCTGGGCTACAAAGTGAGCCCAAATTCAGCCTGAACTGCATAGGTGAGACCCTGTCTCAAAAAGACCAAAAAAAAAAAAAAAAAAAGGAACCGACTCTTTAATTGCCTTCAGATAGTTTTTATGAAATAAAGCCAGGACTAAGATCATTCCTAAAATAAAAGTGTTGGATGTGGGTGCGTAACACTTTGCTAACAGTGTTAGGAAATTTAGAAGTATATATTTTTTCTTTAAATCAGTAGATAGGTACCTTACACAGTAGCAAAGATTCATTAATATATATAAATTCTTTTTGTTCCAAAAGAGGACTCAAGGAAGTAAATAGTGAAGAGTAATGATATAACCTAGGCAAAAACTGTTAATTCTTACAAAATACTTAACTAAAAGACATATGACCAAGTAAGGCAAAAAATATAAAGAAACATTTCATAGAAAGGAAATCTTCAGTGGCTAATAAACATGAAAAATGCATGGTATGGCGTGTATCTAGATGTCTCTCCAAAGCCTGATGCAGTCATAGGCAGGACTTTTTCAGAGGTGGCTGGATCTAGGTGTGATGCTGGGTTGATTCACGCTTTGTTTTGTTCATTTTGGATGGGTTTTTTTGGGGGTTGTGGGGGTTGATACAGGGTCTTGCCACGTAGTTCAGACTGACCTTGAACTCAGTTGGTACCCCAGGCTGTTTTTGAAATCAAAGCCTCCCCAGTGCTGGGTCTACAGATATGTACCACCATGCCCAGCTGAGATTGATTCAAAATACAATGCTAAGCTCAATGCCATTAGGACCTAGGGTGTGAGTATACCCACCCTAAGAAGCCTGGCTAAAACATGCCGATTAGGGACTAACACCTCTACAAACTCTAAGTTAAAGAAACCTTTCCTCTCTTAACTTTGGGCATCAGGTACTTTGTCTAAGCAACGAAAAGAAAAGTAATAAGCCAATGCACAACCTCATTCATTATCAGAGGACTGAAAATTAGAGGGAGAGCAGGGGAATGGCCAGGAGGAGAAGTATAAGCCACTAATCTTCAGCTATCCAAAAGGCAGAAAGGTCATCTATTAACCCATTCTGGCAAGGATCTGTTGTACAATAGTTGTGGGGGTTAACTTCGTGCAAGTAGCCAAGTGTGGCTTGCACCTACAATCCTAGCGCTCCAGAAGGCTGAAGCAGGAGGACTGAGAGTTCAAGCCCAGCATGGGCTATCTAGCAATTTAGTGAGATCCTGCCTCAAAAACATAAAAATAAAACAAAGTCAGAAGTAGAGACACAGATCTCTAATCCCAGCACTCAGGAGGCTGAGGCACAAAGATCATGGTCAGTTTGAGGCCAGCCTAGGCAAGATAAGTGAGTTCAAGACCAGCCTGACAGACCTTGATAGACAGGCCTTGTCTCAAAAAAAAAAAAAAAAAAAAAAAAGACCCCAAAAACAAAACAAAGGGCTGAATTTAGCTCAGCAACACAAGTACCTGCTTGGCAAATGCCAGGTTGTGAGTTTGATCTCCGGTACTCGCTGCCCCCAGAAAAACTGAGCTGGCAATGAGACAGCCCTGGATTCATCCCCTGGTACTGGGAGGTCAGGACAATTATTTTGGAAAAGAATTAGGCATGGTTTGAAAAAGATGAAGCATGTGAGTATCCAGCTACTATCAGGAGCTATGTATGTATTCTAGAGAAACTCTTTGTGTTGCTTTTGTCTTATTCCTGAGACAAAATACCTGATGCCCAAAATGAAGGAAGGAAAGGTTTGTTTAGTTTACAGTTTATGGAAGTTTCTGTCTATACTCAGCTGGCTCCAAGGCAGGATGTTGTGGCTGAGGGGCATTGTTCATGGCAGCCGCGACAGACATCAAAAGTGACAGAGCAAAAAGGAAAGAGCATAAAGAAAAGACTCTTTCTCTCCCTTATATTATATGTCGGCCACAGCCTGTGACCCCAGCATTGGATTGTGAATTAATCACAAATTCTAGAAGCCCGCCCTCATGACTGCATGAGCCACAAACCATAACACTCTTATGCGTAAGCCAGAAGATATGCGTGAGGAAGCTTATGGTATCACTGCTCTTAAAACGAAAAATATAGAAACCAAGCCACTGAAATGCTTATTAATAGTAGAAAGGGAAAAAAACCGCCAACTAACCACTAATTAAAGACTTTGCACTTTTTTTTTTGGAAGTAACATTTTGCTGTCACACAGGCTGGCCTCGAACTCTCTGTGATCTTCCTGCCACAGCCTTCAGAGTGCTGGGATTACAGGTGTGTGCCACCCCACCTGGCAACACTGCACTTTAACCAATCAAATATATTCTTTGTCTTCTTCAAACATTTTATGTTTTCCCCTTTGTGCTCACGTGTAGTTCAAGGTAGATATGTTTAGCATGTAAGAATACAGGTGTTTGGGGCTGGGGATTTAGCTCAGCGGCATAAACACCTGCCTTGCAAGCAGGCCGTTGTGAGTTCGATTCCCGGTACCAATAAAAAGGAAGAAGACAGAAAAAAAAAAAGAATACAGGCATTTGATTCCCAGTAATACAAAGGAAGAGAGAAAGAGAGAGGGAACAGTATCACTATTTTTGGAATGTTTTCATTAATTCTTTTCCAAAACCATGTTGAGGATTTTTTCTTTGAGCTTGTATTTTAAAATAATGATAATTATATCCTGTGTACATGTCAGTATCTTCTTTTTTCTCTTATTATCCATGTTGCTATGGTCTTCATAGTCACTGTTTAATAGTTATATAATAATCTATTATAGATCAAGTACGTAATTTACTTAGCTGTTTTCATAGTATTAGACAATTAGATTTCTTTCTTCTTTATTTTTCTGCTTCTCAGTTTTCCTCCTCTTTTGGATAATTTCCATATGAAAAACTTCTTGTAGAAGTCTTATAAAGTCAAAGGATTGGAACAGTTGCATAACTCTTTAGACCCGGGTAGGAGAATTCCTTCAGGCAGCAGTGTCTCGCCATTTAGATGTACTCCCATCACTTCAAATTCAGACTTTCTAAACTAGCACTTAGCAGCAACCTTCCTAAACTGTCCCCCTTCGCCCATTTCCAAGATTATAAACAACAAATATACCGTGATACCTGTTTGTTGAACTCAATTCATTCCAAATTCATGTAGGAACACAGAAAAGTTTGAGAACCAAACATATTTTCCCGTAAGAACTAAGGAAAAGCAAATAATTGGTTCTGAGGCTCCCAAATTATACTTATAAATTCATTTTCAAGACTTCAACAAATTTTGCAATTATTTCTTTCATTAACTTTACCATGTTTTCCTCCTAGCTTTACAGCTGGGATCACCCACTATTGGAGCCCTGTGACCAGCGTTGTGAGGCACTCACACAAGCCCTGGATGTCACTCGGGCCCGCAGCGCTCACATAGAAGCTTCGCCCTTTGGATCCTGTTAGGCCTGACTCACTCTCCGTCTTACAGGTTTTACAGAGTAGGATTTTTGGTTGAACTAATCAAAGTTATAAACACCAAGTTGATTTTGCCGTTTGAGTAGTAGAAAGTTCAAGCTTAGAGCCGCTGGACAACCAAGGTATCCTGGTATTAGGAAAAAGGCCTGGCCAAATTCCTGCTCCTAGTTCCTAGAACTGTGCTCCCAGAAGACAGGCCGACCTAAGAGGAGACAAGAAGACGGGGTCTCCCTCAAGGCTCGCTGCTCTGTGAAATAGAACACTAATATAGTATTTTTAAGAATATGTAAAAAAAATATATAAAACTTTGATGACTGCATTGGAGGGATATATATATATATATATTTGTATATGTATATGTATATATGTATATGTATATATATGTATATATATAATATATATATGTATATATATTATATATGTACATATATATATATATCCCCAAAACCCTTTAATTCCATGCCCAAAGGAAACTACTATAAACATTGTAATACAGCCTTCTGAACTCTAACATGTGAGTATATATGTACTGATGGGTTTTTTTCTTTTATTTAAATAAAACTTTCTTTTACTTTATTTTAATTTTTATTTTGAAGGTAGTAAAATACAACAAAACAAGACAGAGAGCCGGGTGTGATGTCTCACACCTGTAATCCCTGCACTCGGGAGGCTGAGATGGGAGGGTCGTTGTGAGTTCGAGACCAGCCTGGGCTACAAAGTGAGCTCAAGGCCATCCTGAACTGCATAGTGAGACCCTGTCTCAAAAAGACAAAAAAAAAAAAAAAAAAAAAAAAAAAGACAAGATAGAACAAAGCCACCTGAGACAATGCAGTGAAATTGGTACAGAACTTCAGAGCAGGATACTGGGATAACAGTAATAGGCACCATGGACCACACTTCAAAGGTTGTTTCTCACTTGAAATCACCTATGCCGATTACTACTAACACTTTGAGCATGCTCTGCATCCCAGGCTCTATACCACAAATGTCTAGCAACTCATACAGTCCTCACGGATGCCTCTCCAGGAGCGCTGGGAGGTGGGATTACCATCAGCTCCACTGAGTAGGTGAGGAGGGGAGGCAGAGATCAACAACCTCCCTGGGCAGCGGGCAGCGGCCGTGCAGAGCAGAGCTGCACCTGACCCTGGCAGTTTGCCTCCCATGGCCAGCTCCTGGTGCCCCACCGAAGGAATCTCTCCTCACCCAGGGCTAGGTTGTGAATTGTTGATTGCTTTTTTCCCTACTGCTGGGGACTGGACACAGGGCCTTGGATCTGCACTAGCCCCCAATCCTTTCTATTATTTTTATCTTCAGTAGGTGTCTGTTGGGAGCCGCAGCCCCGAGCCCGGTCGCCTCACTTGGCGGACGTGAGGCCTGTAGTAAAGAGTAAAGCCTGAGGTAGATTACCCCTCCCATCGAGCACGTTAGCTTCCTGCTTACCGCGTAAGCAACCCGCTCAACAATATAGTCTGCCTGGCAACTGATGATGTTAGCCAATCAGCTTGCCTGGCTTACTTTAACATGATTGGACACTGTATCCGTATATATACTGGTGCCACCCCTGGGGGGGAAGAAGAAGCCCGGAAGTAGAAGCCCAGAAGGAGCCGCGGGGAGCAGACCAAAGGAGGCTTCGGCTGGGAGCGATCCCAGGGCAGGCTGTACGGAGAAGGAAAATAAAAAGAAAAGGTTGTCCACTGCCAGACTTTGTCGTGTGTCCTTCCTGCCGGCCGGGAGCGACATCGACATTTGGAGGCCCGCACGGGGACTGATCACCCCCGAGACGTGACAGCGGACAACGCTCCAGTACAGAGCTGCGAGACAGGTGAGTTGGGGATAAGCCTGGGCTCTGGGTGGCGCGCACCTACAGGGCTTTTAGACTCCCCTCAGGCTCACGCGTAAGTGGCGGATTCCTTGGGCCTCACGCGGTGAGTAACATATTAAAAGATGGGAAACATGCTAGGTAGCAACACTAAGAGCGAGGGTGGTTGTGGAGAAAGCTCTCAAGAGCTTACAAAAGTACGCAGGGTATTTGAGCAGGCCCAGTCGGGGAGCTCCCGAGAGGGGCCCGTCAAGGGGAACAAAGATGCTAAGGAGAAGGACGGGGCTCTAGCCCCGGAGTCGTCTGACTCCGAGGACGAGGGAAAGTTGAATGGCAAGGAGGCCAAAGAGACCAGCTGTCAGGAGCCTAAGTCGCTCGATAAGGAGTCGCAGGGTTCTTTCCCAGCGTTGCGCCGTGAATTGCACTCTGCTCAATTTGGTCTGCGGAGGAGTAGAGAGCTCCTGAGTGCTCCCCGGCGCGAGAGGGAGGCGAAGCCTTCCGCCCCACCTTGGGGGCTGTTCCCGGAGGCGATCCCTCGCCGCGAGGCGGCCGCCCGGGAGCTCCCTTCCCCTTCGCCAGAACAGGAAGTGATGCACGGGCCCCCATTTTCCGCCCAATCATGGCCGCCGTCTTATGCTCCGCCGCCGGCGGGTCGGTATTTTTACAGGCGGCTTTGGCAGGGGGGACGTTTGTCTCATGAGGTACATCCACCACCTGGGATAGATAGTGGCCCCTACGGGATATTTCCTGTACAAGTAGCTATGGGCCAGGGACGTAATACATGGGAGCCTTTTGAGATAAAGCAGATTAGAGAACTTAAAAATGCAGTTACAACCTTTGGGCCGACTGCGCCTTACACCATTGCCATGCTGGAGAACCTGTCTTCTGGGCCCCTCACCCCCGCGGACTGGATTCAGCTGGCAAAGGCGTGTCTGCCCTCGGGTAGTTACCTGGATTGGCGAGCCTGGTACGCAGAGTTCTCTGCAGAGCAGGCTGAGAGAAATGCCAGTCGGGGAAACCGGGGGTGGAACAAGGAAATGCTTATGGGAGAAGGTCGGCACGCTGATGATCAGACTCAGTTCCCCGGCGCTGTCTATGAACAAATCAACGCCATAGGGCTCCGCGCCTGGAAGCAGGTAAGTGGTGCCGGAACAGCCTCCTTGTGTCTTTCAAAAATAATTCGGGGTACCACAGAGCCATTTGTTGACTTTGTGGCCCGAATGCAAGATGCTGCCGATAAGATATTTTCTGATCCGGGAGTGGCTCGACCGCTGGTAAGGCAGCTGATTTTTGAGCAATGTACAAAGGAGTGCAAGGCAGCGATAGCTCCTCATAAGAACAAGGACCTCAACGCCTGGATTAGGATATGCAGAGAGATAGGGGGGCCGCTCTCCAACTCGGGAGTGGCTGCTCTCCTGGCCGCGGCTGTACAGCAGAGGGGACCTCGCGGGTTAGAAGGGGAATGTAAGGCTAAAGGGTGTTTTGCCTGCGGGGAGCCAGGACACATTAAACGTCATTGCCCAAACAATGCAGATGCTAGGCCTCGCCCTAGGAATGAAGAACCATATGTTTGTGGGCGATGCAAGAGGGGATCACACAAAGCTGAGGAGTGTAGGTCGGTCTTTGATGCTCAGGGCAACCGTATTTGTGGACGAGATGCTAGAGGGCCAAAAAACGGCCAGAGGGGGCCCCCTTCACAGGCGGGCCCCCGCCCCAGAGACAGGACAGCTCAGGATGGCAGCCTTCAACAAGGGCCACCCCTGGGTCAGCAGGTGTGGACCTCAGTGTCGCCTCCAGACTTATATTAGTGCCTGATATGGGTGTTCAAGTGGTTGAAACCACCTTTAAGGGACCGTTACCTGAAAATTCCGTGGGTCTGGTGATCGGGAGATCCTCCACGGCCCTTCGGGGTCTCATAGTAGTCCCGGGGGTCATAGACTCAGACTACACAGGACACATTAAAATTATGGTTCAATCTCTTGTGGGTACTATGGTAATCAATAAAGGAGACAAGATAGCACAGCTCTTGCTGCTCCCCAGTCTCCACAAGAGATTCCCCTCAAAGCAGAAAATTAGAGAAAGTCAAGGTTTCGGTTCCTCAGGGGAAGTCTTCGAGGGACTCCATATAATACTTGATAAAAGGCCCATGCTCTCACTTAAGGTCAATGGCAAGAATATAACAGGGCTCCTAGACACAGGAGCTGACCGTTCCATTATCTCTAGAAAGGATTGGCCCTCCAACTGGCCCACCAACACTGCAGATAACACGCTGCAGGGCCTGGGGATGGTGTCAGCTCCTCAGGTTAGTGCTTCAACCCTGCTCTGGTGCGATGAGGAGGGTCATCAGGGCCATTTCCTGTTGGGAGCCGCGTCTGTGATAGCTCGCCTTGCGCGGCGGACGTGCGGCCTGTGGTAAAGAGCAAAGCCTGAGGTAGATTACCCCTCCCATCGAATATGTTAGTTTCCTGCTTACCGCGTAAACAACCCGCTCAACAATATAGTCTGCCTGGCAACTGATGATGTTAGCCAATCAGCTTGCCTTGCTTACTTTAACATGATTGGACACTGTACCCGTATATATACCGGTGCCACCCCTGGGCGGAAGAAGAAGCCAGGTAGAAGCCCGGAAGTAGAAGCCCAAAAGGAGCCGCGGAGAGCGGACCGGTAGAGGCTTTGGGGCAGACTGAAGCACAAAAGGAGCCGCGGGGAGCGGACCAGAGGAGGCTTCAGCTGGGAGAACCCAGGGCAGGCTGTACGGAGAAGGAAAATAAAAAGAAAAGGTTGTCCACTACCAGACTTTGTCGTGTGTCCTTCCTGCCGGCCGGGAGCGGACATCGACAATTTCCAACCATTTGTGTTGCAGTTGCCAGTGTCTCTATGGGGAAAGGACATCCTCACTCAGATGGATGTCACGCTTACGTCAAACTGCTCCCCCCAGGCTAAGGATATACTCAGGAACCAGGGATATACCCCCGGCAAAGGCTTGGGCAATGCCCTACAGGGTCGGACATCCCCAATACCAGTAGAGAACAAAAAAGGTAGGCAAGGGCTGGGTTTTTCTTAGGGGCCGCTGAAGAAGCTCTCCTACCCACTTCGATCAAAATCACCTGGAGGTCAAATAATCCGGTTTGGGTACCTCAGTGGCCCCTGCCTAAGGAGAAGCTATTAGCCTTGTCAAAAATAGTCAGTACACAACTTAGATTAGGACACATTAAGCCGTCAACCTCCCCATGGAACACCCCCATTTTTATAATTAAGAAAAAGTCTGGCAAGTGGAGGCTGCTCCATGATCTAAGGGCGGTCAACGCGCAGATGCAGTCCCTGGGGGCGGTCCAGAGGGGGCTGCCAGCTCTCTCAGCCATCCCTCAGTCCTGGCCAGTTTATGTTATAGATCTTAGAGACTGTTTCTTCTCAATCCCCCTGCATCCAGAGGACACTCATAGGTTCGCCTTTACTTTACCCACCATTAACCAAGAAAGCCCTGATCTCAGATACGAGTGGATAACGCTGCCCCAAGGTATGGCCAACAGTCCCACTATGTGTCAGATTTACCTTGATTCCCTACTGGCCCCCCTACGGAAATCCTTTCCCAAGATAAGATGTGTGCATTACATGGACGACCTTTTGCTCAGCGGCAGGGACCCAGACATGCTAAATAATATGCTCGGCCAGTTGGTCGAGGCCCTGAGACAAGCTAATCTGCATGTTGCCCCCGACAAGATTCAGGGAGGAGAAATGGTGACCTACTTAGGCGCGAAAATCTCCCCTATGCTAGTCTCTCCACAGAAGGTCACCATTAGGACGGATGGCGTTAGGACCCTAAATGACATGCAAAAGCTATTGGGAGACATTAATTGGATTAGGCCATATTTACATATACCAAATTCAGATCTCAAACCCCTGTTCGACCTTCTAAAGGGAGACCCAGATATAGCCTCCCACAGGAGGCTCACTCCTGAGGCAAGAGCTGCCTTACAGAGAGTGGAAAAAGCCTTAGGTGGGGCTACCTTACACAGAATTGAACCAGGGCGACCCTTTGATGTCTGTTTGCTACAGACTAGTCTACAGCCCACAGCGGTGATTTGGCAGAAAGGACCATTACTGTGGATACACCCTAAGGTCTCACCTGCAAAAGTCATAGAGCATTACCCAGAGGCAGTCGCTTCATTGGCCCTTGAAGCGCATGATAGAGCTGTCCAACATTTTGGCTCAGGACCACAAGCCATCCGAGTACCCTATACCGCCAGCCAGATCAAGACCCTGGCTGCCTGCATAGATACATGGGCCATTCTGAGATGTGTTTTCCATGGGGATATAAACAATCAATACCCTAAAGACCCTATCTTGTCATTTGTCACTCAGCACCCTATAATTTTTCCAAAGGTTACTGCCTCTGAGCCATTAGTCCCAGCAACTACAATATACACAGATGGCTCCAAGACGGGGATAGGCGCCTATGTGATCCTAGGCAAGCCCCCGGTTACCATACAATTTGAACCTGATCAGCCTCAGGTGGTGGAACTGCAGATCGTTAAAATGATTCTTGAACGGTTCTCAGAAGCCATTAATATTGTCTCCGATTCTAGGTATGTGGTCAATGCTATGCAAGTGCTTGAGACTGCCGGTTTAATTAGATCCACTTCCACAGTGGCTGGGCTGTTCCTGTCTATCCAGACATTGCTTCAGAACAGACACCATAAGGTCTTCACCACCCACATAAGAGCACATACATCCCTGCCGGGGCCCATGGCACAGGGGAATGCGGCTGCTGATACTGCCACTCGCCCGTTATGGATTTTTACCTTACTAACACCAATCGAGCGAGCCCGTGCCTTCCATGATAAGTTTCATGTCAATGCCAGGACACTAGCAAACCATTTCCATGTTTCCAGAGCAGATGCACGAGATATCGTGCGACTATGTGACTCCTGTGCCACATACAAACCTGCCATACCGATGGGAGTAAACCCTCGAGGTTTGATCCCTGGTGATGTTTGGCAGATGGACATCACACATATACAGGAGTTTGGGACTCTTAAATATGTTCATGTTTCCACAGACACCTGTTCTCACGTCATATTCGCAACAGCAGAAACAGGTGAAAAAGTGTCTAATGTGATCAATCATTGCCTGGCGGCTTGGGCCGCATGGGGCAAACCAAAAATATTAAAAACTGATAATGGACCAGCCTATATAGGCAAAGCCTTCAATGAGTTCTGCAAAATGATGGAGGTTCAATTAAAACATGGTATCCCATACAATCCCCAAGGTCAAGGAATCATTGAGAGGGCTCATAGAAGCCTCAAAGAAATTTTACAAAAACAAAAAGGGGGAGTAGGCCAAGGCCTGGCCCCAAAGGCACGATTATCCATGGCACTATTCACACACAATTTTTTAAATTTAAATAATGATAATTGCTCCCCAGCCGTGGAGCACTGCAACCCTTCCCCCAACCATAAAGGGTGGGTGAAGTGGAAAGATGTCCTGACAGGACAATGGATGGGCCCGGATCCAGTGGTCAGCTGGAACCGAGGCGCGGTTTGTGTTTTCCCACAGGAATCGGGACGAGAACCACTGTGGGTACCGGAGAGACTGACACGGGCGACAAAGCCCTCGACTGAAGATCAGACCTGCCCTACCGGAGATCCATCACAGACCAACCAACAAGATGAATAGAAATAGCGGTAGCCCGAAATGGACAAGAAGATCCTCAGGCATATGCATGGCTCGCTCGCCTAGCCTACGACCGAGTCTAGGGACGGTGAGCTTCCCACACTCCTCCTCTAAAAAATTATGACATAGCTGGGTAGGAGAGTCAATGACGGGTAAGAGCGTACTCCCCCGGTGCGACTCAACCTAAGCCAGGCCCTACCCCATTCTGCACGTAAGCTGCTGGACTGTTAGATGCTGCCCAGGTCTAAATTTCTCTCCGAGGGGATTTCTTTACGGAGAGAAAATGAGTGCAAGCTTGTGTGCATCCAGGTTCCGTCCAGTTTGTGCCTGGCCCTAGAAAAAGGACGAGGGCCTCAGGGCCTTGGCGGACCATGGGACGGCCGACCAGGGTCTAAGCCAAGGACCTACGGTGGGCCTACACATAGGGCATAAGCCTCTGCACCCAGTCCAGGAAGGGCTACGATGCGCACATTCATAAAAAAATAAAAAAGGGGGAGATGTTGGGAGCCGCAGCCCCGAGCCCGGTCGCCTCACTTGGCGGACGTGAGGCCTGTAGTAAAGAGTAAAGCCTGAGGTAGATTACCCCTCCCATCGAGCACGTTAGCTTCCTGCTTACCGCGTAAGCAACCCGCTCAACAATATAGTCTGCCTGGCAACTGATGATGTTAGCCAATCAGCTTGCCTTGCTTACTTTAACATGATTGGACACTGTATCCGTATATATACTGGTGCCACCCCTGGGGGGGAAGAAGAAGCCTGGAAGTAGAAGCCCAGAAGGAGCCGCGGGGAGCGGACCAAAGGAGGCTTCGGCTGGGAGCGATCCCAGGGCAGGCTGTACGGAGAAGGAAAATAAAAGAAAAGGTTGTCCACTGCCAGACTTTGTCATGTGTCCTTCCTGCCGGCCGGGAGCGACATCGACAGGTGTCTCTAACTTGCTCACAGAGGGTTCAAACTTCCCACCTTCCTGACTCATTCTCTGGGGTGCTGAGATTACAGGCCAGTGCCACTGGACCTGGCTCAGATCTGTTTGTTGTCATTTATTTTTCAAGATTGTTTTTGTTTTTGTCTTTTTGAGACGGGGTCTCCCTATGCAGATCAGGGGTCTCCCTATACAGTTCAGGCTGGCCTTGAGCTCACTTTGTAGCCCAGGTTGGTCTCAAACTCCCAGTGGTCCTCCTGCCTCAGCCTCCTGAGTGCTGGGATTACAGGCGTGTGCCACCATGCCCAGCAATGTTTGTTTTCACTTCTTATATATCTGCATATTGAAGGCGACATGTACCATGTTAAAGTTATTATCCTCACCTACCTATTTATATTCTCTCTCATCGTTCCAGTGGACCCTTTTTATCATTTTTACTCCTGCCTCCATTTGTCTCAGTTAATGGCACCACTGGTCTTGTCACCTTAACCTGACCATGAATTACAGGGCACCCTTGATTCTTCATTCTCACCTGTACTACCACACCTGGTATCAAGTTCTCTCGTCTAAATATTTCTCAGATCCCTGCCTTCATCTCCAGCCTCACTTCTGCAAATACACCAGGTCTCTGATCTGCATATTGGACTCACCTAATAATTCTCCCGTCTCTCATCACTCTCTGTTCTGCTACTCAGTCCTCCTCCGCAGCCAGTACTCTTTCTCCAAGATATCCGATCTGATTCTTCCCCCTTGAAATCTGGCTTCCTGTTATTTTCAGGATAAAAAAGGGACACCAGCCATGGATTTAGCTAAGTGTTATAAGTGCCTGGCTGGCAAGAGCAAGGTTGTGAGTTTGATCCCCGGTACGAATAAATAAATAAATAAATAAATAAATAAATAAATAAATAAATAGGGACATTATTTTTTTGTTTTTTGGGTTTGTGCGTGTTAGGTGTGTGTTAAGAATTTGAACCCAGGCCCTTAAGCATGTTAGGCAAGTGCTGTACTACTGAGCTACATCCTGAGCTGGAAAGTGTACCTTTTTTTCATAAAAGGAGGTATTTTAATGTTTGGATAATCAGGTTTTTGTTTTGTTTTGTGATTTTCTTTGAGACAGGGGCTTGCTATGTAGTTCAGGCGGGCCTTGAACTCGTGGTCATCCTCCTGGACTTTAACCTCTTTCCAAGCTCATTTGAATCCCTCTTAGTGTTTATCACCTGTCTCCATGGCTTTTCTCCAAATTTACCAAACTGCTGTATACTTGCCTTTTCGTCGTTGCTGGTGGTGGTGTCAGGAGACTGACAGCAGGGCCTCTGGTGGGTAGGCAAGCACTCCAAAGCTGAGCTCTGCCCCTAGTGCATATTCGCCCCTCTTTATGGCTGGTCTGGGTGCTGGAGTAACTTTTTCTTTGGCCCTGTTGGTCAGGTGAGCTCTTCTCATGTCTTGGTCTCCTTGTTTCTCAAGACCACCCATGAGAAGTCCTCCTTCACCCAAGGGCAGAATTACTCTCTCTTTCCTTTATTCCCAGAGCACTACATTCATGCTGTAATTAGACACTCTAACGCTTAATTTGTATGTCTCTGTCTCACCCAGTTGTATGAATGTCTTTAATTTGACTTCGCAAATAATATAGGAAATATTTCTTTGAAAGGACATTTCTTACAATAACCTTTGTACAAAAGCTAAGGATAATAAGAATAAATCTTAACTTAGCAAAGCCCTTTAGCAGAAATTATTTCAATATCAACAAGTTACCTTGCTTTCTGACATTACTTAACACGAGAGTGTCAAGGAATAGTTGCAAAGATACATCTTAAGTGTTCTTAAAAGGAGGAAGCTAAACACAGAAATATGAATGATTTGCTGATAACAGCAATCTAGGGACTGATTCCTAGTGATTTTTTTTTTTTTTGAAACAAGGTTTCACCATACAGTTCAAATTGGTCTTGAACTCAATTTGTAGTCAGGCTGGCCTTGAGTTTGCAGCAATTCTCCTGCCTCAGCCTCCTGAGAACTGGGATTACAGTGAGGTGCCACCACACCCAGCCTCCTAGGGAATTTAAAGGTCAAAAATGCCTCAAATATTTTCATTTATCTTTAAATTTTAAACAAAGAAACTGGGAATGGGGGGGGGAATTACTAGGCACTTATTCTATTTTTTACTTCTAATTATTCTGAATGTCTCCTCAGACACATTAAAGAATCTACACTTAACCATTCTTCAAGACAAGTGTAAACTGCATGAACTGCAACCATGTACAAAATATTTTTTGAAATATTAAAGACATCTAGTCTCTTTAATGTAGATGATGACCCACCTCTTCTTTTGTTTAGGAGACATTGGGATCAGCAAGTGTGCCCCTGAGCTAGTCCTTCCATAGGTGATGTGGTTCCGTGGGTCTCTGGAAAATGTTTCTTTCAACCTGTCTTACTAACTGGTGGCTTTGAGAGAGATGCGTCTAACTCATTGGGAAATCCACCAGTTAGGCTGTCCACTGTTAACCTTGCCAGTTATTTCAATATTATTTTCAGTAAGTTGATTTTAAACCTTTCTACTTTTTCCCTACTCATCTTTCTCTCTGTGACCAAAATTGTTGAAAATTTCTCAACAAACTTCTCTTAATTCCATTCTATAAATAGGACCCAAATACCAACTCCATGGTGATCAGGCTTGGTCAGGCTGTGTGTGTCAGGGATGGCAGTTGTTTGTCATTGTGAGTTACAACTGTTTAAGACTAGTGAGCACAAAAGATTCAGAACAGAGTGAGAAGGTAATTAATAGCACAAAACCCAAGAGCACAGGGGCAGGGCATGTGACCCACAGCATAGGTGGAAATAAATAGCCTGAATAGTGAAAGGAGGGTGCTTTTTTGGAGGCAGGAAGTCAGGGGAGTTCCTAATTAAAGATTTCTATTTTCTCGGAAGTCGGAGGTGAAGTCACTCTTGGAAGGAGAAGCAGGAGAGTCAGAGGTCTGTGGACACTGGAAATGGCTTTTGTGGATAATGGGAAGCGCAGCCTGCTGGCTCAGAGGGCTCCTCGCTGGTGACCCTGCAGAAAGGCAAAGAGAAGCGGTCAGGGGGAAGGGCCAAGACCCACAGCCAGGACGGAAGCCCTGCAAGCGGAAGGGACACAGTCCAAGGGGAAAAGGAGCAGGGCTCAGACAAGCCCTGCCCAAGGAGCAGCTGAGGACGCGTGAAGGCAGCATGGGAGAAAAGCTGGGTCATCATTGTCATGTTATGTTTAATAACAGTATCATCTTAAATGCACTAAAATTTAATCAACTTTGCATTTGAGAAGTGGCTTTATGAGAGTATTTTATTACACAGTGTTTTTCAAATTCTTTAATTATTTATTTATTATGTTAAAAAAAAAAAAGCATGGGTCTGGGCATGTTGGTACACATTTATAATCCCAATTTCCCAAGTTTAAACTATTTTTAAAAATGAGTTTTTGTGGGGGATGGGCAAGGTTTCACTATATAGTTTAGGCTAGACTTGAACTCGATGTGCAGCCAAGCTGGCCCCAGACTCTCAGTGATCCTCATGCCTCAGCCTCTCGAGTGCACCAGGTGTACACCACCACGCCCCACAAAAGCAAAATTTTATAAAATCTACCTGGTTAGATCCAGGATAGGTGATCTGGTGCCCCATTCACTTTCCACATCCTCAATCCAATAACCACTGGATCCTTCCATTGTACCCCAGTATTCCTCAAAACAGGGTTTATTTTTTATTTTATTTTTTATCTTTTTGAGACAGGATTTCACTATGCAGTTCAGGCTGGCCGTGAACTCACATGGTAGCCCAGGCTGACCTCAGACTCCCAGCGCTCCTCCTGCCTCAGCTTCCTGAGTGCTGGGATTAAAGAACTGCACCACCACACCCAGCTAGAATACAGTTTAAATGTCACTGCTATCCAGATTTTTATTTTTTAATTGTTATATGTCTGAGACACATAATAAATACATTCACCATCGGGAGTTGGCATGTATACATGTCTCACTTAATGCTATCCAAGTTTTAAGGCTAAAAATTTGTTATGAACACAAGGATAATCTTGTTCCTGATAAAATGCTGGTAGACAAATGATATATTTTTTCTTGTTTCTTTTTTTTATTTTAAGAAAGACAAACCAAAATAGAAAATGGGCAGAAATAGTACATACTTTCAAAGAAAAGAGATAAACATTAATAAAATACTAGTTGATGTATACATATTGTCTCCCCACAAATAGTTGTTCAAGATACAAAAGTGGAACATATAGATGGGAATTCAACCAGGGAGACTGCAAACAGTTCTGTTCAACTATCCAACAAATACTAAGTAATATGGCTATCAATCCTATACACTTAGACATGTACACATTTATCCATATCTTCATTTATGTTGAGACCTAGCAAAACTTATTAGATTAAAATCCTTCTGAACAAAGATTAATAATATTGCTGTATTTCACATCATAACACTACTTCAGTGCCCCTTTCTTTCCTTCAAAGTATTTGTTCATTTCATCATGTGTCATAAGATCAGTTCTCATAAACTGTTTATAGGTTTTATGCAAGCATGAGTCTTAACATGTATTTCTATCCTTTCTATGTTAGAGGGAGAAACAGAACAAAGCAGGACAAAACTAAACATATTCCTATAGACACATAAAACTAAAAAGACATAAAACTGCTGTATAAGGAGTTCTACATGGTCACTGTGCTGTTTCTTGTTATCATCAACTGAACTGGCTATATCATCAGATAAAGTATAATTGAACATATCAGTACATAACAGAATTAACAGAAATACAACTTTGTAGATAGTGTAGAGCTACAAAAACATGTAGTAATCAAATCAGAATGGATAGCGTACTGAATCATTGTCATTTTCAGTATAGTTGTCTATACTCCTCAACTTGATACCAGCAACCTAGCAGTTTTGAATAAAATCTGTCAATAATAAGCAGCTATCAAACAAGCCAGATTTAACTAAGACCAGTCATGATACAACAGCATAAGTCATTCAGGGATCCTGATTGACTTAATAGGAAATTAAAGATGACCACTGTGCTGTGTCCTGATATCTTCAGGACAGCTGTCTGTGCCCTCAGATCCAGGGCTTGCATGCAAACTAGGACGGAACAAGTTCCAACCAAGCAGAGTAGTGTGAGTAATAAGGGCTTTAATTTCTGATACACTATTAGTTACATCTTCTGCTTTTTTTTTTTTTTTGAAGGCTATACCTCTTCTTTATTCCCCCAGAATAAACTGTGTATTTTTGCGTCTCCCCAACACTCACGGTTTTGTATTGGGGGGTAACCTGCTATTTACCTAAGTGTTTCCGAACTTTCTCACTCCTGGGTTTGGGTTTCTAGTTATATTTCTTCATTTATTAAAGCCTGTCTGTTCAACCTATCCATAAATACTGGTCTAGTTACCCCTATTACTCTCTGGTTCCCTATCACATTGAGTTCTGTTTTCTCATATTTGATTTTGATCCATATAACCTTCTTCAGGCTAATTATATTTCCTATAAAGAGTCTCTTGGTGGACCCTACCTCTTGATCCACTCTACCTGCGATTCTCTCTTTTTTCCCTTGAGTTAGTGTATCTAGGCCATCTATATTAGAAATTATATCCAACCTTCTTTGCCTCATTTCTGTTGTGCTCTTTGTCGTTAGTTGTCTGTTTGTCTTCTTCATTTCGCTTTCTGCTCCATTCATTGTGGCCTCTCTGCCATTGTTCCTGGAATCCTGGTACTTTTCTCTCTCTTTAGAATGTCCTGCAGTATTCTCTGTAGAGTTGGATTGGTGGTTGCTAATTTCCCCAGTTCCTCTCAACAAATGATATATTTACTGTGAATTCATGATATTTTTTTTTTCCTTTTTTTTTTGTCTGTTTCCTTTTTATCAGTACCGGGGATAGAACTCACGACTACCTGCTTGCAAGGCAGGCGTTTATGCCGCTAGAATTCATGATATTTTAAGAGGATATTTCTATACTTTCCACAATATTACATTCATAAAGAATTCTAACTGGTGTTAGAAATGCAGTCAGGGGACTGGGGATTTAGCTCAGTGGCATAAGTGCCTGCCTTGCAAGCAGGCAGTCGTGAGTTCGATCCCTGGTACCGATAAAAAGGAAAAAGACAAAAAATAAAAATTAAAAAAAAAAAAAAAAAGAAATGCAGTTGGGCTAGGAACACAGCTCAGAGGTAGAGTCTCTTCTAGCATGCCCATGGCCCTGGATTCAGTCTGCAGCATGAGACACAGACAGACACACAAACACACAGATAGATGGACAGAGACAGAATTGTTTTTGAGAATTTAATTCTGAATCAGCTCAATAATACATAAAGCTATAGGGGATTTAGCTCAATGGCACACAACACCTGCCTGGCAAGCATGAGGTCCTGAGTTTGATCCTTGGAACCGCCCCCTCATACTAATAATGCATAAACCAGCAAAAGAGCCAGCACACTTGGGGAGTCCCAAAGACTGTCTCTACGCACTGCAGGACAGAAGCAGGTAGAGTTATTTGTGTGTGTGTGATTAGAGCTAAAGTAAGTTTTATGACTATATACACAGAAACAAAGACCAAATCTGGCTTAGAGTCATCTGTAGCTGTAATCCCAGTCGTGTGGGAGCCTGAGGCAGGTCAGCCTGGGCAATTTAGCGAGACCTGTCTCAAAGGAAAAATAAAAAGTTTGGGGGTGTAGCTTAGGGGTACGGGGCTCACCAAGCATGTCTGAGACCCTGGCTTCAATTTCTAGTACTGAAAATAGTAATTGTAATAGTAGTAACAACATTTGGATTTAACATGACTACAGGGTATCAAGGACACACAGAGGAAGAGAGAGTAAGCCAGCCTAGTCTGTCAGGAAAGGCCACTCACAGAAGTGACACTTAACGGGCTCCTTAAGGATGACTAGAAATTAGGCAGATGGCATGGCAGTCCAATTAGAGGAATCAAACTTTCATGCTTTCCAATATGTGCCCGGCTCTATGAATACAGAAATGAGCAAGACAGAAAAGCTTAAGTCCTCAAGGAGGGAGAAATAAAGAATAAACGTGCAGTGAAATGTGATAAGGGGCAGGAGAGGGTCTAGGGCAGTGTGTACACGTTAGATAAGATAGTCAAGAGCAGGACTCTCAGGGGCCGGGATTTGGCTCAGCGCCATAAGCACCTGCCTGAAGCATGAGGTTGTGGTTCAATCCCCAGTACCAAAAAAAAAAAAAAAAAAAAGCAGGACTCTCTGAGATGAAATTTGAGTCAGGATTGAATGAATGAAGCAAAGGAGGATCCATAGAAGGAGGAATAGAAAACACAAAGCCCCTGAGTGGGTGGGGAGCGGCAATTACCCCAGAGAACTGTTCAGAGAGAGACCTTGGAGAGCTTGGAAGCTACCGCAAGGAGAGTTTAATGCGATCACCGAGGAAATGAGTATAGAGATAGGATAGGACTCTCAGCACTGAGCTGGGAAATACCAATATTTAAGATCTGTAAAAAGAACAATCCAGGAAAAAAGAGACTGAAGGAGGAGGAAAGTCAGGCATGAATGATGTACTAGTGGAGTCTAGTGTACCATTTCCCATGGAAAATGGTTTGCTGTGTTAAAATATAGAAGAAAAACTGAAATTTTCAGGGAACCTTGAGTAATTCAAGCTACAGGAGCGGAGTCCGAGAGGGACACTGGCAGGGAAGAACGGCTGCAAAGCAACACGTCTGGTCATTCACCTGCACAACGATTTTTCTTGCCTATTCCTGGAGACTGAATCCACAACCTCATCCATGCTAGGCAAGCATGCCAAGACTGAGCTTCAGCTCCAACTCTTTCTATTTTTAAATTTTGAGGCAGGGTCTCATAAGGTTCCCAAGCTGGCCTGAAACTTGCTGTCACCCTGTCTCAGCTTCCTAAGCAGCTGGGATCACTGGCATACACCACCTTGCCGATGATATTGACATGAAGGGGCTCTGAAGGTGTGACTTGGTGGTGACAGAGGGCTCACCTTGACTGCAGGAGGCTCTAGGTTTGATCTACACAGAGGTGATCAAAGTATATGATAAATACCTAATTTAAGAAAATTACAGGAAAAAAGAAAAAAGAAGAATAAATATTACACTAAGAGACACATTGCCATTAATTCCCTTCAGAAGAATTCCCTCACTTCTAACACATTTACCCCATCACTCCTGCCATTCCTGAAGCAGGTTAGAGGACCTCTTTTGTGATTTTGGGGTCAAACCAGATGTAATCAAACTACAGTGAAAGAGTTCTAAGAGAAGAAGGGGTGCAGCGGGGGGAAGGGGAAGAGGAGATTTTAAAAACTTAAGATGTTACGTACATGTAACATGGGCACTTAGTTAGCACTTAGTGACTTACAAACTCCTCATGATAAATGTAGTCATTACAGACTACAAATATGTACTAATGGGGCTGGGGATTTAGCTCAGTGGTGTAAGTGCCTGCCTGGCAAGCATGAGGTCATGAGTTCAATCCCCAGTACCAAAAAAAAAAATTTAGAAATAAAAATATGTACTAATAAAAATGAATTTGCTGGGCATAGTAATACATGCCTGTAATCCCTGCACAGGGAAGTCTGAGGTTGGCTGAACATTTCAGAGTTTGAGGCCAGCTTGGGTTACATAGTGAGCTCAAAAGCAGCCTAAATTACACAGAGAGCCTGTCTCAAAAAATATCTACCTTATTCACCAGACCTGGCACTGTCCAACATTTGACTCTTCCCTGAACTCAAAATGACCATGAGAGGTAAACATTTTTGAATCAGTTTAGGACATCAAGACATCTATTACTGCTCAACTAAAGACACTCAAAGGAGGTCATCCAGGACCGCTTCAGAAAGTGACGTGGATGATGGGACAGTGTGTTCAAGGGAAGGGAGAGAAAGGGAGGGTTTTGAGGAAGACAGATGTGGTCTTGCGTGTGTGTGTGTGTGTGTGTGTGTGTGTGTGTGTGTGTGTGTCTCTTTGGTTCTTTTTTTTGTTTTTTTGTTTTTTTTTGTCTTTTTCTTTTTCATCGGTACCAGGGATCAAACTCACGACCACACACTTTCAAGGTAGGCGCTTATGCCACTGAGCTAAATCCCCAGCCCCGTGTGTGTGTCTTTTTGAGACAGGGTCTTGTGATGCTGTTCAGGGTGTCCTTGAGTATTGGGGGCCACTAATTCACAATGGCTAATTTTGCATACTTCCCTAAGGGCTGATAGAATGGAGGTTTGGGGTTATCCCCATTGACTCTTAACATAAAATCATCTTCGCCTTCTTGAGTCATCCTGGGATTATACTCCAGGACAAGCCCATTCTTGGTATATGATCATCTGCACTATTTTGAGTCTGAATCGTCCACCGAATTAGAATCCTTTACTAGCCCTGCTATCACTGTATACACCTAATAAATAGTGGCTGCTTTTGGAGTGAGGGAAAGGACTCATCAGGAGACACTGACTTCCCAGCCATATGTGTATTATTACTAAACTTGTTTTTTATTTTTCTTGCTGTACCTGTAAGATAGACAATTGGTGCTGGGCATGGTGGGACATGCCTGTAATCCCAGCACTTGGGAAGCTGAGGCAGGAGGATCATTGTGAGTCTGAGACCAGCACGGGCTACAAAGTGATCTTAAGGCCAGCCTAAACTATATGGCGGAACCTGTCTCAAAATTTAAAAAAAAAGATAGATATTTGAGACTCCTGGGAGGGTTCCTGATACTTGAGCTCATTTTGTAGCCCAGGCTGGTCTGTGAACTTGCAACGATCCTCCTGCCTCAGCCTCCCGAGTGCTGGGATTACAGGAGTGTGCCACTATGACTGGCTGCTGACATGTCTTTTACTGTAATAATTTTTAAAAATTTAAACATTTACCATATTTTCTAATCATACCACACAAATAATGATGAACAAAAAGACCTCCATCACAAACAAGGTAAATGTAGAGCATTTAGTCACTTAGAAATTACTTCACATATGCCAGTTTATTTGTCCCTCAAGCAATCTTGAGTGGTGAGGGCTGTGGGGACACAGTTATGGCCACTTCAAAGACAGACGCTGGCAGGTATAGGGGTGCACTTCTGGAATCCCAGCATTCAGGAAACTGATACAGAAGGAGTAAAACTAACACAGGAGACCACCCTGGACTACATAGTGAGACTCTGTCTCAAAGGAAGAGAAAGAGACAGAAAGAGGGAGAGAAAGTCGCTGAACCATGACGGAAATGGACTCTCATTCTGATTCTGTCTCTGCCTCCTCCTCCTTCTCCTCCACTTATTCCTCTTCCTCCTTCCCTTTCTCCTTTTCCTTCTGCTTCTCCTTCCCCTTCTCCTTTTTGTCCTCTTTTGATGTAAAGAGTAACATTGCAACTGGGTGTGGTGATTACATCTGTAATCCTGGCACTCAGGAGGTGGAGGCAGGATTATCAAGTTTAAGAACAACTTGGGCTATAGAGTGAGTTCATGTGAGGTCTGACTACACATTGATCTCAAAAACAAAAACAAACAAAAATAAAAAGTATTGTTGTTATTTGATGAATAAGTATCCTGCTCTTTTCCCCTATAACAGAAGTTTGTCTAAATTTCACAATTAAGAAATCAAGATTGAAAATCAACTGAAAGTTTTCGGTATAGGTAAATATAAAAGAGATGAATCTGTCACCATGAATCATTATTCATAGATGTTAGAGTTTTCTGGCGCAATAGAGGAGCAAAAAGTACAAAAAAGATAAGAACAGGTTTACTGAGGACGTGGGAAGGAGCCCACAACCCTTGGTGGTTGGGCTGTCTCCTTCAACCAGATATAGAGAGCAGAGGGTTA
This sequence comes from Cavia porcellus, assembly GCF_034190915.1. Taxonomy (NCBI): domain Eukaryota; kingdom Metazoa; phylum Chordata; class Mammalia; order Rodentia; family Caviidae; genus Cavia; species Cavia porcellus. The sequence continues at coordinate 16,579,947 of NW_026947501.1, read as the reverse complement.
CATGGCCCCTGATTGGAAGTGGCTCATGGGGTGGGCATTGATGATTGTGAGAACCGACTGGAATTTTCTTTGAGCATAAACAGGAAGGCAGGAAGATTGTCGTGGGTTTGAGTATCTTTTCCATTTCATATTTTGCATGCATGATAGAAATAAGGATATAATCCAAATATAGGTTCACAACTCACATGATTTATTTCCCATAAAAGGAGAATTTTTCTGAGATTCACAATGCTCTAAGGGGGAAATAACACAAGTCTCGCAAGGTACATACTCAGGAGAAGTTCATTTACCTTATTCATAGTAAGTGAGTTCCAAAATTATTAAACTCCAATTGCTCAGTTAGGGTGAAAGCAGCCTCTGCAGAAAGTAAAGTCCTATCCAAATTTAAGGCAGACACAAGTATTTCTCAGTAGAATCTGGCTTTACTACCACCTCATAGATCTCTGAGGACATCCCAGGTCCTGCTATGAGAGAAGGTGGGGCCGGGGCTGGCTGCTCGAGGTTCCAAGCTCCAAGGCCAACCAGCTGTCCTGGTGGTAGACAGAGCCCCAGAGGAGCACAGCTCAAGCTCCAGTGTAGAGGCTCAGCCACCAGGATGCAGCCTTCATGGCTGAGCTCTCCAAGTGTCAGGCAAATGCTCGCCCATGTTTCTGTGTATTTTGAAATCCATCATCTGAGGTCAGTAACACACACAGGAGGTCTGATAAGATTTAAAGTAACATTCCTGAGGGAAGAAGGGATTCTTAGCAAGTTGTCACATATGGAATTTGATAAGATGTCCACTCACAAAGAAAAGGGGGTGCTTTCTCTAAATTTTCGTATGTGGAGTTGGATAAGATGTTCATTCTTAAAACATCAAGTACAGGGGCTAGGGATTTAGCTAAGTGGCATAAGTGCCTGCCTTGCAAGCAGGCAGTCATGAGTTCGATCCCTGGCACCGATAAAAACGAAAAAAAGACAAAAAAAAAAAAATCAAGACCAAAAAAATCAAGAAAAAACAATAACACAAATTTGCAAGAAAAAATATACAGCCAGTTATGTATTTGGAATCATTCCAAAGCTACCTAGGTGATTTTAAGCAATGTCTAGACCCACATCTGAGGTTCTAAACAAAACTTTAAGTAAACTAGTGATGGGCTAGCATTACTGCTTGTTGTTGCTTGTGTCTAGATGTCCCTCCAGGGGTGCTGGATCTAGGGTGTGCCACTGGGATTGAGTCATGGTGCAATGCTAGGATGTGGGCACTAGGATCAGGAGTGTGAGTGCTGCCCGCTCTGAGGAGCCTGGATAAGACATGACATAGAACTGCAGCTGCCCCTTGTTGCTTTGCTGCCTACTTCCTGCCATGAACTGTTTCTCCTCTGTGAGGCCACCTTGCCTTGGAGCCAGTTGATTATGGACTGAAACCTCTACAAACTATGAGCCAAGGCCTCAAACTCATGATGATCTTCTTGCCTCAACCTCCTGAGACAGACGTTTTCCAAATTCAAAGTTTCTCTTGTATTTTGTTCTCTAAAGTATAAAGGGCAAGGTGTGTTGGCACACACCTGTAAGCCCGCACTCCTGGGAGATGGAGGTAATAGGATCACTGTGATTTTGAGGCCAGTCTGAGATATGTAGTCAACTCAAGTCCAACCTGAACTGCAAAGTGAGACCCTGTCTCATAAAGACAATAATACTAATACTAATAACAGAGGGGGAAAGTAGTCAACATCACTGTTTTTGTTTTTTGGATTGTTTTTGGTACTGGGGATCGAACTTGCAACCTCTAGCTTGCCAGGCAGGTGCTTAAGCCACTGAGCTAAATCCCCAGCCCCATCAAGAAAAATGCTGTAGAGCCATTATTTACTAGGAATATTAAAGAAAAAAAAAAGTTTGGCAAATCACCAGACGTTTGTTAATACTGCTAAGAGGCTGTAGGAAAGCAGGTGCTTTTACCCCTCTGATGGGGATGGAAATGGGTTTGATTCCTGTAGAGGGCAGTTTGGCAATATCTGACAGAATTACAAATGTGTATACCCTTTGGCCCAGCACTACCACTCCTTGGAATTTATCCCATGGATATAATTGCACTTGTGTTAATTGATTTACGTATAAGTTTATTCATGGCAGCATTATTTGTAACAGCAAAAAGCTGACAACAATCCAAGTGTTCCCCATAATAGGGAGTTGGCTGAATTAATTGTAATATATCCATTAAATGGAATACTATCGTGCCAAGAAAGGAAGATGTGCTAATAAAGATCTTAAAATGCATTACTAACCGAAACAAACAAAGTACAGAATACTGTCTGTTTTTGTGAGGAGAATTGTGGCAAAATAATATATACTTTCAGTTGTAGATTCATAAAGAAGTCTTGGAATAATATATCAAGCACTCTACAGCAGGGATGCTTTTTGATAAATGGGTCTGAGGCAAAAAGACATAGAATTGGAAAATGTTTACAGAACCTGTTTAATTTTACTTATTTATATTTCGGAGATATGGTCTAGCTATGTTGACCAGGGAATCCTTGATCTTGCAATCTTTCTGCCTCATCCATTCCAGCAATTGGAATTACAAACATACCCCCATCATAACTAGCTTCCCATCAGTTATTTCCGTTTTGGAGGGTTTCATTGAGACACAATCTCACTGTGTAGTTCAAGCTAGCATTCTCCATGTAACCCAGGATGGCCTCGAACTCTTGGAAATCTTCCTGCCTCAGTCTCCCAAGGACTAGAATTACAGGGATGCGACATCACACCTGGTGCCTTTTGTTGGGGACAACAAATTCACACTGGCTAGTTTTACATACTTCCCTAAGGGATGAACAGAAGCAGGGGATTTTTGGAATTGCCTTTTTGAGATTTCAGAATATCCCATTAGGGTTGGGCCATCGTCTCCCACCTACTAAGACTATGACTAAGTGTAAGACTAAAACTAAGACTAAGACTACTAAGACTAGAGTTCAAAAATGGTGGCTTGCTAGGGGGCTGGGTGGAGAATCTCTGCAGAGAAAGCAGATTAGATACTAGAATATGACAACATGGAGAGGGCCAGACAAATGGATAACAATTCTTATTAACCTGGGCGGTAACCAAAGGGAAAAATAAAACTAGGAAGAGGAAGGAAAAGCGCCGGTGGAGAGCTGAAGCCCGATGTACTCACTGAGCCCTGTTCTGCGCTGTACTAGGTGCACCCAGAGGCTTTAAGGTCATACTGAGACTGTGGCTGCCAATAACAGGAGTCTGCGAATCCCACACCCTTAATGGGAGGACGCAGCACAGTAACCAGTAGATCCAAAGGGAAAAGCTGTATTGGCTCTTGGTGACTACTGGACATTGAGACTTGGGACCCCGAGAAGCAGCCAGAGCCACCTGGCTGCTCCAGAGGAGACTGCGAGAAGCTCTGGAGCTCTGAAGCTGAATACCATGCAGTTTTCTGACTAATCTGTGCTGTGCTGAGAACATAGTGAAGACACGCAGCGCAGCGTGCAGTGGACCCAAGAGGAAGATCTGCATTGAGTCCCGATGACTACTAGGGACTGAGTCCCCCATGCTGGCTGTCACTGGCTGGAAGACATCTTGGGATTGGGCAGACCCCAGTGCCATGGCGGCATCAGTAACACAGAGAGGACTGGCAGAGGACATCTTGGAGTTGGGCAGAGCCCACCCCATGTTGACATCAGATAGTCACTCCTGGTGCAGAGAGGACTGGTGGAGGACATCTGGGAATTGGGCAGAGCCCGCGACCAAGGCGGTTATCAGTGACATGGAAAGGACTGGTGGAGGGCATCTTGGAGTTGGGCAGACACTGGTACTGTGGTGACATCAGATAGTTGCCTCTGGTGCAGAGAGAACTAGCAGGGTCTGCTGGGCTGAACCATGCCTCTAGCTGGGAACCAATAAACAGATACAAAATAGTCGTGACTCTGTGATGTCCACAAGGTACAGCCTAACTTGTGGATTGACTGACACAGAGGGTGGAGGCTAGCCTGCACCATCCCTGCATCCCTGCCTACCTCAGATAACAGCAAAGTGGGGAGGGCAGCAAAAACTCCAGTCAGCATACTTCAGAAAGGCCCTAAGCAATACAGAGAAGGCCAGAGACCCCCCAGGACACACCAGTCTGAAAGAAACCTGACAAGAGATAGAAATTTTAAAAAATCTCCAGCTGCTTAACCTGGGAAAATAAGCCCAGGAGAAGTAAATACAGAAGAGAACCAGCACAGTAACCATCCAATACTAGACACAGCATCAACTGAAATAAAGAAATACCTTCATGACCTCATAGATGAATTTAAAACTGTACTTCTGATTCAAATGAGGCAAGATATAAAGAGATTAATTAAAGAAATGATAAGCCCCACCCAAGAGAACACAGATGGAAGAATGGAGGAAATCAGAAAAGAAAAAGAAACCTTTGATGAAGAATTTGAACATAACCTAGAATACATGAAACAGATCCAAAGAGATTACCAGGAAACTAAAAACTCCGTTGAAAACTGGCAAAATGTCTTGACAGAAACTAAAGTTAGCCTTTTGAAACTTGAAGAGAGATTTATGGTATAGGATCATGAGAGAAAAGACCTCTTAAAAATAAGGAGGAACCAGAAAGAAACAATTCAAAGGCTAGAAGATGACAAAAGGATACATAACTTATACATAACTTTTACGACAAAAGGATACACTTTTGATACTTAAGAATAAAGCACGTTAGTGAGGAAGCGGGAGTAACCAAAAATGAACTACAAAGAATATTCACAGATATATTAAAGGAAAACTTCCCAAGCATAGGAAAAAGAAATGATATCCAGATAAATGAGGCATACAGAACTCCAGCCACCTACAACCAGAACAGATCTACACCCAGACATATAATAATCAAGATTCCAGAAATCCACCAAAAGAACAGACTACTAAAAGCAGTCAGGGAAAAGAGGCAGATTACCTACAATGGAAAAATTATCAAAATAACAACAGATTTATCAACACAAACTCTCAAATCGAGAAGGGCCTGGGGGGAAATAGTCCAAGCCCTGAAAGAAAATAATTTGCAACCAAGACTAATGTACCCAGAAAAACTCTCTCTCAAAATTAACGGAGAAATAAATGTTTCCAAGACAAGGAGGAACTGTGGACGTTCATGGCCACCAACCCAACCCTACAGAGAATGTTGAAGGACATTCCAGAGAGAGAGAGGAAGGGATACCAGGATTCCAGCAACAGTGGCAGAGAGGCCTCAATGAATGGGGCGGACAGTGGATTGAGGGAGTAAGGTGGACAAATTATAGCAGTAAAGTGGAGTATCAGACATGAGGCAGAGGTGGTAAGCTATAATGTTTAGTACAGATAGCTTTGATACACTATAAAAAAAGGCAGAAGTCATTGTTAATAGTGTATCAGGATTTAAAAGTCACAGTAGTCTTATTGCTCTGTTTAGTTAGAATTTATTTTGTTGTGGTCTGTCCACTCATATCAGATTTGAGGGCACAGACATCTGACCCAAAAATAGCTGGTTATACCATGGTAACTATCCTTAATTTCCTATTAACTTAAACTGAAACCCTGTATTACTTACATTGTCTTACTATGACTGATCTTATTTAATCTGATTTGTTAGACCGTGGTTTTGCCTTGACTGATTTTATTTGAATTTGGTATGCTTGATAGTATCAAGTCTAAAAGTAGAGGCAACTACTCTGAAGATGACAAGATGTAAAAGATATCCATACTGGTTCTGATTATTAACAGCTCTCAAGTCCTACAATGTTTTCAAAGTTGTGTTTTTATAAAAATAGCTATGTAATATTATGCTTAACTATGTTAAGCCTGATGATGTGGACAAGTCTATTGAAAATAACAAGAGATAGCATAGTAACTATGGTAGATCACTCCAATATTGTGCTCTTATGTGTCTTTTTCATTGCATGTTTTTCTAAGAATTTGTTTTGCTGTCTTGTTATGATTTGTTTTCCCCTATAATACAGAGAGGATAGATATACATGTAGAAATTCACACATGGGAAGAATTTTTTAAACTATTTACAGAAACATTATATAACGCAAGATGTAATGAACAGATACTCTGAAGGAGAAGAGACACTAAGAAACTCAATGCTAATTCTGTAGCATTATGATATAAAATCTAGCAATAATATTATTCACTGTTCAGAGCAATATTAGTCTAGTCTCTTAAGTTCAATTTCAGCATACGTAGAGATAAAGACAGCTACTATGAAGAGAATGAGAGACACTATGGTAGTCATTATTGACTTTCCCAATGTCAGATCTTGAAGACCTAAAAAGCCTTCATCATCCTGTAATGATTTGATTAGTCCTATAATATGCAGTATGTATTCAATGTGTGTGAAGATAGGGACAATTGTTTGGAAGAAAACTAGAGCCAGTAAGATAGACAGTGAAGATCTCCAGTGGACTTGCTTTGAAATCTGTATGTCTTTAAATTGTTTCTTTTTGAACTGTTTTGATATGTTTAATCTTACCCCCATTAAGATAAAAAAAAACCAAGTGTGTAGGACTGATAACTGTATCACTAAGTTTTTGTTGGATCATGGAGCAGAACTGTGGGCAGTGTCACTATTTGAATGTCACTTTGTATGCTTTAATTTTGTAACCTGAACAATTATATCTTTTTTTTCTAATTTTATTTATTTTTTTTTTTGTCTTTTTCGTTTTTATCGGTACCAGGGATCGAACTCACAACTGCATGCTTGCAAGGCAGGCGCTTATGCCACTGAGCTAAATCCCCAGCCCCTTGAACAATTATTTCTAAGATGAAAATATGTAACTTATCAACTGGTGATTTCTTACTGCTTATTTTTCTGTAATTCTGTATTATTTCTACCCTTTTTTTCTCCATTTTTTCTTTCTCTTTAAATTAAAAAAACAAAAAAGACTACTGAGGCTAAGATGCTCCTTGGCAATAATCTTACTAATTTAAGAACACCCTGCCTCTGAAAACGCTGAGGGGCTGCTGCCTTATGGCCTTCTGTTCCTACTGAACACCTGCCTGGTCACCTGGATGCCCGCTGTGCTGCCATTTTGCCTCTTGCTGGTTCTTTCTGCACCTGCACCAGAACAACTGCAAGCTGGGGTCTGGATAACTGTACCCCACAGGGTGTAGCCCAGGGATTTGCTGGCCAAGTTTCCAGGTGTTTGGGTCTCACAAGCCAACCTAGAGGTGCTGAGCATGAACTGAAGCAAGTGCTTTTGACAAACACTGGGAATTTACTGGGATTAAAAAACTTAGGGTGATTTCTTGCCTTAAAATCTCTTTGCTTGAAATGGCATTGAGAGCAGGACTGGCAGGGAGCCCTGCATTGACCTGTGGTGAGTGAGAGAAATGGGGACCCTTTCATAGACTAGGAGGCTCCAACAGAGGACATTCTGGGAACGAGCAGACTAGCCGGAACAGGGCCCTGTAGTGACTTTAGTTGCATATTCCCCTCTCAAGCGGGAGTGGTGGGGAGCACTTGGCCTGGTGATGCCGCAGACTAAGATCCATTAGGCTAGCCCAAATCAGGTCCCTGCACCTGGCAGTGCACCCTAACAGTGAAGCATTCAGTAGGTTGACCTGGAGGGGCGGGCCCAGCAGAGGCTGCCCAGGTCTGTGTCTCCCTCGTACACTGCAGTGGGTAGGAACACCTAGCCAGCAGATTCAAACAAACTGTAACAGACAAAGAGAAAAAAAAAAAAAAAAAAACACTGGGAATCCTACATATGCTTGTATGGAAGGAACAAAAAGTATGGGAAAAGGGAGCAACAAGCAAGGGTCCTCAGTCCCCAATCCTGAGAACACTGATCCAGGAAAGGTAAATGCAAAACAGAATGAAGACAGAAAACATGCACTATCAGACACAGCTCCTAAAGACATAAAGCAGTATCTCTGGAGCCTCATAGATGAGTTCAAAAATGAAGTATTTAACGAAATAAAGCAAGAAATAAGTAGAATAGTTAGAGAAATGCTAAGCACCACCCAAGAAAAAAACAGATGGTGGAATGGAAGAACAGAAAAAAAGGGGAGAATTGTTTGATGGAGAAAATAGAGAAAACATAGAATACGTGAAGCAGGTTCAAAGAGATTACCAGGAAACTAAAAACTCTATCGAAAGCTGTCATAATAGCTTGAAAGAAACTAAGGATAGATTATCAGAACTGGAGGACAGATTTGTAAAGTGGGAGCATGAAATGAAAAACTTCTTAAAAATAACAAGAAAAAAAACAGCAATAATACAAAGACTAGAAGATGATAAGAGGATCTCTAACTTAAGAATTAAGAACATAAAAGAAGAAGTAGGGACTCAAACAAATGAACTACAAAAGCTATTCACAGAAATAATCCAGGAGAATTTCCCTAATTTAGCAAAGGTAAAGATACTCAGATATATGAGGCATACAGGACCCCAGCCACCTACAACCCAAACAGAGCTACACCCAGGCATATAATAATCAAAATTCCAAAAATCCAATATAAGAACAGAATATTAAAAGCCGTCAAAAACAAGAAACAGATCACTTACAAGGGAACATCCATCAGAATTACAGCAGACTTCTTGGCACAAACCATCAAATTATGAAGAGCGTGGGGGAAAATAATTCAAGCTTTGAAAGATAATAACCTCCAGCCAAGATTGATATATCCTGCACAACTGTCCCTAGAAATTGATGGAAAAACAAGGTGCTTCCAGGATAAAGAGGAACAAGGGGAGTTTGCAACCACCAATTCAACTCTACAGAGATTACTGCAGGATATTCTAAAAATGAAAAATACTAAAATTCCAGAAACAGTGGTAGAGAGGCCACAATGAATGGAGCAGAAAGTGAAAGGAAGAGGACAAACTGACAACTAATGACAGAAAAAGAGCTCAACAGAAATGAGGCAGAGAAGGTTGGATGGTAGGAACAGCCATTTTGGAGAAAACAAGACATCATAATAGCTAGTGCTGATTTAATATCCTCTTGTTTTGAAGTCCCATCAAGCTTTTGTTCTTCTGTCTCCATCGGTTTTAATGTGTTGTATCTTATTGGATTTTATTATATGGGATAATATAAACAAAAACTTTTATAGACAAGGAGATCATACAGAAACCATTGTTCATTTTCTGTTAATTGATTCTAAATACCCTGTAATACTATCATTCTCTTGAATGGTTTTACATTGTCTTGATACATTTAATGCTACAGTATACAAAGTTATACCCAAAGATTTTAAGGGAAGAGACACTATGGTAACTACTATTATGTCGAGATTATCTTGTGAAACACTATTTTGCTTAAATGGCTATGTTTTGACCTGTGCTGTTTTGTTGTTATGCCCTCTTTTTTATCTCAGTCTCCTTTTTAGTATCTACTTTTTCATTTTTATCCTTTTAATTAAGGGAAAAATAAATAAAAAATAGCAGGATATATTATAGTAACCCACTTTGATTTCCTATTAACTTGATTTGAAACTCTGTATTGCTCTCACCATCTTTGTTTTGACTGATTTTCCTCTATTCTGTTATGCTTGATAGAACCAAGTTTGAAAGTATAGGCAACAACTATGAAGGCAATAAGATTCATTATGACGCCCATTCTGGTTGACTATTATCTTCTTTTGAAGTCCTCTAATGTCTCCAATGTTTTGGTTTTATTGGTCTCATTCTTTACTGTTTTGTTCAATTTTATTATAATTGATGATATAGGCAGTTCTTTTTAAGATAACAAGAGGCATCATGGTAACCATTGTTGATCACCTTGTATTTTGTTTTTACTTTATGTATTATGTCCATCCTTTTGATTTGACTGACTCTGTCCTGGTATGTCACATTTGGTTTTACTTTCTTCAGAAAAAAAAAAGTAATAAGAACTGTGGGAGCAGTGAAACCCAAGATGTGTAATAGTCATTGTATGGAAGAAGGGAGGGGAGAGTTCTCTGGGCGATATAACTGCATGTATGTTTGGGTGTGTGGGATGGATAACCATATTGCTGAGTTTTGTTGGATCATTGAACAAAACTGTTTGCAGTCTCACTGTTTGAAGGTCCCCTCTGTACGCTTTAATTTTGTAACTTCAACAACTATTTCTAAGATGACAATATATAATTAACTAGTGATTTCCTACTGTTTATTTTTTCTGAAATTCTGTATAACTTGTACCCTTTTTCTGTTTTTTTTCTTTTTTCTCCTTAAATATAATTTTTTTAAAAATCTCTTTGCTTAAAATCTTTCCTTAGAATCTTTTTTAAAGAAGGCAGCGTACACAGTGCCCTCTAGCAATATCACAAAATAGTCCAGCAAATAATGAAATACAATCCTTGGTTCCTGCATGAGGGAATTTTGGCTATTCAAAATTGAGATTAGGGGAGGAGCTAAAGATGGTGGATAGATAAGCAGCAGAATACAAAGTCTCCCTGAGACAGATGCCAGAATAAAATATTATGGTGCAGTCCAGAGAGAGAGATGGATCCTCTTGACCCCAGAAAAAAACTAATGGGAAAAGAACTGGTCAAACATGCAGTTCTGGGGCTACCATTGGAGCTAAGATTAGTGGCCATGGTGCTCTTGCTGCAGTGCCTGAACTGGCACAGTCACGACCTGCTGAGTCCCCTGAATTCCTGCTGCTGTGATTGAGCTGCCCAGATCCCCACCACTTTGACCTAGTTGCCAGAACTCCCACTGCTGCCACTCTCTGGAACCGTAGTTGTGCTGAAGTCAGAGGTCAACCAGCCCAACAGGCAAAGGAGCCAGCAAGGGACCTGCATTGACCCACACAGTGCGTGCTGGGAATAAGACCCTCCCACAGGAAAGGGGTGATCAACTGGACAACATGTTGGAATTGGGCAGGACAGGAAGGAACAGGGAACAGCAGTGACTTCAGTGAGCTGTTCCTTTCCCAGACCAGATTAGTGGGATATGGTTGGCCTGGGTCATGCCTCTGGCTGAAACCCAGTAAGTCACCCCAAACCAATTCCATACTTTTGGTGCACACTAACTCAGTGAAGCCTCTGACTGACCCGGAGGGGAGGGCCCAGCATATGCTGCCCCTGTTTGCACCTCAGTAACCAATAGCAAGCTGAAGAAGGCAGAAATCCTTAGCCAGTGTGCTTCAGAAGAACCATAACCAAGAGGAAAGGGGCTGGGACCGCCTGTATACACCTGGTTGGAACAAACCAAAAGCATGACAAGAGAAAGAAACAAAAAGTCCTCAGCCCCCAGCCCTGAGAACATTGATCCAGGAGAGGTAAATACAAAAGAAACTGAGGGCAGCAAACATGCAATATCAGACACGGCATCAGTGGACATAAAAAGATATATTCAGGACTTTATAGATGAGCTCAAAAGTGAAATATTTAATCAAGTAAAGCAAGATATAAATAGATTAATAAAAGAAATGCTAAGCACCTCTCAAGAAGACACAGACAGAAGAATGGGGGAACACACACAAAAAAGGAGAGAAATGTTTGATGAAGACTATAAAGAAAACCTAGAATACATGAAGCAGGTTCAAAGACATTACCAGGAAATAAAAAACTCCATTAAAAGCTGGCAAAATTGTCTGAAAGAAACTAAAGATAGACTATTAAAACATGAAGACAGGTTTACAATATGTGATCATGAAAGGAAAAAAAATCTCTTAAAAATAACAAGGAAACAGGCAGTAACAATACAAAGGCTAGAAGATGACAAGAAGATCTATAATTTAAGAATAAAGAATGTGAATGAAGAAGTAGGAGTAAAAACAAAGAAAATACAAAGGCTATTCACAGAAATAATTAAGGAAACTTCCCAAGCATAGGAAAAGGAAATGATATTCCGATGTATGAGGCATACAGAACTCCAGCCACCTACAACCAAAACAGAGCTACACCCAGGCATATAATAATCAAGATCCCAGAAATTCAATATAAGAACAGAATATTAAAAGCCATCAGAGAAAAGAAACAGATCACCTAAAAAGGAAAACCCAACAAAATCACAGCAGACTTCTCAACACAGAACATCAAATCAAGAAGAGCTTGGAATGAAGTATTCCAAACCCTGAAAGAAAATAACCTCCAGCCCAGATTTATGTATCCTGAAAAACTGTCTCTAGAAATTAATGAAGAAACAAGATGCTTCCAAAACAAAGGAGAACTGGGGAAATTTGCGACCACCAATCCAACTCTATAGAGAATACTGAAGGACATTCTAGATAGTGAAAAAAGTACCAAGATTTCAGGAACAGTGGCAGAGAGACCTCAATGAATAGAGCAGAAAGTGGAATGAAGGAGAAAAGCAGACAACTAATGGCAGAAAAAATAGCACAACAGAAAAGAGGCAGACAAGGTTGGCTATAATCTCTAATATAGATGGCCTTGATACACGAAAAAAAAAAAAAGAAGAAGAAGAAGAAACACAGGCAGAATAGATCAGGAGGCAGGGTCCACCGAGATGTTCTATACAGGAAATATAATTAACCTGAAAAAGGGTTTATAGACCGAAAATCAAATATGAGAAAACAATGCTCAATATGACAGGGAACCAGAGAAGAATAGGAGCAACTCGACCAGCACCTGCAGATAGGTTGGAAAGACAGATTTTGTAGGTAAAGGAATACAATTTGGGATCAAGTCCAGGAGGGAGAAGGTTTAGAACCACTTAGGTAAAAAGCAGGTTGCCCCCCCCAGTCAAAAAAAGGAGGGAGTTGATGGAACCCCAAAATGCACAGAGCACCCTGTGGGAGTGAAAGGGGAGGAATAGTCTAAAAAACAAGGTGGAGGATACTTGTTAATAGTGTATCAGGATTTAAACCTCATATTACTCACACTGCTCTTTTTAGTTAGATTAATTCTGTCCCAGTTTGTCTACTTGCACTAGATCTGAGGGCACAGACAGCTATCCAAAAATTAGCAGGATATAGTACAGTAATCATCCTTAATTCCCCTTTAACTTAATTTGAAGCCCTATATAACTTACACTGTTTTATCAGGACTGATCTTAGTTGAATCTGGTTTGTTAGACTGCTGTTTGGTATCGACGGATTTTATTCAAAACTGTTATGACTGATAGTATCAAGTCTGAGAGTATAGATAACTACACTGAAGATGACAAGATTCACTATGATACCCATTCTGGTTTGATTATTATCTGCTTTTGAAGTTTTTGGTTTTTTTTTTTTTTTTTTGTCTTTTTGAGAGACGGTCTCGCTACGCAGTTAAGGCTGGGCTTGAGCTCACTTTGTAGCCCAGGCTGGTCTCAAACTAGCAACGATCCCCCTGCCTCAGCCTCCTGAGTGCTGGGATTACAGGCGTGAGCCACCATACCCGGCTGAAGTTTTATACTATCCACAATGTTTTGTTTTTATTAATATTGTTATGGACTGCTATATTCAATTATATTATGCCTGATGACAATTCTATTAAAGATAAGAGACAACACAGTAACCACTGTAGAACACCTTGTACGGTGCCTTTGTATGACTTTTTCATTTCATGTGTTTTTAGGAATATGTTTTGTTTTGTCTTGCTTTGTTTTGTTTCTCCCTCTAATATAGAAAGGATAGAAATACATGTAGAGACTCATGCATGTTAGAACCTATAAACTCATATAGAACCTATAAACAGTTTATGAGAACTGATCTTATGACACATGATGAAATGAACAAACACTTTGAAGAAAAAAAGACTCTACAGTACCCAGTGCTGATCCCAGAGTGTCATGATGTGAAATCCAGCAATACTATTATTCTTTTTTCAGAGTGATATTAGCCTGCTTTGGTTTGTTTAATCTTAACATCCATGACGATATGGTTAACTGCATATATGTTTAAGTGCATAGGACTGATAACCATATTATTAAGTTTTTGTTGGATAGTTGAACAGAACTGTTTGCAGTCTTGCTGTTTGAGTGTCCACTTTGTATGCTTTACTTTTGTAACTTGAGCAACTATTTGTAAGAGGACAATATGTTAATTGTCAACGAGTGATTTCTTATTGTTCATTTTTTCTTTGAAATTATGTATTATTTCTAACTTTTTTCTGTTTTGTTTATTCTTTCTTTAAATAAAATTTTTTAAAAATTGAGACAAGGTGAAAAAAAATTAAAGTGTTCACAGAGAGGAGAAATTCTCCTGAGACTTCAGCTTGGAGCTTGATAAAACCTGCTTTAGCTCCATTAAGTACTAGTGCCCCAGAGTTTCTGTTTTAGAACAGGACAAAGGAGAAAACTATAAAAGAAAGAGAAAACTGCTCCCTGTGCCTCTGGATTCTAGGGGAGACCCAGAACCAGGTGAGAATTTTAAAGAAACTCCTCAGTCTGTGACACCAGACTATTTAAAGATAAGCCAGTGTAAACCTTGTATGTCAAAATACCAATACGCAGTTAAGAAGGTGACTATGCAAGCGGATGCTCTTGAGCCTATTTCGGGATGGAGTTCATCAAATACGGCACACTAATGAGGCTCTTACAATGGAGATCTTTAGTCTTAGTAGCCTTGGCCTTAGTCTTAGTCTTAGGAAGTGGGAAAGGATGGGCTACCCCTAATGGGAGAGTGGGAAATCTCAAAAGGTTGATACCAGAAATCCCAAGCCTCCATTCATTCTGTAGAGGTGTATGTAAAACTAGCCATTATGAATTTGTGGTCCCAGACACCCTTTGAAAGTGTCAGAGTCACAGCGAAGTGACAATGCATCCACAGGGGCTCACTCCACCAACTGGTGTGGATTTGTGTAATTTTCTGCTTTGGAGTCAGAAGACCTGGATATGCTGGATTCAGATATTGGCTGTGGCCTTGAAAAGATTCCTTAGCCACCCCTAAGGAGAATACAAGGGCTTGTCACAGAACTGAACTAGGAAGACATTATTGAGGTGTTAGGTTGGAGTCAGGTTACAAGCAGAGTGGAAATGTTTGTTTCTGTGTTTTCTGAGTTGTCACTTGTTCCTCCTTTTTCCCTAAGGTAGCTGGTACCCGTGTCCCTCCCAAAACCCTGTGTTCCGAGCAGTAGTTTCCTCTCAAGTCTGACCCCTGTGAGGGCAAACACCCTGCCTGCTCATCCTGGTGCTGCCCTCAGCTGGCACCGCCACCCAGACGCAGCAGCACGCTGTCACAGGCACACAGTCAGTCTGTGCTCCTCTCCCAGCAGGGGCCCAGGGAGCAGGTTCTCTGCTTGCTGTGCAACGCTAAAGGGACGCATGGCCTTGTGGACAGTCTGGTAGGAGAGACTGCATGAAGCAGATGCTGACTGGATTACAGAGGGGTGAGGAAAAAGGAGAGCAGATGCAGTACAGCTGCACTCTGGAGAGAATCATCCATGGGAGGCTTCCACTTTCAGAGTGAGGACTGGGCTGCAGTGCATGCCTGAAACCCCAGAAACTCAAAGGCTGAGGCAGGAGGACAGAGTTCCAGACCAGCCTGAACTACATAACAAGAGCTTGTCTTTAAAAAGCCGTGATAATAATAATAATAATAAACCTGAGAATTAAATATGAATCAAATTGCTTTAGCCAGAGGCAACTTCCTCCCTAAGGAATAGGATTTTATGACTTTCAGGAGGAAAAAATCATGGAGGCTGATCTTCAGGGACTGAGGAGTAGAAAAATATTTGCAGTGGCTCTGGGTGGAGACTATAAATACAATTTAACACCAGTAGTCTTGGTGACAACAATGAATTTCTATGAAAGGTTTAAGGTATGAGAAATAATTGATTAAATGTGGATTTTTTTTAACAGTCTGTGTAATTCAGGCTGCTCTTGAACTGGATAGCCCAGGCTGGCATCAAACTCACAGGGATCCTCCTGCTTCAGTCTCCTGAGTGATGGGATTATAGATGTGTACCATCACACACAGCTCTATTCTTCACTTTGTAAACAGTTTGACCTTATTGCTGATATAAGAGCTGAGTATTAAGGTTTTGAATTTCTGTTTAGAAAGTTTTGACTTTAGGGATGAAAAACCTTTTTTCATCCTATGACTGTCTAAAAAAAGGAAAGAAACCACTATTATATACTTGTTTTACTTTTAGTTTTTGGGGACAGGTATTGTCGTTGGGCGGGCCAAAGTGGTCTAGGTTCTTGTGTATGACAGGGGAAGAATTGCCAAGCATACACTGCACGTGGTATGCAGAAAGCTTATTGAAGACTGCAGGGCGGCAGCTGGAATGGACAGAAGGTGGGAGGGCTTTGTAACTCAGGCCTCCTGCATCTGTAAGGTCAGACATCCGCTGGTCCCAGGTGCCTCCCACTGTCTCTCTTTAATGATGGCAGCAGTCTGTGCAACCTTCTAAATGTAAGCCCAGATAATCATTAGGGTGGTCTTAAATTTAAGCCGGGGCAATCATTAGGGTGGTGTAGTAACTATAGTTGAATGAAGGAAAGGCTGTGACTCAGCTCCTTCAATTCTTTTTTTTTTTTTTTTTTTTTTGAGGCAGGGTCTCACTGTGTAGTTTAGGGTGGCCTTGAACTCACAGCAATCCTCCTGCCTCAGCCTTCTGAATGCTGGAATTACAGATGTGTGCCACCATGGCCAGTTTTGTATAATTAGTTCTCTAGATAACAGTGCAGCACTGTGACCCAGGTAAATATAAGTGAATAAAAATTCTAAAGGCAACCCTCAAGATTGTATATATTGCATTAAAAATATTTCCTTACCAAGGAAGACTATAATGAAAACACTCTCACATGCTACCTGTAGTAGCCTAACTTGATAAAGCTGGTAATTACAGTACTTGGTAGTCGATTTTTCTTTTTTTGTTTGTTTGTTTTTTCTTTTGTGAACCTAATCACAAAAGTCGTGCATACTGGATTAGTCCTGTACCACTAAGCCCCTTTTATTTTATTTTGAAGCAGGATCCTGCTACAATACCCAGGCTGGCCTCAGCCCTGCAATTCTCTTACCTCAGCCTGTTGAGTCTTAGAGATTACCAGGGATGCACCACCATGTCCAGCGGACTTTTTTTTAGTTTTTAAAGCAAAGATGACATGCTGAATCCAGAGAACAACATATCTGTGGGTGCCTGAGAGTGCCTGGTACCACAAACAATACACAATGTGATCAACATATGGAGAAAGTTTCCATTTACAAAATTAGCACAGTGAACGTCACATTGCCATGAACCCTCTCAAAATTTTTCCACTCACTTCAAACACATTTATGCCATCGTTCTTGCCACTTGCTGGCAGTTCTGGAGTCCTCTTTCATGAATGGTTTCAGTTACATTGTCATGGTTGCATCCTTACCATGAATTATTTCAAAAAGTTTAACTGTATAATCATTTTGACCATGGAGAAGAGGCCGAAGTCCAGGTACCAGATCTGTTAGATGAGTACATACTGTAACGTTTGTTATTGTTGTTGTTGCTGGGTTTTTTTTTGAGATAAGGTCCCACTGTGTAGCCCAGGCTGGTCTTAAATTTGTGGCAATCCTCCTGCCTCAGCCTCCCAAGCGTTTTTCAAGTAGTAGATCATTGCCCATCATTTATTTTCTTTCTTACTTGCTTGTCTTTTTTTCTTTCTTTCTTTCTTTCTTTCTTTCTTTCTTTCTTTCTTTCTTTCTTTCTTTCTTCCTTTCTTTCAACAAGACATCACTTTGGAGTCCAGGCTAGCCTTGAAATCCTCCTGCCTCATCTTCCCAAGTAGTTGAGATTATAGGTATGCACCATTATGCTCGGCTTCTCTGTGTCTTTGAAAGAATAAACAGTCGTTGTGTAATCTGTATCACTGAGGCAGGATTAGAAGTTCAAGGGCAGCCTGGGCAATTTAGCAAGAACCTGTCTCAAAAAGTAAAATAAGAAAGGTCTGGGAATGTAGCTGAGTAGTAAAGTGTCACCGGGATTTGATCCCTTGGACAGAAGAAGGAATTGAAAGAAAGGAAAGGGAAAAGAGAAAGGAATTAGAGGTCCACAAAAATTTGAAACAAAATTAACTTCAGATCCCATATGGCAAAGTATCTTTCAACTAAAAATTTTCAGCAACATAATTCATATAATTCAGAGTACTGTCATTGCTAAGTATGGTGGCGTGTGCCTGTAACCCCAACGCTCAGGAGGCTGAGGCAGGAGAATCACTGAGTCCAAACAGGGCTGGCTTGTACTGCAAAATGAGACCCTCTTTAAAAAAACAAAAAATAAAAACCAAAGTAATTTTACCTTTGATCCCTTTAGGTCTTTTCAATATTTTCAAAAAAGTACAATTGGATTGATGTGTTTTTATGCTTAATTTTGCAGGCAAATAAGAAATCTATAAGTCTTACTTTTTGAGAAACTAATTCTTTTGTGTTGTTATCTGTGACAGTCAGGGTTTTCAGTTGTTCCTGTGTAGTTCATTGTTTTCATGTTTAAGAAAGTAATTTATAAAAAAAGAAAAGAAAAGAAAAGAAAGTAATTTATGCTCTTTTCTGAGTTTACCATCAAGAGTTATGCAAATGAAGGATGAATTAGGT
Organism: Cavia porcellus; assembly: GCF_034190915.1. Taxonomy (NCBI): domain Eukaryota; kingdom Metazoa; phylum Chordata; class Mammalia; order Rodentia; family Caviidae; genus Cavia; species Cavia porcellus. The sequence continues at coordinate 16,561,549 of NW_026947501.1, read as the reverse complement.
GTCACGATGTTGTTTTTCTGTGTATATGATTATTGTCCTTTTTGGAAAGTTTTGGGGATTAGGAAAATGAGTTGGAAATGGAAGCTTTACTACAACTTCTTTAATCCTGGAAATAGGTAAATTGGGAAATGATTCAAATAACATTATGTGGACTAAATGTGTTAACTGTTAAGATTATTGCTGATTTCCACTAATGGTTATTGATTCATTATAAATGACCCCTTATACCAAGCCTAACACATCTTTTTGTGGGCTGGCCTCTTCTTTACCTTCAGGCATCATATAGTTCAGTATTTTGGGTTATAAGATTTCCAGGGGAATCTAAAAGGAGTACTGTATTTTTTTGTTAAGAAAATACAAAACTCTGTGTCTAACATTTTTGACATATCTAAATGATAAGATTATTCAAAACAGATGTATAGAAGAGCATACAATATACTCTTAGGTTACACTGGGCAGTGATCTCTATGTAATAGGATTCTAAGCGGCTTGTTCCACAGAATTTTCTCTTTGTAAAAATTGTTTAAAATGAGATCCTTTAAAAGTTTGACCAATTCATACGTGGTGATAACCTCTGTCTAAAAGGGCAAACCTTGGAGGAGAAAGCAGTATTCTAAGTATTCTAAGTATTTTTTATTGTCATCTTTTTGACTCCCAATTTTTTTTTTTGTCTTTTTTTGAGATGAGGTCTCACTATATAGTTCAGGCCTGCCTTGAGCTCACTTTGTAGCTCAGGCTGGTCTCAAACTCACAACGATCCTCCCACCTCAGCCTCCCGAGTGCTGGAATTACAGGCGTGAACCACCACGCCTGGCTACTCCCAATTTTTAAAAGAAATAGCTATATTTATAAAAATGTTTTGAGCTGAGCATGAAAGCACATTCCTGTAATTACTGTATTTGGGAGGATGAGGCAGGAGATTACCACAAAGTCAAAAAATGGGCCACCAAAATGAACAGACGCTTCTCAAAAGTAAAAATGGCCAATGAATACATGAAAACATGTTCAACATTGCTGGCCATCAGAGAAATGCAAATTAGAACTATACTGAGATACCCCAGAAAGAACAGGGTAGGGTGACTCCCCGCTGCTGTCTCCCCGCCTCTCCCTCATATGGGCACATAATGCGCCTACATTAACCCTAATCCTCTCCCACTCACGTCACTTACACGGATGTGACGATGACCCATCGCAGATCAGCCCATAGCCTGACCACTTTCTCAATAAATGAGGCTTGATCAGACTTCCTCGACTTGTCTCTGTCTGCCTCCTACCCTGCATCTGTCAATCCCCATTCCTTCCCCAGGAAATTGCCCTGCGGGTCCAGATTGACCCGCGAGCTGGGTCAGAACAGCTGTTATTAAAAAAAATAATGCTGGTGGAGATGTGGGGAAAAAATGAACTCTTCTACATTGTTGGTGAGAATGTGAACTATTATAACCACTATGAAAATCAATATGAAGAGTCCTCAAAAAAAACTACAAATAGAAATTCCATGACCCAAGTATCCCATTTCTAGGTATCTTTCCAAAAGAGTTACAGTCATCGTATTACAGGGATATGTTCTTAGTATGTTTATAGAAGCACAATTTATAATAACTAGATGTTTAAAAAGAACATATGGGCTGGGGATTTAGCTCAGCGGCATAAGCTTTGCAAGAGCATGGTCATGAGTTTGGCCCCCGGTACCGATAAAAATAAAAAAATAATAATAAAAATAAAAAAGAACATATGTCCATTGACAGATGAATAGATACAGAAAATATGGTATTTATATACACTGGAGACATTCATGAAATAATTCAGACGCACAAGCTTAAATATCTCACAGTGTCTTTTTTCTTTTAATTTCTTACTTTGTTTCTTTCTTTTTAATAGATTCTTGCTATGTAGGCCAGGATGCCTTCAAACTCACAGTAATCCTCTTGCATCAGCATCCTCAATGCTGGGATTATAGGCATGTGCCACCATGCCTGGTTTATGCTGTTCCATATGAAAATTCTGCCTCTCTGTTTCTCTCTCTCCAGTATCAGAGCTGATAACTGACAAATTCTCTGATGTGGCTAAAGGAATGATTTCATTTACTCACTTCTAGGTTTTTCCAGCCATGGCAATGGAAGCACAAATTTATCAGAAAATCAAGTCCACTGTGGACTGCTCTGGATTTTGAAAATGCTAGAAAAAGTACACCACCTTGGTAGTTCTCCAAATCCCTGACCTAATCCATATAGTGGCCTCCAACCCACTCTCCTTCCAACCTGAAAACTGAAACCTTCATATGTGGCAGGGAGATTTGCACCCTGGTGACTGAGGAATAAGCTGGAACTGCATGGATGTCATTCATAAGAGCCCCCTTTTGCTTTGCCACAACTTCCTGGAGTTGAGCCCATTGATCTATCATAGCCGTGATGCTTCTGCCTGGCAGAATACAAATGTATATGGGAAGTTAAGTCAGTGGCCTCATCTCACCCAGTCTCAGCCTCTTGGGCAGCACGGGGTCCCCCGTGCTGCTGCAGTCCAGCCCAGGCCTTGCATCCCTTCCAGCAGACGTGGCCCTGTAGTTTCAACTGTGCATCTGCTTCAGCTCCAGCTCCACACACCCTTGGCCATTTTACTTAGCCACCTTGGCCGCTCCACCTTGTCCCAAGTTCACTGTGAAACCTTTGTTGGGAATTCTGTTGTAACCTAGTAGAGAAAGAAATATTGCTTGTCGTGGTGTAAACAATCTGGAAAGAAAAGGCTATGTGGTGTGCTCCTGATGAGTACAGAAATTATACTTAGATTTTACACAAAACCTATTAAATTACAAATAATTTTTACTTTTTAATATATTTTGAAGCTCAACAAAACAAAATAGGCAAGGGGGAGGGGTAGCTTGGTTTTCCAGTGCTCCAGGTCTCAGCATGGTGAAGGTCCCAGTAAATGTCGGTGACTCCTGTCCTGGGCCGCCAAAGCCTGCCACGCTCACAGCTGCTTAGCAGGTGGGAAGGAGTTGCTTGGTTTCCCGGCCCTCCCAGTCCCAACGTGGCACGGGTCCCAGTAAACGCTGGTGGCTCCCATTCTGGGCCACTGGAGCCAGCCATGCTCACAGCGCTCACAGAGGGAGGAGTTGCTTCAAGCTGTTTTTTTCTAATGAATTGACCATTTCACTGCCCAAGTTCTGAAATAGCCAACAGACCATTGAAAGACATCTTTTTAGGCTCTTGCTTGAAACCAACAGTACAGGCCTTGATTCAGGGCCAGAAATTACAAATTATTAAACGATTTTCAGTGTGTCCTTTTGTTTAATTTGATCTACATGAAAAAGACTTGAAATATTTTCAAATGCTTGTCTTCACTGATCTCAGAATAAGTTAAAAAATAATTAAAATTTTTATGTAGTATCCAATAGGCTAGATATCTGCATGCAAAGAAAAGTATCATGGAAACTTTATTTCAAAAAATCAAAAAAACATCATTTTACTTCGATTTTTTTTTTTTTTTTTTGAGACCGAGTATCACTCTATAGGTCAGGAAAAACTTGAACTCATTGTGTAGCCCAGGGTGGGCTCGAATTTGTGGCAGTCCTCCTGCTTCAGCCTCTTGAGTCCTGGGACTACAGGCATGTGCCACCTGCTAGGATTATTTCCAAAAGATGAAAAATATTTCCAAAAGATGAGAAGCATAAAATAAAAAGCGGCCTTTATTCTGAGAACATGGAGAGAGATGACCGGCACCCCCACTGCTGGCGTCCAGCGATCTCTCCAGTGGACACGTGGCGTGGGAGCCTGTAAATAGCCTCGGTTTGGGGTGGAACCTAAGGCGGGGATTAGGGATGCACAGGTAGCCCATTGGTCCTAGGTTTGGCGCCATATGTAAATTTCCAGGGGCGGGAAGATGGCGTCACAGGTAACTTCCTAGGGGTAGGGGAGATAGGGGCTTCCTGCTTCCAGTTGAGGTTTTCCTGGCTACAGTGTCCTGTCTGGGCCAAAACCCTTTCACCACCATGCTTGACTAATGTCAAAATTTATAGATTTTCTGTATTCATGATGTTATGATACAGGCAAAATGTCGTTTTTTGTTTTTGTTTTTGGTTTTTTTGGTCTTTTTCCTTTTTATCAGTACCAGGGATTGAGCTCACAACTGCCTGCTTGCAAGGCAGGCGCTTATGCTGCTCAGCTAAATCCCCAGCCCCGGCAAAATGTCTTTGTATGTAAGGATGTTTAACATCTTGGTTTTTATTAACTGTTGAAACATTTAAAAAATTGAATGTGCTTTGGTATTACTTTTTACTTCTTTTGTCTTTTTCCTTTTTATTGGTACCAGGGATCAAACTCATGACTACCTGCTTGCAAGGCAGGCGTTTATGCCGCTGAGCTAAATCCCCAGCCCCTATTTTTGACTTCTGATTGTCTGTATATAAAGTGTCTGGGTAAATGGTAAGCTCAGAGAACTATTACTACTTGATTTCCCATAGATTATTTTATCTGGGTTGAAAAAAATTTGTCTAAAATGCAGAGCCTTGTAAAGAAGCTCCTTTGACATCCTCTAAAACTTTTTCTTGGCTGGGCGTGGTGGCACATTCCTGTAATTCCAGCACTCAAGAGGCTGAGGCAGGAGAATAGCTGAGAGTTCAAGGCCCAGCCTGGGCCAATTAATAATTTCAAGGCCACTCTATATAATAAGACTGACTCCAAAAAAGTGTGGTTTGAGGGGCTGGGGATTTAGCTCAGCGGCATAAGCGCCTGCTTTGCAAGCGTATGACCATGAGTTTGATCCCCGGTACTGATAAAAAAAATTGTGGTTTGAAGCAGGGTGTGGTGGCACATGCCTATCTCTGGGAGGCTGAGGCAGCATGATCACAGATGGGCAATGTAATGAGACCTTATCTCAAAATTTTAAAAAAGTAAGAAGGTGCTGCTAGGGGTGTAGCTGGGAGCAAATGCTCTATGTTCAACCCCCAATCCTCACACTCACATACAAAAAAGTGGCTGGAATAATGCATCGTTTGAAAATCTCCAAATCTAATTACATTTAAATATTGTTCCCATTGGTAGTGGTATTGATTTGGTGGTGCTGAGGATCAAACCCTTTCACATATGCAAAGTAGACATTCTATTACTGAGCAAATCATCAGCCCAAATTCTAGTTACATTACAAATAAAGGGTTGTATTGGCAAAACATGATAGATCCTGCTCCTCCTCCTCCTTTTTGGTTCTTTGGAGACAAGGTCTTACGATGTAGTTCAAACTCCGTAATCTTAGCATTTGGGAAGCTAAAGCAGAATCAAAGCCACTGGACTATGTAGTGAGATCAAGGCCAGCCTGGACTAAATAGTGAAACCCTGTTTCAGAAGACCAAAACCAAAACCAAAATACCAAAAACCAAAAGAGACCCCATTATAGTTACATGCTGTGTCTTTCCAAAAGATATTTCTTTTCTTCTGATATTCTAGAATTTGTATTCAAATCGAAAAGAATACCAGAATAGGAGCTGAGTTTCTTTCCTTTAGGAAACTTCCTCACACTTCATTCATATTTATCTGTCAATCTATTTATTTTTATGAGGCTATCCTTGTACGTATTCTTTTCATCTTTTTTTTGCTTTTTTTTTTTTTTTAACTTTTTATCGGTACTAGGTATCGAACTCCGGACCACCTGCTTGCAAGGCAGGTGCTTATGCCGCTGAGCTAAATCCCCAGCCCCTCACTTTATTTTTAAATACCGTAACTTTCTATGTCTATTCCCTCACCCCAACCCTTTGGTAGTTTTTTGTTGTTGTTGTTTTAGTTTTTTGAGACAGGGTCTCTTCATGAAGTTAAGTCTGGCTTGGAACTCATTATGTGGTCCGTGTTGGCCACAAACTCACAGCAATCCGCCTGCCTGTGCCTCCTGCATGCTGGGATTGTAGGCATGCACTGCCACACCTGGCCAATTTTCCCATTTTAAACTCTTTGGGTTGTTGTGAAATTCAATGATTTTTTTTTTTTTTTTTTTGGTACTGGGGATCGAACTCATGACCTTGTGCTTGCCAGGTAGGTGCTTATGTCATTGAGCTAAATAACCAGCCCTGATTTATTATTTTTAAGAAAATAAGAAATCGGGGCTGGGGATTTAGCTCAGTGGCATAAGCGCCTGCCCTGCAAGCAGGTAGTAGTGAGTTCGATCCCTGGTACCGATGAAAAGGAAAAAGACAAAAAAAAAAGAAAAGAAAATAAGAATTTATTTGAAGGTGGATAAAGAGGAAGGAGAGAGAGAACAGACATGGTAAACAGCTACTGTGGACAAGTAGGGAGTATTCGAAAGTGAGTAACTGCTCAATGATTTCGTGTCACAAAATGCTTAGAAATGTTCCTAGCACTTATAAGCACTCAATAAATGTTAGCCACTATTATACTTTTCTAATCTGCCTGGGTTTATGGTCTATCTGCTGTTTGACCTGAGTCTCAGTAAGTATGCAGAAATCCACTTGAAAGTGTTTAAATATAGTAACATCCAAAGGCAGAGTGAAATACTGAGATTTTTCTGTTAATGCATTTACAAAGCTAATTTGATCTCTTTAGAGAGGAACTTTTTATACTCTAGAGACATATTTAAAAAACTTCTCCCAAAGAAAAGAATTACAAGGGGCTGGAGATTTAGCTCAGCGGCATAAGCGCCTGCCTTGCAAGCAGGCAGTTGTGAGTTTGATCCCTGGTACCGATAAAAAGGAAAAAGACAAAAAAAAAAAAAAAAAAAAAGAATCACAAATTACAGAGTATGCCAAAATCAAGTTTTTAAAAAAAAATAAGCCAAACACAAACTTACACATGCCACATCCCCAAAATTTAAGTTTTGGATCTTCTCAGATTCTTAAGGAAGCGCTGTCCTCATCATGCTTTAACACACACACCACAGAAACACTTCAGCTGCAGAGATGAAGAAGCTCTTAGCCCTTTCAGTAATAAATAGCCAGCTGTGGCACGAGTGTCGTAGGTTTACAAGTGCTAGTGCCTCCTTACTCAAAGTATGGTCCTTAGAGGGTCTGCATCAACAGCACCTGGAAGCTTCTTAGAGGTGTAGAATTTCAGACCCTGCCCAGACCTGCTGATTCAAATGTGCATTTCCATAGGTTTCCAGGGTGACTCAAATTTACAGTCAAGTTCGAAAAGCACTGGTCCTGTTGAGCTCCAACTTTCTTTTTCTTTTTTTCCCCTCTATTGGCGAGGATAACTTAAAACAATTTTTTTTTGTTTTGTATTTTGTTTGTAGTGGGAATTGAACACACAACCTCGAGCTTGCCAGGCAGGAACTGGGCCACTGAGCAATATGCCTGACCTAATTTTTTTTTTTTTTTTGGGTGTTTTGTTTTGTTTTGATTTGTTTGTGCCAGGATGGAACTCGAGACCTGCTTGCTATTGAGAAATTTTATTCAGACGCCAGGCATGATGGTGCACTCCTGTAATCCCAGCACTCGGGAGGCTGAGGCAGAGGATTGTTGCAAGTTCAAGACCAGCCTCTGCTACAAAGTGAGCCTGAACTGCATAGAGAGACCCTGACTCAAAAAGACAAAAAAAAAAAAAAAAAAAAAAAAAAAAGAAAGAAAAAAGATTTTATTCCACAGTCCCTGCATTACTGATGAGTTGAGCTGAATAACTCTTTGTTGCAATGGCTTGTCATATACACTGAAAGATACTCAGTAACCTCTACCCATTAAATGCTAGTAGCACTCCTCCCCAAACAGTTGTGATAATTCAAAAATGTCTCCATGTTAGCATTGTCATACTACTTTTTATGCCTACCATCACCTTCTAAACTACCTGCAATGCACTTGGTTTGATTCTGGCATTGGCTGACCATGTTGTTTTGTGAGACTGTGCTTGGTTACTACATTTCTTCATTGGGGACAAAATACTATCTGTTGAGAACCACTGAAGTAGGTTCACTAACTTTTCTAGGTTCATCATTTCTTCTAAAGTACTGGGATGGAACTCGGGACCTGCTTGCTATTGAAATATTTTATTCAGACGCCCAGGCATGATGGTGCACTCCTGTAATCCCAGCACTCGGGAGGCTGAAGCAGGAGGTCCAACTGCCAGGCATGGTGGTACACACTTGTAAACCCAGCATTACAGTAGCTGAGGCAGGAGGCTCACTATGATTTTTGAGGCCAGCTTGTGTTACATAATGCGTTTGAAGCCAGTGAATTATAGAGCAAAACTATCTCAAAAAACAGAAAAAGTCAAAAAACATAATAGTACAGCTTTTAATTGATGTTGGAATCTATTTATTATATGCAAATAAGGCTTTGTTTTTTATTTATTTATTTTTTTATTTTGAAGGTAGTAGAAATACAACTGAACAAGACAGAACAAATCCAATAGAGACAATTATTACAGAACTTCAGAGCAGGTTACCAGGATAACAGTAATAGGTACCATAGTATATTTTGTTATCTTCAAAATAGTTGTCTAGCCAATTACATATAGCAAAATCAAACCAAAGACAGAATGTTATAAAACTAATCAAAAGAGAATATTGAATAGGATAAAAATGAAACAAAACATTTACTTTCAAACAGAAGATAGAAGGAAGTCCCCCATATTTGCTTATTGCATACAATCATTCTCCCAAGAGATGCTCCGACCTCTGTCCCCAGCTGCTAATGTGTGTGCGTGTGTGTGTGTGTGTGTGTGTGTGTGTGTGTGTTTGATTCCCAGCCCACACACCGGTAAGCTCACAGGGGACACTGACTGGGTCTCCTCCTGGCTCATGCCAGAGGAAGGCGCTTACGACAAACAAGGCTTTGAAGAATAATTTTATTTTATTTTCCACATCTGTTTTATTTCAAGGATAAAAAGAAAAAAAGAAAAAAGAAAAAACTATAACAAGCCAGGCATGGTGGCACGCTCCTATAATCCCAGCATTTGGGAAGCTAAGGTAGGAGGATCATTGCAAGTTCGAGACCAGCCTGGGCTACAAAGTGAGCCAAGGCTAGCCTGAACTGCATAGTGAGATCCTGTCTCAAAAAGACAAAATAAATAAAAATTTAAAAACCATTACAACTAAATTTTAAAACACATCAATCAGGAAGCTACAATGGTACATACATTGTATATTGTCATCCCAAAATTATTTACTCAGAGCACAAGACATCTGCATTCAATTGTCTGAACAATACCAGCACAAATCTTTCTCTTCTGTGAATTCAGAAAAATCGATAGTACAATTATCTTAACTATTTTTATGTACATATACATATACATACTTTATCTCACATATGTTTACACGTCTTATTTCACTAATGAGTATGTTCTTGAGTTGCATTCATTTAGCTATAAGTCTCAAGTTTATCCGTCTTTATGGCTGAGTAGTACTCCATTGTATAAAAATACATTTTTTATACATTTCTCAGTAGATGGGCATTTAGGTTGTTTCCAAGACCTGGCTGTTACAAACCGTGCTGCTGTAAACACGGGTGCCTATATATCACTGTGATGATGTTTTCAGTTCTTCTGGGAAGATAACCAATAGGGAAGAGCTAGGTCAAATGGGACCTCTACTCCTAGTTTTTTGAGGAATCTCTGTATTGACTTCAAGAGTGGTTGCAACAGTCTACACTCCCATCAACAGTGGAGAAGAGTTCCTTTTTCCCCACAGCCCCTCCAACACTGTTACTGCTTGATTTCTCTTTTTGTTTTTGTTTGTTTGGTTCTTTTGGTACTGGGGATCCGAACTCACAACCTTGCACTTAACCAGGCAAGTACTTGAGCCACTTAACTAAATCTCCAGCCCACTGCTTGATTTCATGATAGTAGCCATTCTTTCTGGGGCAAAGTGGAATCTCAGTTTGTTTTAATTTACATCTCTTGAATGACTAGTGATGTTCAATGTTTTTTCACATATTGCTTTTTGTATTTCTTCATCTCAGAAGTGTGTATTCTACTCAGATGCCCATTTTCAGATTGGGTATTTAAATCTAGGGGGACTGTTTTTTGTGGGTTTTTTGTTGTTGTTGTTGTTTTTTTAGTTCTTTATATGTTCTCAACAGTAATTCTTTGTCTGAGACACAGCTGGCAAACATTTTCTTCCACATTATGGGTGGTCTCTTCACTCTGTTGGTGATTTCTCTTACTGTGTGAAAACTTTTCAGTAGGGTGAGATCCCAGTTGTTAGTTGTTGATTTTTTTCAACTGGCTTTGAGGTCACTTTGTAGCTCAGGCTGATCTTGAACTGGCAACCATCTCCTGCCTTAGCCTACCAACTGCTAGGATTACAGGCCTGTGCCACCATGCCCTGATCCAGTAGTTGATTCTTTGGAATAGTTCCTGTGCAATGTAGGTTTTATTCACAAAGTCTTTGCCTACACCAATGTCTTCAAGAGTTTTACCTACTCTATCTTCCAGCAGATTTTTTTTTTTTTTGTCTTTTTCCTTTTTGTCGGTACCGGGGATCGAACTCACGACTTCCTGCTTTCAAGGCGGGCGCTTATGCCGCTGAGCTAAACCCCCAGCCCCTTCCAGCAGATTTAATATTTGTTTTAATATTGGATCTTTGATCCAGTCTGATTTGAGCTTAGTACATGGTGAAAGATAGGGATCAAGTTAGAGCCAGTTTTTCTAGCACCATTTATTAAAGAGGCCATCTTTCTTCTAGTGAATGTGTTTGGTACCTTTGCCAAAGATAAGGTGGTGGTTTAGTGTGTCCAGAGCTGTTTCTGCATTTTCTAATCTGTTCCATTGATCTTCAGGTCTGTTTTTTGTGGGGTTTTTTTTGCCAGTACCATGCTGTTTTTATCACAATAGCTTTGTGGTATAATTTCAAATCAGGGATTGTGATGCCCCGGCTTATCTTTATTGCCCAGGATTTCCTTTGTGATTCTAGGTCTCTTCTGGTTCCAGATGAATTTTAGGCTTGTTATCTCTAATTCCTTGAAATACACCATTGGAATTTTGTTTGAGTATGCACTGAATCTGTATAACAGTTTTGGAAGAATGGCCATTTTCATTAAATTGCTTTTTCCTACCAAGAGTATGGGCTATCTCTCCTTTTTCTAATATCCTCTTTAACCTCCTTTTTCAGAGTACTGTAGTTTTCAATGTAGAAGTATTTTATATTCTTTATTAGATTGATGCCTAGATGTTTCATTTTTTTTTTGGATGCTCTTGTTGAAAGGTGTTGCTTCCCTGATTTCTCACCATGAGTTTGTTATGTACAACAAGACTATTGATTTTTTTGAGTCTTGACTTTGTATCCAGCTATAATACTGAATTTGCTTATTAAATCTATAAGTTTTTTACTGGAGTTTTTGGGGTCTTCTAATTACATGCTATCTTGCAAATAACAATAGTTTAACTTCTTCCTTTCCTATTTTTATTCCTTTTATTTCTTTCTTTTATCTAATTGCTCCAGCTAAAGTTTCTAGGACTGTGTTGAATAAGAGTGGAGACAGTGGACATCCTTGTCTTCTTTTTTTTTCCCCTTTTTTCTGGTACCAGGGATCAAACTCACAACCGCCTGCTTGCAAGGCAGGTGCTTATGCTGCTGAGCTAAATCCCCAGCCCCTCCTTGTCTTATTCTTGATTTTAGAGGGAAAGCTTTCAGTTTTTGTCCATTTAGTATGATGTTAGCTGTTAGTTTGTCACAGTTAATCACATTGAGATAAAGACCATCTATTCCAATGTTCTATAGCTTTTTTTTTTTAATCATGAATGGGTTCTGGACCATGTCCAAAGCTTTTTCTGCATCTATTGAGATGATCATATGATTTATGTCCTTGGCTCTGTTGATATACTGTATTACATTTATGGATTTACGCATGTCGAACCATCCCTGAATTCCCTGGATGAATCCCACTAGATCATGGTGTACAATCTTCTTGACAATTTACTGCAGTCTGTTTGCCAATATCTTACTGAAGAGCTTTGCATCAATGTTCATTAGGGAATGACCTGTGATTCTCTTTCTTAGCTGGGTTCTTCTCTGGTTTTGGTATCAGAGTAATGCTTGCTTCTAGGAATGAATTTGGATGTATTGCTTCCCTTTCTGTTTCATTAAAGAATCTGAGACGTAGTGGTGTTAGGTCTTTTCTAAATTTCTTGTACAATTTGACAGTGAATACATCACGGCCTCAGCTTTTCATTGTTGGTAAGTTTTTATTATATCTTTGATTTCATTCATTGATATTGGGCTATTTAAGATTTTTATACCTTCTTGATTCAGCTTTCATATGTATTTAGGAATCTGTCCATTTTTTCTGTATTTTCCATCTTGTTAGAATACAAGATTTCAAAATAGGCATAGATGATCTTCTGGATTTTTGCAGGGTCTGTTGTGATTTTGCCCTCTTCAATCTTTATTGTGTAGATTCGACTCTTTTCTTTCCTTTTTTTGATAAGGTTGTCTAAGGGTTTGTCAATTTTATTTAATCTTTCAAAGAACCAACTCTTCAATTCATTGATTCTTTGTATTTTTTAATCTCCAGTGTGTTAATTTCTTCTCTGATCTTTACAATTTCTTCCCTTGTATGTGCTCTTCATTTAGCCTGCTCTTCTTTTTCTAGAAGTTTGAGTCAACATTAAGTTGTTTATGTGTTGAACCATAATTTTAATGTTATCAAAAATTTTTAAACTTTTTCTTCCTCTTTCTCCCTCCTTCCCTTCCTTTTAAGAGAAAAAGCCAAAACACAGTTGGAGATGTAGCTCAGCACAGCTTTGGCGAAGCATGCCGGAGGCCTTGTATTCAAGCACTGGCACTAGGGAAAAGAAAAAAAAAAAAAAAAAGAACAAAGCATTTCAGTGGCAGAGTAAAACCTTATGGGCAGCCCCAACCTATTTCCTTTACTTCTTTAACTGCACTGCCACCTGTTCAGCCAACTCTGACCACAACTTAACTACCTGATAGTCTTAAACACAGAGGTACAATGATAAATGTTTCCAGTCAGCACTCCAGGGTAAAAGTTTCTGACTTTTACTTTACTTCCATGGTATATATATTCCCACCGCGATATATACATTCCCACCGTGACCAATTTCAAGTGACTAGTGTCACCAATTGTGGAGTTGTAAAGAGATTTACGGTAGCCCACCATTGTACTATTTCTAATGTGAAGACATCACTGATACAAATAACCTCCAGGGTACAGACAATAGTAAAAGGGCAACAATGTAATTAGGAAGTCACGGGTTTGAGGACTGGTTACTTTTGTTTGAAATATGATTTATTTGATAATGAACTTACATAGGTTAATTGTTAAAATAATGACTGTTCCACAATCAGCTCACCAAGTTTCTAAAAACTTAACAACTCAAGAATGAGCTAGTTCTAGCACTTCAGTATAAGTAACATATCAAATCTGCCCGACTCAAGGCTTTTGTTTTTCCATTTTCGTGGAAACTCTTATTTCTAAAATCCTTGTAGCAACATTCTCTTTCACCTCCTTTAGGTCTTCATTTTTTATTTTTTGTAGTGCAGGGCTGGGGATCGAACCCAGAGCCTTGTGTGCATGCTTGGCAAGCACTCTACCACTGAACTATAGCTCCTCCACCCCAGCCTGAGATCTCAAAAAGCCAGAATAATTAAAAGAAAATAAAAGTGCTGATTGCTCATTTGAATGATCAGACTCAACTGATATTAAACTTTTTTTTTTTTTTGTCTTTTTCCTTTTTATCGGTACTGGGGATCGAACTCACGACAGCCTGCTTGCACGGCAGGCAAATGCAGCTGAGCTAAATCCCCAGCCCCCAATATTAAACTTTCTTACAGGACTGTGTTCTGATTATATTAAGTATTGACAGAAACAGCAAGTATCTATTCCTTGCCCCAACCCTCACTACAATGGGGATTGAACCCAGGGAGCACTGAACTGTATCACAGCCTTCTTTTATTTTTTATTTTGAGACAAGTTCCCGCTGAATTTCCCAGGATGGCTTCAAATTCACGGTCCTCCTCCCTCAACCTCCTAGGAAAGCTAGAATTACAGGCTTGTACCACATTTGGCTATACAGCTTTTGACAGACAATAAATAAATGCTGTTCTTATTTTGTGGTTAGTATGTAAGTTGATACAATGTTTTTAGGGGACATCTCAGCAGTATTTATTAAAACATACATATAGGGCTGGAGGTGTAGCTTAGTGGTAGAGCATCTTTGCCTAGGAATTACTTTAACACAGTAATTCTACTTTTTGGACTTTGGCATTTGTGCCCAAGGTGAATGTATAGGGGGATAGTGACTGCAGTCTTACTCCTCAGAGTGGAAACAGGAAACCTACTAACGTCCTCTGTGAGGAAATGGTTCGGTCATATAGTGTGCTGAGGAGATGAAGACTGAGGCACTATTAAGAAGGATGAAGTGGATTTATACATTCTGATCTATTAAGTAAAAAGCTGAACAAAACACAAAACGAATGTTTGTAAATGCACAAAATATATCTTAAAGTTTGTATGAGTTTCTCTTGATGACTGCGTCTGGGGAGGAAAATGGATGATTACAGGAAGGAGATTTTCACTTTTTATTCTAAACATTTCTCCATCGCTTGAATTGTTAATTGTGATCACTTACTACTTTCTTGAGCACTTGTTTGAGGTTCTAACAGGTGGCACAGCTGTTCCTATAACCTTGACTGAGGAAAGCTTCCTGTATGGGGGTGGTCAGTGTCTTCGACCAAGGGCACAGTTTCGTAAATTAAAAATAAATTTTAGGGCCAGGGATGTAGCTCAGCGGCATAAGCGCCTGCCTCACAAGCATGCGGTCGTGAGTTCGAGCCCAGTTACCAAATAAATAAATTTATAAAAATTTTTTGTACCAGGGATCGAACTCATGACCTTGCACTTGCCATGCTGGCACTTATACCACTGAGCTAAATCCCCAACCCAATAAAATAAATTTTAAAAATCCAAAAAAGTGAGAAATGGAGAAAAGAATTTTTTTTTTTTGAGGCAGGGTCTCACAATGTAGATCAGGCTGGCCTTGGACTAATGGTTATCCTCTTGCTTCTGCCTCTCGAGTGCTGGGATTATAGGTGTACACCACCACATCAGATTTCGAGACAAGGAATTTATAGGCTCCTGTTTCTTTTATTTCTGAATTGTTTTGTGAAACAATATGAATTAGGAGAAAGAATAGTTTCTAATACTGACTCCAGAATTAAAGAATGGTGTGGGCTTGGAGTGGGGGTAGCTGCAAAATCATAACTATCTCATAGGGTGAGAGCATTCAACAAAATATTACCCAGATGGTTTCCAACACCCTGTTGGACAGCAAATAGGCCTTCAAATTTACTTAGATTTCCTTATCCATATTTTATTCTGAGGTTTGAAATCTGTTGGATTCCAACTAATGAAAGAAAAAATATGAAACACATAACACATCACACCTATATTCTGAATTTGACCTTAAAAATGTAGTGATCAAATATAATTATCTGCCCTTGTCACTTCTTTTTGTAGCTTTTTAGTTATATTAATAACTTTTTTAGTATGTATTATTGCTTATATGGAATTCTTCCATGATGGGTACCTCTTGCCAAGTATTGGCAGTGATTTCACTGTGATCAGACAGATAAGACCTCTGGTTTTTGTTTGTTTGGGTGTTGTGATAGGATTTGTGGTCCAGACTGGCCTTGAACTCGCTTATACAGGCCAGGCTGGTCTTGAATTTACAGGGATCCTCTTGTCTCAGCCTTTCAAGGTCCTGAGTTGCATTTCCAGGAAAAGACAAAAACAGGAGACCCCCCCGACAGGCGTGGTAATCCCAGGACTCAGGAGGCTGATGCAGGAGGATCACCTCGAATTTGATCACCTGGGCTACATAGTGAGTTCAGAGCCAGCCTCAAGGGCATAGCAAGATCCTCTCAAAAAAAAAAAAAAAAAAAAAAAAAGAGACCTGCTCTCAAGATAAAAAGGTCTGGGGACATAGCTCAGTCATAGCACCTTTGGATTCAATCTCAGTAAGAGGATAAAAAACAGTACAACTCCTACACTCTGATAATTGAATCCTTTTTTTCTGAGAGAAGAGTCTCTCTATGCAATTGGCCTGGCCTTGAACTCACTTTGTAGCTCAGGCTGTGTGGTAATTGAATCTCAAGTATTTCAAATGATCAGTATATATTATGTCTCATATACATATGTTATAGTTAATACCATTCAGTTAAGCAACAAAGAAACGTTAGGTCTGAAAAGTCATCCAACATCATTGTGATACATCAAAGAATTGTTAGTGGGCTTTTCTTCACTGGAGATTGAGGTTATACTGAAGTGGTGATTTGGTGTTAGCCATTGTTCAATGCAATTGAAGACTGTGTTGATTTAATGAGTTATCCGCCTCTTGGTGGCACAATGTGCCTAGTAAATTTTGGTGGGCTGTTTGCTCTTTTTAGCGCAGGAACAATCTGCAAAGCCGAATTGGTGGACACTTAGGGACAAACAAGAGAGGCGACCTTTTGAAAGGCCATGTGCGTGACTTTAATGGAAAATACTACTTGGTGGTGGTGAAGCACGTGAAAAGCACCTAAACTGAGAAACAAAACTGAAAGCGTGGCAGATGAAGGGCACCAGGGGGGAAGCAGTTGGCATTCGAGCTTACCCAAGTGAAGATACGCGCCGTTAAACCAGTAAACAGATAAGTGTTTCAGCTTTTAGGAAGGGCTGGTTGTTGAAACAAATTCCAGTCTAGGAAGGCAGAATTAAAATGCTTACGCTCGCCGAGTTAACTAACGGATACCTTTTCGAGGACTCTGCTCATGAGGCGCCCAGATAGCACGCCCCGCAGCTCACGCCAGCCTTTTTCCCGGACACTCTTCTCCCCTGTTCCAGGACCCAAACCCAGGCCGCGGAAACGGATCGGAGGTCCCGGTCTACAATTCACCTCCGAAGTGTACTTTGGCTCCTTTACTCACCGCACCCCACCCCCGATTTACAAACAACAGCGTGCCTTCCCTTTCCGACCCGCAGACCCCCCTTTGAGGGGTGGATCCTGGTCCGGGCGGGCTCAGGCCTCCGCAGGTTGGCGGGAGCCGGCAGGGGCGGGAGGGCGCGGGCCACAGAAGCCTAGGGCCAGCCGCCGCGCGCCGCGCTCAAACTCGCGCCGCCAGCGGCTCACGAGCTGCGCCCCACCCTCCCGTCACTAAAGGCGCCTAGCCAATGAGCGAGCCGGAAAGGCGGGCCCTGCGGGTTAAACTCTGGGAGGGGGATCGGGGAAGGGAAGTCGGGGGTGGGGTGCATTTGATTGACAACTATTTTGAACCAATCCTCCTTGCGGCTTCTCGTCGCTCTCCTCTGTGTTCAGCACGGTTCTCAGTCCTACCTCCTCCTCCTTGAACCCCCTCGCTCTTTTTCGGCCCGCCCAATCTCCCCTCCCCCACTCTGCGGACAAATCGCTGCTGGAAAGAGGCGGGGGCCGAAGCAGCAGGCTCGTGTGGCGACTTGAGGTGGGATTGACGGACGTTCAGGCCAGTAAAAGATAGGCTGATGGCGCGGCAGTGGCTGGAACCGGCCAATAGGCGGGCGGGCTGGGGGCGGAGGCCCAGGTTCCAAACGCTCCGCGGCGCCATGGGCTGAAAACTCAACCGAGATGGAATCTCCCAGTCTGAACCGGTTTCAACCGGTTCCGAGTTTGAGGCACTAGGAGGAGGGGGAGAAGCGGCTGCGGCGGCCGCGGCAGGAGCAGCGGGAGCTACAGCATCAGCAAGAGCAGCAGTAGCTACAACCCCGGCGGCGGTGCCTGTTCCAGTCTTTGCTGCTGCAGTCCGTGCAACCACCCAGAGGGGGAGGGGGGAACCACCAGTCGCTGAGGAGCAAGAGAAGGGGGGAAAGTTTAGGCGAGCCTGGGTGGGGGGGCCCGGCGCCGGAGCCGCGTGAGAGGGAGCCGTGTTTTGGTAGGGGGGAGTCGGACTGCAACTGGTAGCAGAGCGTTCCCCCGACGTGTGGACTCTACACCCCTACTCCTGCCGCTCCTGCTGCCGCCTGTGGCTTAGGGTCCCCCTGGGGCTGAATCTCTGGGACTTGACCCTGTTCCCCTCCCCCTTCCCTCACTCCCCAGGCGGGCGGGAGCATTTACGCCTCAGATTATTATTCCCCTTCATTTTTGGGGGGGGGCGGTGGGTGTGTGTCTGGGGGAGGTGTCCTTGGAATAGTAAATATTGAGCTTTTATTTTATTTTTTTTGCTCTTATCCGTTTTTTAATTTCCTTTTTTAAGGTGGGAAAACTGTGAAACCCACCTTGATTTCCTCCCCTTTCCCCCCTCCCCGCCTTCCCTCGCCCTAATCCTCGACAAGGAAGGAAGAAGCAGTTGGTTCAATTTCTGGGTAAGTCGGCTGTGTGTGCGGGCCGAGGCTCGGGCGGCGGCGCGGCCGGGCGGGAGAGGCCGGCGTGGGGCGCGGCAGCCCGGGAGGCGGTGGCGGCGAGCGCTTCGGGCCCCCGAGCCTGCAATTGAATGGAGCCGCTTCTCCTGCCGGAGATGGAGGCGGGGAGGCGGCCGCGGGAAGGGAGCGCTTGCTGGGTCATTCGCGTGTGCGGGTGGTGGTGGAGGAAGGTGAGGAGCGTGGTAGTGAATTGGGGCCCCCGCGCGGGAATGGAAGGGCTTCCCCATCCCAGAGGGCCGGGGAGAAGTTGAGGTGTTTTCAGGAACATTTCTAAATTATTAGGAGTGGAAGTTTCCAGAAATATTTAGTGCAGCAGTATTGAGACGTCCGCCTGCATCACGTGGCCCCCTCTGTGGAGAGCTTGGGATGGGGGAGGGAGGGGCTGCCGAGTCCCTGCTCTGCTGCAGGGAAACTCAAGTTGCTTTTTGTTTTAAACAGCAAGACGAGAAATGGGAAAGATGAGTTAATTTTTCAGGGATCTGCAGATGTGGCGCCGTGTTAGTTTCTTTTAGGGGGGTTTGAATGTGTTAAGTTGGTCCAGTCGTTTACTGCTGGCAGCGGGTAGATGATGCCCAGGTCCTGCTCCATTCTGATGTGTCTGGAGTTTGGGGTGGAGGGAAGGAAGCGGTGTAGTAGAGGAAACATACCAAGTACTTGCCCAGCTCGTGCCTGCGAGGCCATGCTGCATTGAGAGTGGGGCGGTGAACTTACGGCTGCTGGTCTAAAAGCCTGCTCCGAGTAGGGGCGGGGAGAAGGCGTGCTCCTGTGTGCTATAGTTAGAAGTGCTGCAAATCGGCTCTACTGGGAGGCGAGAGGAGGGCGGGCCTTAGTGAGCTGTGTTTCTGCTGAATGAAGCGGGCGCTTGCCCACACTACTGAGCAGCAGCCTTTCGCCTTGGAGCGACCTGTTATTTCATTTAGTATGAAGTTAACTTCTTAAAGCTACGGTTGCTACTTGTGTGTGCGTTTCTGGATAGGCACCGGTAGTATTAGGTATTTGCCCGTTTAGTTTGTTGTGGCGGTGAAGGTGTTTTGGCACTCACTCGCAGAGTGACGCCACTACTAGGTAGGTGTCCCTAGTACCATAGGAGGAGTCCAGCGAGTGGATTTTACCAGTGAGGAAGAAAATCCTTTGTAGTTACACCTCTCCTGCTTTTAGCTGTTCGCTTTTTTGCCTGATTTGGTATCTTCAGCATGTGGCACACTGCTGATGGTGGAAACAATGTTTTGGAAGCTGTTTGATCTGGGGGACTAAATGTGCTTGGCATTGACCACAAAGCCGCCATTTTTGTACTGCATACAGTTAGGAATAGGTGGGACCTTTCCAAGATAACTGCTAGTTCGAGATGGTACACTACTGTGTTTAAACTTTATTGGCTTTTCACGAGGCTAGTACGGAGAACTCAAGGATAGCACGTTTGAAAGTGAAACTTTTTTGGAGTTTATTAATCCTTTTTTCTTTGAGCTATAAATTACGGCCGGAGAAAGATTCGCTTTTTTTTTTTTTTAACCAAAAATACCGGAATTTTGAGATAGTGTACATAGGTCTTGGTTATTGGGCATTGTTTTTTAAGTTTTGATTTTTAATGTTGACAGTCTTTTAAAGTTTCCTGTCACTTGAAGGTAGAAAAAATTTACATCTTTATTTGTGGAATGTATGTAGATAAAAGATTTTGGTTTTGTGTGACGTTTGGTTTTTAAAAAAAATGATTAATGCCCGATAAAGATTTTGGACTCTTTAATTGTCGGTGATGGACTAAACAGACTTTAGAGAAGTTAAAATCCTTTTGTTCATAATTTAAAAAAAAATCTTTACGTGTGTTTTTGTTATACCTCACCCAGGTGACATTTTTTTGAACTTGTAGTCGTTTTGTTTCCTGAGACAGGGTCTAAATACACGAGTTTAGGCTGACCACGAACCGAGCTATTCTGCGGTAGCGAGAGCGCTGGAATTATAGAGGTAGCCGTATCCTACAGGACTTTTTTGAACTGCTATAGAACAGCTGAGGAGAAACGGCTTTTTTCCTAACTTCTGCTTTGTCCAAACTGTAATCAAATTAACCATTTTATTCTGTGAGGTTTTTGTTGTTGTTTTTGAGGGATAAGTGGAGATGACCATCTTGACTTTGATCTAATATTCTTTTGTAGAGACTTCATTGGTGGTTTTAGGATGTTGTGAATCTCTTCAGTTGTATACAGAATTGGAAGTTTTAAAAAGTGGGCTACAGTCTGTTGTGTTTCTCAGATTCTTTGGCGTCTTGACCAAGGGAAGGTGAAGAACAAAGTGGTTCAACCAGTCAGAATTGAGTAGAATTGACTTTGAAGAAATAGCAGAGAAAAGATTTTGGTGATTCTGGGCAACTGAAAGTGTGTTTGTTTACATACAAGCATCTATCTTAGTGTTGGGATAGTCTTGGATACCTTACACATGAACCAATAAGTCTTGACCAGTACATTTATTTGAGATGAAGTAGCTTTTTTTTTTATTTTAGTGCTTGTTATGATAAAATGTGCTTTTATTTAGAAGTTGGCTAGCTTTTACCTTACTGGCAAATACCTGAAAATTTTTAAAAATCTGAAGTCTTGTTTTGTAGCAGAGAAAGGTGCAATACACCTGTAATCCCAGCTCTTAGGAGACTGAAATTAAGGAATGTGTATGCTTGTAAAATGTAATTTGAAAGAAATTGTTTGCTAGTTTGAGTGTAGGAACTAAATTTTATAGAGGTTAAAAATACTAAGGAAAATTGAATGAGTCCTACTAACATTATTATGGAGTAGCTAACTCAGTTTTTGTTCTTACCAGTTATTAATTAGATGAAAGTCTCAAAGTTCTCTAATTTAAAAATGTGTAAGAATTTCGTTGGAGGAAGATGAGTAGACATAGTTTTTGAGTGATAACTTCAAAGTTTCTTCACACAGCTTCAATTTTTTTCCTTGCCTTTCAGTAATCTATGCCAGCAATTATGACAATGTTAGCAGACCATGCAGCTCGTCAGCTGCTTGATTTCAGCCAGAAATTGGATATCAACCTTTTAGACAATGTGGTGAATTGCTTATACCATGGAGAAGGAGCCCAGGTAAAGTAGCTGACCAAGACTATATAAAATTATTGAAATGGAACATAGTTCTTGGGTAAATTACTACCTTTTAAAAAGGTATTCCATGGACCCAGGGATATAGCTCAGTGGTACAGTGCCTGCTGGGCAAGCTCAGGCCTGGAGTTCAGTTCCTGATACCAAAACAAAACAAAAGGTTATTCATAGTTTGTGTGATTTACTGTAGTGAGAATTGGTGTCAACAAAAAAATTGTATGATGTTTGACATGGTAAACAGTGGGATCCTTTGGGATGTTGTGCTTGCTCTTTAATAAAAGAATCCATTGTATTAAGTGCTTGGTAAGATGGAAGTTAATGTACTTTGTATAGGTACTTTATATAGGTGTTAGGAGTTAATACGGTTCTTTTTTTTTTTTTTTTTTTTTTTTTTTTTTTTTTTTTCTTTTTCATCGGTACCAGGGATCGAACTCACAACTGCCTGCTTGCAAGGCAGGTGCTTATGCCGCTGAGCTAAATCCCCAGCCCCAGTACGGTTCTATTTTTGAACGCTTGAATTGCAGAGGTGCTGCATGGATGTCTACTTAAAATTCCAATAATATCCAGTATTTTTGAGATTACTTGAATCTTGCACACCTGCAAAAGTGATATATTAATGTAATGAATTATCTTAAATGTGAGCTATGTTTTAATCATTTTACTTTTTTTCACTCAATGAAAAGATAGAAATTTGTATAAATTTTAAATTGCATATGATACAAGAATGTAGGCACATTTGACTCTTAACCTTGTGGAACTACACTGTTTCATGAATAAAAATTTCTACAGCTAGATCAAAAATCTTTTAATATCACATAACATCTAATGGTAGGTTTGCTAGTAAGTAAGAAATTATGTATATTTTCAAGATATTTATATTTTGGAAATCTGAAAGATGATATAGTGCTGCTTATGTAGCTTATAACACATGCTGTTGGAATACTTTTGCTCCAACAGTAATGATTTGATTTTTAATAAAGAAAAACTTTATAAGGAAAAGGGGTCATGATGTTGTAAGAATGTAAGAGTTACTTTGGCCAGACATGGTGGAACATACCTGTAATATAGCTACTCTGGCAGTTGACGCAGTAGGATTACAAGTTCCAAACCAGCTGGGCAACTTGTTTGAGACCATGTCTCAAAATAAAAAGGCTGGGAATGTAGTTCAGTGGTACAGTGCTGCAAAAACAAAAAGCTGCAGCGTTTATATTAGTCCAGGTTTAAACTGCTAAGTACTTTTGATCAATGTAATGTGTTGATCAGTACCAAAGAAGTACTCCTTTGGCATGTGTTTAAATCACAGACTTTCTGCTTTTGTTATACATTCAGCATAGAGGCTTTAAGCTTCATTTCTTTCTGCCAGTGTGGATACATAAAAAACACCTGCTATTGGGGAAAAAAAATAATGAAGTAAGATGGGGGTCAATTTTGAATATTTTAATGGGAACATGGGTCTATGGCAATTAGGAAAATGATCATTTAATTTTTTCATATTAAGATGCTAATACTTTTGAATCTTCCCTTATCTTAATTTAGCTGAAAACATCTAAATGTATAAATGAATTAGTACAGACCAGTCTTCTAAACTTTTAACTGGGAATTAAGGATACCTTTTATAAAAAGTATATAAAAGTTCAGGTTGGTGTCATACTGTGCCTGTAATCCCTACCTTCAGAAGAAGGCTGAGACTTGAGGGTCAAAAAGTTTGAGTCCTACTTGGGTAATTTTAAGATGAAGGATCTTTGTTTAGCAAGACCCTAGCTCAAAAAAACGAGAAGTCTGAGGGTGTATAGCTTAGTATGAATGCTCTGGGTTCAATATCCAGTACCACCAAAAGTACATATATATTAGTAATACTGCTCTTAATAGTGTTTCACAGCATTTGAAAGATTTAGTAGTTTAAAGTTGACTTAATAAAACACAGATTTAGAAAACTTTCCAAATTTCAATTTTTTTTTATCAGGGCAGTAAGCTTTCTACCAAAATAAAGTGATTTTATGTCTAATTCTATCATGTGACAAAAATCAGTTGTATAAATAATCAGTGAACTGTTAAGGAGGAAAGTGAGGTTTAGAAATTGTTTGGAGACAGGGTCTCATTGTGTAGTCCAGGCCTAGCCATGGTTTAGAGTTTAAGACCAGTTAAGAATTCCTTTTATTCCTGGGGATTTAGCTCAGCGGCATAAGTGCCTACGTTGCAAGCAGACAGTCGTGAGTTTGATCCCTGGTACCGATAAAAATGAAAAAGACCAAAAAAAAAAAAAAAAAAAGAATTCCTTTTATGGCCAGGCATGGTAGCACACTCCTGTTATCAGCTCTGGAAGGGAGGCTGAGGCAGGAGGATTGCCAAGAGTTCAAGGCCTGGGCTACACTGCAAGCTCCTGTCTCAGAAAAAATGTTTTTCCCATTTAGTTACTAAGAGTCCTGTCTTTAAAATTGTAGTTCATCTTTTGAGGGTCCCTCCCTCCCTTTTTTGTTGTTTTTTTTAAAGGTACCTGTAGCTAAATCCCCTGCTGAGGGGCCTTATTTAAAAGAATACAGAACCTGGATTGGCTCAGCGCCATAAGTGCCTGCCTGGCAAGTGCAAGGTCACGAGTTTGAGCCCCAATACCAAAAAAAAAAAAGAGTGCAGAGCTATAGTGAAAAAAATAGACTTTTAGTGTTGAATATGTTAAATTACTTACTGGAATTTTTTTTCGTTCCTACTCTTAAAGAGTCCCATGTTCAAATGTTACAGTATTGCAAGAGATTAGAAGATTAGTAATGAGGTTTGTAAAGCGCCTATTCCTTCCATTATATATAGAAAACACTGTAAAAGAAAAGGTACAGTTAGAAATGTAATTGAAAAGATTTGCATAGGTGACTTCTTAAATTTTTTTGTTTTGTTTTTCTTTTTGATTAATCTCAAAATAAGTGATGGTGAGCTGGGGATGTATAGTTCAGCAGCACATCACCTGCCTGGCCAGTGTGAGGTCCTGAGTTTGATTCCTGGTACTAAAAAAAAAAATAAGTGATAATAACTGCAGCTAGAATTTATTATGTTAATTAAAGTCAGCTGTAGGAGGCCTAATTTTTTTTAAAGGATGAAGTAACCTTAAAAATTAATCTTTTTTGGCCGGGCATGGTGGCTCATGCCTGTAATCCCAGCACCCGGGAGGCTGAGGCAGGATTCTTGCAAGTTCGAGACCAACCTGGGCTACAAAGTGAGCTCAAGGCCAGCCTGAACTGCATAAAGAGACCTTGTCTCAAAAAAGACAAAAAAAAATTTTTTTTTAATCTGTAGTCAACCTTTATCTAGATGTATAATGTAGGTGATATTTAGCAGTGTACCATCCTGGCTACTTTATGTTACAAGCATTTTTCTATTTTTTTTCCTAACTTTACTGTGAACAGGTAAAAAAAGAAGAAAGGGAGAGAGTTGGATATTTGTCCTAATACTGTGTTAGGATCCTGAACATTATCACTTAGCATCTAAAATGCTTTTACCATTTACTCAGTAGCACAGGGAAATGCTAGATATTCTCCCTCCTTTTAGTTTCCTTTTGTATCTTTTGTTTAAACCTCCACTGAATAAAGAATATAAAGATGATGGGAGTAGGCAAAAAAAATACTAGAAGTGGCAGAGAAGTTAGCTCAGCAGCGCAGCACCTGCCTGGCAAGTACAAGATCCTGGGTTCAATTTCCAGTACCAAAAAAAAAAAAAAATAGAAAATACTAAAAGTAACTTGAGAATAAAGTTAACCTAATGGTAGCAGGGGATATACAGCTCAATGGCGCCAGCACCTGCCTGGCAAGTAGAAGGTCCCGAGTTCTATTCCAGGTGCAAAAAAAAAAAAAAAAGCTTAATAGGGGAGACACTGTATGTAGAGATTGAAATGACTGGTTCAGGAAGTATTTTTATGTGCTAAGTTCATATCTAGTATGGATAACCAGTTAGTGTTAAAATTCTGAAGTGTGCTTTTGTTTGTGTAACTTTCACATTACAATTCTTTAGCCCTGTTATGTATGGGGTGGGAACGTTTCCTGAAGATGAAACCCATGGGTGCGCTATCATTGAACTACATCCTGGCTCTTTCGTGAGCAGGCGTTGTCCTCGTGGGGCTCACAGGCTTGCAGTCCTCTTGATTGAGCCTTCCTCAATGCTGCAGTTGCAAGTTTGCACCACTTTGTCCAGCTCCTTTTACTCGTTTGTGATACAATGATAATTTATAGCTAGCAGACCCTTAATGAAATCATTTTAAAATATGTACAGTTGTGTTTTAAAGACTTACTACACTTTAATAGTAAACTTCTGACCCTAGTTCTTCTAGTGGAATGCAAGCAACTGATTTGCTTCATTTCGGAAGGCTTTTGGTTTGGTTCGGTTCCATTGTTTTTGAGGCAGAGTCTTCTGTTTTTAAGATAGGGTCTCACTACACAGTGCAGGCTATCCTTGAACTTATGTAGCCCAGACTGGTCTCAAACTTCTCCTGTTGCTGAGACTAAACACCTGGCATCCAAAGTTAAAGGAGGGAGACGAATCAGTTGATAATCTGTTGACTCCAAGGCAGGGTGGCATGGCAGAGGAGCATCTTAGAAGAGATCTTGTTCATGGCCAGCAGAAGGCAGCAAAGCAACGAAGTAGCAAAGCAGCATGTGACCAGCAAAACCATCTTTCTGTCCATTACATTTTATCCAGACTACCTGATTTTCTAGCAGCTAGCATTCACACCCACAGAAGGTTTTTCCATTATGTGCTGCCAGAATTATGTGAAACCAGTCAGTGGACTTAATAAGTACTCACATACCCTTGGTCAAGGCCAGCATTACATACTCTAGATCTGTCTGCCTATGACTCCTTGAGCCTTGATAAAAGCCATAACATTCAGTTGTGTGGTTTGTTTATTTTGGTGGTATTGGGTATCAACCCCAGGACCTTGTTGCATGCAAGGGAAGAATTCTACCACTGAGCCACGTCCCTGTCCCCTAGTTTTTAACTCTTTTGTGTTTCAGTAAAAAAAACTGATCAGGACTGGGTGTCAGGTAAGGTAGGGTAGGGTATAACTCAGTGACTCTACATATACTAATTAGCATGCAAGAGCACATGGCTTTCCTCTCCAGCACAAAAGGGAGAGAAAACTGGCAGAACAACAACAAAATGTTGATGTTTGTATATATGTTTTTATTTATTGAGACAGTCTCACTAGTTCAAGCTGACCTTGAATTCATTATGTAGCCAAAGCTGGCCTCAAACTCACAGTAATCCTTCTGCCTCAGCCCCCCAATTGCTGGGATTACAGACAGGTGTCACCACACCTGATTTTGTTGACTTTAGATGATAGACATATACACTTGATAGTACTTCCAGGGATCCATTTTAAAAATGCAAAGCAAAAAAGGAAGTTGTTTCCAGAATAAGCTAGGATTTAATATATGAAATAAGGAAAATTTCAGAATGGAAAAAGTTTTTATAAGAAGTTGTCATCCTAAGGATCTTCAGGTTTTATATATTTGGGATATGTAGATTTATTCCTGATATTTTTACCAGTCTTTCCATGAAATGCAATTTTAAAAGTAAAGTTGATTAGCAATATCTTGGTAACTCATTGGGGACTATAACTAAATAACTTAAGTCGATGTGACTGTTTGTAATGTAATGTAATGCTTTTAATATATTCATGATCAGTTGAAATTGCTGAGAACTCGTTAAATTAGTGTTTGAACTTGCAGCCTTCATATCCCAAGTTCATGTGTACTGCCAGGTTATACTTCTAGTTACATAGTACTTGAGGATATCAAGTAGAGGAAGGCTTGTTCAATTTCAAAGACATAAAATATTTCTATTTTAAATTAAGGTTTAACAGTAGTGATACTTAGGAACTTCTGGAGGGCTCATTTACCAAATGTTTCCGAAAGTTGGTGGCGCCACTATCCTGTTTGGATTTATTTCTTGCTCAATACTGTCTGTACTTCATATTTTAGTGTTCATAATAAAGTAAATTGAAATTCTTTTTGTATGATTTTTGTTTTGATTTTAGCAAAGAATGGCTCAAGAAGTACTGACACATTTAAAGGAGCATCCTGATGCGTGGACAAGAGTTGACACAATTTTGGAATTCTCCCAGAATATGAACACGAAAGTAAGCAAGTGGTAGTTTTTAAATCCATTATTTCTTCTTTTCTTCCAGTCATAAACTTTGAGGAAGGTATCTCATTTTTAATACTAGTATTTGTTACCTCATCATTTTATATTGTTAACTTATTTCAAAATTTATAGTCTTAATTAATTCTTGCAAATGGTCCTGAGAATTATGAATGAAGTTTGTAATTGGGACTAGTATGCAAGGTGGCTTTTTTTCCTTTCTTTTCTTTTTAGAACTTGTATACAGGTCTAAGTAGCATGAATTCTGAATGTTACTCAGAGATGAAGCATAACATCATTAATTATTTTGGGCAAGTAATCAATATAATACAGGCGAGGCACTTCCCACACCAAGTTGTGTGGACAGTTTACTGCTCCATGGTACCAATGCTTTTAATGGGACAGCACTCAGTTTTTATTTGCAATTTAAAAATGTTATAATTTGGGTCCTTTTTTCGTTAAGTTTGAACAGAAGGGTTGATCAAAATGTGTTTTGACTGTTGCAGGCTTGATGATTCACGCTTCTCTAAACTGCTTTAAAGTAATAAAATACCATGGCATTCTGTTTAATACACAAAAAGTTTTCACTTGATATACATTGTGTTAAAACAGAAAATAGCCATGTTCACATGTTTCTGAAATCAGACTGTGTTAATTAACAGCTTTAAAATATTAATTAGTTTTGACATCTTGTAAATTTTAAGGCAAAAATGCAGTCCAGAACTTCCTCAAAGTGCTAACCTTAAGTAACATAACAGTGTTTGCCTGTTTGCTTGCCTGGTAAATTTTGCTTTTTATACTGACAGACATTACTAATGTTTAAGTTGATTTATCAACAGTATTTTTAAAAACTCAAATTTGTCTTGTGAAAAATGAGATGATTAGAGGAACAGAAAGAAAGCAACAGGTAAAGAATTCTTCAATTTACATAAATTACAAATGATTTGGTGCTAAATTTATGCACTATGACATTTGGCTTTTATGCAACATATTTTTTTTCTTTAAAGATGTTAACACTACCTGATATTAATCATAATGTTCCATTATGTTGATTGCTTGTAATAGGAAGAAAAGGGGTGTCTTCCTGTGCAACTGACACAGCTAGGCTTTGACGGCAGGCCTCCACAAGGTCTACCCTTTTGATTCCCTTTAACTGAATTCTGTTCATCAATTGTTTTTGTTTTATGGGTGGGGGGAGGGTAAAGGGGCATTCAATGCATACGATAAGTATTTCTAAGGGCTCAGTAGAAATTTCTACCATAGGGATCATTTCATGCATTTATTTTTTTTTTTCCATGTAGTCTTTGCTGTTATCTGTCCCTCATCTTCATAACTCAGCAGTGGATTTCTCAAAAATTTTTGAGATGTAGAACAGAAGTATAGTAAATGTATAGATTATTTATGGGTATTTCCAGAGAAGTCATTTATTATTTTGGCTTTCTGATTTGGCTAACTCCTGAGATTTTGACACAAAAAACTTTTTCTTCAAAGGAATATAAATTCTTTTTTTCTCAGTTTAGTATGTAATCTTTATGTATAAAAAAGATTCAGTGTTATGATTTTTTTTTTTTTAAACATTTCCTTCAAATCAATCTGTTCAAAGCTTTCTTGAGCTACTGTGCCTCAACCTCCATGGGAAAAAGATGAAATACAAATTTTATGTTTAGCAAGATGTATTTTTACCTTTTTATATTTGGAAAAAGAACAGAAGTTGGTAAATAGGAATTTTAGATTACTGTCAATAAGGGAGAATAAATTTAGTGGTAAAGGGAAGGGGAAATTATCTAAATTATCTAAGATTTTTTTGGTACAATTATGGTGGGGTTTGTGCAGGTCTTTTAAATTGGTTGATTAGCAAAAGAAAACATTCTGTGTAGTAAGCAGTACATTATTTGACTTTCTAAGTCTTTTGACAGTCTACCTTAGAATTTTTAGGGTCCTATGTTTTATAGGATGATTAGTATTTTAATTGATCAAGAACTTTTTGTCTTTTTTGGCTCATTTATGTTTTTCTGAGACCAAGGTCTAGATGTGGGTTTTTGTTGTTGTTATTTTTTTGTTTTTTTTATCAGTACCAGGGATCAAACTCAAGACTGCCTGTTTGCAAGGCAGGTGCTTATGCCGCTGAGCTAAATCCCCAGCCCCTAGATGTGTTCTTAAAAGTAAAAAGGATAGCCAGGCGTGGTGGCACACACCTATAATCCTAGCACCTGGGAGGCTGAGGCAGTAAGATCATCACAAGTTCGAGGCCAACCTGGGCTACGTAGTGAGTTCAAGGACAATTTGAACTACATAGCAAGAATATATCTCAATAAAAAAGATAGTAAGTTTCACTATTTGCTGCTGATTATGAAATATTTAAATGGCATCAAATTTGTAATTTCAGAATTTTGCTTTGGCCTTGTTTTTATTTTGCAAGTCTTTAAGGAATATTCTGCAAATGTAGGATTTGAGTTGAGATGGCAAAATTTTCCTGGAAAGTATAAACTGTTAAAATTAAGAAAACAGCAAATACATTCACTGAGCACAATGTAGTTTGGGACAGTCTATATTGTGCTTTGGATGAAATGAGCATTCACATGATCCCTTTGGTTGAAATACTAATGCTCCTATTTTATTGTGTAATGACTAACAATTTTAAAGATGAACTCTTGTTCTCAGCCAAAACTTGCAATCTGAGATTATATGTCAATATGTCAATGAATTTACCTTTCAGGTATTATAGCTGAGTCTTCCCTAATTCTTGCAGTTGAAACATACCACAGCATTTTTGTCTCTATTTTTCCTTCTGTCTATCCACACTAATTGGTCATAGTAATAATTCTAGGTAGTAGCTTGTGAAACATTATAAATTGATGAGAGACACTTTGACTATTTAGAGTGAGTAATCAGCAGGAGGGACAAAATGTCTTGAAAGTGGTATCTCTATTTTTTAAAAATCTTACAGATTTAGTTACAACTTTTATATATAGGAAGGAATACCTGAAAGGTAGATGCAGATTGCAACATGTATTTGTATATTTTGACTGTGCACAAAAGTTTATCTTTAAATTAGTAGAAATAGCAACTATAAGGGTGGGGTTAAAATTTAAAATGAACCCGTGGGTTGTCTTGCTGCTCCTTAAATAACACACCAGTGATGCTTATAAACACTTTCTGTGACAATACTTTATTATTTGGCCAAAAGCTTACAACTCTTAGAGGATGGTAGGAAGCTGATAGCATCCATGCTGCTAAATTCTTAGGGGCCGGGTCCTGAATTACGAGCAGTCACTTATGCTGTGAATTCATATCTGGCTGCTACATTTTCTTCTACAGATAAGCCCATTTGGTTGCTTAAAGGGCTTTTTATTTTTTCCTACTGGTGTGAGCATGTATAAACAGCAGGACGTTACATAGAGTAGTAAACAATAAAATGAGGAAAATGCATGAAATCTCAGTATATGGGTGAATAGATCCTTGTTTAATATATGTAATTAAAGTTGGTAGCATAATGTTTTTGAAACTTTATAGATGTTAATGTGTGAATGTGTGTCCATTTGTGAATCCTGAGAGTTGCCAGCCCTACGGCAATATATTCACATGCTTCTGTTCTCCAATTTTCAGTATTATGGCCTACAAATTTTGGAAAATGTGATAAAAACAAGGTGGAAGATTCTTCCAAGGAACCAGTGTGAAGGTAGGAAAATATTTTAAAGAATTAGAAATTCAGAATTTTATTATTTCTAACATTTTTATCACAGTTAAGTGTTAAGAGGGTATGCATATTAGTTTATTTCATCCTAATGACAAATCTGGTATATGTCTGGAAGTGAATGAAATTTCAGCGTGTGCTCATTGGCATTGTTTTAAGCTCAGAAGACACTGATAATCAGTATTACAAATTTAACTGGGCTAAAGAAAAACCAGTATTAAAAATCTCAACTTTTTTACTTTTGCATTTCTGAAACTCCTTTATGAGATAATAACTTGCAAAATGAGGATCTTTTTTTTTTTTTTTTTAAGCATGATACCTTATTACTATTTAACTTTATTTCTGCAACATACTGGGAAAAATCTTTTTTAAGGCACCCAAGGAGGCTGGGCATGGTGGCACATGCTTATAACTCCAACACCCAGGGAGCTGAGACAGGGAAATTGCTCCAAGTTTGAGGCCATCCTGGACTATACAATACAGTGAGACTCAGTCTTGGAAACAGGACCGGGGGTTTAGCTCAGCGGCGTAAGTGTCTGCTTGGCAAAGCAAAGTCTTGAATTTGATGATCCCCGGTATCCCACCCCCCAAAAGAAAAAGGAAACAAAATTTAAGAAACACAAAAAAGAAGTTAGTTTCTTGGAATTCTTTGCAGTTTGTTTCACCTGTTGCAGTTGTTTCGCACATACATACACCATACTTTTATCACTTATTTGCCTAAAAGGTAGAGAGACCTGGACTTTAACATGGGAAATATGTTGCATTTAGAGGCTCTTTTGCTTAAAATGTGTCCTCTTTTTTGGTTACTTATTGATCTTTATGCTGCTGTGCTTCACTTGTTTTTTCATGATGTGGTTACAATGGGACTGTGACCTGTAATTCACTCAGCCAATCTGATTTAAACCCTGACATCTTGTGTAGCCCATTTATAGAATTGACAGTACAGGAGGAAATAGTGCCACCTCAAAGAAGCTTCTGTTACTGAAGAGTTTTTATCATGGTGTTAAACTATTTCTAATCATGTTCTGTGACTGTGTGGCCCAAATGAATCGAACCTTTGTACATTACCATTCCTAGGGATATTGTGGTGTAGTCATTTCTTGTTTCTTTGCTGCTTTCGGTGGGTGTGTGTTTGTGTTATTGATGAGTGAACCCATAGCCTTTGTGTTGAGCTATACCCATCCATCTTTGTAGCGACAAGATCTTGCTAAGTTGCTCGGGTTGGGCTTAAATTTGCCATCCTGCTTTAGTCTCCCGGAGTACTAGTATTGCAGGCATGGGTCACCAGGCCCAGCTTGCAGTTTTGGTTTTATATAAGTGATTTGAGCCCCAGGTTTACCTGGCCATGGTAATACTATGGCAGAGTGTTATATCTGTACCATTTTAGTGTAATATAAATTTTTTAAAGAGGAAAAAGAAAGGACATATAAAGTGGACATTCATACAGTGATATTAGAGACAGTTCCATTCAATGATCCAACAAAAGCTCAGTAATATGATTTTCCATCTTACACACTCAAACATACCTGCGATTATATCCCTTAGTCCACCTTCCTTTCCTCTCTTTTTTACAATAACAATTTAGTGTAATATAATTTAAATGTTTTTATTGATTGATTGATTTTTTTTGGTGCTTGGGATTAACCGAGGACCTTGAACATGCTAAGCACATGGTATACCACTTAGCTACAACCCTAGAAAGAACCTTGCCATGTTTTTAATCATTTGAGTTTTTGCTTATCACATAGAACTGTAATAGATCCTTTTCAGGTCTTAAGTCTTAACAGGATTGAACTAATCAGTTTGTCAGTGTCATAATTGTATTTGTTACTGAAAAGGTGAAAGATTCAAGTCTCCTTAAATATTTGGCATTTTTGCTTTCATTTGTGATTTTTTTTTTTCCCCTGCAGATAGGGCTTAAAGTTTGTGATGTTTTGATACTTGTCAGAAAGTCACATTTTCTTTTTTTTTTTTTTTTATTTGTACTGGGGATTGAACTCACGACCGCCTGCTTGCAAGGCAGGCGCTTATGCCGCTGAACTAAATCCCCAGCCCCTAAAAAGTCACATTTTCTAAATATCGAATATACTAGGACATACAAGATTGCTTACTTTAAGTCTGTTGCTTGCAAAATTAAGGAGAGGAGCTAGTGATTATTTGGTCTGACATAGGGATTTCTATTTTATAATTTGTTCTTTCTGTGTTGCTGGTATTTCCCTGTGAGTCAAAATTTTTTATTTTTTGGTGCTGGAAATTAAACAACCACATGTGCTCTACCACTCAACTATGTTCCCTTACCCTTAGCAAAATACCTTTTTTAAAAATTTGAATAGCTTGTTTATCTTCCTCTATTTCCCCTCCAGTTACAGTAATAAGATTCAGTACTTAAACTTTCTAAAAGAAAAAAAAAAACTGTAAAAGCACCTTGTTAACTCTTACAACCCACATAAAGTTTCTTTTGGCAGGGAAAAATGTGTTGTAATATCTAGGGTTTTATAGTCTCAGTATAAGAACATGAAAAAATTGTTCCCAGAGTGTGTTGAATTCTAGGTTTGTGTATACCTTTAGCTATTTTTGAATTTAATAATTTTATTTTCATTTATATTTGATCTGGCTTTTAGCATATTGGAAGATGAATATAATGCTGTATTACATAGCTATGTGTATTAGATTGAGCTACATCACCACTCCATTTTTTAAATATTTTATTTTTTGAGTCAGAGGCTCACTGTGCAGTTCTGGCTTTTGAACTCACAATGGAGCCTTGTCTCAGCCTCTTGGGTGGTGAGAGTGCCCCAGCTACTTTTCCAACTTCAAATAATTTTTGGTATTGGAAACAAATTAGAATAACACTTAAATTGTGTATTCCCCTTGTCTATAATTGGGATTTCCCCCCCACCCCCACCCCCACCTTCAGTGCTGAGGGTTGAATCCAGGTCCGTGTAAACACTACACAATCACTGCTGCTGAGCTACGTGCCTACCCCCTCCCATCATGTCTTTTTTTGTTTTTTGTACTAGGAATTGAACTCTGGAGCTTGTACTTGCCAGGCAGGCACTGTGCCACTGAGCTATATCCCTGTCCCCCTATCATGTCTTTCAAAACTTCCTTAGTATGTGTGTTGGTTTACCTGGAGTGTATATTGTATAGCTGCTTTGTGTGGAAAGTTACTGAATTAATATTAATGCTGTGTAAATCTACACCAAAGTGTTACGGTTTAGAAAGTAAAATGTATATCTAATACATGAGCAAATTAGGTATATTTGATAAATGCTGTATAAGCAAAAGAATGAAACAATGATAAAGTTGGACCCTCTAAGCAAGGTTTGCACACAAGTGGCAGTGCAATAATTTGATGTGTTTTAAAGGACAAGTAAACCTGGTACAGTGTGTCACAGCCCTTTAATTCCAGTTCCTGGGAAGGCTGAAGCAGGAGGATTACTTGAGGTTAGGAGTTAAGACCATCTTGGACAAAATTACAAACCCTGTCGTCCTAGAGAAAGCTTTGATTGCAAAATAGCGGTAGTTTTTTTTTTTTTTTTAAATCATTTTGTCTGTTTCGGGTTTTTAGCCATAATATAATGTGATTTTCACATGTTCTAGGGCTGATGGCATTTTTAATTTCGACCTTTTATCTAGAATACTTGGTCAGAAAAATAATGAAGTTTTTGACTGATTTATAAAATCAGGGTAGATGTTTCTTATTCCATAAAGTTGTGCCTAAGTGCAGTAATGGTGAACCTTTTAGAGCTTTCCATGATACAAACCAGCCCACTTTGGCATCCATGCCATAGGTTCGCCACCTCTGTCTTAGTGTGTGTCCTATACCTGTGGCTTACAGAAGAAATTTCAAAGAGCAGACAGACACATTGATAATAGTGAGGTAGGACTGTAGTTCAGTGTTAATACTGCCAAGGCCCTAGTTTTAAAAATAAAAATTGAAAATTCTTGATTTTTAAAGACACTTTAATGTCAGAATAAAAAGGGATAAGATAATAAAACTTATTTGTTTGTTTGTTTGATTATCTAGTTTGTACCAGGGATTGAACTCATGACCTAGCACTTACCAGGCAGGCACTTAATGCAGCTGAGCTAAATCCCCTGCCCAAAATGATTTTATATGAGATGTACTGCATGGCTGTGAATCTTAGTTAAATTTATGCCTGAAAAATGTCTTACTGCCCCCCCCCCCATCAAGAGCACATCCTGCCACACATCAGGAAAGTGCAAAGAGTCCTTTAGAAAGGGAGCCACCATCTCAACCATCATAGACCACAAGTTCTTGGCAGTAAACCATTCTTAGACTACCTGCTTCTAGGTCTGGGTTTCCTACACAGCAAAGCGGCTTCCTTGTGGGTCTATTGAACATCAGCGCTCAACACAAGGGTTTGAAAAAGAAAAAAGAAAGAATGTCTTACTTGGTTTGTTTTTATGCATTTTTGGCTCCTCCTCCCCTTCTATAACATGTACCACTACATTTGGCTATTATTGTTTCTTTTGTTTTGTTACTTTTTCTCTTTACTCTCTAACCCCAAACTGTAAGCTCTGTATAGTAGGGATCAGAAAATGTCTTTGTTGCATTCTCATGGCTTTGTGAAGAGGTGTTTGCTCAGAATTATTCAGTTAATGAGTTGCATTTAATACTGAGTTTGTGTTCCCCAGTTTAATTGTGTTCTCTATTTTAAGGGACTTGCGCATTTCTGGAAATCTTTGATGTGCGTGTACTGGTACTGATAAAATATTTTTTTTGTTTGTTGGTTTTGCTTTTTCCTGTGGTACTGAACATCCAACCCAGGTCTAATCCAGGTCCTAGTACACTCTAGAGAAACGCTTTACGACTGAATGATCTCTAAACCTAACCTGTAAATTTTGGAACTGGATCTTGTTAAAGTGTTTAGGCTGATATCAAAATTGTTTTAGTGGGGGGGGGGTGTTCTGTTTGAGACAAGGTTTCACTATGCAGTTCAGCATGATGGGGAAACTCACTTTGTATCCCAGGATGGGTCACTGGTGTGCGCCACCACAACCAGCCTTATTTTTGGTGAGGAAATTTTACTAATGTGAAGTGGAAGAATTTCCAAATAAGGAGTAGTTGCTGTTCACTGAAGTCTTACAGTAACTCTAGGACTGCCAGTGATTTTAATTCTGTCTTAGCTGTACATGAGAGGAATGAGCTCGGCATCTACCCCGCCCCCTGCCTCTATTTTTTTTGAGACAGGGTCTCTTATGTAGTGTAATACAGGCTGTCCTCAAACTCTGCCATCCTCTTGCCTTAGCCTCCCAAGTGCTAGAATTACAGGTGAGTTCCAATGTGCCCAGTAATTCAACATTTTTAATGAGTGGAGTCTCCTCAAAAAAGTCATCCTGAAGTCAGGAGTTCTTTTTCCTCAATGGAAAAAGAAATGACTCTTTAAGGAGTAATTGGTGTGTTAATTTATGATAACAGGGTCTTACTGTGTGGTCCAGGCTGTCCTTGTTCATAGCCCAGGTTGGTCTTGAATTTGTGCTGGGCTCCTGCCTCAGCCTCTCAAGTGCTGGAATTACAAGTATGCAGCATCACACCGGGCTAAGAATGGTGAATTTATTTAGAAATTCAAAAGAGGAATTTTGGAGCATTTCATAAGTTTAGATGTTAGAAAGTAGTTAGACAAGTAAAGTTTCAAAATCAACCTAAAAATTTATATCAGCTCTCCTTTGCAGTGAGATGATGTCTTATATTTATTAGCAGTATAATCTTGGGTGAATTGTTTTGGCGCCCTCCCCTTTTGGTTTTTTGAGACAAGATCTTACTGTGTGGCCCAGGCTGGGCTTAAACTTGTGATGATCCTATTACGTTAGCCCCCCAAATGGTGGGATTATAGGTGTGTGCCAAAATGGATGGTTGTAGAGTTGGGAGTTAAATAGAATTAAGATAGATAGATAGATAGATAGATAGATAGATAGATAGAGCAAAGGAGGGGGAGAGAGATCCCTATATTTCTAAATGGCTGAATAGGAATATACGTAACAACATTTGTATTGCCAGTCTTTTTCTATGAAATAACTGTTTTACTGTTAGTATATTACTAGTCTCAAAAGAGTCTGGAACTTCTGCAAAACCTTTCAAGTTGGATCCTGTAGCACCCCGTTTGTGTACAAACTTTACACAGAGCATTTTTAGTGTATTTCATATATATACCAAGTTTATTTAGAATATAAAACTGATTTGGTCACTCTTTAAGATCTGTTGCACTAAAGAGTAGGTATGTAATGTATTGCTTTTTTAGTTGGTATAGGTCTAGTTTTT
The DNA here is from genome assembly GCF_034190915.1 of Cavia porcellus. Classification (NCBI taxonomy): domain Eukaryota; kingdom Metazoa; phylum Chordata; class Mammalia; order Rodentia; family Caviidae; genus Cavia; species Cavia porcellus. The sequence continues at coordinate 16,524,039 of NW_026947501.1, read as the reverse complement.
ATGGTTTTTTGAGATGGCATCTTACTGGCTGGCCACAAACTCTAGAGATCAAATGGTCTTCATGCCTTAGCCTACTCTGTAGCTGGGAGTACAGGTGTATGACACTGTGGCTTCCATTTAAAATTGGTTTTTTTACTGTAATTGAAATCTACCTGCGCTTATCTTTCATCTTCACTGTGCCATCCTAATAGGTTACTCATATGGTGAGTAAGGTTAAACCCCTGTTTTCCAGAATGACTGTCATTTTGTATTCTCACCAGCAGCATGCTTCGCATCTTGAATGGCCATTGATATGCTCAGTTTTCTAGTACCATTATATTGCCTATAAGTGATGTCTAGTTGTAGTTTTAATTTCTATCTCTCTAGTAACTAAGTGTTATGAATCCTTTAATAACATCCTTACAAGGATGCCAGTGTGTTCTCTGAAGAACCTGTTCAAAAATACAACCACCACCACCCACTCCATTACTATGTAGTGCAGGCTGGCCTCAATCTTGCAGTTATCCCTCTGCCTCAGCATCCCAAGTGCCTAGATTACAAACCTGAGCCACCGTTGCCAGTAGCATATTTTTTACTAGGCTACTTTCCTTACAGAATGGTTTCTTAACAAAGAAAGTCTAGATACAAGAGTTTGTGTTATTTGGTTCAGTTTTGGGTTTTTTTAGACAGTGTCTTGCTGTGTAGTCCAGGCTTGATTTGAATTCTTTATGGAGCCCAGTATGGCCTCGGAACTTATAATAGCATTCCTGTCTCAGCCTCCCCTGAGTGCTGGAATTGCAAGCATGTGCCACTACGTCTGGCAATAGATGTATTTTGTTAGGTGTTTTGCCAAGCATTTTTCTCTTTGATTTTTGTAATTATACCTTCCAAAGAGCAATTCTTGATGAACTTACTTCATTATTGATACTCTTTTCATTGTGTAATTCATGCTTTTGTGTCTTACTCAACAATCTCTCTAATCAAAGGTCAGTAAGATTTTCTAGATTCTGTTTTGTTTTTGTTTTTGAAACAGGGTCTCACTATAATTCAGGCTGGTTTTGTACTCACTGTATCCCATGTTGGCCTCACACTCGTAGCAATCAGTCCTCTTACCTTAGTCTCCTTGTTAGAACTGGGGATACAAACAGTGTGCTACCACACCTGGCTTGTGTCTCTTTCTTTCCTTCCCAGTTCCCAGTTACCTGTTTTCCATTTCCCATTCCCTATTCTATTCTATTTGATTCTATGACACAGTCTTGCCCAGTTGCTCAGCGTGGGCTCAAACTTGTGATACACTTGTCTTGGCCTTCCCAAGTGCTGAGGTTACAAAAGGTCTTACCACTCCCAGCTAACTTCTTGAAATTTTTATTGTTTTAGTTCTTACATCGAGATCTATGATAAATTCTATTTGATATTTATATATGATGGTGTTAGGATTGAGATTAATCTTTTTGTGTATGGTATTCAGTTGTTCAGCACCCCCCCCCCTTTTTTTTTTTTTTTGCGACAGGGTCTCTGTATGCAGTTCAGGCTGGCCTTAAGCTCACTTTGTGGCCCATGCAGGTCTCGAACTTGGAACAATCCTCCTGCCTCAGCCTCCCAAGTGCTGAAATTACAGACATGAGCCACCATGCCTGGATCTTGCAGCACCTTTTTTTTTAAAGGAAAGATTATTTTCTTCTTTGAATTTTCTTACTTTTTAAAAAAAAACTAGTTAACTATTTATGCATGGGTCTGTTTTGATCCACTTTTCTATTTTTATGCCAATTTACAGTGTCTCATTAGTGAGGTTTTTTTTTTTTTTTTTTTTTTTTTTTTTTTTTTTTTTTTTTTTTTTGAGAGGTTTAATTATGCAGTTCAGGTGGGCCTTAAGCTCACTTTGTAGCCCAGGTGGCCTTGAACTGTCAGCAATCCTCCTGCAATGAGGTATGTCTTGAAATCAGTATTCTCTAACTTCGTTGTTAAATTTTTGGTTATTAGAGCTAGATGGAGAAGCATTTAATCCCAGCACTCAGGAGTCAGGCAGGAGGATCACAGCAAGTTTAAAGCCAGTCTGAACTACACACCAAGACGTTGTATCAAACCAAAAAGTAAAATAAAGTAAAAGTTTTGCTATTGGCCTTCAATTTTTCTTAAAATCTTCTGCAAATTTTGTTAGGTGAAAAAAAAATTTTTTTTTTTAAATTTATTTTTGGTACCAGGGATTGAACTCCAAGACCTTGCGTTTGGCAGGCAGGCACTTATCCCGCTGAGCTAAATCCCCAACATTTGTTAGGCAGAAATTTTGACAAAAATTCTGCTGAAATTTGAGATTGTATAGGATATGTGGATCTATTTGGAGAGGGTTGACGTCCTAACAATGTCTAATCCATGAACACAATTTTTTTTTTTTTTTTTTTGGTACTGGGGATCAAACCTATGACCTCACACTTGCCAGGCAGGTGCTTGTGCCACTTAGCTAAATCCCCAGCCTATTTTCATATAGTTTAAGATTTTGGCATAACACATCCTATAGAATGTGGTGTGGTTTTGGAAAGAAAATGGTTTTTCTCAATTTTGTGATGCAGGAGCTTAATAGACAATTCTTGGTACCACTGAGCTACATCCCAACACCAGGATATAATGTTGAAAAGGGCACAAGTTCTTCATTTGTGTAATGTCAGAATTGAGAGCCATCCCTATTGGTATTTCTTGCCGATAATATACCATGAAGAGATAATAAAGTATAATTAGTATTGTTTTTATTTTATATTTAAAATAAGTCAGCAATTTCCAGCTATTGTGTTATATTTAAGCAGGAGGGAATTTTGTTCAGTAGTTACATAAACTTGATTTCTTTACTGGAAAGTAAACTGATCTGTAGTAAAATCTTTTGTTTTCCAATACATGTAGCATTTATTTGGTATTGTGTTGGGTGTTGAGCCCATTGCTTTGGGCTTGCTAAGAAAGTGTTCCACCACTGGGCTACTTTTAGCTTTTTGGAGGGGCTTTGATAGTTTTGTGTTTTGTTTCAGTTTTTTGTACCAGGAATCTTAACTCAGGACCTTGTCCTTGCAAGGCAGGCGCTGTGCTACTGAGATGTATCCTGATTGTTTTGGGTTTTTTAAGACAGAGTATCAGTAAATTGTCTGGGCTGGATTTGAATTTGAGAGTCTTCCAAAGTATTTAGGATTATAGGCTTGTACCATCACATCTCACTCCATTTAACCTTTTTATATTTATATATTTAATACTATGCAAGTGGTAAACCTGTTGCCCACATGCCACAGCAAGATGTTCGTATCATTGAAGGCTCTAAAATGTTCACCATCAGATGGTGTAACGTAATGGTATATATACATTTGCTGTATTGTGCGGCCATTAAACAAGAACTCCCTGTGACCCTTTCTTCCCTAGCTACAAGTGACCATTTTCTTCGTATTCCTATGACTTTCCATATTCTTGAAAGTGAAATGATATATGTCTTTGTGCCTGGTCTTTTTCACTTAGGAAATGTTTTCGGGGTTTAGACATGGTGTAGAATACATTAGAATTTGCTTTTTTTTTTTTTTTTTTTTTTCAGGCCTGAGTAAAATTTACATTTTGTTCATCCATTGATGGATATTGGAGTTGTTTTCATCATTTTACTATAATGAATAAAGTTGTTATCTGCTTTAATTATGTTTATAGATAATAGTGTTTTTTGTTTTGTTTTGTTTGTTTGTTTTATCAGTACCAGGGATCGAACTCACGACTGCCTGCTTGCAAGTCAGGCACTTTATGCCACTGAGCTAAATCCCCAGCCTGATAACAGTGTTCTTGTATCTTTTTTTTTTTTTTTTTTTTTTTTGTCTTTTTCCTTCTTATCGGTACCGGGGATCGAACTCACGACTGCCTGCTTGCAAGGCAGGCGCTTATGCCGCTGAGCTAAATCTCCAGCCCCTCTTGTATCTGTTTGAACTGTTTATGATGACTGTTACCAGATGTGGTATTGCATACCTGTAATCTTGAAAGGCAGAGGAAGGGAGAATCACCTTGTTTGGGGCCACCTGTACTACATGGTGAGACACTACCTCAAAATGCAAGAATGATGAATGTTAACCTAGGTGTGATGGTGAATGCTTGTAAACATAGAAGACTGAGGGAAGTGCACTACAATTTCACCTACATATGGGAGCCCTTAGTTTTAGTTTAAGGACTCCTGTTTAGAATTAATTAACTGTTGCGTATTTGGCTGTTTTTTTCTCAACTATATTGTTGAGTGAAGAGTATGAACAATACTCTGCATTTTCTTGTGACCATTTTGCTGAGTATTAGTCTTGGTGCTTTAAAATGGATGTGTTTGTAATAAATACTTAGTATAGGTGATATTCGTGGAGAAATACTCCCAAGTTTACATTTTTATAGCTTATTTGGTTAAAAGATTTTATTTTATTTTTGCCTTTTTTGAGACAGAGTGTCAGTATGTAGTTCAGGCCGACGTTGAACTCTCTTTGTTGCCCAAGCTGGTCTTGAACTCGCAACAGCCCTCCTGTCTCAGCCTCACTAATGCTGGGATTACAGGCATGTGCCACCACACCTCTGGTAAAAAGATATTTAAAGTGCAAGTAGTTATATACTATGTTATCTCAAAATAGTTTGAACCAGATTGGATTTAGTCATTCTCCCTATTTTGTAGAGTATGTTTGTGGATAGTGTGTTAGGGCTTTCCCATTCTCTAAAGCGAAAATTGTAATGTACAGGTTTTTTTGTACTAATTTAAACAATACACTTATGAATACTTTTTGTTTGTTTGTCGTGTCAGGGATCAAACTTGAGGCCTTGCACTTGTCAGGCAGGCACTTGTGCCACTGAGCTAATCCCTGATGTTATGAATGCTTTATTGTCTCCTAATAAGTGCAGTTCTTTATTTGAAAGTGTCATGACAGAATCTTCTCTCAAAAACATAACCTGGGCATGGTAGTGTGTTTCCTGTAACTCACTCTGGGAAGTTCGGCCCAGCTTTGGCAGGCTAGCAAGACTGTCTCAAAACTCCTGGAGTGTAGCTCAGTGCAGAGGGCCTATGTTCAATTACCTGTACCACTAACATTAGATTACATTAATTAGGGCTGGAATGTGGCTCAGTAGTGAAGCTCTTTTCTAGCATGTGTGAGAACCAATTTTCAGTCCCTACTGCCACCACTAACTATTCAGATTTAGCCCTTTATAACTTTGACCCCTGTCAAGTGTGCAAGGTCTGCAGGCATTCCCAACGAGTCATTATGACTTGGTAACTTGCATGATGTGTGTTTTATATGTCAGTATGGGGTTTAATTCTCATCTTTTAGGAGTTAGTACTCTTTATTTGATAGTTTTGGGACTTTTTGGTGGTCGTTTGGTGATTCTTGTTTATTATTTTATAGCCCTGGGGATAAAAATCCAAGCTACACCCCCAACCAAACATTGCTGTTTGTAGTTTTGTTTTGTTGTTGCTGCTGCTGTTTGCAGTGCTGGTGATCAAATCCAGGGCACTCTACCATCGAGCTGTATCCCCATACTTTTGTTTTGCTTTTCCCTGAGAGACAGGGTCTTGCTCAGTTACCCTGGACTCAGACCTGTCAGGTTCCCTGAGTGTTGGAATTACAGGGATGTACCATAATACCCAGCTATTTTTAGTGTTTGTATTTGAAAAGACACTGTCAAAGTTTGAAAGTAGAATTGAGTTATATTCTATTAATATTTTGGATTACAGGAGTACTGGGGATTGAACCTAGGGTCCTGGGCGTACTAGACAGGTACTCTACTAACTACTGAGCTACATGCTTGGCCTAATCTTAATTTTGATAAGGTTTCCTTAAGTCAGTGGTGGCAAATGTAAGGCATGTGTGCTGCAGCAGGCTGTGATCATTGAAAGCTCTAAAAGTTTTGCCAGTGACTGCCTTTAGTTATCCAGGTTCATCTTGGGTTTGAAATTTTCAGTCCTGCCTAGCCTGCCGAGTAGGTAGGATTGCAGGCTTGTGCTACTATACCCATCTTGCTACTAACCCCATTTTAGAAAACTACTAGCTTTGGAGATTTATTTTCCCCCTAGTGCGTGAAGTTAGTGTAGTAAACATGCTTTCTACAACTGAGCAATACCCAAAGGTCTTTATTTTTTCATACTGAGAGTAAGAAGTTTGGACATAAGAGCCAGACTCTCATGAATAGAATGAGTGCCCTCACAAGAGAATTTGGCCTTTTTGCTTTTTTCTCCCTCTCATTTATATGAGGATACAGCACTGAGAATCAATTTTAGTAGCAGAGACTAGCTGGGTATGGCAGTGCATACCTGTAATTCAAGACACAAATGTACAAAATAAAAAGAAGAGAAACATTGCCCAGCATTACGATGTACGCTATAATCCCACTCAGTCTGAGGCAGGAAGCTTGCTGCAAGGTTAAGACAAAGTGAGACGCTATCTTTCCTTAATCATACTATGCCCTTTCCAGACACCAAATGGGCTGATGTATTGAATTTAGACTTTCCAATTTACAGTACCATAAGGGAAGTTAATTTCTGTTGTTGTTGTTGTTGTTGTTGTTGTTGTTTTGTCTTTTTTGAGATGGGGTCTTGTTATGCAGTTCAGGCTGGCCTTGCGCTCACTTTGTAGCCCAGGCTGGTCTGGAACTTGCAAGGATTCTCCCACCTCAGCCTCCTGAGTGCTGGGATTACAGGCTGTTCTTCATTTAAAAGTGAAAGAAGAGAGAGTGGGGGCTGGTCCGAAGGTAGTGAGGTATCTCAATTGATTGTTCACAGTACAGATTGAACTCCTTGTTCTACTCTTTCCCCCTTCTCACTACTGCACTTGACTAGTCTTTAAAAAAAGAAAAGAAAGTGGGGAACACACTTAGGTTAGTTATTAGGCTTCAAAATCAGCATACGAACCCTTTGAAAAATCTTGATTATATAATAACTATGAAAAAGGTAATTGTACTTGTCAGAAACAAACATTGAAAACTTATTGTCGAAATAATCTTGTTTTCTATATCAAGTTTTCTATCAGGCTTTTTTTTTTTTTTATCTCGGTACCGGGGATCGAGCTCACGACCACCTGCTTGCAAGGCAGGTGCTTATGCCGCCGAGCTAAATCCCCAGCCCCTATCAGGCTTTTCTAAGACTTAGAAAGCTACTGGGCATCCTAGCTTTGGATATGTTTTCTGAGTACTTAAAGAAAATACTTTAATAATATAAAGTCCATTTTGTAACTGACAGTCAGCATTTGTCACAGAAATAGAGACTTAGAGACCAGGACTTTGTCATCTTCAGTTAAGTACCTCATCATTTTCTGTTGAGTCTCATGCTGATCTCTTTCGGCTACATAGAAAAATTCAGATTCTTTGTACCTCTTTTCAATTGCATCAACATGTGTGTAAATTTGAGAACTTTTTTGAGGTACTGGGTAATGAACCCAGTGTTTCCACTGAGCTAGACTCAAAACTCAAAATTTGTGACCTTACCAGGCATGATAGCACATGTGTGTAATCTAAGCTCTCAGGATTGCCATGAATTCAAGGCCAGCCTGGGCTACGTACATGGCAAGACTCTGTCAAAGCAGAAAAACTCAAAACTTGTAAATTTTGCCTCCTACTGCTGGGATTACAGGCATTTATGACTATGCTTGGCTAGTTATTCTCAATGCTTTTTTACCTTTGTAAATTTGTGCAAACCATGAGAAAAGAACTAAGGAATAAATTAACGGTATTTGGTCAAGTAAACCTTGTACATATCAGTAGAAGATTTTAGACATGTAATCAAAAAGTAGTGAGTTATATATGGCTTTTATATGCAAAAAATATATTATATATATATGTATTGTTCAGTGGCATGAAATTTAAAGTTTTTATACCCTCTGCTTGTTTGTGTGGTATGTGGGATTGAACTCTGCCTCATACACAACCAAATTCTTTAGTACTGAGTTATAATCACAGCACCCTGTTTTTAATTATATTCCTCAAGTTCTGTGTTATGGTGCTGTGATTCTTGCACATGGAAGGCTGAAACAGGAAGATTGCTGCAAGTTCAAGGCCAGCCTTAACTATGTAGATATAGATATAGATACAGAAAAACCCTGTCTCAGCCCACCCCTCAAAAAAAAAAGGAAAATTTTTTCATCTGGTCAGGCAGTGTTACATGCCTACAATTCCATCTATTTAAAAGATTGAGTCAAAGGAGACAGTTTGAAGGCCTGTCCTTGTACGAAATAAGATCTTGTTTCAAAATAGACTAAATAAAGAATTGGGGATATAACTGTAGTTCAGTGGCAGAAAACATGTATGCCCTGAGTTCAAACTCTGGTATTAGCGAGGGTTGGGTTGTATCTATATCAAGTATGTATCAATTTTTTAATTTTGCCCTAGTGACTATAACTACGTAATGTTTAATTTATATTAGGTAATGCGAGTCTATGGGGATGACCAAATGGGCACACATCTGTAATTCCAGTACTCAGGAGGCTGAAGCAGGATTATTTCTGTGTGTTCAAAGCCTGCTTGTACTACAGAGCTTGACCTTGTCTAAAAACAAAGAATCCAAAGAAGTGTATTGGGGTGATTTAAGAAAGGATATGGGTAGATGATATGCACGTACTGGACCGTATTTTAGAAGGGACTTAAGCACCTGAGGATTTTAGTATCTGTGAGCATCCTAAAACCAGTCCCCTGTGGATACTGAAGAACAGCTGTCACTTTTCCATTTTTCATCTTATTCTTTGCTCCACATTCTGGTGATTCTTAGAAGATTCTGAAAAAATGAGGGGAGGTTATTTTAAGAACACAAGGAAAAATGACCTATTTTTGGTACTAAGGATTGAACTCAGTGTTTTTTGCACACGGTTATATCTTTAGACCTTTTTTATTTTGAGATAGGGTCTCACTTAAGTTGCCCAAGTTGAACCCAGAATTGTGATCTTCCTGCTTTAGTCTCCCAGAGTAGGACAAAGCATGCTGTAACACAGCAATCCTGTCAGCATTTTCTTCCCTTAAAGTTGGCTTTACAGTACTGCTGATTGTGAATGAGTAAGGGGCGTGTGTGTGTGTGTGTGTGTGTGTGTGTGTGTGTGTGTGTTTTGTCTTTTTCGCTTTTATCGGTACCAGGGATCGAACTCACGACTGCCTGCTTGCAAGGCAGGCGCTTATGCCGCTGAGCTAAATCCCCAGCCCCGTGTGTGTGTTTTAGCACAAGGACTTACTGTGTAGTTGAACTTTCAGTGATTCTTGAGCCTCAGCCTTCTGGTTGCTGGAATTGCAGATGTGAGCCAGGACACCTGACTGATAACTATAGTTTTAGGTGACGTAACCTATAGTAAGTGATCCTTAGATTTTGAGTTACGCAAACTAAGATCAAAAGTCATGATGTCTTATTTGTTTAAAGAATGTGTTGTACTAATAAAGTATGCCCAGGTAAAGACTATACTATAGAAGCAAAAAGTTTACATTTCTAGTAGTAATTAAAATAAAATGGGAAAAGTGATAACATCAGATTTTGACGTATAAATATTACAAAAATTTAAGCCCATATAGTCTAATTGGCAGGGTGTGGTGGCACACACCTGTAATCCTAGTGCTCAGGAGACTGAGGCAGAAGGATCACTGTGAGTTCAAGCCTGACTGAACTACAGAGTGAAACCCTGTGTCAAAAAGATGACAAAACAGCTCATTGATGGGGCTGGGCGTGTAGAGTACAGCACTTGCCTAGCATACTTGAGGCCATACCCCTGACTCCCAAATTTTAACTGATGCATGTAAACATTATATTTATGTAACCAGTATCATAGGTATTTAAAAAAAAAAAAACAGGTATAATATCATAGGCACATAATCCCCTCTATTCTGGCCTATTAGGCAAATTGTTTAGCAACTTAATGATATGATGTTTCAAAACAAAAAAATTGCTGGAAACGTAGCTTTGTGAAGGCTTTTGAGTTCCAACTCCACTAACACTCTCACTCCCAAAAAAAACCCATATTTAAATGAAATAGTAAAGTGCTCCAGCCTGCTTTCCAAAAAGGACAAAATTGATGATGAGATTAGAGTTTATTATCTGATTTTACTGTGCCCTCCTTAGTGTTGAAGATTTCTCAGTGTACTATTATCATACTCATTTTTACCAATTATGTACATTTTTTAAAATAGGAATAAAAAAATACGTTGTTGGACTCATTATCAAGACCTCATCTGACCCAACTTGTGTAGAGGTAAGAGTGCTTTCTTTAGATTTTTTTGCAGATTTATTTGAGAATGAGAAAATTATTTAAACTTCATCTTGTATAAAATGTACTTTATCCTACATGTATAAACATACACACATTTACATAGGAGTGAAAAATCATTCTTTCCTAGGACTATTTCTTGTGCTTTTGTTACATCTGTTTTAGTACCTCATTTAATCTGACACCCAACCCCTGTTTTTTTCTTTAGAAGGAAAAAGTGTATATTGGGAAGCTAAATATGATTCTTGTTCAGGTAAGCATCAAATTTTTTTACTCACAAGAATAGAAAGTTTTAATCATACTTATTTGAGTATAATATCCAACCTGTCCTTATAAAATAAAATAGATTAACAAATTACAGAAGTAGTGGTTCTAGGTGGATATGGATGCACATGCCAGTGGTCTTAGAACTTGGGAAACTGAGGCAAGATCGCCACAAGTTCGAGGCCAACGTAGGCTATACAATGAGACCTTGTCTCAAAAAAAGGAAAGAAAAAAAAAAAAAAAGAAAGAAAAAAAAAAGAGATAAAGAGTAGTGCTGGTCTAACAACTATTAACTAACTGTTAAAACTGGTTGCCTTCACGTTGGAAAGGATTAATTTGCTCCGGTGTAGGAATCATCAGATATTGTAGAACTATTAATTACTAATGTGAATTGCATTTTTATTTTCTTTTGGGTTTGTTTGTGTTTCATTTCTTTTTCTTTTTTGTCCCAGGGATTGAACTCATGACCTTGCATTTGCCAAGCAGGCACTTAAGGCCACTGAGCTAAACCCCTGGGCCCTTTCTTTTGTTTTTTGAGAAGGGGCCTCACCATGTACTCCAGGCTGGCCCCAACCTCAGAGTGATCCTCCTGCCTCAATCTCCCAAGTAATAGGATTATAGGCGTGTACTGCCATGCCCGGTTTGGAGTTCATATTAGTCTGTCTGTATGGTTATTAGATTCTTTCAGATAGTCTCATTTTCTGATCCTGTGTATTATTTTTATATGATCTTATCTGAATCTTAGAAAATACCTAAGAGATCCCTAGCTTACACATACCTACACATTTTAAATTAATTCAGTCTATTAGGCTTTTAGTAAAAGAGTCAATCCTTAGTTGCAGCCGTTCTCTTGTTGAAATTTTCATGTCTGTGTCTTCCAATAATTTGGGTTCAGATCTTAGTTGTAATTTATAGGTGGAATACTTGTTTACCCCTGGTCTCAAAATCTGTCTTACCTTATCACTGTTTATTAGTTAGACCTTGATATTGCCTAGAATAATTTACACATACCTATCAGATAAATATTGATATCATAAACCTAGATGAGACCAGTAATTGGAATAATTGAAGTGGGTTCTTAGGATGTTTAAGACAGAGGACTTCATCTGTTTCTTTTTTTTTTTTTTTTTTTTTTTGTCTTTTTCCTTTTTATCAGTACCAGGGATCGAACTCACGACTGCCTGCTTGCAAGGCAGGCGCTTATGCCGCTGAGCTAAACCCCCAGCCCCCCCCCCTTTTTTTTTTTCTGTTTCATTTTCTACCAAATGTATTCTGTAGTGATATGTTTCCAGCCATAATAGAAATAAAAAGCAGTGATTAACTTCTTTTAGTAACATACAGTTTGTTTCAAAGATTATTTTGCCTGTGACAAGTGAAATGAAATGAATATTCATGTTTTATTTTATTTTAGATACTGAAACAAGAATGGCCCAAGCATTGGCCAACTTTTATCAGTGACATTGTTGGAGCAAGTAGGACCAGTGAAAGTCTGTGTCAAAATAATATGGTGATATTAAAACTCTTGAGTGAAGAAGTATTTGATTTCTCTAGTGGGCAGATAACTCAAGTAAAAGCAAAACATTTAAAAGACAGGCAAGTAATGATTTTTTTTGCAACAATTTCTCAAACCATTTCAAGTGACTTTAAGGTGAATTGTAAATATTTAATGAACTGATTGATAACGTGTACGTTACTTGTGACTTTGAACAATAATTAAGTTCTAAAGGGGCTTAATGTCAGTCTAATGGAGCCCCAAAGTGTTAGAGGTGTTCATACCTCTGAGATCTGGTATTCCCGTTTACTAGATAAAAGTTTGTTCCCGTTGTTATGAACACAGAAAACTTTTTTACACTATCCAAAGAATATACAGTTCTATGGCATGGAGTAACAGTATTTTAGAACTTCAGATACGAAGTTATTTCATTCTTCTTCCTCATCACTTTGTCCAGCATATTCTGTGTGTGTGTGTACCTTTTAGCCATCTTAGTGTGGCTCAAACTTTGCCAAATTACGGTCCTTGTGATTAACTCTTATTTTACTAATACTGGTTCCAAGCACAAGAGTAAATGTTGGCATTATACATGCTAAGATGAAGCTGCAATATTCATGCTTCAATTGGAAAGGTAAAGGTATAATAAAATAATGTGAGAGACCGTGTTCACATAACTGTGTATATTTATTTACTTATTTATGTTCCTATATTTTATACATTTATATTTATTGGGGAGTAGGTTTACCATGGGGGAGGACCTCAGGACCTCATGCTTGCCAGGCAGGCACTGTGCCACTGAGCTATATTCTTGGCCCCAACAGTATATTCTTGAGATTTTATTAATAATTGTTACTCTTTCTTAGTGTACCTCAATTGCTGTAAACTTTTATTATAGGTAGGTGTATATAGCAGAAAACAAAGGTATTTATAGGATTTAGTGATACCTGTGACTTTAGGTTTCTACTTGGGGCTTTTAAGTGATCTCTCACAGATTGGAGTGAGCTGACATTTCTCTGAAGAGAATCTTGTTTTTAGCATATCAGTTATTTCAAAGTCACTACTCAGTTTTAAGAATAAACATTAAGGGAAAAACCAGACTCCAAAGACATGAATGTGATCTTATGGCAGTCTTAATCTAGGTGACCTTTAAAAGAGTGATTGTAGGTTTAATAGCTTGCTAGCTTTTGTTGAAGTTACTGATGCTTAGATGTGTTTATTGGGGAGAGTTGGGTTTGTTTATTTATTTATTTGTTTTTGTTTTTTTTCTTTTGAGACAGGCTCTCCCTATGCAGTTTAGGCTGGCCTTGAGCTCACTTTGTAGTCCAGCCTGGTCTTGACCTTGCAATGATCCTCCTGCCTCAGCCTCCTGAGTACTGGGATTACAGGTGTACATCACCATGCCCAGCTGTTTAGATGTGTTTAAAGCGTAGCCTTTGGAATCTTCAAGGATTCAATTATTGAAGATTTTTAATTGTTTTAGACTATAAATAACTGTAATGTTTATTTGTGTCTTCTAAATGTGATTTTTTTTTTCAGCATGTGCAATGAGTTCTCTCAAATATTTCAACTGTGCCAGTTTGTGATGGTAAGTGCTTTTTAATGCCTTATATTGTTTGTGATAGTCTTGCTGTATAACACAGGCAGGCCTGGAAATCAACAGTCCCTCCTCACTCTCCCAAATGCTGGGATTACAGGTGTAAGCTACCACACCCACCTTTAGGGTATATGTGTTTATTTTGCTATTGGGGATAGAATCCATATTCTTCCCACTGAGCTACATCTCCTGCAGGGGCAGGGAAGTCTGTATGTTTGTATTTTGAGGCACAGTGTGTTAACATGCTACACATGCCAGGCTGGGCTCAAATGTGTGATCCTCTTGCACCAGCCTCCAGATGGGATTGCAGGTGTGTGCCATTGTGTCTGGTGTATTTCCTTTTTTATGAGTTAAGAATTAAAGGAAAATGTTTACAGATGGGTTATTGTTACAGGAAAATTCACAAAATGCTCCACTTGTACATGCGACGTTAGAAACGTTGTTGAGGTTTCTGAACTGGATTCCACTGGGATATATTTTTGAGACCAAGTTAATCAGCACATTAATTTATAAGGTAAAGCACATATATTTCTGTCATTTATTTCTCGATTCTTGTGTATATAGTCTTTGTTCTTGGATAGCTTTCTTTATTCAAAACTAACTTGGATAACTTTCTTTATTCAAACATCAACCTTTTTTGAAAGAACTTTTATTTACTTACAGATAGTATTTGACCTAAGTCTTAAAATCCTATGATTCTATTAGATAATACAAATCACAGTGATGTAGTTCAAGTGGTATTTATGTAAGATGAAAAATCTATTTTGCAGGGTAGGGGATTTTATTTTTGAGATAGAAATCACCAGTTTGCATAGGCTAGGCTTGAACTTGTGGTCATTCCTGTCTTGGCCTCCCAAAGTGCTCAGATTACAGGCATGAACCACCGTGCCTAGCTAAAATTTTCAGTCAGTAGTGTGTAGTTTCTTCATACATTTCTGTAATTGCTTCCTCCATAAATAATGCTTAATATGTGGTTACATTACCTTGACATGTGTGTAATAAATTTCATATTTAATTGTATCTTACAAAAGCTCAGCCCATTGTAATTTTTTTTCCTTTTTTGGTAGTGGGGTACTGGGAGTCTAACTTGTGCTTGGCTTGCCAGGCAATCATTGTGCCATTGAGCTGTATCCCCAATCTGTAATTTAATATTTATAGTTCAATATATGTCTATTTTCAAAACTTTTAGTGCTTATCAAATTATCATCCATTCTCAGTGGTTACAGTTTCTTAGTAGAAGATGAAAGAATCACTTTTTTCATGCCCAAGGTGCTGTTATACTGCTGAGAAAATACAGTGTCCCTAAAAGTCTCCTATGGTTTTTTTGGGAAAGTTACTGAACAGTTTTGTTTTTCACATGTTTGAAGACACATCAGGTTCATTGTGCTCCATGAAACACTTACCATACAGTGACTAGATAATGAAACCACACATCACCCTCTAACATTTTCGTATTTCTTCTTCCTGTTTAAGTCTTTAAACCCATGTTAATCATTCATTTTAAAGTATGTTTCATGCCATTTCAGTTTATGATTTTTTAAAATATATATATATGTGTATACAGTTCCTGAATGTTCCAATGTTTCGGAATGTGTCTCTGAAGTGCCTCACTGAGATTGCTGGTGTGAGCGTAAGCCAATATGAGGAACAATTTGTAACGCTATTTACATTGACAATGATGCAGCTAAAGCAGGTAATACACCATGTTCTTGAAAATTGAATAGTTTTTAGTGCCTTAGAAAATGTTGAATTTAAGTTGAACTGTTTCAGCAGTCCATTTTTATAGGTTGGCTAAATGTGGTTCATACTTGTATTTTATGTACGGTATATATTGCATGAAAGCAGTGCATATGGTAGGTTTTGAACCTAGGACATTGCATGTGTTAGCTAAAGTCCCCAATTCTTTAAGGTAAAAAATTCTATGAGCACACTAAAAATTCCTTCTAATCAAGATCTTGGGGAGTATTGAGGCAGTCTATTTCTACACAATTTTTGAAGGTCTGAGTAGGCAGTGGGAATCCTAAGAATTGTTACAATATCTGCTTTTGATACTATGAAGAAAATTTTTTTTATATTTTATAAAACAGGTTGTTTGTTTTTCAACTTGCAGATGCTTCCCTTAAATACTAATATTCGGTTTGCTTACTCAAACGGAAAAGATGATGAACAGAACTTTATTCAAAATCTCAGTTTATTTCTCTGCACCTTTCTTAAGGAACATGGTCAACTTATAGAAAAGAGATTAAATCTCAGGGAAACACTCATGGAGGTAGGCTCTGTGTGGAAACTTGGTTCCTAAAGGTCTCTGTGTAATAAAAATACAATGTGCCTTCTAACATTATGTACTTTTTGAGGTTATTTACCTGTGCCTTTAGAATATAGATTGTCAAAGTAGTTAAAAGCTGTTGTCTGATTTTGTGTTCTACATAAAAGTAGACGTAAAAAATTTAAATCAAGTGCACCTTTTTTTTTTTTTAAATCGGTACCAGGGATCAGACTCCTGACCACCTGCTTACAAGGCAGGTTCTTATGCCGCTGAGCTAAATCCCCAGCTCCTCAAGTGCAGATTTTTAAGTTCATTCTACATCGGTACTTTTTTTTACTAAAGATAGGATCTTCCTATGCAGTCCGCTCTGGCTTTAAACTCAAAGATCCTCCTGTTTCAGCCTCCAGGTTCTAGGCTTACAGGTGCAGACTTGGTCACATGTTACTTTTTTTTTCCCCATCTCTTTCCTGGGGATTGACTAGGATATTCATATTGAGCTGTATCCCCAGAGCTACCTTTAGTTTGAAACTGGGGCTCAGTAACCCTTCTGAGAGTCCCCAGGTAGACGCAAACTTGGCCTTCCTTTCCAGAGAGTTGGATTACAGGCATGTGTTGCCATGTCCCACTTCCACATGGTATTCATAAGATCTTAAACAATTGAAGTGTAATTCACATAATACCCATTAAGTGTGCAATTTAGAGGAATATTAATTACTGCATTCAGAATATTGTGCAGGTATGCATGTCTGGTTCCAAAGACATTTTCCTCATCTGCAAAGGAAATTCTGTAGTTTTTGTATCCAGGGATTTAATGTAGGGGTGCTGAGATACATCCCCACCCTTTTTCATTTCTATTATTAGACAAGGTCTTGCCAAGTTCTCTGGCTGACCTTGAATTTGGAATCCTCCAGCCTTAGCCCCCAGTATGACTATGTATCTGTATACAGCACTGTACTTGGCTTTAATTTCTGTTTTTAATCAATTGTATCAGTGTGCCTAATTTTGTATTCCCATCCATTTGTAATGAAGAAAAGGAACTTTCTCTGCCTTTTGTTTGTTGCCCCTATACACTTGGTGGTATTTTGTTTTGAGTCATGGTTTTGCTGTGTAATCTAGGCTGACCATGAACTCATTATGTTGCTGAGGCTTGCCTTCAAATCTCTGTGCTCCTCTTGGCTCAGCCTCCGATTGCTGAAATTTCAGATATGCACCACCATTCCTGACATTATTATATACACCATTTTTTAAAAAGATTTGAGTCACATGCCTGTAATTCCAGCACTCAGGAGGCTGAGCTAGGGAGTATCACAGAGTTCAAGGTTAGCCTGGGCTACATAGAGACTCTTTCAACCCCTCCCCCTCCAAAAATAGACTTGATGGTTGATCAACTGTAGAGGAGTTACAGTTTAATGAAATCTCAGTTGTACTATGAGTTTTTATTTTCTAATATATCAAGTGAAAAGTAGTTTGGAAACTGGTTAATATGTAAGAATTATTTTAATGGTGTTGGTCTTATTTCTAGGCACTTCATTATATGTTGTTGGTATCTGAAGTGGAAGAAACTGAAATTTTTAAGATTTGTCTTGAGTACTGGAATCATTTGGCATCTGAACTCTATAGAGAGAGCCCATTTTCTACATCTGCTTCTCCATTGCTATCTGGAAGTCAACATTTTGATATTCCTCCCAGGAGACAGCTGTATTTGCCTGTGTTATCAAAGGTAACAATAAAGTGATTGGTTAAGTGCTCTTCCTGTTTCTTACTGTGATTGTGAAGCCTAAATTCAAATGTGTAGGCTCATATGCCAAGGTTAACAACAGCTTTGCTTTGCTTTGTTTCTGGGTTTTGTTTGTTTGTTTGTTTTTGGGAGGGTTTCACTGTGTAGGCTGGCTTTAACCTTGTGTCAGTCCTCCTGCTTCAGCGTTCTCAGTACTAGGATTACAGGTTTGTACCCACTACCACTAACCCTGCTCTTCCCATATCTTTTTAGTGTCTCAGTTTAAGTACAGTGGTGCCTTGTTCATAAATGTTGTGACAAGCATTATTATAGCCACCTTTCCCATACAAACACAAAATGTGGTCATCTTTTCCAAAATCATGGAACAAACTTAAATTCCAAGAACTGAGGCACCACTGTACATGGCTCACTTTTCCCTGCTCCCAATTTTACATTTGATATGATTGATTTAAATGTCTTAATTTTCTGATTGGCTTATCATTCAACAGGTTCGTTTATTGATGGTTAGTCGTATGGCTAAACCAGAGGAAGTATTGGTTGTAGAGAATGATCAAGGAGAAGTTGTGAGAGAATTCATGAAGGATACAGATTCCATAAATTTGTATAAGAATATGAGAGAAACATTAGGTATGTTAATATTAAATGTGTTTGCCTTTTGAATGTTAGGGAAAGCATTGTTATACTTTGAATGGTTCAGTAACCATCTTTATTAATGTGCTTTGCTTTTTTTTTTTTTTTTTTTTTTTTGTCTTTTTCCTTTTTATCGGTACCAGGGATCGAACTCAACGACTGCCTGCTTGCAAGGCAGGCGCTTATGCCACTGAGCTAAATCCCCAGCCCTAATGTGCTATTTTCTTAATAAAAACTTTTGCTTGTTTTCTACTTGAAACATGTGAAACTTTTTTCTTTCACAGTTTATCTTACTCACCTGGATTATGTAGATACAGAAAGAATAATGACTGAGAAACTTCACAATCAAGTGAATGGTACAGAATGGTCATGGAAGAATCTGAATACATTGTGTTGGGCCATAGGCTCCATAAGTGGAGCCATGCACGAAGAGGATGAAAAACGATTTCTTGTTACTGTTATAAAGGTACAAAACAGATAGACACAAAGTAAAATACTATATAAATGTATTTGTTAAGATAAAAGGCCTAAATTTGTTTCATTTTATAGGATCTATTAGGATTATGTGAACAGAAGAGAGGCAAAGACAATAAGGCTATTATTGCGTCAAATATCATGTACATAGTAGGTCAGTATCCAAGATTTCTAAGGGCCCACTGGAAATTTTTGAAGACGGTAGTTAACAAGCTGTTTGAATTCATGCATGGTAAGTTTTCATCTGTTACACTTAATTTGTGTTAACCTTTGTTGAACAAAATTGACGAATGTTTTTATTTTCTTAAGAGACCCATGATGGAGTCCAGGACATGGCTTGTGACACTTTCATTAAAATAGCTCAGAAATGTCGGAGGCATTTCGTTCAGGTTCAGGTTGGAGAAGTAATGCCATTTATTGATGAAATTTTGAACAATATTAACACTATAATATGTGATCTTCAACCTCAGCAGGTATGTAAACAAAAAACATATTAGATTTAGAAAGTTAACCACTATTTATTAATCACAATTTAATGGGAATAGAAAAAGTGCCCCTGTTGGATTCCATTCAATTCTTTGTCATAAGGCAGAAACTTAATCACATGTTTGTTGAACTTTTAGCCTACATGATAATAATGATAACAAATCAGTTTCAGTGCATTTTTAAATTGTTTTCTTTATTAGGCTGCATACAAGTATAAAAGTTTAAAAATCCCTGTTTTTTAAAACAGGTTCATACGTTTTATGAAGCTGTGGGGTACATGATTGGTGCACAAACAGATCAAACAGTCCAAGAGCATTTGATAGAAAAGTACATGCTGCTCCCTAATCAAGTATGGGATAGTATAATCCAGCAGGCAACCAAAGTAAGTTTCATTATATTTTGTTAAAGTTCTGTGTTTGAAGATGATGTTAAAAGTAATGACACTTCCAGCATTATTGACATACATACCTCGTCCATGTTGTTATTTTTGTTAGAATCTTGAAAAAGACAGTATCTTTTTGGGAAGGTGTACTTTGGGTGCTAGTGATTAGGCCCAAAGCATTGTGTGTATGAAGAACATGCTTCACCCCAGCCCTAATGATGACGACTTCTGCATTTTACCATGTAGGACTACAAATAGGATAATAGCTTGGGGTTAGATGGTACTGTTAATCTTAGCAATTACATAGCTTTCATGATTTTTTTCCTCTAGAATGTGGACATATTGAAAGATCCTGAAACAGTCAAGCAGCTCGGTAGCATATTGAAGACTAATGTCAGAGCCTGCAAAGCTGTTGGACATCCCTTTGTAATTCAACTGGGAAGAATTTATTTAGATATGCTTAATGTATACAAGTGCCTCAGTGAAAATATTTCTGCAGCTATCCAGGCTAATGGTATGTAATTCTAAATCTGTAATTAGAATGTTAGATTTCAGTAACACTGCTAAATCTGAGATGACTCCAATTTCTAAGCAACTGCTTGCTACTTTTTCTTTTGAATTATTTTGGAGCTGCCAGGTATTGTAGCACATGCCTTTACATGCACTCAGTCCTTCATTAGGAAACCTTTCCTCTTGGTAAATTTTGTGTGCTGGTGGTTGAATATTTTTATGGTAAATGGAAACTAATTACATCTGAAATACACATAATTATTTTTTAGGTGAAATGGTTACAAAACAACCATTGATTAGAAGTATGCGAACGGTAAAAAGGGAAACATTAAAGTTAATATCTGGTTGGGTGAGCCGATCCAATGATCCACAGATGGTAAGTGAACATTTGTTTTTATTTTGACACTGAATTTTCTGGAATATGCTATATTTCTATGTATTTTGCCAATTTGAAGATAATTATATGTTCTACATTAAGATTTTATATTCTTTGTTGTATTGGATTTCTGTGTTATAAAATACTAGTTTATTACGGTGTCTCATTTTCCAAACAAATTTCCTTTTATCCTGGGGGAAGATGGTCATATATAATAAGAATGCTAAGAATGTATCACTTATATTTTCTCAGATTGGTAGAAAGGCTTAGTTCCTACAGGTTTTTTTGTTTTTGTTTTTGTTTTTTCCATTTTTATGGGTACCGGGGATTGAACTCACGACCACCTGCTTGTAAGGCAGGTGCTTATGCCGCTGAGCTAAATCCCCAGCCTCCAGTTCCTAAAGTTTAAATTGAATCTTTTTGATTTATTGAGAGAAACGATACAGTCGAGGTGAGCATGAATATTCAAAGGAATGTGGCACACATTTGGGAACTGGGGAAGAGAAATGGGAAATAGGAATTGATTCCTGAGAGGCGGGAGTTGCCTCAAATTGAATTTTTGTGTTCTCATGATTTTTGAGGACAATTTATGAATCTACAAAGTGTTACTAGTTTTGTTATAATACGAGTATAATACAGATTGAAGATTTTGATGTCTCTTATACTGGTACCTGGGATTGAACCCAAGGCCTTTGTACTTGGCGATAACTCCAGTCATTTTTTTTTTTCCTTTTATAAATTTTGAGGTAAGGTATTGCTAAGTTGTACTGTCTAGGTTAGGCTCAAACTTTGGGGGGTGGGGGGAGAGGCCAGGGATCGAACTCATGATTTAATGCTTGCCAGGCAGGCACTTTAAATTCTCTTTCCTCAGCCTCCCTGAATGCTGAGTTACGGGTGTACATCACAGTATCTGACTGGTGTTTCTCATTTAAAATAACTTACCAAAAGAGAAATTGTTTTCTGAAGCTAATACCTGCATAGCTGGTTATGGTGGCACATGTTTGTAGTCCCTAGAAATTGGGAGACTGAAGCAAGAGGATTACTGCAAGTTCAACAACATAGTTTCAGGGCCAGCCTAAATTACATAGTAAGGCCCTATCTCAAAGAAAACAAATTAATTCTAGCCTGATAGAGTTCAATTTGGAAAGATAGGTATTATTTTAGATATTGTATGTCTTCATTTACTGTGAAACTTGGGGAATTTCCAAAACCACCTATTGCTGTTGGGAATGCTGGTTAATAAGAATGCCATTTGCTAAGATGATTTTGATACTCTATATTTATTGATGACCTTCTTGAGGACATTAGTTTGGGATTTAGTTTTTATGGAAACTCAGCGGCATAAGTGCCTGCTTGGCACGCGTAATGTCATGAGTTTAATACCTGCTACAAAAAAAAATTTATGGCAATCTTCATCAAGATGGCTAACTTTGAAAGTGTTGTGTGTGGGGGGGTGTCCAACATCATCTGTATATATATGACCAGAACCATATTTAGGTCTCAGTGTAGTTTAGTGGTATCACACTTGCCTGGTATATCTCAGGCCTTATGTTGAATTGCTAACACCTCTGAAGGAACAATTGAAAGTGGAAGGAAGGATGGATTGCAGAAACACGCATACACACATGCATGCGAAGAAGTTTGTGACATAAAGTAAATTACAGAATCAGAACGGTATAATAAGGATATGTTTGTACAGAGAAGAATAAAGAACCTGAACAAATTGCACATACATGCAACACACACAAACTTATTTAGAGGCATGGAAAGACACACAGTCTTTCAGACAATTGCAGTTCTTATAAAATTGAACAGTTGGGCCAGAGATGATAACTTAGTGGCACAGTGCCTGCCTGGCAAGTGCAGAGTTCCGAGTTTGATTCTCAGTACACTCCCATACAAAAAAAGTGTAAATAAACACTGAATGATTGTTATTAGTGTTTATATAAGAATACCTATCTATTATTATTTGATGTTCCTAGTTTGCTTTTTATATTATTGAGACTAAGAGTTTGGCATGGTTGTACAAACCTGTAATTCCAGCACTTGGAATCTGAAGCAGAGAGATTGTTGTAAGTTAGAGGCTATAGGGCTGGGGATTTAGCTCAGCATCATAAACATCTGGCTTGCAAGCAGGCAGTCCTGAGTTTGATTCCTGGTACCGATAAAAAAGAAAAAGATAAAAAAAAAAAAAAAAAGCAATTGAGACTGTATCTACTGGTCAACCACTCACTTTTGTGACTCATCTTCCATTACAAAATAGATTTGAACTATATATTATATTCTCCTATGGCTCTTTTTTTTGGTCTTTTTCGTTTTTATCAGTACCAGGGATCGAAATCACAACTGCCTGTTTGCAAGGCAGGTGCTTATGCTGCTGAGCTAAATCCCCATTCCCATGGCTCTATGTTTTATTTTAATCCTTTGATTTCTGTTAAAATCACTTTAGAGACTGAATATATAGCTTAATATAATGGTAAAGGTGTTGCCTAGCACGAACGAGGTGAGACTCTGGGTTCTACAACGCTACAGTGAAGAAGAAGCAACAGCAAAGTACGGGGTGTATGCTTATCATTCTAGCACTCAGAGGCTGACAGGACTGCTGCGAGTTGGAGGCCGTCCTGAGCTATACCTTAAAAACTAATTACAGTGTTGGAAAGCCTGAAAGATCCTAGGGTTTCACTGCTTTTAGCAGATAATAAACCTAACGAGTATGTCTTAGTTGTCTGTAATAGTATCTAGATTAAAATGTAAAAGTTTTTTTTCACAGGTAGCTGAAAATTTTGTTCCTCCTCTGTTGGATGCAGTTCTCATTGACTACCAGAGAAATGTCCCAGCTGCTAGAGAACCCGAAGTGCTTAGTACTATGGCCATTATTG
Source organism: Cavia porcellus (assembly GCF_034190915.1). Taxonomy (NCBI): domain Eukaryota; kingdom Metazoa; phylum Chordata; class Mammalia; order Rodentia; family Caviidae; genus Cavia; species Cavia porcellus. The sequence continues at coordinate 16,500,764 of NW_026947501.1, read as the reverse complement.
TGAACAAGTTAGGGGGACATATAACAGCTGAAATACCTCAGATATTTGATGCTGTTTTTGAATGCACCTTGAATATGATAAATAAGGTAGGTGGTTCATATTTTCAGTTACATAATGGAAAATTTAAAATATATAACATTTCGATATCAAAATAGGAATAGGATACTGGTTACATAGCTCAGTGATAAAAGACTTGACTAACATGCACAATGAAGGGCTGGTGTGTACAGTGGGGAGAGAAGATTTTTAACATTTACATCAACACCTGGCATTTATCAAAAAGTAATAAACTTGTCAGGTATTTTCTTATAAGAAATTAGTTTTGTTTAAATGAAAAGGCAGGACTATGGTTAGTATATAAAAGTGTACTATATGCATATAATTTAGAACATAAATACGCACATGGAAGAGAAGGTTAGATACCAGTATACGACTTTATAGTGTAGCTGTTTTTTCTAATCTGCATTAATATTCTTAGTTTATAATAAAAAAAAGTCTCAACTACTAGAAAATGCCTTGTTTTTTCATGAGTTTTGATCAGTTTTCTTTAAAAGATAGCCTTTTGTTTTCTCCTTTTTAATTTTTGTATATGGTGCTTTCGGCTATGAAAAGTAAACTACATGAAGATTTGTCTTTTGGGGGATGGTGTGACTTTTGGGCTTCGTTGACAATTTCAGACATATACACTAGCCCCTCCTTTCCATTTGTCTTAAATACAGCATTGAAATATTTTGCTTGTTTGTTTTAGGACTTTGAAGAATATCCTGAACACAGAACAAACTTTTTCTTACTGCTTCAGGCTGTCAATTCTCATTGTTTCCCAGCATTCCTAGCTATCCCACCTGCACAGTTTAAACTTGTTTTAGATTCTATTATCTGGGCTTTCAAACACACTATGAGGAATGTTGCAGATACAGGTAAATAATATTTCTCTCTCCCTCATATCAGTATGATGGCTTTGGTAGCCTTTACACTAAAATTCTGTCCATTTCATTCTCAGTTGCCTTTGATCAATCAGGTTCCTAAATAATAAATGCAAAAGTTGATTTTAATATAAGCACTGTTCTGCACTATATGTTCTAGTCTACTCTATCGGGGACATAGTATTTTATTTACTTTATTTAATGATCCCCAAGTGAGAAAATAGTGCCTATGTCAACTTTTGTTAATTGATATTGTTAAGTAATCTGTGTAGTTGGTAAGTAAATTTATTGTAGGTATTTACAGGTAAAGATGTGATGAGTTCATATTACCATTCGTTTAAGGTTTTCACTGGGGTCTCTGATAAGAGTGGAGCATAGTACACATACAGACAGTTGTATACTTGTAAATGTATGGTTGATGTTACTCTACCTGTCATAGTTTACATGAATTGTATATTCGGATGTCTAGAAGTAGTTAAGCCACCCATTCTAAAGCAAGTCTCTAAGCAAAATGAGTTATGCCAAGAAGCTCAAAATAGGTAGAAGCATCACTCACAAGACTTCCGCCCCAGCCAGGCATAGTAGCACACACCTATGATCCCAGCACTCTGGGAGGCTCTGAGGCAAGAAGATCTCAAGTTTGATTCTACTCTGGATAGTACAGCAATCTAGCAAGAGACTGTTTAAAAGGCATAGCTCTTAGTGTCAAAGCCCCATGTTTAATTATCTGCACTTCAAAAAGAAATTTAGTTCTATACCCTCACCAGTAATTCCCCCTTCCCTGTGCTTTTTTTCTTCCATAGCATGGAAGAAATAGTAATAATACGTTCTGTGAGATACTAAAAATACATTCTTCCAGGATGAGTTTTCTTTCTGTGGATTTCTTTTTTCTCTCTCCATTTATTGTACAGCAGATCGAACTCAGGACCTTGTGCTTGCCAGACAGGCACTGTACCACTGTATCCCCAGCTAGTTTTACTTTTTTCAAATGGTAATTACAGAATGCAAAACTGCGTGGACTCGCTGTTTTGGAAATGAGAAGACGTTAAAGGCCAACGTGTAGTACACCAGCACTGGTTGTAGTTGAACTCAATAGCTGATTTAAGACTGATTTTAATAAGCAATTAATTATCAAAAGCTGATGAATTATTAGCTGAAATATTTGAAAAGTGATGCGTCTGTAATGATTTTATATTCACATTCAACATCTTTTAGGATTACAGATCCTTTTTACACTCTTACAAAATGTTGCACAAGAAGAAGCTGCAGCTCAGAGTTTCTATCAAACTTACTTTTGTGATATTCTTCAGCATATCTTTTCTGTTGTGACAGACACCTCTCATACAGCTGGTAAGAATTTGGGACTTTTAAAATACTAGAAATGTTTGAGTTTTTAGATTCCATTCTAGAGTTAACAGTTTTCTTTATATCAACAGGTTTAACAATGCATGCATCAATTCTTGCATATATGTTTAACTTGGTTGAAGAAGGAAAAATAAGTACACCATTAAATCCTGGAAATCCAGTTAACAATCAGATGTTTATTCAGGAATATGTGGCTAATCTCCTTAAGTCTGCATTCCCTCATCTACAAGAGTAAATGACTTTTAAATACATTTTTTAAATCTGAAATGGGTGTTGGGCATTAAAATTGTCTTTTAAGAATTCTGAAATTTAATATTGCTTTTAAAAATAATCATTTGTTTTGATTTGCAGTGCTCAAGTAAAGCTCTTTGTGACAGGGCTTTTCAGCTTAAATCAGGATATTCCTGCATTCAAAGAACATCTGAGGGATTTCTTAGTACAAATAAAGGTATTTGGTGAGGGGGGTGGATTAAAAACCTGAGGTTAAGTTTAACCACTTAATCATTTGATGGTACAGTATTATAAAAAGGAGGATATTTGGGGGATTTTTTTTTTTTTTGCTTGTTTGGTTTTGGTTTTGGTACCAGGGATCGAACTCACAGCCTTGTGCCTGCCAGGCAAGCACTTGAGGCACTCAGCTAAATCCCTAGCTCTGTTTTTTGTTTCTGAGATAGGATATTGCTTTGTAGTCCAGGCTGGCGTCGAACTCAAAACAATTCTGCTTCAGCATCCAGAGTGCTGGAATTACAGGTGTGCATCACCACACCAAGCTGGAATGTTTTTAGAAACTCATTATAAATTAAATTTTGTGAACTGAGCTAAATCCCTGGCCACTAAAATTAATTGTTAAGGTGTCTGTAGATAAGAAATACCTTGGTAGTCCCTGTTAAAATTTTTATACTTATTTGATAACAAATGAAACATGAAAATTAGCAAATGCCTGTTCATAGTGCTGTTACAGTGTTCCATTCAGACTGTTGGCAAGGACTTTTATTGTGTCTTTTTGTTTTTGAGACCATCTTTCTATGTTATTCTAAAATTCCTGGTTTCAAGATACCAAACTCACTCAACCACAGAAGAGTTAAGAGGGGTTAGGGACTTAGCTCAGTGGCATAAGCACCTGCCTGGGAAGCATGAGGTCCTGAATTTGATCCCTGCTACCAAAAAATAAAGAAGTGATAAGAGTACACAAATGGAACTACCACTGTACCCTCACTAAAGGTTTTTCTAAAAGATTTTTCCACTACCACTTCCATTATATAATTGAAATACTATAGCAGTTGTTTAACTCTGTGAGTGATTGAATCCAGCTCAACCACTGGACCATATTCCCAATCACCTCGATCCCCCCCCCCCCCCCCCCGGTCTAAATTTTTAGTCAGGACCTCACTGAGTTACACAGGGTATCCTCAACCTTGTAATCCTCCTACCTCAGTCAATACTAGTTGGGATTATAGTTGTGTGCCATCATGCTCATTCACTTCATATCATTTTGTTTTTAAATTCAAAAGAACTGTAAAAGTTATCCATGACTAAGAAGTGAATCTGAAGATTGTCAGATTCTCTCCAAAAAATCTGTGTTGCCCAGGTTGGCCTTGAACTCCAGGGCTGAGGAGATCCTCGTACATTAATCTACCAAGTACCTGGCACTACAGGTGCCACCATGCTGGCTCAGTTTTATTACTATGGAAATAATTTTTTTTTCATAACCAGAATGCAAAAAAGAATATGAAAAGGACCTTGAAGTCTTGCTGAGAAGATGATGACTCAATAAGTACCATTAGTCTTAGGAAAAAGCGCTTCCTTTGAACTCTTGCATAGGAGTTATTAGTATGTAGAATCACCGTAACTCTTGAAGGTTTCTCTCCTAACACCTGTACAGTTTGTTCATGTTTCTAAAAGAATCTCCCAATATAGTTCAGACTGGCCTGAAATATGTAGTAATCTTGCCTCAGCTTCCAAGTGCTGAGATTAACAGGCTTGTACCTACCATACCTGGCATACCTTTAAATGTTTTGATTTAGCTACATAGTATTGTGTCAATGTAACACAGTTTTTTAAAGCATAATTTAAAACTAAATTGATGGATAATTTACTTGTATTCCTTCTCTAAATGGCAAAATGCATATCTATAGATTTTTTATTTAAATCAGGTTGGAGTTTTTATATTGACGTTTAAACTTTTCACAGGAGTTTGCAGGCGAAGACACATCTGACTTGTTTTTGGAAGAAAGAGAAACAGCCCTTCGACAGGCTCAAGAAGAGAAACATAAACTTCAGATGTCTGTCCCTGGCATCCTTAATCCACATGAAATTCCAGAAGAAATGTGTGATTAAAATCCGAAGTCATGCTGGCTGGTTTTTTTTCTCTGCAACTCTTGTTGACAGTAGAAAACAGCATCTGGAGATTTGTCGACCAAAATGATGCCAATTTGTAAATTAAAATGTCACCTAGTGGCCCTTTTTCTTACGTGTTTTTTGTATAAGAAATTTTCTGTGAGATATCCTTCCATTGTTTAAGCTTTTGTTTTGGCCATCTTTATTTAGTTTGCATGAAGTTGAAAATTAAGGCATTTTAAAAAATTTTACTTCATGCCCATTTTTTGTGACAGGGCTGGGGGGAGGCAGCAAATTCGATTTGAACATACAGTTGTAAATTCTAATGCAAAATTATACAGATTTTCTTGTAAACAATAACAATTTTAATTAGGGAGCATTTTCTTTCTAGTCTGTATTTCAGTCTAGAAGAAAAGGTAATGAGTAAAACAAATTTCGTTGTTAAAGGATTATAGTGCTGCATTGTCTGAAGTTAGCACCTCTTGGACTGAATCGTCTGTCTAGACTACATGTATTATTACAAGTCTGTATGGCAAGTTTGCAGCAAGATCATGTGCATATCATCCCATTGTAAAGCGACTTCAAAAATATGGGAACAGTTAGTTATTTTTACACAGTTCTTTTTGTTTTTGTGTGTGTGTGCTGTCGCTTGTCGACAACAGCTTTTTGTTTTCCTCAATGAGGAGTGTTGCTCATTTGTGAGCCTTCATTAACTCAAAGTGAAATGGTTAAAAATATTTATCCTGTTAGACTAGGCTGCATCTTTTTAACAACTCATTAAAAAACAAAACAAAACTGGCTTTTGAGATGACTTATACTAATTTACATTGTTTACCAAGCTGTAGTGCTTTAAGAACACTACTTAAAAAGCAAAATAAACTTGGTTTACATTATTTTCCTTGTATTGGTTCAAAATTATTCCTATAAGTCCTAAAGTTACTAGTTTGAGGCAGCAAGTGACTGAAGTGGACATGCTCTTAAAACACCTGTTCCTTGGAAACATGTCTGATGTTAGACTCATTTTATTCTTGTTTGAGGTTAGGGAACACCTCTTGTCTAGACTGTGAGAAAGGTCTAAGTGGAACGATGATTACAGCTTAGCTTTAGAATAATAAGAGAGAAACTGCTGCAGTTGTTGTACCTGGTTGATTGTATTGATGGAGTGTAAAATGTAACCCTAGTCAGATGAACATGGTGATGTATACCTGTAATGTCAGCACTCAGGAAGCTAACGCCTTTTTAGAGGCAAGCCTTAAATCACTGTGAGTTCTTTATTTACATAAGAGAGATCCTGTCTTAGAAAATTAAAAATGTAACCCTTGTAATCTGAAGGCAGGAGGTTCACCAACAGTTTATGGCCAGTCCAGGATACATGGTAAGACTGCCTGAAGAAAGTTAAAATTTCATTCAACACAGGATTTTACTATTGTGTAGATGAATTTGAAACTTGAACCCAAGCATTCTGCCTCAGACTACCGAGCTTGCCAAACCAAGAGCATTTTGTTTTGGGGATTGACCTCAAGGGCCTTCACTTCTAGACCCCTTTTTAAAATTTGTTATTCAGTGACACAAACTTCATTAAATGTGTGAGTTGCTCATGTTGGGCTCAAACTTTATTTCATTGCCCTAACTTTCCAGAGTCCTGTGATTAATTATAGGCCTGTGCATCACACTCTACCTGGTTAATGTTGTTAACCAAAAATAGCTGTCTACAAGAACCCTACCTTTACTTTAAATGCTAGAATCATACTCAGAAATGATTGACAGCTGGGGACTTTACCGGTACCAAAAACAAGTTCACACCTATCTTTTGGAATGCTGGAAAAGTAACCCTGAGCCTTATGTATGCTAAGCAAGCACTATCCTGAACTACATCCATAGCCCCAAGAAGGATAATAAACATTTTGGTCAAATTTTTTTTTTCCTCTTAAACTTTTATAATACATTCAAAACCGGCTTTGGTAGTACATGCCTGTAATCCTAGCACTCAGGAGGCTGAGGCAGGAGGATCATTTCAAGTTCAAAATGATGCTGGGTTATTAACCTCAAGGTCAGCCTCAATAAGACCCTAACTCACAAAGACCAAAAAATAGTATGTTCAAGGAGGCCAACTGATAAATAGACCTGGTAATGGGAAGCATATATACATTATTTGATCCTCTTGCATGTAGGTGTGTTTCTTGAATTAAGAATTTGGTCACAATAAGTGGGCATTTCTCAGTTGAAGACTAGTCATAGCTGGGTGAAGCTCAAGGTATTTCTGCTGCAAAGGACATGGATGATATTAAGCTAATGTGTAGCTTAGTTATGCTCCTAAAGCAGAGCTTCAGTTAGGGATTGTATATAACAAGGGTTCTCTAGTAAACAGGTAGTCTTGATCTAGGTATTCATTAGATGGGAAATCTTAGGCAAGTCATTTAAACAAGTTGGATCACAAACCCACATCATAGATTGGTAGAAATTGATCATATATTCCTTTACACAGCAGGCCTCTGTATTTCCATTTTCTCTTAAAAGTGGGGCCCAATGTTACATCTAATGTTACGCCCATGATTTCCAACCTAGTCCAAGTGTGAACTTTGTCATTGCCATTTGTGTGCTGTGAGATTAAATTGCCCTATAAAGTGTTTTACGTAGCTCTCATCCATGCACTATGTAGTGTGTTCTGATCTCAAGCTAAAGATCCATCTGCCACAATAAGTTTTTGGTTTTTCAGTCATGCTGTGTAGTCCAGTCAGGCTTTGAACTCCTAGCAATCCTCCTGCCTCAGCCTCCCCCGTACTGAGATTACAGTTGTAGGGGCTGAGGATTTAGCTCAGTGGCATAAGCGCCTGCCTCGCAAGCAGGCAGTCCTGAGTTCGATCCCCGGTACCTATAAAAAGGAAAAAGACAAAAAAAAAAGAAAAGAGATTACAGTTGTAAACCACCGTGCCCAGTGCAATTTCTGTTTTGTGACTGTCAACCAAGTTGTTGAGAAAGCAGGATATCTTTTCATTTACACACAAGACAGCTGTACCAAATACTAAGCAGTGCATTTCTGGAGAAAGATCAAGGAGTCCATGAAATTTCCAAAAATGGGTTACTGGGTACGATGTGTGTCTGTATTGTCATCTTGGGAGGTTGAGGTACAATTGCTTACAGCAAGACAGCATAGTAAAACTCTGTATCAAAGGGTTGATCTAGCAAAGTTACCTGATAGGGACTGTGGAAGATCCTGTCAGTTGGTGTCTTCCTTTTGTGTGGTTCATGAAGTAACAGTACATGAACACATTTTAGGATTTCAGCAAAGCAGTGACCAAGTGGCATCGCTCTGCCCTTTCCCTGTTTTTCATTCAATGTGGGTTTTTTGTTTTTTGTTTTATCTGTACCAGGGATCAAACTCACAACCACCTGCTTGCAAGGCAGGTGCTTATACCACTGAGCTAAATCCCCAGCCCCATTCAACGTGTTTAAAGGCCGACCTACAGTGCAGACACTTCAGACCAGTGCTAAGAATGGACTTAAAAAAAAACAGGCTAGTAGTATATCTCAGCAATAGAATTTTCACCTAGTGCGTTTGAGGCTCTGGTTACCATCTCGGACACTAGACACACACTATTGAATACTAAGGAATGATCTGTTTAGTGGGAGAAGGGCCTTGTTATTCCTCAAAAAAAAAAAAAAAGTTACTCGGGGCTGGGGATTTAGCTCAGCAGCATAAGCGCCTACCTTGTAAAGCAGGCAGTTGTGAGTTTGATCCCCGGTTCCAATAAAAAGGAAAAAGACAAAAGTTAATCAACTGAATTCATTGGGTAGCATTGTGGAAAGTGTGATACTATGAAATTAGTTTGTAAGAAATACCACATACTGACTGAATTTGTATGTTAAGGCAGTTCAGCAGCGTAAGTGCCTGCCTGTTAAGTGCAAGGTCATGAGATTCCCTGGTACCAAAAAAACAAACGAACTTAAAATCAGTAAGGATTTTTTAAGGTATTCAGCCAGGTAGGGTGGCTCACACCTTAATCCCACCTCTTGGGAGGATGAGTCAAGATGATTGCTGTAAATTCAAGGCTATATCGCCAGACCCTGTCTCAAAGGAAAAACAAAATCCAAAAAATCAAAGACTTTATGTCTCAAAAATACATTGTAGGAGGTAGCTTGCTTAGTGAGAGGGCCCTGGGTTCAACTGCCCAGTACAATGTTTAGTTTAATACCTACTTAGGGGGAAAAAAAAATAGCTACTTAGGTAATCCATGTATATATAAAAATCTGATAGTCTGTTTTGGATGGGCTGTGTTGTCCAAGCTGGCCTTAAACTTCTGTGTAGCTGAGTATTCTCGAACTTGGAGCCCCCTTTCTCATTCTCCAGACTACTGGGGTTATAGGTGTCCACTACCATGCCCAGTATGTTTTTCCATGTCCGATTGGAGTAGCTACATTGTCTCTGTGGGTACTCTCTTAGGGCCTGGAGTGGCTGTAGTTTTGGATATGTCCCTAAGCCTTGTGGCTAGGAAAGGATCAAGAGACATTGTGCATGTTAGGTAAGCCCTTTACCAGTGAGCTACATCCTTACCCTCAGTTTAGATTGTGAAAGTCCCCTGAAGGCCCCTGTGTTGAAAACTAGGTTCCTAGCTCGTGCTATCTGGAGTTCTGAACAATTACACAGATTACTTCAAAATCAAACAGTGTTGTGTTCATCAAGGTGCTGTGGGATAAACTGCCCTTCGTAATATTTATACATTTTGTGTTCCATCGAGTCTTAGCTGAGTATTGCATAGCCTGGGCTGAATTATGCTGTGCATTGGTCTCCTCTTCAATTAAAGGTCTCTACTTTGACAGCTAGGTTGAAGAAAAAGCTCCCTTCAGAAGTCAGGTGGTTTTACTACAGACCTCATTGTTAACTGAAATGTAAGCTAAAGCTTGTATAAATCTAAAATTTTGTTTTAATTATATGAAGTCATAATGCATCAATTGTATTCTATTACCTAAATTTAATCATGAAACATTTGTTTTCTTTGTGTGCGAGGGGATGGCTGGGGGTAGAACCCAGGGCCTCCTGCGTGCTATTTTTCTCTTAATTCTTCAAAGGTAAAATATACTAAGGAAGGTGATGGTTAGCTCAGTTAATAGAGTTTGCCTAGCATTCATGAGATCCTCGGTTCCATCGGCAGTGCTGCAAAAAAAAAAAAAAAAAAAAAAAAAAAAAAAAAAAAAAAAAACTCTAATGTGTTACAAGCTCCTGTCATTCCCTATAACCCAAAAGAGGGTTAAAGGTGTGGTGGTGTGTAGGCGGTCCACCAGATTGCTAGTGTTAGTGATTCCTGAAGGAAAAATTCAATCGAATGTTGGGTGGATAAGTACTTAATGTGTGCTAATTATGTACTGGGTTCCATTACTTGATGCAAGAAACACAAAAATACTAAAGCAAGTGCGGTAATAGTATTCACAAATATTGGTAGAAAAAAAGGTGTCACCTACAAGAAGTTGGGCCAAGTAGAAAACACTCTTGAAGAGACATAACGGACAAAGGAATCATCCTTATAAAAAAGACAGAAGCGGGGCTGGGGATTTAGCTCAGCGGCATAAGCGCCTGCCTTGCAAGCAGGCAGTCGTGAGTTCGATCCCTGGTACTGAAAAGAAGACAAAAAAAAAAAAAAAAAAAAGACAGAAGCTGGGTATGGTGGCCCATGTCTAATTTGAACACTCTGGGATACAGAGGCAGGAAAATTGCAAGTTTAAGCCCAGCCTGGGCAACTTGATGACTTAGTGAGACTCTACCTCAAATCAATCAATAAGTATATTTAAATTTACTTGGGAGGGGGGTACTGGGACTCAAACTGGACCACATATTTGCTAGGCAGGCACTGTGCCACTTAGCTAAATCCCTGGCCCTGGTTTGCTTAAATTTAAAAGGGCAGATAGAGTATTCACTCCACCCATGGTGATAGAATTAAGGAATGACTGGTGGGTAGCTAGGATACAAATACAGAATCTGAGATCCTATATATTTTCATAATCTTTAGTTGGGTGTAATGCAATCCAGTGCAAGTGGATGGTGATAATAAACATCTGAAATGAGTGCAAATGCAATGGCCTAATAGTGCTTTGACATCAGATTGAATTGTATCTGAAAGTATGACATTACATCTTTTAAGAATGTCTAACGGGGGGCTGGGGATTTAGCTCAGCGGCATAAGCGCCTGCCTTGCAAGCAGGCAGTCGTGAGTTCAATCCCTGGTACCTGTAAAAATACAAAAAAAAAAAAAAAAAAAAAAAAAAAGAATGTGCTAAAATGTGGATGTAGGGGGCTGGAGGTTTAGCTCAGCGGCATAAGCGCCTGCCTTGCAAGCAGGCAGTCGTGAGTTCAATCCCTGGTACCTGTAAAAATACAAAAAAAAAAAAAAAAAAAAGAATGTGCTAAAATGTGGATGTAGGGGGCTGGAGGTTTAGCTCAGCGGCGTAAGCACCTGCCTTGCAAGCAGGCAGTTGTGAGTTCGATCCCCGGTACCGATAAAAAGAAAAATAAAATAAAATAAAATAAAATGTGGATGTATTGGTACCTGCCTGTAATCCTAGCATCCAGGTGGACACAGGCTTGAGTTCAAAGCCAGCGTAGGCTATGTAGTGGCATTGTTCACCCTTTTTTAAAGGAGGAAAAGAAAGTGCTAGCCAGGTGTGGTGAGGCACTCCTATAATCCCAGCACTCAGAAGGCTGAAGTAGTGGGATCATTGCCAAGTTCGAGACCAGCCTGGCTACAAAGCGAGCACAAGGCCAGCCTGAACTGCACAGTAAGACCCTGTTTTCAAAAGACAAGACGAAACAAGAAAATGTGCTAAACTAGATATAGAGGTATACTGTACTTAGGTGGCTGAGCAGAAAGACTACAAATTCCAGGCCAACCAGGACAGTGTAAAAAGACCTTGTTTCAAAATAGTAAAAGGTCTGAGGATGTACTCAGTCACTGGTCTAGCATGTGCAAGGCCCTAGATTCAATTTCCAGTATCCAGGGAAAAAATTTAGTTCAAATTTAATAGATATCTTATTAGGGTGCAATTTTTTAAAAAAAAAATGGGTATTTCACACAAAGATTGAAATTAGTCTAATAAGATCTACTACCAGATTTAGCAAGGATATGAAGAAATAGGAAATCTCAGGCTAAGATTGGTGGTGCATGGCTTGCAGCACTTAGGAGGCTGAGGCAGGATCAGTCCAAGTTCAAGGCTAGCCTGGAATAAGTAGTAAGACCCTGTCTCAACAAAACAAAGGAAATCTGCCTGCTGCTGAGAGTATAAACCAGTATGTCCACTTTGGAAAGCAGTTTAACAGTATCTCTAATAGTTGAAGCTGTATATACCTTCAGCAATTTGCCTTCTAGGTATGTGCGATTCCTTTGTACGTGTTTAGGAAGATACATGTAAGAAAGCTTATTGCAGCCAGCCTGGTGGCCCATGCCTAGTCCCAGTATTCTGGAAGACTGAGGCATAAAATTCACAAAAGCAATTTAGCAAGACCCTGTCTCAAAATAAAAAATTTTAGGGCTGGGGATTTAGCTCAACGGCATAAGTACCTGCCTTGCAAGCAGGCGGTTGTGAGTTCGATCCCTGATACTGATGATAAAGGAAAAAAAAATAAAAATAATTTAAAAAGGCTGGCAATGTAGCTCAGTGTGAAAGCCCTGTTTTCAATCTTTATTACCATAAAATGCATAGCAAGCAATGGCCATCTGCTCAATAATGCCACCAGGAAATCAGGACTTTCTCTTTTCCATTCTGGCATTTGAAACCTTGACTTCTGCTATTTTTTTTTTCTGTAGGTTTATAGTTTTAGAATTACTATTCTTCAGATATCACTTCTGTATTTAAAGAAATTAGAAAAGGAAAGGGAGGGTACTAGACACTGTCAATTGTCTGCCCATATTCCCTAGTTTTTATCATTTTAGTGTACAGACTTCTAATTGCTAGTACCTAAATTTCTTTTTGTCTTTGGGACAGGAGCTTGCTATGTAGTTCAGGTTGGTCTTGAACTCGCAGTAATCCTCCGACAAGCCTCCCAGAGTGCTGGAATCACAGGGGGTGCGCTAATGCTGTTTTGGTTTTGGTACGCAGGATTTCGTTTTGTAAACTAGGTTGTCCTAGAACTCCCCCCAAGAAGTGCTGAGTTTACAGGCATGTGCGTCGCTCCCAGTTTCTCTTCAACAATACTGTATAGAATGCTATTCAGAAATACTTTCCTCAGAGAAGACAATGGTGGGCGGGGCTGGCTAGCCGTGAATTTGCGGGACAAGAAGGGGTAACTACACCAGCCAGTGACTGGCCCGACCTCTCCACAGATTCCGCCTCCATGACACCCTCAACTCCCTACCCTAGGCAAAGAGGCCTGCTTGGGTTGAGTGGCCTGAGAGTTCAGAGCAGCAAGGATGTTGGCTTTGAGAGTGGTGACAACCTTAGCAGGGGGGAAGATGAAAAGTAGCTGGAGTGAGCTTGGACATGTAACACCACACAATATCAAACAACTGAGAGATTAATCAGGTCTTCTTTCCAGTCAGCTCAGAGACAGTTTCTATAAGGAGGTATCAGAGTTTGGTGAACTAGCACAACTTGGCTGTTTCTATGCTGTAGACGCAGTATGCTGCAGGATCATTCACAGAATCACAAGAGACTTTGCATCATGACAGTAGGATGCCTTGCACCTTATGCCGAACGCTAGGAATAGAAACTAAAATGTTAAATCACATCTTAAACATCTGTGAGAAAGAAGGTGCTTTGAACACCTATCTGCACGCCCAGATCAGCAGTGACTTAACAAGGGACTTCTGCAGGAAGTTTGCCTTGGAGATTACTGAGACAAAGAAGAATCTCTGTAAGAGGTGAACTCTGGGGGCTGGGGAGTTAGCTCAGCGGCACAAGCACCTGCCTTGCAAGCAGGCGGTCGTGAGTTCGATCCCCGGTAAAAAAGAAAAAGACTAAATAAATAAATAAAGTAAAATAAAAGAACCCTGCTGGTGCTCTTGTGCTTCAGAAAAACCCCAAGTCCCTTCTGGTCAGAACGCAGATGCGCAGAACACAGACACCGAATAAATTACAAATGAACTTGCTTGTCACCAAATAAATAGAGGTCCGTAAACCTCCTTCACTTTTCGTTAAATAAACTTTTCCTCCTTGTTCTCTTGTTCTTAGTTTTTCTCTCCTCCCCACCCCTTTCTTTTACAAGTTTTAATAATTTCAAGGACTTTTTAAAATAATTGTTTGTTTGGGGCTGGGGGGTTAGCTCAGCGGCATAAGCGCCTGCCTTGCAATCAGGCAGTCGTGAGTTCGATCCCCGGTACTGATAAAAAAGGAAAAAGACCAAAAAAAAAAAAAAAAATTATTAAGAAAGGTGGAAGCATGATGTGGTAACAGTACAAATATCACTGTGACCTCCTCTACTGAGAGGAGTGGTTTTATGCTAGGTTGGGAGTGGTTCTGACACGTAGATAACTTTTTGTAAGATGAAACATCTGAAAAAAAAAAAAAGGATGAAACATCTGAAATATTCATGTTTTCTTCTCCTTGTCCAATCTAGGTATTTGCAATTTTTTAGATTATCAGTGATCGTGGCTCAAGAAACATTCTTTTTTTTTTTCTTTTTCGGTACCAGGGATCGAACTCACAACTGCCTGCTTGCAAGGCAGGCACTTATTGCCGCTGAGCTAAATCCCCAGCCCCGAGAAACATTCTTGATAAACGTGAAAGCAGGGCACAAAGTTTGACTTTTTTGTCATTTGACTTTAATTTTTTTTTTTTGTTATTGACTTTATTTTTTTTTTTTTTTGCAGGGTAATTTATTTAACTTAAAAGATGAACAAACATTCAAATGTTAGTAAACATTTATCTGAAATATATACTTATATAGAGGGCAAATAGAGATTTCCATCAGCTTCTGGAACAGTCAAGTGTCCATTTAAAAATACATTTTCCACAAAAACTCTTCATTGCAAGAAATTTTTTCTTTTATACTCCACTGTGCTGCACTGGGATGTACTCATTTCCCTGTCAACCCCCACGATGAAGACGCCAGGCACAACCTCAGGTGATGGAAATGAAAAGCTGCTTCAGCGACAAAGATGCCTCCGTCGCAGATCACTTCTTCCCTTTTCCTTTTTTATTTCCCTCTCCTGGCTGAAGATTTGGGTCACCACCTCCTGTTTTTTGGGTCCATGTTTTTTCTTTGGGTATCATTTCTGCTGCACACAACATGACTGACTTTCGCGATGGGAACTGTCCCAGGCAGAGGCTGCAGTCTTCCTGCCTGAGCTGGACTCCGACTCTACCTCTGTATTGAAATTCACATCACGATTCGGCTCCCTACACTGCATTTTATTTTTCTCAGTAAGTGCATTAAGTCCAGCTTCTGAGCATACGACTTGAATCTCTGTAGCTGTAGGATTTTCTTTTTCTTTTTTATTTTATTTTATTTTATTTTCCCCCTCCCCGTAGCTGTAGATTTTCAACACCCTTACATATTGGGAGCCTTCTCCCCGCGATGGTTTTCTTATTATCTAAATAAGCAGGGTAGACACGAATAAACTTGTCTTGATCCGCCAGGGACTGTGCAGTGGTGCAAACCATTTCCACAGAGCCGGGGTCCCTAGGAATCTATAAGAATATTAGCCGGAATTCCCAGGCTCCCCATGTCATTGACTTTAAAAGGAAGTTTGATTTGTAATATTTATCTTTATATATAAAAACCTCATCTCCAAATAAAGTTACACAGCAAAATTAATTTATAGAGTGTACACACTTTATAACCTTAAGTTTTCATTTGGAAATGTGAAAATACAAACAGACTTCAGCAGTCTTCAGTGCCAAGAAAAAAAAAAATGTTAAAGAAAGATGGAGAAGCTGGGAGTGGTGGTGCACTCCTGTAATCTCAGCACTCAGGAGGCTGAGGCAGGAGGACCATTTGCAAGTTTGAGACCAGTCTGGGCTACAAAGTGAGCCCAAGGCCAGCTTGAACTGCATAGCGATACCCTGTCTCAGAAAGACCAAGCAAAAAAAGGAAGATGGTTGATAACTTCAGAGTTCTGATCTTAGTAAAAATGTAGAAAAAACATGTTGGTTGCTCTTTGGTATCAGCTTCTTAATCTGAATTCAAGTTTAGGAGAAATGTTTAACATTAAGCATCTTTTTTTCTTTTTCTTTTTTGTCAGTACTGGGATCAAACTCATGACTGCCTGCTTGAAAGGCAGGCGCTTATGCTGCTGAGCTAAATCCCCAGCCCCTGCCATTAAGCATCTTTACTTACCTTCATGGGCAAGTTTCAGCTTGCTTGTACCAAGAGAAGAGAGCTTGAGTTACAGAAAGCATACATAGTGTGAAGAATTTAGTTTTTTGTAAATTTCTATATATCAGAGTAGACTTTGATATATAAATGAATTTTCTGAAATGATACTACCTCTCTCTTTATATATATATATATATATATATATGGATATATAGATATAGATATAGATAGATATATCTGTTGTTTCAGGTTCTCACATTAGTGAGACAATAATCGTGAGACATAATGTTACACCTTTATGTCTGATTTATTACACTTCTGAGTATGGTCTCAAGTTACATCTATTTATCTATAAGTTTATACTTCTTTATGGCTGAGTAGTACTCTATTGTAAAAAAATTACCATGTCCTTTTTTTATCCATTCCTCAGTGGGATGAACATTTAAATTGTTTACAATTTAACCATTACAAATTGTGCTGCTATAAATGTGGGTACACAAAAATCGCTGTGGTATTATTTTATTATTTATTTATTTATTTATTTATTTTAGAGCACAACACATTTGAGAGAAAATGTCTGTCTGAGAGAGAGATAGGAGGGGTCCTGAGTGGGTTCTGAAATACTCTGTCTTTTCTGGGAACTTTTAAAGAGCAAAACCACAAAGTGAAATGAGTCACATTCCAGAGTCTATGAAACAAAAAATAAACTCTTATCTTCATCCAATGATCTCAGTGGAAGACCTCCAAATGATATAGGAGAATGAAACTCCTAACCTATTAGATGTCTGGTATGAGCTCATGTTCTATAAAGTCAAAGAATGAATTTTAGGAACAATGAAGCAGAATATATTGAGAGAAAGCAAGCTTCTGTTTGAGAGAGATAGAAGGGTTCCCAAGTGGTTGCCCTATGGTATGATGTTTTTAATCCTTGGGCAGATACCCAGAAGGGGACTAGCTGGGTCAAATGGGACATCTAGTCTTAGTTTTTTGAGGAATTTCCACAATGGTTGTACCAGTCTACACTCACAGCAGTGGAGAAGGGTTCTGTTTTCCCCACAATCTCTCCAGCATTTGTTACTGCTTGATTTCTTTCTTTTTTTTTTTTTTTTCTTTTTATCGGTACCAGGGATCAAACTCACAACTGCCTGCTTGCAAGGGAGGGGTTTATGCCGCTGAGCTAAATCCCCAGCCCCACTGCTTGATTTCTTGAAAACACCCATTTTTTCCAGGGCGAAGTGAAATCTCAGTGTTGTTTTAATTTGAATCTCTTGAATGACCAGTGGTGTTGAACATTTTTCACATATTTGCTTTTTGTATTTCTTCATCTGAGAAGTATATATTCATCTTGGATACCCATTTTTGGATTGGGTCTTTAAATCTAGGAGAGGACTGATATTTTTATACTAATCCTTTGAGGTATACATGGCAAACATTTTCTCCCACACTGTGGGATGTCTCTTTACTCTGTTGATTTCGCCTGTTGTGCAAAAGATTTTCAATAGGATAAGATCCCACGTGTTGCTTTTTTGTGCTTTTGTGTGATGGGAATTTTGTTCATAATGTCTTTGCCTACACCACTATCTTCAAGAGTTTTACCTACTTTGTCTCTCAACAGGTTTAATGTTTTTGTTTTAATATTTTTTTTTTGTCTTTTTCGTTTTTATTGGTACCAGGGATTGAACTCACCACCGCACACTTGCAAGGCAGGAGCTTATGCCACTGAGCTAAATCCCCAATCCCATTTTGTTTTAATATTAAGATCTTTAATCCATTCCAATTTTAGCTTGGTACATGGTGAAAGATATGGGTCTAATTTTAATTTTCAGTGTGTGTAGAGCCAGTTTTTCTAACACCATTTATTAAAGAGGTTATGGCATTGTAAAGATAAGGTTGGGTTAGTGTGGTGGAGTTGTTTCTACATCTTCTAGTCTGTCCCACTGATTTTTTTTTTTTTTTTTTTTTGTCTTTTTCATTTTTATCGGTACTGGGTATCGAGCTCATGACTGCCTGCTTGCAAGGCAGGTACTTATGCCGCTGAGCTAAATCCCCAGCCCTCTGATCTTTGTTTGTGTCTGTTCATTTTGTTGTGTTTGCCAGTACCACACTAGTGTTTTTTTTTTTATATATATATCATAGTAGCTTTATAGTATAATTTCAAGTCAGGGATTGTGATTCCCTGTCTTGTCTTTGTTGCCCAGGACTGCCTTTAGTATTCTAGGTCTCTTCTGGTGTCAGATGAATTTTAGGGTTGTTTTCTCTAATCCTGTGAGATATGCTATTGGAATTTTGATTGCAATTGCATTGAATGTGTATAAAGTTTTGGAAATATGGCAATTTCCCCTACATTGGTTCTTCCTATCCAAGAGCATAGGATAGCTCTCCATTTTTTTTTTTTTTTTTATTGGTACCAGGGATCGAACTCATGACTGCCTGCTTGCAAGGCAGGCGCTTATGCCGCTGAGCTAAATCCCCAACCCCCTTTCTTTTTCTTTTTTATCATCCATTTTCTAATACCCTCTTCAATCTCCTTTTTCAGAGTACTGTAATTTCCAGTGTATTTCCTTTTTCAGAGTACTGTAATTTCCATTACATCCTTTGTTAGATTGACTCCTAGATATTTCCGTTTTTTGGATGCTATTGTGAAAGATATTGTTTCCCTGATTTTTCTCTCAGTGAGTTTGTTACTCATGTACAGGAAGGCTTTCGCTGTGTCTCATATGTTCTGATATGTTGTACTGTCATTATCATTCAACTGTAAAAACTGTTTAATTTCCTCTTTAATTTCATCTGCAATCCACTGGCTGTTCAGTAGGGTGCTATTTAACTTCTATGTGTTCATGAAGTTCTTGTTGTTTCTTTTGCCATGTATTTCCAATTTCATTGCACTGTGGTCTAATACTATGCATGGGATAATTTTAATTTCTTTGAATCTACTTAAGGGTGTTTTGTGAGCCAGTATATGGTCTATTTTGGAGAATGGCCTGTGTGCAGCCAAGAAAAATGTGTATTCTGATGTTGTGAGATGAAACACTCCATAATCCATTTGTCCAAAAGTCTGATTTAGGGCTAGGGATTTAGCTCAGTGGCATAAGCGCCTGCCTTGCAAGCAGGCAGTCGTGAGTTCGATCCCTGGTACTGATAAAAAGGAAAAAGACAAAAACAAAACAAAACAAAACAAAACAAAAGTCTGATTTAGTTCTAATATTTCATCATTGATTTTTTTTTTTTTTTTTGGTCTAGTTAAGTCTTTTCCTGACAGTGGGGTATTGCAGCCTCCCAATACAATTGTATTATGGTGTATTTAATGGCCATTACTGATTGTTTTATATAGTTGAGTGCATTGGTATTTATTGCATATATATTTGATTGTTATCTCTTCCTTTTGGATTGTTCCTTTTATGAAGATGTAGTAACCTTCCTTACCTCTCTTAATCAGTCTTGGCTTGAAATTCACTTTGTCTGCAAATAGAATAGTACCCCTGCTTTTTCTGGATTTGTTGCATGGAACATTGTTTTCCAACCTCTGACTTTCAGTCTATGAATTTCTTTTTGAATTAAATGTGTTTCTGGTATGCAGCATGTTGTTGGATCTTGCTTTTTGATCCATTCTGCCAATCTGTCTTTTGACTGAGACCATTAACATTGATGGTTATAACTGACATATATTAACTTATCCTTGTCATGTTAGTTTCCTATTGTTTTTTGTTTTTGTTTTTTTTTTGGGGGGGGTCTTTTTCCTTTTTATGGGTACCGGGGATCGAACTCACGACTGCCTGCTTGCAAGGCAGGTACTTATGCCGCCGAGCTAAATCCCCAGCCCTAGTTTCCTATTGTTGATGACTCTCCCATTTTATCCCTCCAATTGTTTGCCTTCTCTGATGGATTCCTTCTGTTGTGGTTCATGGAGTTGTAGTCCTTATTCTCTCTTTCTAGAATGTCCTTCAGAACATTTGAAGTGCTAGTTTGGTGGCTGTTGTGCTTGTTTGAACGGCCCCCAAAGCCTTATGCAGTCATGGAGGTGGCTGAATCTAGTGTTTGTGATTGGTTCATTGTCTAGCACAAGGACTGGCAGTGTGAAAACTGCAGCCACACAGGAGCAGGCACTGGCATACATTATAAGGGAGGGAAGGAGGCATGCTTGTCCCTTTTTGCCCTTTCGCTCTTGTAGCCTGTGGCTGCCATGAACAGCTCCCGCTTTGCCATGCTACCCTGCCTTGGAGCCAGCTGAATATGAACTGAAACCTACAAAAACTGTAAGTTAAATAAACCTTTCCTGCTTTCAATTTGGGTGTCAAGTATTTTGTCTCAGCAACAAGAGAAAAGTAACCAAGACAGTCATAAATTTCCTTTGATGTTCTTTGTCATGGGAGTAGTTTATTTCTCCATCAATTTTGAAAAATACTTTAGTGGAGTACATCAATCTAGGTTAAAAGTTGTTTTCTTTTCTCTTTTTGTTTTGAAAGTTGTTTTCTTTTAGAACTTGGAGTACTTTACTCCAAAAGCTCCTTGAGAGTTTGTACTGAGAAGTCAGCTGTAATTCTGATGAGCTTTCCTTTATCTGTGCTTTGTTTCTCTCTAACAGCTTTTAAGATTCTATTCTTGCACTGAATTTCTGGACTCTTGACTATATGCCTGGCTATAGATTTTTTTTGATCATGGTTAATTGGAGTTCTATCTGCCTCATTTATCTGTATAACAAATTCTTTTTCCCTACCAGAAAAGTTTTCTGTCCTGATGTCTGTGAACTATTTTTTAATGTCAGTTGTGGTATAACATGCTTTTTCATCGACTCCAATCAATGTTACATTATTCTTCTGTCTCATCTAACAGCTGTTGGATTGATTTCTCATAGTCCCTTGCTATTTTTGAGGAATTCTTCTTTTTCTGGTGGCTAACTGCAAGCCTGTTTTCAACATCTGAGATCCTGTCTTCACACTGGCCTAATCTGCCTTGAATCCTTTCAATGGAATTTTTATTACCTGCATCTCTGCATGAATCTGCTTTATGGATTCCATTTCTTTCATTTGCTGAGCTTCCATAATTTTCTTAAACTCAACTATTTCTTCTTGTATCTGCTCTAACATCATTAAGCATGATGTATATTTTGGTAATCTTTGTAGTTATCTGAGATATTATTTGATTTTCATTTTTTCCAGGGCCTCATTCAATTAGTTACTTTGTTGTTTTCACTTCAGAGAGGCACTGTTGGGGGGGGGTGGCTTTCGGATTGTCCTACCTCACTGTCCACTAGATTTGCCTTTGATCGACTGGATGTCTGGGAATGCTTTTGCTTAAGTGTCTTCTCATTTCCTTTTTTTTTTTTTGTTTTTTTTTTTTTTTGTTTGTTTGTTTTTGTTTAGTTCCTGGGATAACACTTTACATCACTTACAGTAGGTTGCTTTATTGCTAGTATTTAGGACACTTAGATGATGACTACTTCTCTGAGATATCTTCCAGGTATAGCTGGTTTTTATGTTTTGAGTCTGTTGGAAGATCTTATCTCTTCAGTTTGTTGGAGATGAAAACGTGTTGCTTGTTTGACCTAGTTCCTGGTTCTTTGACACTGTGTCACAGTATTCTCTGTGACCCTCAGTCAATCTTGATCATCAAATATCAGGACCAACAGCTGTTTAGACCAATTATGTCAGTTTTGGCTGTCGTAGTACCAATAACATCAAACACAGCCTAGAAAATGATAAACTGAGCTAACTTTTAATGTGCCACTTTTAACTGTATGAACTAGATCTGTGATTATATTACAAAATGTAAAACAAAGCAGAAAATTATATGCAGTATATAAGTCCTTAATGAGTCAAGTTTGGCTTTGAGGGTTAAAATTTAAAATGGATTAAGGTGAAAACAGAGAATTAAAAGAGGAAGAGATTAGAAGTAAGGTTGGATGACAAAGAGGGATCATGCCAAACTGGTGCAGAAGATTAAAGGAAAAGACATGGAAGAGATAAAAGGAAGAACAGGATAGAACCACATCCATAAAAAGGCTCGAAATCATATTCACACTCATATAAAAACAATGTAGGCAAAAGAGAATTAAAAAAAAAGAAAGAAAAAGAAAAACAAACATTCTACTTCTAGGATTCTCTCTGATTTCACAAGGTGACAATCTATGGAGATAGCACAGAATTGTGCTGATCTATCCCAGCAAGCCAGTAATAGCTTTTCAGCAGGATAGTGGATAATCTTGGCAGGCCTTCCTTGAGACCAGACACATTGGACTCACCACCTTGAGCAATTTCCACAGGTCTGAGCCCTTCTGGGATCTGCTAGATGGAGCTGGCAGTAGTTCTGAGTTCTGAGCTCAGCCAGCCCATCTCTGAAAGCCAATCGCTTTCTCCTGCAGGACTAAGTCCTCTGCATTTACCACTAGCCAGTGCAGTTTCTCATTTCTGCTGTTCCCTATCACTGCTGCATCTGTGTGACCACGCATCCGCAGTTTGAATCATTCCTATTACAGTGAGTCCTGTCTCAACGAGAAGGTGCCTCTGGATACCGCCTCATTCGTTAAAGTTTTTCTTTTCACTTTGTGGGTTTCAACTCACACTTCAGATTCTTCCTGTGTTCAACGGACCCACTTCTCTTCCTATTGTCTTCCTCATGATGCTGTATATCAGCACCTGGACGGCAACTCTCTGACAGGCTGTTTTCTGTTCTGTTTACTGCTCTGCCATCTTGGTCTCTACCCTCAGATAGTCCACTTAGACCTATCTAGGCAGTTCTATGAATATATCCCTAAATGTGGTAATTGAAAACCAAACAGCTGTCTCACAATTAAGTACATGTGAAAGACAAGAAAAATATTTGTGTTTGAATTGAGTGTGTGTGTAGGCTTCCTGTCATTGTAGTTTCTTTTTCCACACTAGTTCATGACTTAATCTAAATTCCTAGTGTTTGTAAAGGGTTAATTGTCCTCCATGAAGCTAGTATTAAGTAATTCCATCCACTAATAGAAGGGAAGATGTGGAAGAGATACGGGGCATTAGTTCATATGTCTTTGAGTCAATAAAGATTAACACCCATTGTTATTTTGAAAATGGTAAAAATAATCTTTGAGATAAATTATTAATCCTATGAACTAGATGATAGGAGAGATCCATGATATTTTCAAGGTAGACGGTTTTAGCCTGGAGTGGTTGTGCATGTCTATAATCTCAATACTCAGGAGGCTCAGGCAGGGAAGTCTGAGACCAGCCTGGGTTACAAAGTGAGCTCAAGACCAGCCTAAACTGCATAGCAAGACGCTATCTTAAAAAAAAAAAGGGTTTTTACTGTGGGGCAGGTACCAAATTATACCATATATGTTGCACTTAGGTTTATAAAAAAATCTGTAGATAAACCTATGCAATATATATTTGTCCAAATTAGTTTTCATTTAGGGGAAAGATTTCTAAAATATCTCTTTCCCATTAGTTGAAAGAGAACTATTGGGAAACCATAGTTTCTGGTGATGGAAAATCTCCCTCAGTACTTTTTTTTTTGGCAACAGACATCAAACTCAGGACCTTGCATTTGCCAGGCAGGTACTGTGCTGCTGAGCTATATCCCTGACTCCTCCCTGAGTTTTGGAGAGAATAACTTTAAAAATACTTCAATGGTTAAGTTTACTTGGCGTGATTAAAAATTAAACTTTTCAATTTTAACATCACTATTATATCTGAAATAAAGTTACATGATATTCTGGGGGAAAAAAGATGACACTAGTTTCTTGAGGATTTTTCTTTCTTTTTTTGGTATTGGGAACCAAACTCACAACCTTGCACTTGCCAGGCAGGTGCTGTGCCACTGAGCTTAGTACACAGCAGAATTTGTATCTTAAATTGTATTAAAAGAGATTAACAAAGGAATGCATAACTCAAAAGGAAATAAATATTTTTACGATACTGTCAACTCCCACTATTTGATACTGTAAGATCACTGTTAAACTACTTGGTAGTCTTTCTTACAGGATCTCACTGAATTGCTGAATCGGCCAGGTTGGGTTCAAATTTATAACCTCCCAGATTTCTAGGATTATAGGAATATGGAGCTACTTATTTGTCTTTTTGAACTATGCAGTTCTGGCTGGCTTTGAGTTCACTTTGTAGCCCAGGCTGGCCTGGAACTCACAAAGATCTTCTTGCCTCAGCCTCTGAGTGCTGGAATTACAGGCAATACAGCATACCTGGTTTAAATTTATATTTTAAACTCAAAGATAATTTGTAAGATTGAGAACATTTTAATTTTCCAAATATTCTAAGTGTGGTAATCCCAGCACCCAGGAGGCTGAGGCAGGAGGATTACCATGAATTCAAGGTCAGTCTTAACTACATAGCAAGCCCTTGTCTCAATAACAACAACAACAACAAAGAGAATGGTTTCATCTTCCAGGTAAAACACCCAGTTGGATAATCCCTTTACCCCAAATGATCTATTTGTGATATAACTTAGTAGCTGAAGGCTATATTATCTTTTATGGTAATGGGCCTGTCTTTTCATAATTACCTACCCTTTATAGGAAGAATGAGAAGGGAGATGCCTTACTTTTCAGTTTCAATAACTTGTTTTCATTGTACCATACCTGATTTGTTTTTTGAAACAGGGTCTGTGTAGTTCAGGGTGGCCTTGAACTCACTACATAATCCAGGTTGGTCCTGAACTCACAGTGATCCTCTTGTCTCAACTGAATTTGGGATTATAGGCATTTGACACCACACCCAGCTCTAATTTTTCCGACAACAAAAAAAGTAGTATTTATTCTGAGTTAACTGTATGTTCCAAACAGCAAATATTAACTTCTGGGGCTGGGGATTTAGCTCAGTGGCATAAGCACCTGCCTTACAAGCAGGCGGTTATGAGTTCGATCCCTGCTACTGATAAAAATGAAAAAAGACCCCCCCCAAATAAAATTAACTTCTAACAAGATCTATAGGAATAATTTGTAGTTCTGAACCATGCTTTACAAAAATATTTCCAGTCTTTAATTCTAGCACTTTAATTCCAGCTGAAGCATAACAGTCATAAATTCCAGCTCAGCCTGGGCAAATTAGCAAACTCTGGGCAAACTGTGTCTCCAAATTACGTGGGACTGAAGGTGTAGCTCAGTGTGAAGGTGTGAAGGCCCTTGGTTCAATTCTCAGTATAAAAAATAAAACAATGCAAAAAAATCATGCTAATGTCTGTTGTATGAAGTACTCCTTTTTCCTGAAAGTACATCTTTCCCAGCAGTTAAAGTAGTACATTTTTCCTGTAGTAGAGGGTGGAACCCAAGACTTTTACATTGTGCCACAGCTCTGGCCCCTTTGTTACTTAAACAAACAAACAAACGGATGTTTATTATAGAAGTATTCAGCCAGGTGCAGTGGCACAGATCTTTATTATTAGCATTCAGGAGGCTGAAGTAGGAGGCTAGCCAAGAGTTCAAGGCTAGTCTGGGGTATAGCCTGTAGTATATAGTAAGAACCTGTACCCCCACCCTCCCCCAAGAAAAAAGAAAAAAAAAAATAGAAATGTTGAGACACTAGAGAAATTGTAAAATACATTATGATAATATACATTATCCATAAAAAGAATACCATATTACTGTTAACATGTTTGTAACCACACCTTAATTCCTTTGTCTTGTGGTAGGGGATGATTCGAATGTATTACTTTCCCACTGGCTTGAACCACCACCTTCTGGCAACATGGGACAGTCCCACTAGGTCTAGGCCAACTCAATGGAATAGTTCAAGCCTGTGGTAGAAATTCAAAAATAACAAGACAGGTATGACACACGCTTGTAGTCCCAGGACCTGAAGGATGAGGCGGGAGGAATTCAAGTTTGAGACAAGCATGATACAGAGTGAGTTCAAGACCAGTCTGGAATACAAAGCAAATCTCAAAAACAACAATACCCAAGTAGGTATGTGTTTACTGAATTAGTTTACTAGAGCTGTCATAATAAAGTAATGTTTTGGGTGGCTTAAGTAACAGAAATTTATCTTCTCAAGTTCTAGAAATTAGACATCTTTGACAAGGTGCTCCCACGGATGGCTACTTCTGTCCTTGGCGTAGAGATGGCCAACTTCTCCCAGGGCCTTTGCTCAGTCTCCCAATCTAAACATCAGTGTCCAGCTTTCTCTAAAATGGTATCTCCAAATACAATTATATTCCATATACAATCCTGTGGGCAAGGATTTCACTGTACAAATTTTGGGAAACACAGTTGAACTCATAACATTTGCTGACATGGAAAGATATACCGCTAACTTTTTTTAAAAGCGAGGATGAAGAATGATGATGCACATCTGTAATCCTAGCAAATTTAGGGGCTGGGAAAGTATTCTAACTTCAAATGCAGCCTGGGCCTGTAGATAAATCATGCCTCTAGATTTGACTGATTGAAACAGGGTCTTGCTATATAGTCCAACCTGGCCTTAAATTTTTGGCTATCCTCCTGCCTCAGTTTCCTGGGTGTCAGATGGCACCACACCCTGCTTAAAATATTTATCTTTAAAAATTTATTTATTTTGGTTTTTGAGACAGGGTTTCACTATACAGTTCAGGCTGGCCCTTAGCTCACAGCGATCCTCCTGCCTCAGCCTCCTGTGAGCTGGAATTACAGGCATATACTACCATATCTGGCTCTGGCTAAAGTATTTTAAATGACTGGGAAGGCAGGATGTGTATGATATAGTCCCTTTTTTTTGTACCAGGGATCAAACTCACGACTGCATGCTTGCAAGGCAGGCGCTTATGCCGCTGAGCTAAATCCCCAGCCCCCATTTTTTTCTAAATTAAAAAACAAAAGCCTGTACATGGTGGGTGACTTGGGGGGTACTAGAAGCTGTTAATAATGGTCCTCTCTTGGGAAATAAAACTGGAATGAAACTCTTTATTTACTTTCCTTCTTCCTGGGACAAAATTTTGATACACACAACTTGAAACAGATATTTATTTTGGCTCACATTTTGGTTCACAGTAGGCTGGTCTCAAGGCAGGATAGCGTGGCAGAGACCTGCTCAAGGTCTGGTGTCAGGGAAGCAGAGGTCAAGAATGGACCCAGGAAGGGAGATATATCCTTCCAGGTCACACCAACAATGACCCACCTCTGGGGATCAGACCCCATTTCCTAATAGTAAGTCAGTTATAGTGTCCCCATAATTCAATTACTTTCTAAACACATGAAGCTCTAGGAGCCATTTTAGATTTAAACCATAATATTCCACCCTAGTCTCAATATTCCACCCAAGACTCATCTGCGCTTTTCTTTTCTTTTCTTTTTTTTTTTTGGCTTTTTCGTTTTTATCGGTACCAGGGATCGAACTCACGACTGCCTGTTTGCAAGGCAGGCGCTTATGCCGCTGAGCTAAATCCCCAGCTCCATCTGCGCTTTTCATGCAAAAATGTATTTAGTCTATCTCTAAGAGTCACCAAAGTCTTAATGGTTTCAGCATTATTGAAAAGTCCAGGTTCAAAGTCTCCTTTGAGGCTTGAGGCAAACTCTTAGCTGTGAGTCCCTGTTAAGTACCAAAAATAAAGTTAGACACAAGGGCACACGGTCAACATTCCCATTCCATTAGGGAGGAATGGGGGACAGAAATCAATAGGACTTAAGCAAGACCAAAACCCAGCAAGACAAACATTGAATTCTGTGGTTCTGTGTCCAGACAGTTGTGGCAAGATGCAAACTCTAATGGTTTAGGTGGCCCTGCTCTTAGCATTGCCAGTGGTAGTAGCCTTCATGGCTTCTCTCTAGGGCTGCCTTTGCCCACTGTTTATGACTTTTCTCAGACATTCTGCATCCCTGGCTTCTCCAATATCCTGGGTCTCCACTGCACTTTTATCTTGACTCTCACAGCTGTGCACACTGCCTTTTCAGGGGCACACTGCTTGGCCTCCCAAAATTTATGTGGAAGCTTCCCTGCCCTGAGTCAGGACTCTTAAATTCTGACTGTAAGGATAGCACCACATGGGTGTTTCCAAGGTCTGCTGCCAGCATCTCTTGTATCATGGTCTTCAAGCGCTTGAATGGTTGAATGCTATGAGCCAAATCCCAGGGAAGATATTCACAAGGCAGCCTGAGTCAAATATAGTGCCCTGGGACTCTGTTCTCAAAACTAAATCCTTAACTTTTGCAACTTTAACCATGTTCACGTGATGTCTTGCTAGTTCCTATAATGCCCTCAAGACACCTTTTCTATTGTCTTAAAGTACTAGCTTCATCTTGAGATGGGATGTCACTATGCAGTTCAAGCTGGCCTCAAAACTACAGAAATCATCCTGCCTCCCAAGTCCTGGGATTACAGGTGTACAACACAATGCCTGGCCACTTGACTTCCTTTTAATGTAATCTTTTCAGCAACTAAGTTCTTCTTTGCCATTGCTTCCTTCTGGGGAAATTGAAAACATTTCAAATCGGCTTTTTTGCTCCCGATATTCAGTACAAAGCTGGCTAAAAGCCTCCAACAGTACTCATGTCATAGCCTGAATGTTGGGCTGCGTTCATTCTTTTTTTTTCCCCCGTTTTTTTTTTTTTTTTTAATCATTCTTTATCTCAGTCTCTTGTTTCAGAGCATGCACATAGATAAATACTCCATGACAGCATAACACACATGGCTTAGAGTTCACCTACCAATGTAGTCTCTGTTCCCAACAAACACCTTCTGAGCCTGGTCTTACAGTCTGCATGTTTATCAGCATTCAGGACTTTTGAGCTGACCAGAATTTCCTAATAAGGTCAGCTCACAGCATTCTGTTGTTCTTGTAGCCAGCATCTCAAAGCCTTCCCAAAAATCCTTCCTCAAAATGGTTCCAAAGTCATCTAAACCACAAGGACAAGTACAGTCACAATGAGGAGCCCACTTATCTGCTACTAAAATTTGTCTTAGTTTTGTCCCTTATTGCTGTGACAAAATATCTGACACACAGAATTTACAGGAGAGGTTTATTCTGGCTCACATTTTAGTCCATCTGGCTCCAGGGCAGGATGGCATGGTAAAGGAGGGCTTTTCACAGCACACTGCGGGGCTGGGGAGGGGGGGACGACGACAAAAAACTATTTATCATTATTGTTTTTTTTTTTTTTTTTTGATACTGGGGCTCAAACTCATAACCTCACTCTTACTAGGCAAGTGCTGGAGCTGCTGAGCTAAATCCCTGGCCCTTATTATTTTTTTATTAATGTGTGCGTGAGTTGGGACAGGGTCTTTATTCTTATTCAGGCTGGCTTCAAAAGTAAGACAGCCTCACTCCTGCTGCAACCTCCCAAGTACTGGGACTAGAGGTGCATGCCACCATGCTGGGCATTAATATTTTCAAACAGGATTTTGCTAAGTCTCTAAATTGTCAAGCCTGGGCTGGAATTTGTGATTTTCCTGCCTCAGATACCCAGAGTGCTAGGATTTCCAGCACGAATCACTATGCTTTAAACCACTCTTATTTTTTTTTTTTTTTTGGTCTTTTTCCTTTTTATTGGTACCGGGGATCGAACTCACGACTGCCTGCTTGCAAGGCAGGCACTTATGCCGCTGAGCTAAATCCCCAGCCCCGCTTTAAACCATTCTTAACTGAACTTTTAAATTTGCAGTTCAGTATGTTCCTGATATACTATAAATAAACACAGTAAATATATACTATGAGGAGGACAGGGAATTAATTTTGTAGGTAATGTTTACCTTAAAACCTTAAGAATGAAGTTGGGGTGGTCGCACATGTCTGTAATCCCAGCACTCAGAAGGATCAAACAGAAGGAACGTCATGAATTTAAGGCCAGCCTGGTGTACACAGGAAGTACAAGCGCAGTAACCTACATAGCAAGACCCTATATTCATGGTGAACCTCTAACACCCATGCTACAGCAGGCTGTTTAACTGAAGGTTCTAAAAGGTTTGTCATCACTGTTATCTCAACCAACCAAACACAACCAGACCAAAAAAACCCTTGCAAATGAGAGGCTACTTTAAAATTAAGAGTGCTGGACGGTAGCTCACTAATACTTTTCTTCTTTTCACACTGAGCCCCAGCCCTAGCCCTTTTTAACTTTAAAATTGTCCTGGCTAGGCTTCAATTTGTGATTCCCTTGCCTCAATTCCTGAATACCTGGGATTATAGGTGTGTGCTGGCTGGTAGAGTGCTTTCTTATTGTGGGAGGGGCTCTGGGTTTAGTACCTAGTACCACATACAATTAGCATATTCTAAGAAAATTTTATGATCAAAAGCAGGCTAGTGTGGCTAGAATGTACTGAGTGATGTTGAAAGTAAAGGCCAGATATAGTGCTGGGTACATGTACTCCCAGCTAAGAGGTTAAACCATGGTGACTGCTTCAGGCCAGTAGGAACAATAGGAAAACAGCATCTCTAGGAATAAAAGGTGAAACAAAAGTGATATAGGATGTATTATGTACATGTACCATCTCTTCACAGTGAATTCAATACTGCCAACATGAACTAATAAAATTAAAAGTGAAAGACAAGTTGGGGGAGAACCAATTAAAGACTTTATTCCAAACCAAACAAAATTTTCGAAAGGTTTTAAACAGGGAAGTAAAAACAAAAAATAAAAAAAGAACCCCCCTCCCATCATTCTGGTTTGGTGGCACTTGAAAGGAGGATCACCATGAGTTTGAAGCTGACATAGGTTATACAGTGAGTTGAAAACTAGCCTGAACTACATAAAAAAAAAAAATTATTCCAGAAATTTAAGACTGAAATGAGCTTATCTTCAAACCCTGAATGGATTGGTGTGGTAAGAATAAAACACCTGCCATCTAATACTGCACAAAGTAGTATCCAGTGTGTGGTCTGACAGAGGAGTAAATTTTGCAGTAACTATTGTCTCTAAAATTAACATCCAGTTTTATTGGTCTTGTTCTCTACTGTTTTGTTCAACTTTATAATACCTAATGAGATAGACAATTCTTTTTAAGGAAGCAAGAGACATTATGGTAACCACTGTCGATAACCTTGTACTCTGTTTTTACATCATGTGCTATGTCTATCCTTGGTTTTGACTGACAGCTTTGATTTGCCATATTTGACTTTATTCTCTTCCAAAAAAAAAAAAAAAAAAGGAATAAGAACTAAGGAGTAATAAAACCCAAAATGTGTAAATTTTGTTGTAAAAAAGAGAGGGAAAAAAAGTGCTCAAAAGTATACAACTGCAAGTGTGTTTAGGGGTGTTAAATAGATGCCCATATTAATGTTTTTGGTTGTATCATTGAACACAACTGTTTGCAGTCTCACTGTTTGAATGTCCACTTTGTATGCTTTGATACTGTGACTTGAGCAACTATCTCTAGGATGATAACTGTAATCTATTAACTGGTGATTTCTTACTGTTTTTTTTTTTTTTTTTTTTTGTAGTTCTGTATTAATTGTACCCTTACACTGCTTTGTTTTTTTCTCTTTTTCCTTTTAAATAAAAAAATTAACATCCAGCTTTTTAAACATTTAAAGAAAGAATAAACAAAACAGGAAGAGTAGAAATAATACATAATTTCAAAGAAAAAATAAACAGTAAGAAATCTCTAGTTGATAATTACATACTGTCCTTTTACAAAGTTTAACATCCGGCTTTAACTCCAAACTCAAGCGATATTAAGATAAAGTAAATGCTATGTTTAGCCAGACTTGGTGGTTGTGGTAGATTAATGGTCAAATTGTAACACCCAGTTGAACTGAATCAGCATGGTTCTGGGTATGGAAGGTCCATCTAAGGATTGTTGTCAACATAAAAGCAGAACCACAGGGTAAGATGGTTTGCTATTGATTCTCCTGGAGAAGCTTGTTATGTTGGCTTTCCTGATATGAACCTGGCTATTCTCATTCTTAGAGAAGGATAGATCCTTGCTGTTGCTGAGGACGGCTGTGGCTCTATTTAGGGGAGCTCTGGTCCTTACCTTGAATGCTGCTTCCTGACTCAGTGCAGATTCCTCAGCCTGCTGGCACAGATCGTTCATCCCACTGGCATGCTAGCTTCCACCACTGATCTTCAGGCCTTTCCAGTGCAGATTCTTGATACGACTTGCATAAGACATTGCCATGAGATCCAGGCCCTTAGCTGGATTCTTCGGGTCTCTAGTGTGTGAACAGATCTTCCTGCTCTTTTCTTGCACTTGACTCTTTGGGTGAACAGTCCTATAAATTATGCATTTTTTTTTAAAAATTTTCTTCATTACTCATGACACTCGAAAATTAGGCATTCTGTATCAAATCTTTTCTCTTGTAAACCCTGACAACAATATTAATGCCTATCTGAAATTCCAGTAGTATGGGAAGCTATGGAGAATTGAAAAGTTTGGCCCCAGTTTGGGTAACTTAGTTAGTCTCAAAATAATAAAAAAAAAAACCTGAAAACATAGTTCAGTGCAAAGGCCTTGCATTCAACCCCCAATACCCCTACCTCAATCTCAATACATTTGAATTTGTTTGGCTGGACATGATGATTCCAGCTACTCAGGAGGCTCAGGCAGGAGGATCAGAAGTTCAAGCCCAGTTTGGGCAAGTTAGCAACTTAGTGAGACCCTATCTCAAAATTCAAAATATTGGGCTGGGGATTTAGCTCAGTGACCTAAGCACCTGCCTGGCAAGTGTAAGGTCGTGAGTCTGATCCCCGGTACAAAAAAAAAAAAAAAAAAAAAGTTTGGGCACAGTTTTAGAGTAAGGGCATACTTATAAATTAGCAAACTTATTAGCATACTTATAATTAGCAATTAAGTCTTCCACAGTAAAAGCTAAGAGACCAATTATAGGCCTGCGACTATGCTTCTGCTGCATGTCACATATCTAGCCTGCTAATTCAGTTAGCCTTGTCTGTGTCCAGATAATGCACTGAGTCAACTTGGCCATGTTACTTTCTTCAAGGATTTCAGGCCCCGAACAGACTGGCCCAGTCAAGGACACGTTTAACTCTGCTTTTCCCGCAAGAACCTCCTCCCCTCTTTCCCAGAATGGTCCCATATTATGATAAACAACTCTGATTAAGTAAATCTATTTAGAATGACTTGATTGAATGCATGTAACCAATCATGTAATAACCTGCTGTCACCTTTTTAGTTCCTGCTTACAAAATATATATAAATTTCTGTTTCAATCTCAGTCACTGCTAGTAATTTGGACTTGGTCCCACTGCTTGCTGGCATAATAAATGTTGTCTTGTAAATTTCTTTCTTTCTTTTTTTTTTTGTCTTTTTCTTTTTTATCGGTACCAGGGATCAAACTCACGACTGCCTGCTTGCAAGGCAGGTGCTTATGCCGCTGAGCTAAATCCCCAGCCCCTGTCTTGTAAATTTCTCAGTGCAGTTTTCCATTTCGCTTGATATTAGTTTTTCTGCAATAAAAACACATCTGGGGGGCTGGGGATTTAGCTCAGTGGTGTAAGCGCTTGCCTGGCAAGCACAAAGTCGTGAGGTCAATCCCTGGTACCACCACCACCACCAACAACAAAAAAACACATCTGGGGGAAGTAGTTCAGTTCAAAGGTGCTAGCTTCAATCTTCAGTAATCCCTCCACCTTGCCAAAAAAACAAAAACAAAAGAAATCAAACAAAACCAAACCAAACTTAAAAAAAAAAAAATCTATCTATATATATCTCCTATGTCTAACTGGGTATGGTGGTACATGTCTGTGCCCCCAGGACTTGGGAGGCTAAAGCAGGAGGATCAACAGTTTTTTTTTTTTTTTTTTTTTTGTCTTTTTCATTTTTATCGGTACCGGGGATCGAACTCACGACCACCTGCTTGCAAGGCAGGTGCTTATGCCGCTGAGCTAAACCCCCAGCCCCCGAGGATCAACAGTTTGAAGCCAGTGTGGACTACATACAAAGTTCAAGGCTATCCTAGACTATAAAGTGAGATCCTGTCTCAAAAACCCATTCACATACAAAAACAAAAACAAAATAAAACCAAACACACCAAAAACCTGTATTTACTGATAACAAGCAGGAGAAATAATTTCCATGAAAATATTAATTTTTCATAATTGTTTAGAGTTGGTTTTCAGACCAATACTTATGAAGATATTTCACATATATTGGAAATTTGGGAAACAGAAATTTCAGGTTGTATACTTTTATAAAGTCTTTCTACCACTAGGTGGTGACATACAAGCAAAATACTGTACAGGAAAGTCATCCTCATCAGTGTCTCAAAAAACCAAAACCAAAACCAAAACCAAACCAAACCAAAACACCAAAAGGATTGGGAGCAAGGCAAAGTGGTACATGCCTGTAATCCCAACACTCAGGCAGTTGAGGCAGGAGGATCCCCATGTGTTGGAGGCCAGCCAGAACTGAGTATTAAGACCCTGTTTCAAAATAAATAAATAAAAACACAAAAAACAAAAAAATAAATTTAAACAAGCAGTGTAGAGGTAGCTCAGTGTGAAGGCCCTGGGCTCAATCCTCAGTACAGTGTATGTGTTGTAGAGTTTAGGGGTAATTCTGCTGGAGTTTCTGTTTCAGTATTTTTTTTTTTTTTTTTTTTTTTTTTTGGTACTGGGGATCAAACTCATCACCTTGCACTTAACAGGCAAACACTTGAGCCACTGAGCTAAATCTCAGGCCTTTCTTTTGTTGTTTTGGGACAGTCTCAATAATGAAGTTCAGGCTGGCTTTGAACTCAAGCCAAGGCTGGCCTCTTGAATTTCTCTTCCCTCAGTGTCCCTTCTGATGGGATTATAGATGTGACCCACCACACGTTGCTCCAGTATTTTCTTAAGACAGTTTCATTATGTAGTTTAGGCTGGCCTCAAACACATGGTGACTCTCTTTGCCTCCTGAGTGCTGAGGTTACAGGTGTGTACCATGAAGCCAGAAACCTGCTTCACTATCCTTATAGAATGTATCTCTTTCTAGAACACTAAAGGGACATTGTTGATAAAGCATTACCAAGCCAGCACAAAAGTTAGAGTTAGGCTGCAGGCAACCTGTAGGTAAGGGTAAGGGGTTGGGAAACTACAGCTTATAGACCTCGTCTGGCTCGTTATATGATCTGTCACCTGTATTTTAAATGGGTGAGAGGAAAAAAAAAGGCAGGGCATAGTGTTATATGTCTATAATCCCAGCAGGAGGACTGAACCCAGCCTTTTATACTTTAGCAATTCACTGAGACCTTGCCTCAAAATAAAATTTTTTAAAAAGGGCTGGGAATATAGCTCAGTGCAAAGGCCTTTTTACTAAAAAAATAAATAAAAAAAATTACAGGGGCTGGGGATTTAGCTCAGCGGCATAAGCGCCTGCCTTGCAAGCAGGCAGTTGTGAGTTCGATTTCTGGTACTGATAAAAACGAAAAAGACAAAAAAAAAAATTACAAAGTTGATATTGTATTAGTTTGGGTGTCAAGACTATGTGTTCAGACAGAAAGAAGGGTCAAAGGTCTTATCAGTTGAGTTTTTCCTTTTTCAAAAGACTTATTCTACAGACTTCTGCTTAAATTTAATGTACAAGATCTCAATTATATGGTCGACTCTACATGTATCAGGTTACCATGACTGCTGGTAGGTGTGTGGATTGAACCCAGGGTCTTATACTAAATGCTCTACTACTCAGCTACACTGGCAGTGATCTTCTCTCCCATGGTACTGGGGATTGAACCTACAGCCTTCACACTCAACTATATTCCCATTTCTACCCTTTTTTATTTTGAGACAAGATGTCACTAGGTTGTCTAGGAGGTCTCAAATGTAATTTTTATTCCTCAGCGTCCCAGAATGAGCTACTATGCTGTTTTTATTGTTGGTTTTAAACAAATCAAAAATATTCCTTGTGGAAATCTTTCCTGAAATCAAGGTCTTAGTGATGCCATCTGTAAAACTTGGAATGGCAATAAAAAACGATGAGGTGGAATAAATATTGGACAGATACTACTGTTTAGAGAATCTAAAATTAAGTGTGCAGGAATGCAAGATTTGTGGGAAAAACAAAGAAGATGGGAGACTCTGGCAAAACTACTCTATGCTAAAATTACCTGCTCATACCAAACAACTAGTTTCCCAAGCCCTTATCGGTACCTATAGGTTTGGCAGAAAGTTTATAGCACCAATTTCAAAGACTAGAAAGGCAAGGCATGTTGGACAAGGTGGTCTAGCAATGGATATGTGATATAACTAGACAAAATTATTTAAAAAATTACGAGAGACTTTCTTTTAAAAAGCTGTTCAACCCGAGTGTGGTGGTGCACACCTGTAATCCCAGCACTGGAATCATTGGGAGTTCAAGGCCAGACTGAACTGCATAGGGAAAAAACCATGTCTCAAAAAAGACAATGAAATAAATTCATGGCTTTGTTTTTATATTATTATTTTTCTTGTCAAATTTTGTTTTTCTAGGGCCTTCCTTAATAGTTGCTCTGGGTAAGAGTTCTGAAAATATTATGATCTTTTGGACTGTGCAGTCGCATCCCTAAACAGCACGTTGGACACAGGAATTAGTGCAGAAAGC
Organism: Cavia porcellus; assembly: GCF_034190915.1. Lineage (NCBI taxonomy): Eukaryota > Metazoa > Chordata > Mammalia > Rodentia > Caviidae > Cavia > Cavia porcellus. The sequence goes on along the minus strand of NW_026947501.1, from coordinate 16,464,486 downwards.
ATAAATGCAGATAGGTTTCAGAAAATGTTTCCTAAGGTTATGTAATTGTCACCACGACGCTAAAGCAGCCGGGTGTCCCCTTCCTGTAGTTCCGCATCGCCACAGATTTTACTGTTTGCTATCTCAGGTGAGGAGGGGACAGGCACCCTCTTGCGTGAAAACGGGGCGACGCCGCGCTACCACTCCGTCCCGCCATTTCCAGGCCTGTCAAGGTGTCTCCCCGCTCGAGATGGACGCGCCTCAGAGAACTGCGGGGCAGCGATAAACAGGGAGCAGGTTAAGGCGGAACCTGGGCTGTTCCATTGTCACAGAGCCCCGCGGGGAGAGGGCCGCGGCGCCCCGGCCTGACACTTCATTGATGCCCCGCTTCCATCCGCCCCAAAGCTCCCGAACTTCGGCGGAAACCCGCACAATTCCCGTTCATGGGCTGGGAGGAAACAAGGCGAAGCGCAGCGGCTGGAACCGGGCGGCCCAAGTGTCACGGCGCTCGTCCGGGCTCCGAACCTGCGGGGTGGGCCGCGGTGGGCGACGCCGCACTGCCGCGACCCGCTAGGCGCCTCCGCCATCTTCTCCTACTCACCCGGACTCCCCCCACGGCCGCGCTGGCTTCGCGTTTCCCTTCCGGCCGCTGACAGAGATCCGGGCTGGGCGGGGTGCGCGGAGGGGGTGGACCGAGGGCGGGGAGGCCGGACGGAAGAGGAAAGGGAGGGCGGCGAGCCGGCCACGGCGGGGTGTGGAGCGTGTGGCGTGTTGCGCGGAAGGCGAGGCGGGAGGGCGGGAGAAGCAGAGGGTGGGGTGGGGCGGAGGAATGAGCGCGAGGCGCCTCTCGGCGGCTCCTTCACTTGGGCGGAAAGAGCCGAGCGCAGCCCGAACGCTCTATTAAAATGGCGTCGGCGTCGGCGGTGGCCGCGGCGTCTGGTCGGTGAAGTGACTCTGCTGCTTCTTTCCCCACCCGTCCCCTCCCTCTCCCCTCCCCCGTCCTTCCCCCTTCCCCGCCGCCGGCGCCTCCGCGCCCCTCCGGCCCGCTCACCTCCCCTCGCCCCCCTCCTCTCCCCCGCCCGCTCCGGGGACCGCTGGCCCCCTCCCCCACCCTCCTGCTCCCCGCCCCGTCCTCCCCGCCGCCACCACCGCGGCCGCCGCCGCCGCTGCCGCCCGCCCTCTTCGCCTCCCCGCCCCGCCGGCCGGCCGGCCCCCTCCCCGCCTCTCTCCCCTCCCCCCGCCGGTAGGGATCAGTCAGAGCGATCCGAAGCGGGGGAGGGGGGGGCGGCGGCCGAACGATGTGCGAGAACTGCGCAGACCTGGTGGAGGTGTTAAATGAAAGTAAGTAGCCGGGGTGGCGGTCGGTCCGGTGTGCGGGTGGGGTGCCCCGCCGCTCCCCGGCCATCCGGGGCTGCCGCGGCCTGTAGGAGGCGACGGGCAGGCGGGCCTAGTGGCCGGGAAGGTGCGTGGTGGCGCGGCGCCTCAGGCCCGGTAACCTGGGCGCCGGAGAGGCGGCCGCTGCGGAGCTCCGGCCCAGTAGGGCCTGGGCGCTCGCGCAAAGTTTCCTCATTACAGGTGTCAATTAACGCGGGCTCTGATGAGCCTCCCCTGCCCTCCCGGGGAGGCGAGGGAGGCGGTGTCAGAGGACGGGCTGTCCTCCGCAGTCCGAACCCTCCGGCCGCCCTCTTTGATTCTCTGCGTGCTGCGAGGCCTCGCTTACCTGCTCGTTTTCTGTAAACTCCGAGGAGCAGGAGGAGGAGGAGGAGCAGGGTAGTGGCTTTGCCTCCCTCGGAGGTGTGTGGGTGTATTAAATCCATCTGCCAGCCCATAAATAGTTGAAAATGAATTGTGACAGCGATGATTGGAACCTTCATACCTTTTTTTTTTTTAAATAATATTTGTCGTTTAATGGCGAAAGCTGTTAAGGAGAGAACGCTGCATAACAAATATCCTCCTAGGATAGTCATGACCTGGCTCATGCAATGAAAAGCCTTACTCCTCAACGCTTTTTATTACTAAAGACCCTGTGTTGCTATTTTCTGACTAGATAAAAGAAAAAAATTGTCCTTGAGTCTTGCAGGATGGGATTTCAGTTTAAAGAAACACCGCTTAGTAAGTTAACTACTTCTGGGCCCAATGGCCTGGATTGGAAGAGGTTAATTGGTTGAAAAGATGAATTTACAGAAAACTTGTTTGCTGAGAAAATGCTCATTTATGAGCTTTTTCATGCGGGTTTAATAATAAAACTTCCAAACTGTTTTCTAACACCATTCATTTATACAATTGTAAAATGCTGTTTGTGTTTGAATTTCAATTTAATTACCAAAGGTTGTAAGAAATGTACAAGTGTTCTAATGTACGTGCTGTGCATTTCCTTCTTTGACAAGTGGAAGTAGACTTTTGCCTAGAAGTGTATTTCAAATATACTTTTCAGTACTTGTGTCATCCTTCGTTGTTTCTAGAATTTTAAGATTGTGATTGCATTAGATTGTGATTTATTTTTGGTGCAGGTGGTTTATGAGATAGTGAAGTCCTCAGCACATTTTTGAGTAAATTGTATCTCAGATACAAGTGGTGTTATTGTGACTTTATTCTCAAATTAGAAAAGATTTTTTTCCAAATACTGAAAATTGAACCCAGAGCCTTTGCACTGAGCTATATCCCCATATCCCTGACTTCTCTTTTGTGTTAATTTGAGACAGGCAGGGTCTTTAATCAGGTTACTAAATTGGGCTTGAATTTGTGATCTTTCTGCCTCAGGCTCCCAAAGTGCTGGATTACAGGCTTTACAAGTGTTAAACAGTACACCTAGCTAAGATTTAAATTTTGTTGTTGAAACAGGTGTCACTAAGTCTCTAAGTGGCCCCAAACTTGTCTTTCAGCCTTAGTCTTTCAGTAACAAGGAAAAATTTAAACCATGGCATCTAAAAAATTAAAATTTACTATTATTATTTTGGAGACAGGGTCTTGCTATGTAATTCAGGCTGATCTGAAACTTAGTATGTCACTATGTAGAGCATGCTGGCTTCGAACTCATTCATGGCAAATTCTCCTGCCTCAGCCTCTTGAGTGTTACGATTAGAGATATGCACCACCATAACCAGCTAAAATTTATTTATTTATTGGTACCAGGGATCAGAATTACAACCTTGGGCTTGCCGGGCAGGCACTTATGCTACTGAGCTAAATCCCTGGCCCCCAAATTTATTAATTTTGTCCTTTGAGAAAAGATGACATTTCCATATTGATGAAAGGTCCTAGTCAAGATTATTTGGGAATCAACTGGAATATTGGTACAAGTAAATGATTTTTAAAAGTACTGAGCTTCTCAAGGCTTGGTTAAAAAATTTGCCTCCTAATTACTAATACAGTGATGCCTTTTTTTATGCCTTTTTTTTTAATTTCTTTTTTTCTTTTTGAGACAGGTTCTTGCTATGTGGTTCAGGCTGGTCTTGGGCTCACTTTGTAACTTTGTAGCTCAGGCTGATCTTGAACTTGCAAGGATCTTCCTGCCTCAGCCTCTTAAGTGCGGGGATTACAGGATTTTTAAAAAAATCACTTTTAACAAATAAATATAAATCACGTTTCTACTAGCTATTACCAGAGTTTTTTTTTTTTTGGGTGGGTTAATTTTGTGTGTGGATAGGGATTGGAGTAGGATAGTGGGGTACTGGGGCTTAAAGCCAGAGCCTTTTGTCATGGTAAGCACTGCCACTGAACTATACCCTAGCCTTCTATAGTTTTAAAATTATTTTCATGTTTTTCTTTTGTGCAGTTCCTGTTTCCCAAACATAAGATTGTTAAAGTGTCTCATAGCAGAGGATATTTATTGTATTTTACCATAGTAATATTTATGGATGGATCATGATAATGAGCTTGATGGTTGAAGCTTGATAAAACTTGTTGAATCAAAGTAGATCATGTGTTTCTTGTAATATTCCTCTCATTTAAAAAAGGGGGTGGGGTGGGGATTTAACTCAGCAGTGAAAGCGCCTGCCTTGCAAGTACAAAGTCATGAGTTCAATCCCCGGTTATTTCCCCGCCCCCCCAAAAAACCTCAGTAATTACCTCTTGTCTGTCCTTTATCTTTCCCTGAAGTTACACAAAGATGAGTATCAATTCCTACTTGATTAAAAACTCAAGATTTAAAGCCTCAAAATAATGTGCTTATAATTCATTTCTCAGTGTAACTCCCCATAATAGTTGAATCATGCGAGAGAAGAAATAAAATTATGTCTTATTTTTTTGGTGGTGTCTTTCAAGTTGATGTTGAAAATGATGTTTCTATAATTATATTTAAACCTGTTTCTTAATTTACAAATACTTAACCAACTTGAAGAATCCTTCTTGGACACGTCAGTAAATGCATAATCTCAAATTTTGTCTTTGATATAATGTTGATAATGTAGCTTTAATGTTGGGCTCACGTTTTGATAAGCATAGGGGTTTCATATTGAATGTTTGTTTGAAACTCTGACAGTGTAATACAGCTAACAAAATTGATAAACAGATTGAAAACAGCTTGTCACTAGTTTTGGTGAGACTTAATGAATTTTACCAAATATACTTCTAAGAATCATGGGTTGTAAACTTTGGCTATGGAAAGATTCACAGGGATATAGGCACACACAGTTGCTTACAAGCGAGGAGCCATGGAAGTCTGCCTGGAATCAGGCAGGGTAAAGACCCTGAAAGGACTGATTCCCACTCTTTTTATTTTTATCTAATCTAATCTATGTTTGCTTTTTTTTTTTTTTTGTATGGGAGAATTGAACTCATGACCTTGCACTTGCCAGGCAAGTGCTTGTGCCCTGAGCTAAATCCTTGGCCCAATGTTTGCTTTTTTGAGGCAGGGTCTTGTTATGTAGTTCAGGCTAACTTGGAATTTACTCTGTGGCTCAGGCCAGCCTCAAGAGGGATTACAGGTGAACTGTATCACACCTGGCTTTTTATTTTTTTTCTTTCAGTATAGATTGTACTCAGGGCCTTTGCATTGACTTCCACCCCCAGCTTTTTGTTTTGTTTTGTTACAACAGTCTTACTAAATTGCTCAGGCCAGGTTTAGACTTGAGTGCCTGTGTGTGCCTTTCAGTGTGCTGGGATTACAATCATTCATGCCTCACTAAGTCTGGCCCTTTTTTTAAATTGGATCTTGACAGATACCCCAAAAGTTGAGTGTTTTGTCCTTTTTGTGTACTGGAGATGAGACCCAGTAAGTACTGAGGTACATCCAGACCCTCTTTGTAGTACTGGAGTATTGAACCAGGGCTTGTTAACAGCTCCAGCCCATTTAGCTAGTAAACTGATGAATTTGAGACAGGGTCTCATGTAGGCCAGGCTGGCCTCAAACTGCCAGTATCCTATCTCGGCTTCTCAAGTGGTAGGATTACAGGCATGTGCCACTTGCCTGGCCAGTTTTTATTTTTTGACAGAGCGTTTTGCTAAATTACCCACATAGGGCCTCAAATTTGGAATTCTTTTGTCTCAGCCTCTCAGAGTTCTGGGGTTTATAGATATGTCTCACCATGCTGGGCTCTGATTTTTTTTTTTTTTTTTTTTTTTTGTCTTTTTCATTTTTATCGGTACCAGGGATCAAACTCATGACCGCCTGCTTGCAAAGCAGGTGCTTATGCCGCTGAGCTAAATTCCCAACCCCTGATTTTTTTTTTTTTTTTTTGAGACAGGGTCTCTATGCAGTTCAGGCTGTCTTTGAGCTCACTTTGTAGCCCAGGCTGGTCTTGAATTTGCAGTGATCCTCCTGCCTCAGCCTCCTGAGTCCTGGGATTACAGGCGTAAGCCACCATGCCTGGCTTTGATTCTTTAATATTTGTTGATGTCAGTGTGATTGTCATGTCAAAAAATATAAACATTTTTCAATGTATCTTTCATTCTTTTTTTTTTTTTTTTTTTTATGATACTAGTGATTGAATCTAGGGCCTTTTATTTTGAGACAAGGCCTTGCTGAGTTGCCCAAGCTAGGTTTGAATTTGTAATCTTCCTGCTTCAGCCTTCCAGAGTACTGGGATTATCCACTGTGTGCTGCTGTGCTTAAATGCCTTCGTGTGTGTGTGTGTGTGTGTGTGTGTGTGTATTTGAATTGAACACAGCTACACCGGTGATAGGCAAACATTCCACTGTGAGCTACACCCCTGGCTCTAGATTCTTTCATTTTTTTTTTTTTTTTTTTTTTTTTTTTTTTTGTCTTTTTTGAGATGAGGTCTCCCTATGCAGTTCAGGCTGGCCTTGAGCTCACTTTGTAGCCCAGGCTGGTCTCGAACTTGCAATGATCCTCCTACCTCAGCCTCCCCAGTGCTGGGATTACAGACGTGAGCCACCACACCCAGCGGCTCTTTCATTTTATGCTCCCCTGCACTGCACAGCAAAAAGGACATTGATTGCCATTCTTTCACTCTCTTTTCTTTTCCTTTTTACTTGCCTTTTATTTTATTTTATTTTATCTCGCAGTGTAGCCAGGTTGGCCTTGAATTCACAATGATATACCATGCCTGGCCTGATTGCCATTCTTTAAGTAGTATGTGTTCAATTTGGGCATCTTCATCTGTGGTGAATATTATCCTTAAAAATGTTACAATAATTTGGAAAATATAAACCAGGTGTGGTGGAGCATGTTTGTAATCCCAGCATTCTGGAGGACTGAGGCAGGAGGATTGGTTTGAGTTTGAGGTCACTGTGGGGTTTGTAATGAGTTCAAGGTCTGCTTGAACTACATACACCTGTCTCAAAAAAAAAAAAAGTTTAAAAAACCAATTGTGCCTACCTAATAAATCTCTCTATATAATATATATAAAATTTATATCTAATCAAATATATAAATATCCATCTCACTGTGTAGTGAGTTCAGGCTGACCTTGAAATCTGTTGTAGCCAAGCTGGCTTCAAACTCATGGTGATCCATCTGCCTCAGCCTCTCTAGTTGCTGGGATTACAGGTTTGTGTTACCATGCCTGCTTGCATTGTATAGTTAATGGGAAAAAAGTCAATTGGTTTTTAACAGCCGAACTAGAGAAAAGGCTTTGACAAGCTGATGTTAGGGAAGCATAAACCATTGACCAAGTAGAGGAGATTGCAGAGCAGATGAGTATTTACAAAAAAGCCCTAGTCATTGATTATTGAGAATGGTGTTTTTCAAAAGAATGAAAGTAGCTTTGTTGCCATTCTAGAAATGATACTTGTTTACTTTTTTAAATTGGTAGCGGGGATTGAGCTCCGACCGACCCCACACTTGCAAGGAAGGTGCTTATGCCACTGAGCTAAATCCCCAGCTCCCATACTTGTTTTTTAAAAAGAAAGTTGAATAGTACAAAAAATAATAAAGATGAAAATTAGGAGAATTTGAAATTTTGCTTACTAAAGAAATCTCTCTTTTTGATGAATTTTTTAAAAAATCATTGTTTTTTTCTTTGGCCACACATGCTATTTTATGTAAATTAATAACTTTATATGTTACTTTATATTATTACTTAAGTACTGGAAATTAAACCCAGGGCCTTCTCACTGAGCTATATTCCCAGCTCTTTTTATTTTTATTTTGAGTCAGATCTTGCTAAGTTGTCCAGGTGGGGAATGAGCTTGAAATTTTGCTGCCTCAGTCTCCCAAATACTGGCGTTACAGTTGAACATTACCATTCTGGCTTATATTGTTAATACCATTATACTATACTAATACCATTATCATCCCAGTGCTGGAGGTCAAACCCAGAACCTTTTTTTTTGTTTTGTTTTTTTCCTTTTTTTTTTATCGGTACCGGGGATGGAACTCACGACTGCCTGCTTGCAAGGCAGGTACTTATGCCACTGAGCTAAACCTCCAGCCCCAACCCAGAACCTTTTGATGTTAGGCAAATACATACTCTAGCACTGAGCCACATCTCCAGTTCCCTAGTACAACTTTTTTTGCAGTTCTGGAGATCAGATCCAGGACGTTGCACATAGACCAGGTAAACATTCTACCTCTAAGCCACATCTCTGGTTCCCTAGTATTATTATTATTATTTGTCTTTTTCTTTTTTATCAGTACCGGGGATCGAACTCACGACTGCCTGCTTGCAAGGCAGGTGCTTATGCCACTGAGCTAAATCCCCAGCCCCTCCCTAGTATTATTTTGATTAAAAAGACATGGGTATCTTCCCATGTTAGCATATATTTGAATTTTTTTTTTATAGCTTCAGTGTAATTGTTGATTACTTGGTTATATTATAGTTTAACCAGACCTTTTTTTGTGTGGTTCTGATGATTGAGCTCAGAGCCTTCCTACTGAGTTATATCTGCACTGTACCCTCTTTTTAAATTTTTTTTTTCTTTTTCTTTTTCTTTTTCTTTTTTTGGAGACAGGATCTTGCTTTAGTTTAGGCCTTTGAAGTCACTGAATGACCTTTGGAAGGCCAATTTACTTTTTGTTTGTTCATTTGTTTTGAGGCTGTCACTGTGTAATCTAGGCTGGCCTCAAACTTGGGGCAATCCTGCCTCAGTTTCTCAGGGGCTAAGCTTACAGGTGTGTGTCCCCCATGCTTGGCTATTTTTTTTTCTTTTGAGTTGAAATTTCCTAATATCTAAGATACCAGTGCATAGCCGAGGATAGTGGTAATATGTGTAATCTCAATACTTTGGGAAGCTGAGGCAGGAGGATCAAAAATTAAAGCCTTAGACCTGGACAATTTAGCAAGACTCTGTCTCAAAATAGTGATGTAGCTCAGTGAGAAAGCCTTGTGTTCAATCTCTAATAATACAAAACAGTTTATTTTGGTAAAGATTTGACTGGGTTGGAGGGAGGGTGTATTGGGGATTGGACCCAAGGTTTTGTACATGTTAGGCAAGTGTTCTACTATTGAGCCACACACCCAGTTCATATAGGAGTTTGCAAAAAGCTTCCTTAATAGGTCTTCATACTAATACTGGTGAGTTAGAAATCTAAGGTTTGAAATTATGTTTTGAACCAATTAGAACTTTGTTGCATGGACCAGAAAACAGTAGCTCTTTTGAGAGAAATAAGAAAACAGATTTTTTTGTAACTGGAATTGAACTCAGTATTTTACACTTGCTGGGCAGATACTGTGTTGCTGAGCTATATCCTTGGCCTGAGAAATAAGAAATAAGTGAAGTAGTCAAGATGTGGGCTGGTGGGCAGAGAGGGGGGGGGCAGCAGGTTTGTTTTCTTTCATTCTCCTTTCCTTTCCTCCTTTTTTTCCATTTTTCCATAATATTAGAAGATTGAACCCAAAGGCATTGTACCACTGAGGTGTATCGCTTGCCTACCCTCTTGTTTGTCTTACTAAATTACCGAGGCAAGACTCAGACTTGCAGCCCTTCTGCTTCCCTAAATGCTGAGATTACTGACATGTACCAGTGTTCCTGGTTGTGTGTTATCTTTAGGTGTGGTTTCCTTTTAGTCTGTACATTAATACTGTTATCAAAACAATTTCTCTAGGGCTTGCTGTGGTATACTTCCTTTGGTTTTCACCTAAGTTTGGCCATTCCCATGGTCACAGAAATTGCTGGTGAGCCATTTTTGTACCATATTGTTCAGACATCGCATATTGTACTTGTACAATGTAGAGGGAAAGAATCTTTTCTGGAACCTTCTATACATGAACAACTACAACAAAAAGCTTTTCTAAAACCTTTCAGGCAGGGCCAGGCATGGTAGCACACGCCTGTAATACTAGCCCTCTGGAGGCCAAGGCAGGAGGATTGCTATGAGTTCAAGGCCACCCTGAACCTCCTAACAAGTTCCTATCTCCAACAACAACAACAACAAAACCTTTCTGGCAAAGTGGCTGTATATTATTGGTACTATCTGTGAAATGGAATTCAAAGAGAATGGGATTTGATTGGCTCAAACTAATTGGACTCCATTTCTAATGTGTCCATGCAGACCTCATAGCTAAAAGTAGGCACTTACCTGAAAGAAGTGTGGAATAGTTACCATCAAAGAGGTGAAATTGTTTCAGGCAGCAGACATAAATATTGAGTACACTGTGCCAAAAACCCTTATTGTTATATTTACTGAATATTTTGAGGATCTCTCACTCTTTAAGTTTTTGTTTAAATACGTGCTTTTTCAGTGTATAGCAGATATATTCAATGTGGTATTTACCATGTACTGCAGTGTGATAGCTTAGAAAAACATTTAGATTTATATTTTTCCTTAAAGGCTAAGGATTCAGTACAGGTTAGGTAGTAAGATGGAGTGGAGGAAATGACTTGAAATTTGACAGACCTGAGTTGGGCTACTGCTCCTATAATTCATTACATTTTAAACTTTGGTTAAATTTCCTAACCTTTCACTGCTTTGTCCCTTAATAGGAAATGGAGCAAATATATAGGAGTATGAGTTTTGAAGATTAAAATAATGCTGAAGAAGTTGAGTGGGAACAATAAGGGACAATAAGGTCATATATATGAGTACTTATCAGAGCCAGCATGAGAAGTATACAAAAACAACAGTATGAACAGAAAACCGGGAGGCTGGGGATTTAGCTCAGCGGCATAAGTGCCTACCTGGCAAGCGCAAGGTCGTGAGTTTGATCCCTGGTACCAAAAAAAAAAAAAAAAAAGTAAATTCTGTCAAATGTGTAGTAGCAGTAGCACATTAAACATACACCATATAGCAGAAGAGTTTATTTTGGGTAAGATTAGAGATGTTATGGCATTGGTAGAATTTAAGTTGATATTTAAGTGATTTTTTTTTTTTCTTTTAATGATTGGAGAGGGAGAAATGGTCACTGAAGTAAAAATAGTAGGGATTATAGATACGGTTTGTCTTTCTTAAAGCTTCACAAGGAATGCTTTCTGGTTTTATTGATCTCTGCATTTTCTCAAGGAACTAGCTCTTTAGTTTTATGTATGTATATATATATATATATATATATATATTTTTTTTTTTTTTTTTTTTACTGGGGATTGAACTCATGACTTCACGCTTACCGGGCAAGTGCTTGAGCCACTGAGCTAAATCTCTGGCCCTTCTTTAGCTGTCTTTATTCTGCTAGCATTTTAAGTTCTCAAACTTCTCAACTTCTCCTACCAAATAAGAACTGTATTGCCACAGGTCATAGTGACTTTTGGTTTACTAAAGCAAATAGACATATTTTCTTTATAACCTTTTATATGGATCCGTGCTTTTTTTTCTGCTTTTCTTACATTTGTTTCTGCTTATTAGTATTATTTAATCATTGTGGAAACCTCTGAAAATAATGATATGACTAAATAAAAACATTTGCAATTCTATTAGGTTTTTTTTTTCTTTTTGGTACTGGGATCGAACTCATGACCTTGTGCTTGCCAGGCAGGCACTTACACCACTGAGCTAAATCCCCAGCCCTATTGTTAAGTTTTTGATACAGGTAATTTCAGCTCAGCCAGGTGTGGTTGTTTACTCCTGCAGTCCCACTCCTCTGGGAGGCTGAAACGGGAATTGAAAGTTTGAGCCTAGGTTGGACAGTTAGTGATTATCAAGTTAGTGATTTATCAAGACCTTGTCTCAAAAAAAAAAAAAAAAAAAAAACAAAAAACAAAACAAAAAAAACCAACTAAGCTGAGTGTGGTGGTGCATATCTTTAATTCTAGCATTTGGGAGGCTGAGGCAAGAATTGAGGCCACCCTCGCAACTACCTAGCAAGACCCTGTCTCAAAAAATAAACACAAGCAAAAAGTAAACAGGGCTAAGCTACATGTGGCCGCTCACATCCAAAATCCCAGCATTAGGCAGGAGAATTGCTGCAAGTTTAAAGTCAGCCTGGGCTACATAGTGACTTTAAAGCTAGCCTGAAGTACATAGTTGAGACCTTGTCTCAAAACCAACCAACCAACCCCTAAGGTCTGGGGCTCTAGCTTAGTGCAAAGGCCTGGGTTGTTTGTTTGTTTGTTTTTCTGCTGCTTTCCATGGTGGGGAAAAAAATAAAAAGAAAATATGTACATGTATGAACTGAATTCACCCTTACTTTCTATTTGCTTTTCTCATGAGCAAATACTCTTATGTACCTAAGAGCACAATTTAATGGCAGCCTGCTTTCTTTTTTCATTTTGTTTTTCTGAGGTGGGTTTTCCCTATGTAGTTGAGGCTGGCTTTGAACTCAGTATGTAGTTTAGGCTGGTCCTGAACCCTCCTGCTAGCCCTCCTGCCTCAGTCTCCTGAGTGCTGGGATTTTAGGTGTTTGTAACAAAGCCCAGGATTGAGTAACACATATTTAACCCTTATTTTTCTGTAAAGAAGTTAGGAAAATATCTTTCAGCACAGAAATCTGGCTCATGTCCTGGGCAAGAGATGCACGCTTTTTTTTGTTTTGAAATTTTTGATTGCTAGTTGCCCTCTAGAAAGGGGATGTTAATTTGTATCCTAAGAGCAGTTCTATTTTGCTTTTGCATTAGATACTCTATTTTTCAGAATCCACAAAATAAGAAAAAAGGATACAGTTAATATTGGCATTATTAAAAAATATTGGCACTATTTTGTTAGAGTAAGAATTATTGCATTATTTTTATTGACATGTATGAGTTTTAGTAGTAAGTAGTCTTTTTTTCTTTTTCTCCAGACAGAGTCTTGTTATCTAGTCCAGGGCTGACCTTGAACTCACTCTTGTAACCCAGGCTGGCTTCTATCCTTCCTCAGCCTTCCTTCTAAGTGCTGAGGTTACAGCTGTGGACTGTGTCCACAAGAACTCTTACTACTTGGAAAGGCCTTTCTCACCCTGAAATGGGACATTGAAGTTTCTTTTTGTAGCTTTTATAGATTTGGTAATATTTAAAAATTTTTGGTACGAGGGGATGGAACAAGGGATATTCTTATCAGTGAACTGTGACCCCAGCTTGCGTCCTGACTAACTTTCTCTCTGTGTCTTTGTCTGTCTATCTGTCTGTCTTTGGTGTTTTGAGACAGGCTATCGCTATATAGTTCAGGCTGGCCTTGAACTCACTGTAGCACAGACTGGCCTCAAACTTGGGGTGATCTTCCTGCCTCAGCCTACATAGTGCTGGGATAACAGGCATGTGCCACCACACCTGGCCCTAACTCTTCAAAAACTTTTGAAGCAGAGCCTAAGTTGCCCAAACAGGACTTGAATTTGTTTTTTTTTTTTTTTTTTCTTTTTTTGTCTTTTTCATTTTTATCGGTACCGGGGATCGAACTCACGACCGCCTGCTTGCAAGGCAGGTGCTTATGCCGCTGAGCTAAACCCCTAGCCCCCAGGACTTGAATTTGTAATCCTCCTGTCTCAACCTCCGTAAGTGCTCAAGATAGAGGCATATGCTACTGTGCTTGGCTAGAGTTTGTTAAATGATAAGTTTTTATCATGCCAGATTTATTTTGGTTTATGATATGAAGTTAGGTCTAACGTAATTTTAGTGTTAGTCTCAGTTTTTACTCACTAGTCTTTGTGTGTTTGATTACTGTTTCTCAACCTGATTGAGAGTGTCATTTGTCTTGTACTAAATTCAAGTGTATAGTCACACTTTGGTACTCAGTTGCTTTGAAACTGGTAAAATTTGGTGTTTGACAGATTTTGGTGTGAAACATTTTTCCTGGTATTCCTTGTTTGTTTCATAATGTGCAAGCTAGAACTTGTTAGTCCAATTTTTTTGCTTCTCTTTTTGGTCAAAACAGTTTGTTAGTTTTTGATACTTGTCATATCTCCTGCAACTGATTAATGATGAGTATAAACATACCATTGTATATTCCTGGAAATTTGTTTTTAAGCTTTTTATTATTTAATATTGTGGTTTTCACTTAGTCTCTTTTATGATTTGTCTTACAGTTTGGTAATATTATACCAGATTGTGAAAAGTTATTGAGACAAAATTGAAGTTTGTTTTCCCATCCAGTTCTATTAAAATTTTTATTGGTTTGCTTTATAAACAATAGATGGAGCAAGACTTGACATCTTATAGTTTTGAGAAACATAATATACATGGTTTTTATTTATATGAGTTTTCTTTCTTTCTTTTGGTACCAGGAATCAAACTTACAACCTCATGCTTGCCAGGCAGGAAGTTCTGTTTCTTTTTGAAGTGTGTTTCCTCTTTACATGGGTCAAAAAATTTTTTATATTCCTCAGTATTTTTGTTGTTTCTATTAGAAATGAGATTTTCTTTTTTTTTTATTGAAAAAAGTCACATTTTATTGATGGAGAAATGAAAGCAACAAAGTACAACACAATCTTTTTGAGAGATAGAATGGGGGAGAAAGAGTACAGCCAGACCCCCAGCTTATTCTTTTTTTTTTTTTTTTTTTAATTTTATTTAAAGAAAGTTAAAAAAAAAAACAGTAAAAGGGAGAAATGAGATTTTCAGGTCTTCATTATTATTTTACTTTTGAATGAAAGAACTGTATTGAGATAGAATTTACATAGTTTACAGTTTACCCAATTAAAGTGTACATCTCAGTGGCTTCTATTCAGAGTTATACAACTATTGCTTCAATTCTAGAACATTTCCATCACCTCAAGAAAAAAAACCCATATCCTTTTTGATCACCCTAGTCTATTTTCTGTTGCCCCTATTCTTCCTATATATTTGCCTGTGATGAACTTTCATGTAAGTAGAATAATAATATATAATGTTTTGTGGCTGACTTCTTTCAAAGTATGTTTCTAAGGTTCTTGAAGTTGTAACATATATTAGTACTTCATTACTTTTAATGGCTGAGTAATTCTTTATGAATATATTTTATTTACCCATTTATTGTTTGAATAACAGATTGCTTTTTACTTTGGATGTTAATGTTTCTGTGATCATTGGTGTACACGTTTTCCTGTGGATTTATTTATTTGTTTTTTGGTGACAGGGTCTCACTGGGTAGCTCAGGCTGACCTTGACCTCACAGCTAGCCCAGGCTGACATTGAATTCAAAGCGGTTCTCCTACCCTAGCTTCCCAGGTGCTGGGGTTACAGATGTATGTCACTATGCTCAACTATGTTTTCCTTTCTTTGGAGTATATATGTAAGTATAATTAGTAGATTAGATAGTAACTTAGTTTAACTTTGGAATCATTTTACATTCCCATCAGTAGTGCATGAGATTTGTAATTTCTCTAAGTCCTTACCAACAAGTATGTTGTTATGTGTTGGTTATAAAGTGTTTTATTCTGGTTTTTATTTATATTTTCCAGATGAATAGTGTTAGTGAATATCTTTTTTTTTTTTTTTTTAATCGGTGCTGGGGATCCAACTCACGACCGTGTGCTTGCAAGGCAGGCGTTTATGCCGCTGAGCTAAATCCCCAGCCCTGAACATCTTTTTATGAGCTCACTTGTATATCTTTTTTTTTTTGTACCCGCAAACTCATGACCTCGTGCTTGCCAGGCAGGCACTTACACCCTGAGCTAAATCCCCAGCCCTATTTTTTTTTTTTTTTTTTTTTTTAGTTTTTGAGAATGTTATTTCTAAGTCATTAAATTGCCCAAACTAGGCTCAAATTTGGGATTCTATTGCCTCAGGCTCCTATAGTGTTTGGATTATAGACCTTGCATCACCATACCCAGCTGTGATTGGCCTTTTTGTTATTTATAGGTATCAGAGGTTTTTTTTTTTTTGCCTTATCGGTACTGGGGATCGAACTCACAACCACACACTTGCAAGGCAAGCTCTTATGCTGCTGAGCTAAATCCCCAGCCCCCAGAGTTCTTTAAGGTACGTTTCCTTTATCAGATCTGTGATTTGCAAATACTCCCTTTCTGTGGATTCTGTTTGCACTTTGCAGTGTGTTTGGGGGTATTTTTTGTTTCTGGTTGTCTCTGTTCATTTAAGTTTTTAAATTGATGAAATTCAGTTTATGTCTTTTTGTTGCTTGGGCTTTATATGTCATCTGAAGGTCAATTGCCAAAGATTTTTCCTTTTCTTTATTTATTATTTGCTATACTGGGGATTAAATCCAGGTTCTTCATGAACTAAATCCCTAGTCCCCTCAATTCTTCCCTGCGTTATTAAATTTTGAGACAGGATCTCATAAGTCACTAAACTGCCAAAGCTGGGCTTGTACTTGTTTTTCTGCTTCAGTTTTCCAAAGTGCTGGGATTACAACCCTACCATGACCAGCTCTTCTAAGAGTTTTTAATAGGTTGACGCCTACATTTAGATCTAGACTACATTTTAAAGTTTTTTTTTATGTATGTCATGAGGTAAGAATCTTCTTTTTTTGTCTTTTTGAGGCAAGGTTTTATTATGGAATGCAGGCCTGCCTTGAATTCACTTTGTAGCCTAGGCTAGCCTCAGGTTTGCAGCAATCCTCCTGCCTCAGCCCCCTGGGATCCTAGGCATGCACCACCATGCCTGGCTTTTTTTTTCTTTGTCTTTTTGAGACAAGGTCTCACTATGCAGTTCAGGCTGGCCTTGAGCTCACTTTGTAGCCCAGGCTGGTTTTGAGCTTGTTTATTTTTTTGAAACAAAGTTTCACGTTGTAGTTCAAGCTGGTCTTGAATAGTGTAGCTGCTGGAATTACAGGCATGTGCCAGTACTTCTGCTCCACAGTTAAAGATCTCCTTTCTCCTTTTATATGAGGCTGTTTCAGCTGTCTCAGCACTGTATGTAGAAAAGACTGTTCTTTCTTAACTGAATGGTCTTTAAACACTTAATGAAAATCAATTGACCATAGTTGTTATGTGTGGATTTATTTCAATTCTGTTCCCTTGATCTGTATGCCTGTCCTCATGCTGGGAGTAAACTTTGGATTCCTGCAGCTTTATGTAGTAAGCTTGGAAATTGCAAAGTATAAATCTTCTGTTTTTTTCTGAATCATTTTGGCTATTCTGGGCCTTTTGAGTTACCATATGAATGTTAGGATCAGGCTATCAGTTTGAATAAAGATGCCACGTGGGATTCAGATTGTGGTTGTGGTAAATCTGAATATTATGGTGAGTATTGCTATCTTAATAACATTGAATCTTATGGTCTGTGATCATTTGTTCAGATCAGTGGTGGTAAACCTGTGGCATGTGTGCTGCAGTGGGTTCTTTGTGTCATTGAAAACTCTTAACAGGTTCACCATCATTGGATTAACTTAAATCCTTTTAATAATGTTTTGTAGTTTATATAGTATAAATTTTATGGTTTTTATTAGATTGCTAAGAATTTTATTCTTATTGTGACTGAAATTTTCAAAATTTCACTTTTGGACTATTAGTGTGCAGAAACATTATTTACGTATTTTTAAATTTTTTTTCTGAGATAAGATCTCACTATGTATTGTAAGCTGACTTTGAACTCACTGTATAGCCTAAGCTGACCCTCAAACTCACAGTGATCCATCCTTCTGCTGATTTTGTGCATTGATCTTATATCTCGTCTCTTGTAGAGTTCATTTGTTAGTATTATTTTTTGTTTTTAGTGGAAGCCTTATGATATTCTAAATAAAATTTCTGTGTTTTTGTTTTCCTTTTTCTTTCTTTGTAAATTTTTTTATTTAAAGAAAAAAAGCAAAACAGAAAAAGGGTAGAAATAATACAGAATTTCAAAAAAAGCTAAGATCACTAGTTGATAAATTACATATTTTCATCTTAGAAATAGTTGTTCAAGTCACAAAATTAAAATATAGAAAGTGGACAATCAAACGATGAGAGTGCAAACTGTTCTGTTTAATGATCCAACAAAAACTTAGTAATATGGTTATCTGTTTTACAACACTTAAACATACATGCAGTTATATCCTTTAGAGCACTTCCTTCCTTTCTTTTTTACAATAGCTATTAAATATTTTGGGTCTTACGACTCTTACAGTTTTTACTTTTTATAGCAAGACAATGTGATATTTATAAATATGATTCTTACTTATTTCACTTATGAGGATAGCCTCCAGTTGCCTCCATTTACCTATAAAGGCCTCAATATCATCTTTTTTATAGCTGAGTAATATTCCATTGTAAAAAAATACCACATCTTTTTCTTTCTTTCTTTCAGAAAGAATCTCACTGTGTTGTAGTTCAGGGTGGCCTCAGACTAGCAGTGGTCCTCCTAAGTGCTAGGATTTCAGGTGCTAACCCTGGTTCTAAATAAAATTTCTTACCTATATAGAGAACCTTATTTTTTTTATTGGAATGGCTCTTACTTCATATACCCAAGTATAGTTAAATCTGTGCTTTATTGGTTCCATGAACATTTCTGAAAACATGTAATCTGTGCTGTGGGGGGTCAAAGAAAACCCATGAAAGAGTCTGCAAGGTAAACAGTTTGCCCCTTTCATTGTATTGACATTTTTACTGACAGTGTATTGAACACAATTAACGACAGGACGAGGCAGGGGTACTATTTCTTTTTTCTTTTTTTTGGTACCAGGGATCAAACACACAACCTCACTCTTATCAGGCAGGCATTTGTGCTGCTGAGCTAAACCTCTGGTCTATTTCTTGTATTCTTTACTGTCACAAATTTGCTTCTTAAAAAGTAATCATCTGGGCATGGTTGTACACATCTATAATCTCAACACTTTGCGAGGCTGAGGCAGAAGAATAGCAAGTATAAACTCAGTTTCAGAGACCCTATCTCAAAAAAAAAAAAAAAAAAAAAAAAACAGAAAAGGAGGCTGGAGGTAGTGTGAAGGCCATGAGTTTAGTCTACACTGACAAACAAATAATTCAGTGTCATTGATGAGGCAGTGAAAGTACAAATTTTATTAACCTGACACTTTATATACATTTTAATATTCTGTATGATAAGATATACGCACACCCATGTTTATGGCGGCAGTTTGTAATAGCTGAATCTTTGAGGCAACTCAAAAGTTCATCAACAGTGAATGGAGAAAGAAGATGTGGTTTTTTTTTTATACAGTGTAGTCCTGAGCCATAAAGTATAAATGTGAGGCATTTCTAAGTAAATGGATGCACCTTGACCCTATACTCTTAAGTAAAATAAATCAAACTCACAAGTGTAAAGATCACATTGTTTATCTGGTATTAGAAACTGAAAGTGTAAATTAGGACCAAAATGTATAATAGAGGGTCTGGGGATGTAGCTCTGTGGCACAGCACTTGCCTGGCAATCACAAGGTCCTAAGTTCGATTCCCAGTATTAAAAAACCCCACAAAAACAGATGTTGCAAAATAGGAAGAAAATGTTCAAAATAGGAGAAACTGAGAAGGGCAGAGGGAAAGGAAGTGAAAAGGAAAAAATGGAAACAAAAGTTTTTGTAAATAAGGAGGGGAAGAAGAGTTGCAGTGGGGCTAGGGGAAAGGGAAAAGAAGAAGATACATCATGTACAGGTACGAATTTCCTATAATGAATGTGATCAGTGTGTATACCTAAAATGTACCAATAAACAATTAGAAAAATTCTATGTGATAATATGACAAGTATATATAATGCATTTCTCCTATATATTGCAGGAAGGTGGTTGCCTTGAGCAATGCACATGTGATTGAGGTGTCAGTTGAACTAGCTGTTTCTTTTTTGCAATTCTGAGGATTGAACCTAGGGCTTCACCATGAGCCATGCCCTCAACCTTTTTAATTTTAAGATGTGGTTGCACTAGCCAGGTGTGGTGGTGCATGCTTGTAATCCTAGCACTCGGGAAGCTGGGAGGATTGCTGTGAGTTTGAGGCCAGCGTGGATGACACAGTGCAATGCTGTCTCAGAAAACCAAGGGCCATGGTAGCAGTAAGTCTCTGAGTTGCCCAGACTAGGCTTGACTTGCCATCTGTGTCATTGTGCCTGGCTGAACTACCTTCCTTTTTTATAAAAATATGGAATGTAATTTCTTTTTGAATAGGTGAGGGTTATCCAGTTTAGGTGTTTGATAAGACTTAAAATTTTTTTCTTTAGGTTTCAAATTTTAATGATGCTTGAAATCCTCTTTCACAATCCTAACTGGCTTACCTCTCACAATTTCTACTTGAATTTTCTAAAAAGGATTATTACATCAAAGATTTTTCATGTGGAAAAATGTTTTTGTGTTTTTATCAAATATCTTCAGTGGTTACTAGAAGTTAAAATGAACTATGTTCATTATTGCACCATAAACCATGCCTTTTGAGCAACACCAGGGAATCTACTGTATTTAATTTCTTCAACATTTCATTGATCACACAAATCCAAGCTGCCTTCCACATGCCCTTGAACAGATATGTATAGAACAAGTGGGCAGTGTTCTTGATACAGGGGCACTAAATACCCAAACTATGTATGTCCAATATGAGTTCATGTTCTCTTTTTTTTTGGTACCAGGGATCGAACTCATGACCCGGTGCTTGCAAGGCAGGCACTTTTGCTGCTGAGCTAAATCCCCAGCTCCTGAGTTTGTGTTCTCTTAAGTGGAAGAATGAATTTGAGGAACAGGAAAGAGCAAAATATATTTATTGAGAGAAAAAAGGCTTCTGTCTGAGGGACAGAAGGGGTCCTGAGCAGGCAGACACTTTTCTAGGAACTTTTTTTTTTTTTTTTTTTGGTACCAGGGATTGAATTCACAATCTTTTGCTTACCAGGTAAGTGCTTACACCACTGTGCTGAATCCCCAGCCTTTCTAGGAACTTTTTTTTGTTTTTGTTTTTGTTTTTTTTGGTACCTGGGATTGAACTCACGATCTTGTGCTTGCCAGGCAGGCACTTACCTTCTAGGAACTTTTATAGAGCAAAACTACCAAGTGAGGCAGGTCTAAGGTGGGAATGCAAGGTGGACATGAGGTGGGACAAAAGTATGGCCAACCAATAAGATTGTTGCTTAGGTAAAATTGATTAAATCAGGGACAGATGGGTAAGTGAGTCACATAGCAAGTGAGCATACTTAAAGAGCAGTGACTCTTCTTATAGGGGATTGGGATGGTAACTCCTGGCTTCTTCAGGGTGATAAGAGACCTAAAGAATATCTTATCATTAGAAAGTATGTGGTGCATTTGATTTATCTTTTGTCTTGAGATCTGTCCTACATAGGAAGGTGTCTGTGGTACCCCTCAGTTGCAAGGTATCTGGCCTTTTACACTGGCTCCTTCCAGGGCCTAGCCCTGTCTGACTGCCAGTGATGTTTCTATCTAGCTGTCCCTCTTTTTTTCCTGTTTTTTTTATTTATTTATTTATTTATTTATTTATTTATTTATTTTACCGGTACCAGGGATCGGACTCACAACCACACGCTTGCAAGGCAGGCGCTTATGCTGCTGAGCTAAATCCCCAGCCCGTCAGTGATGTTTCTATTTAATCAGCTACCTGTAACAATCCCCCCTCTAAAAAAGTAACCCAAACTACTGTGAAGGAGTAACGGGGAAAGACAGATCTGGCTTCTTTAGGCTGAAGGGAGGTCGTAGTTGATCAGCAGTCAAGGATACTCTGCAGAGGTTCTGTCTAAAGGCCCTGGGTAGGTGTACAGCTTTAAGTCTTCTTTCAGTGATCTTGATGGAACCCTCCAAATGATTTAGGGGAATGAAACTCCCAACCTTCTTTTATATGTCTGGTACAAGTTTGTATTCTCTAAAATTGAAGAATGAATTTTAGGAACAACAGAGGTGAAGATCAGAATATATTTATTGAGAGAAAGAAAGCTTCAGTCAGAGACAGATGGGATCTTGAGTGGGTTGCCTTAAATTTTTTGTTTTGCTTTTTGAGACAGGGTCTCACTTTGCTGGCTGGTTTTGAGCTCACTGTGTAACCGAGGCTGGCCTCGAACTCATGGTGATCCCCCTGTCTTCTCCCAAGTGCGGGGATTACAGGTAGGCACCACCATAGCTGGCAAAAAAATTTTTTTTGAAGTATGATTTCACTCTAGTCCAGTCTGACCTCATACTCATTCTGTATTCCAGGCTGGTAATGAATTTGTGATAATCCTCCCGCCTCTGCCTTACAAGTACTGGGATTACAGGCCTGTCTCACCACACTGCATAATACTTCTTTTGTTGTTGTTACTGGGATTTGAATCCAAGACCTTCTCACTGAGCTACACCCTCAGCTCTTTTTTATATTTTATTTTGAGACAAGGTCTCACTAAGTTGCCCAGGTGGGGCTCTGACCTGAGATCCGTCTGCCTCAGTCTCCCAAATACTGATATAGGCATGCGCCATTGTGCATGGCTCCAACTTCAGATATTCTGAGGATGAATTTTATTCATACAGAATAACCCAGCATGGTGGCATATACCTGTAATCCAGACCCATGGGAGGCTGAGGCAGGAAAATTCCAAGTTTGAGTACTGCCTGGGTATTATATTTGTTTTAGTCTTTTGAGATGGGGTTTCCTTGTGTCATTCAAGCTGGCCTTGTGGCTATCCTCCTTGTCTCAGCCTCCTGAGTGCTGGGCTTACAGGTGTCTATCCTACTCCTGGCTCCTACTGGGTACTTTAGTGAGATCTTGTCTTAAAAAAATAAAAAGGAACTGGAGTTGTGTCTTGGTGTGCATGCTCTGTGTTCAATTCCTGGTACTGCACAAAACAAATAACGGAAATCCCCCAAAGAAATCTGTGGTAATTAATGTAACACAGTCTATAGAAAGATCCATCTATAGTCTGTAAAACCAGATTCTACTTTTAGAAAACTGTAGAAGAGGTCCATTTATCTTGCTGATTTTTTTTTTTTTTGGAGTTGGAAAACATTTACATAATGAAATTATTGCATATAAACTAATGAATAAGTAATTGTTTTTATCCTAATGTATATATTGTTAGCTATAAATCATGTAAATATAAAATCTTTGAAATATTAAATTTTTAAGCATTTAAGAAAGTCTTGTAAATGTTTAAGAACTGCTAGGCTATCTAATCTTAAACATTTCTCCTTTACCCTGGTTTTCTTTCTTTTTTTTTTTTTTTGAGACAGGGTCTCGCTGTGTAGTTCAAGGTAGTCTTAAACTTGGTAAGTAGTCCAGGTTGACCTCAATTCTTGGTGATCTTTCTGCCTTCGTCTCCTGAGTGCTGGGAATACAAGTGTGCCACCACACCTGGCCCTAGTTTGCTTTTTATAAAAATTTTTATTTTAGTTCCTTAAGTATAGAAATCACTGAAGATTTAGTCCCCATTCTGTCTCCAATGTGGGGATTGAACCCAGGGCCTTCACAGTGAGCTATGTCCATAGCCCTTTTAAGTTTTGAGACATAGTGGTCTAAGTCCCTTTTAATTGCCCAGGTGGGGTTCGGATTGTGATCCTCCTGCATCAGCCTTTCACAGTGCTGGGATTATGGACAAGCTCAGTTCTGCTTGGCTTTTCTCTTTTATAAAGAAGCAGAAGTAAGCATTTAATCTACTTTCATGATTTCATCACAGTTCAGACAGTTTGAAGAACATATTTCTAACCTTGATCATTTTTTTAAGCTGCAGTGTTTAATCTTTGTTAGTGCTGGACTTTTCTGTCAGATATCCTGAATATTCCTCATATACAACAAAAGTGAAACAAACATTTATTTCCATGTATGCTTCTTTATCCAAATTTACTTAATTATGTGAATTTCTCAAACTGAATTTTATTTTTGTATGTTTTATTGTTTACTTTAGTAGAGTGTTTCTGGAATTTTTTAAGTATGTATGAACCACAAATTTTACTAGAAATGATTGAGTCAGTCTGGCATTGTTACCTGAGATTCTTCTAACATTAAGTTTCCATGTGATGCTGTTGGTTCTTAGAAGAGACTTTACTAAGACCTTAGAGTACTTCAGTTCTATATACTTCGCTTATTTTTGTTTGTTTTTATTGTAGTGTGTTTTAATTTTTTTTGTTGTTGTTGTTACTGGGGGATCGAACTCATCACTGTGTGCTTGCAAGGCAGGCGCTTATGCTGCTGCGCTAAATCCCCGGTGTGTTTTAATTTTTTAAAAATATTTTTAAATCTTATGAGGGACTGGGTTACTTTTGTAGTGTTCCAGTTCTGAGTTGATCTTCAGCACTGCAAAAAACAAAACAAAATACGAAAAAACCCTCTAGAGATGTCATTGTTGTATACGATTATATACTTAGATTTACATTACTGAAAAGTTAAGAGTAGTATTTTTCTTTGTGCCTGTGCATGTAAGAAAGAGAAACTGGTAATTGGACCCAGGGTTTTCACACTGAGCTCCATCCCACTGAGCTGCATTGGGTTATTTTTTGTTTGGTTATTTGCCTGGATTAATTCACTGGATTTTAGTTGTCCGGTAGTTTGTTGTAGCCACTTAACACCTGTGTTCAGTTTTTTTTCTTTGTTCTTTGTTCTAGGTTTACTCAGAGTTATACCTGATTTAGCATAGTTCAATGGTCATGCTTACTTTTTCTAACTTTTTAATGTTTAGTCCCACCTCCTACCACTTTTTGGCAGTGCTGGGTTTAAACCCAGGACCTTTGCACTGAACTATATGTCCCCAGTTCTTTTTGTTTTGAGGGAGGGTCTCCTTAAATTGCTAAATTACCCAATCTGGGCTAGAATTTGCAATCCTCTTGCCTCCTAGAGTGCTGAGATTATAACATGTATCAGCTACCATGTCTGGCTTTGCTTTGTGTGTGTGTGTGTGTGTATCTGTTGAAGAAACTGCTGATGCTGTGGATTATTTAGGCCAAGAGTTTCCTAATCTGCATTCATTTATCCTTTTGGAATATTTGCCCATTTAACCCTTATTGAACCTAGGGTTTTGATACTACCACTGAACTACATATCCTCTGTTGTTCTTAATCTAATTTTGAAACTAGGTCTTGCTAAATTGGTGAAATTGGCCTTAAACTTTTGTATTGTTTTGCTTTAACCTTCTGAGTACTGGGATTATAGTTGTCATATATGTATACTGTTATGCCCAACTTCACTTTTATCTGTACTTTGATTATTGGCTCTTGTGGCTTGATTAGATATAGGTTAGGTTTCAAGACTGTTGCATAGGTTCTAAACAGAAGTTTCTCTTTCATGTAGAGACATTTAATGTCTTTTTTTTTTTTTTTTTTTTTTTTTTTTTGGTGGTAATGGTGATTGCATGTGGGAGTGCTTTACTACTGAGCTACTCCCTAGTCCTTTTCATTAAAATTTTGAGCCTAGTGTGGTGGTGTACACCTAAAATCTCAATATTTGTGAAGCTGAGGCAGGAAAATTGCCATAAGTTCAAGGCCAGCCTGGACCAAATAGTGACCCTGTCTCAAGACAAAAATAAATAAATATTTGAGACTTGAGGCCTGATAAGTTGCCTATGATGACTTCAAACTTTCGATCCCCTTGCCAGTCTTCCAAGTAAGTAGCTGGGATTATAAGCATGTGCTACCATGCACGGTCCTTTTCTTCCACAAGCAGTTGCAAATTGATGATGATCTAGTTATTTTTCTAGTCCTTTTAATTTACTAGCTGGACTTATCTGTATAAGGAGAAAATTTTGTTTAGAACCTATTTCTTGGAAGTATATACTTTTTTCTTTTTTTTTTTTTTGAGACAGGGTCTTGCTATGTATGTAATTCAGGCTAGTCTTGAAATGATCATGCAGCCCAGGTTGGTCTCATACTCTTATAGCCCTCCTGCCTCAGTTTCCTGCATGAAGGAATTACAGATGTTCTCCACCCTGTCCAGCTTCCTTCATTAGAATATATGTTACTTGGTTTCTGTTGATATTAAGATTATTTTCCAGTCTTCTATGAATATAAATTAATGCTTCCATGAATATTTGTGAATGTTATTTTGAATGACAAAAATGCTATAAGAAAAAAACTTTTTTTGTAGTACCAGGGGTTGAACTCAAAACCTTGCACTTGCCCAGCAGGCGCTTATGCACTGAGCTAAATCCCCAAACCTAGGAAAACAACTCTTTTTTTTTTTTTTTTTTTTTGTCTTTTTCGTTTTTATCGGTACCAGGGATCGAACTCACGACCGCCTGCTTGCAAGGCAGGCGCTTATGCCGCTGAGCTAAATCCCCAGCCCCAGAAAACAACTCTTAAGAGAGTAATTACTGCTGAGCAGTAATTGTGTGACTGGCAGCTGTAATCCCAGCACTCTGGGAGACTGAGTCAGGAGATTGCAATTTAGCAAGACTGTCTCCATAGAAAACAATTTTAAGAAGGCTGGGGATAGCTAGTTGTGGTGGCACATACCTGTAAACCCAGGGCCCTGGGAAGTTGAGGCAGGAGAATCACCGGTTTGCGTGCAAGCTGACAATCTAGCAATTTAGTGAGACCTTGTCTCCAACCTGCTAACCAACCAACTCTCTCTAAAATCCCTGTAGAACCAAAAGGGGCCAGGGATGTAACTAATGTGAAAGTCCAGGGTTCAGTCCCCATTATAGGGAGAATGGTACCTGAGGTGATAGTGCAACATAAAAGTTCTGGGTTCAGTCCCTATTACTAGGGGGAAAAAGAGTAATTGCTAACTCAGAGGATTAGTATGGTTGTAATTTTGGTAGATACTGCCAAATTGCCTTCATTGATACATGAAATTGCCTATTTTCTCTTAAATGTGGCAGCAATTGTTATTTGCAACTTTTTGTCAACAGTTGCAGAAAAACACTATTTCAATCCTATATTTGAACCATAGAGACCATTTTTTTCTGCACATTTTTTTTTTCACTTTTTCTTTTGTTTGTTTGCTTTTTTGAGACAGTCTCACTATATACTGTATGTCCTTGAAAATAAGACCAGGTCTCATATTTTTGCTCCAAAAGACACAGTAGGGCTTATTTTCAGGGGATGTCTTTATTTTTTCATATGCAACAATATTCATTTATTAATGTACAAAAATCTACATTTATTCAGATGTCATACAATCTTATAATCATCTTCTGGAACATAACTCTAAACTCTGAATCTTGGCCTGAATTTCTTGCAACTCCATTTTCTGTAGAGCCATTAGCCCTAATACCTCATGTCTAGCGTTAGAACTTCCCTTAAATGAGTACTTCTGCCCATGTAGCCCTTGCTTGTAGTGTATTGGCATTACAACTGTCATGTAAGTTTTTCCCATGAATTGTTCACCCAGATCACCAACTCTTGCAGGTTAGGCTTCACAGTTTACAATAAATTAAGCGTTAACTGAAGGTGTAAGACTAGTGGCAACAACAGTGCTGGCAGTGAAGCGTGGTGGTGTGTTTTGGGAAAAAGGAAAAAATGTTCAAATGAGAAAGAACACAAGGAAGGGAGAAGGGGAAAAGGAAAGAAAGGGATAAGAAATAAAAGAATAGAAAGAAAAGGTGGAAACAAAGCTTTTGTAAATAAGGAAGTAAGGAGAGGCTTCTAGCATGCTAGGCAAGCAGTGCCACAGAGCTATTGCCCTTCCCCTGTATTTTAAATATTTTAAGGAACTACTGTACTGGTTTTGTTTGGATATTTTGTTTTGTTTGAAACAAGAAGGGTCTCACCTTTAGCATTACTCAGACTGAGCTCAAATTGCAGTCCTCAGGGGCTGGGGATTTAGCTCAGCAGCATAAGCACCTGCCCTCACAAGCAGGCAGTCATGAGTTTTGATCCCTGGTACCAATAAAAAAGAAAAAGACAAAAAAAAAAAAAATTGCAGTCCTCCTGTCTTGAGTTTCTCAGAGTGCTGGGTTCGCAGGTACATACCACACTGCTGCCCAGCTAGGAAGTCGTCTTTTATAGCTTGATCTGTAATTGTCTTTTTAAGACTTTATAGCTTATTTATTACTGTTACTTGGTTTTTTTGAGACAGGATCTTGCTGTAGTTCAGGGCAACCATGAGCTCACTGTGCAGCCTAGGCTGGCCTTGAACTTACTGTAATTCTTCTGCCTCAGCCTGCTGGGACTGCTGGGATTACAGATGTGCACCACTGTACCTAGCTGTATTTTTGTAAAATTTTAAATCTGATTAATGATTTTTTTTTTCTGGAGTTTTTGGTTTTATTTTTGTGTTTCAGGATAGGGTCTGCTATCTAGTTCAGGCTGGCCTTGAACTCACTGTGTATCCCAGGCTGCAGTTTGAACTCTGCGATTCTCCTGCCTCAGGCTCCCAAACGTGCTAGTATTACAGGCATGCGCCACAATGCCAGACCTGATTAGTTACTGATTTTGTCAATGTTCTGGGTGTAAGGTTTCTTGGGTTTTTGAGCAGTCTACCTTGGTTTACTCCGTTATTTGTTATTCATTACTGATTTTACAGAACAAGAGCCTCAGGAAATGGTTATATGACATTGTAGTAAGAAACACCTATACAGAGGTGTTTATGGTAAGATACCTCTGACTCCTGGTTGCATGATTTTCCAAAGGCAAGATCTTTGTGGATGCAGTATCTCCAGAGAGGAAACAGTCTTAGGAAATGGGGTAGTGGTGGTAGAAGGGCTGCTTTTTTCTTCTTTCTTTTTCTTTTCTTTTTTGGCTTTTAAAGACAGGGTCTCACTGTGTAGTTTAAGCTGGGTTTAAACTCAATATGTAGCCCCAGCTGGCCCTGAACTCAAGGCAGTCCTCCTGCCTTAGGCTCCCAAACTGCTGGGATTACAGGTATGGGCCACCATGCCCAATAATATGTTTTCTCTTTTTTATTAAAAACCTAATTTTTAATTCTTTTTGTATTCCTGTTTTCAGAGATAACTAAGTGTTTCCAGTTCTAGAACTTTTTGAGATTTCATGGGACAGGTTTGCTTTTGTTCTGTATTTACCTCCAGCTTAGTTTTCAGCTTTTGTTGTTACTAAAACCAGTATAATTTTGTTCCAAATTGTCTTGCATTTTGCTCTTACAGATTGATTGATTGATTGATTGATTGGTCTTTTGAGACAGGGTCTCCTATAGTTCATTCTGGCCTTAAGTTCAGCGGGCTGGCCTTGAAATCAAGGTGATTCTTGTGTCTCATTTTCCCTAGTGTTGAAATTACAGATGTGTACCCCCATGCCCAACTGGTTTTGTGTTTTGTTTTTTTAGTTTTGTTTTTTTTGAGACAAGATGTTACTGTGTAGTTCAGGCTGGCCTTGAACTCACCATGTAATTCAGGCTGTCTTCATATTTGTAATGATTCTCTGGCTTCCCAAGTGCTCAAGTTACAAGTGTGCATCACCATGCTCTGTTCATGGCCAGCTGCTTTTGATGAAGCTTTGGGAAGAAGTGGAGGCAAAAGATTATATTGAACCTGCCATATTTATCTGGACAAATTTAATCATTAATGAGATCAAATCTGTAGAAAAATTCTAAAAGATACACATGTACCTGCCAGATTTAATAAATATTAATATCTTTTTCAACACCTCTGATATAAAGGAAATTGTTATACTTTATTAAAACTTCACTCAGATGTCCAGACAATGCCCCATCTCTTGTCTGTATGTATATTTTTGTTTGTTTATCTTTTTGAGACAGAGTTTTGCTATGCAGTTCAGGCTGGCCTTGAGCTCACTTTGTAACCCAGGCTGATCTTTACGTTTTGGTGAATCTCCTGCCTCAGCTTCTTGAACGCTGGGATTACAGGTGTGTGCCACCATGCCCGGCTCATCTCTCTCTTTATTTATTTATTTTATTACTTTTTTTTTTTTAATCTCTCTATAAGCTATGTTAGTATAGCCATATTCACTATCACTGGCCTCCCCGTTAATCATTGACAAAAAGGTTTAGGAATGCTGCAGGATACTGGTTCCTCAAGTCCAGAGCAGCTACTGCAGGCCCAAATCTGGGCATCAAGAGAAATGGTTGTCGTATATTGGCTTTTTCAAAAAGAATAAAAATTCACTAATACAGCTGATACATATAGTATCTGTTTTTTAACTTTCTCCTTTTCCCCTACATGTAACCACTCAATGTTAGTGTGCTTTTTTCCCCATGTTTTTTTGAGACAGGGTCTGGCTTTGTAGTGCAGGCTAGCTTTGAACCCACTGTAGATCTCAGACTGCACTTAAACATGAGGCAATCATGTCTCAGCCACCTGAGTATATTACATAGTACGTATATTTGTACTGCCAATGTATGTGAGACCATAATAACAGTCTTTTGAGGGATATATTATCCGTAATCTTAGGTAACTCCACCTTTTCATTCATGATTTCAATTTAAATTCCTAGGTGATGCACAATGTGAGGGGTAACTCATGATAAGGCTATTAGTTGAAAATGTGCTTAGTACTGTTAGTTTAACTGAATCTAATGGTGCAGTTTTTATTAAATATATATTACTTTTAGATTATCATAAAGTGAAAAGTCTTAAAAGTTGAACCATTGTAGAATGGGGACCACTGTATTAGATTGAATACAGTGGTACTGGGGATTGAATCCAAGGAGTGCTAAGCTACATGCCACTCCATCTGCCTACCCACCTTCCCTCCTCCCCTACCTCTTTCATTCTTTAGTTTATTCCTTCTTCCTCGACAGAGTCTCACTATACAGTTTAGGCAGGCCTGGAAACTCATTGTATAGGCCAGGCTGGCCTCAAACTCACAGTGATCCTTTTGCCTCAGCCTCCAGAATGCTGGGATTACAGGCATGTGCCATTACACCTGACCCCCTTCTTTTCTTAAATTTTATTTGAAAATTGTCCAGGCTTGCCTCAAACTTGTGCTACTCCTTTAGCCTGTTGAATAGCTAGGGTTATAGGCATGTGCCACCGTGCGTAGCTGTATTAGACATCTTTCTACATATTCAGTTTATTAACTGAATTATTCATTTACCTTCTAATGGATAGTGTTTTCCCTTTATTTCAATCTGAGTTCTTTATTGTTCTACTAAAGGTATTTTCTTATTTTAAAAAAAATCCCTTCTTTTCATTTAAAATTTTGACTTTGCTAGGCTTGTAATCCCTCTGGTTTTGCAATCTGAGGTGGTTTTTATTTTATATGCTATTCAACTTTTTGCCTGATTTCTTCTTGGTACAATATGTTTGTACATTTTTATCCTTTCATTTATCTTTTTTTTGTTGTTCTCATCACTAGACTAAGTTCTAAGAGGTGAGGGGACTATTGTGAACTCAACATATAGTACTTCACAGATATGAATGAATGCCTAAGTGATTATATCCAGATACAGTGAAGGTTTAGTTTAAATGTGATCTTAAACTTATGTGATCTTAATGTCTTTAATTTGTCTAGCATACAGTTGGTGAAATATGGTCCATGGACGAGATCTGGCCAGGTGCTTGTTTTTGTTATATGGCTGTGCTGATTTGCTCATTTGTTTATGCATTGTCCGCTTTTGTGATAAAACAGCAGAGGTATATAGTTGTGACAGTTTAAAGCCTACAAAGTCTAAAAATTTAATGCTGGGGATTGAACCCAGGACCTTCACACTACATCCCTAACCTTTAAACATTTAAAAATTTTTATTCGTTTGTTGTTTTTTTTTTGAGACAGGGTCTTGCTGTGCAGGCTGGCCTTGAACTCCTGGCAGTCCTCCTGCCTCAGGCTCCTGACTGCTGGGATTATAGGCGTGCCTGACCACTGTTTAAAAAAAGTTTGAGACAGAGTCTTGCTAAATTGGTGAGTTTTCCAGGCTCTGCTTGAAATTGAAACCCTCCTTATCTCAGCTTCCCAGAGTTTTGGGGTTATAGAAAGAGTGCTAGGAATATAGCACTGGAGGAAGATTCTAACAAGAAGTCAGTGGGATTTTAAAGTGTAGCTTGTAGGGTTTCAATCCCAGCATTGCAAAGCATGGAACAGAAGGGTGGATTTGGAGTTGGGAGATAATATGTACCAGAATGATTGACGAAGTGTTTCCTTTCCCACAATTGAACCTGTTAAAAATCTGTTATCAACAGTTAAGTAAACCAAGATTTATTATCTTTTTTGAAAGCAAAAGAATTAAAACTGTAAGTACAGTATTTACATTTGAAATCTAGGCTTTAATTTGAAGTATAGATTTTTATATTGGCTTAGCATTTATTAATAATTAAATGTTTTCTTTTTCAGTATCAGATATAGAAGGTGGTGATGGACTGCAGCTCAGAAAAGAACATACTCTCAAAATATTCGCTTATATCAATTCTTGGACTCAGAGGTATGCATCTTTAGGTATTCTGAATTTTGTGAGTTGTGGTTTTTTTTTTTTTGGTCTTTTTTATCGGTACCAGGGATCGAACTCATGACTCCCTGCTTTCAAGGCAGGCACTTATGCCGCTGAGCTAAATCCGCAGCCCCCTGTGAGTTGTGTTTTAAATTGCCTTTGTTGCTGGACATCGTGGCGTATTCCTGTAATCCCATCACGTCGAGAGCTAAGACAGGAGATTTGCTGTCAAGTACTAGGTCAGCCTGGACTATAAAAGTGAGTTCAAGGCCAGCCTGAACTACGCAGTGAACCCTGTCTTTGAATAGATAGATAGATAGATAGTTAAATAAGTAAAAATTGCCTTTGTTAGTTATTAGGTTTTTAGGTTGTTGGATTGGATACGTTTAGCATTAAAGGACAGTTTATCAGTATTTAGTGAATCTTACCTTTTTCTTGCTCGTAAAGCTGATCTGATCCTTTTGTTCTTTTAAGACTTGAATATAAAAATTGATTTCTTTGATTCACCTTATCTTTATTATTTAGCAATATGAGAATGACTGGAATTTTGAAAAGGGATTATTTTGATTTAAAGACTTCCAACAAACAGAAATCTTTACAAAAAAATCAATATTGGCTGGTCCGATGGCAGTGGGTTATCAGAACTTATTAACATTAGTGTCACTAAAGTTGGTATACCACCCCCCCCACTGCTAAATTTGAGTGGCTTTAAAAAAAGAAATCAATATTGTGATAGGAAACATTTTGAAGTTCTTTGCTATTTCTTTTCTATAATACAGTAAATACATATAACAAACCTATTTCTGAATAATACGTATAATGACAGTACAATGAATAAAACTTTAGGTATCAGAATTGTTAATATAACTACAGTTTATAAAAAAAGCTTTATAAAAACTTTATTGCAAGTTCTTAGTCATGAGTGATTTTTAAGTAGTTATGACTGCTAATCTTTTTGTAGTGCTGGATATGGAAGCCAGGGCCTCATCTGTGTTAGGCAAGTGCTGTCACTAAACTACCTGCCAGTCTATCTTGGTGTGCCAATCCAACTAAACTTAGTCCTTCTAAACTTTTTAGAGGTAGAAATATTTGAAGCATTGTGCACAGTGAAAATGTTAAATGCATGACATATAAGTGAATATCCTGAGACATACAGTCTAGTTGATCTTTGGTTGCAAATATCAGTTGCTGTACAGTGGTATCTGTTTTAAAGAATTTTGCTTATACTGTTAGTGAAATTGGTAGATATATTTGTTTAAGAAGTTTGTTGGTTTTATCATTGTACTTGATATCTTTTTGTTGAATATCAACCAGAAAAATTTCTTTTTTATCAGTGGTTGCTCATCTTTTCAGTGTACATTGTATAGATGATGGTTGTTTTCCTAATACTGTGCTAACAATTTAGCATTGACATTGGCTGAGAAATGTTGCACCTGAGTTACAATTTTGAATTGTGCCTATAGCTAGGTGGCAGCATGCTATACTAACTAGGAAAAAAACATTTCTTTTTTTCTGTTTTTTTTTTGGGATTCGAGGATTGAACTCATGACCTTGCATGCTTGTGCAGCTGAGCTAAATCCCCAGCCCAAAAAACATTTTAATTTCAGGATCTAGAGTGTGTCACTAGTTAAAATCTAGAGAAATAAAATAATTCTCCTAAAATTATTGGTGAAACTGGAGTGGGAGTTATATATTTCAATTCCATTTTTTAAGCCTAGATGCATTTTTTGAGACAGGGTCTCACTACGTATGGTAGTTCAAACTGGCTTTGAATTCAGTATGTAGTCCAGGCTGGCCTTGAACTCATGGAGATCTTCTGCCTCATCCTCCCTATTGCTAGGATCGCAGGCAGGTAGGATGTCTGGCTTCTGGACGCATAGTATTAACTTCAATATTTGTAATTTTTTTAACTGAGTTTGTGAATGGGAATGAAATTATATTTTAATATAATTTCACATTTGTAGGTAGTAATTCATACGTTTCATGAGAAGATTATAGTGTTTGCTCAACTAATGAGAGCCTCTGCTTTATCTCCTTCTGCCCCAAAAGTGTAGTGGTTTGTAGTACGATCTTAGAGTGAAAGAGACAAGAATTAAAATTCTTGCTTCACCACCTGTAAACTCAGTTATTGTAACAAATGAGTTTCTGTAAGCTCTCATTTCCTCATTTGTGAAATGACAGTAATGAAATAGCTGCAGTGATTTTACTAAGGATATGTGGAAGCAGTGCTTCCTCAGCACTGGTGAAGGAACTTACTTATGGACACCTATTTCAACTAAAAATTTTAATATTTATTTTGGAAAATGAAATATACATTGACTAGTATATTAGCTAAAACCTAAAGAGCTAAACTAAAAAGTATAGTGTATAACATTTACAGTGTTGTTCATATGTGAATAAGTATGAGAGTTTTAGCTGATCATAATAAAAATAGAATATTATTACACTCATATTGATAGAAAGGATGAGGAATTAAAAAATCTACTTGAGACTGGGCACAGTGGTGCATGATTGTTATCTTAGCTACTGGGAGGCTGAGGCAAATTCAAGGCTAACCTGGGCAATTTAGCAAGACCCTATCTCAAATAAAAAGGTCCATATAACTAACTCAGTGCGAGAGGACTTGTTTAGCACGTGCAAGACCCCAAGTTTAACCCTAAAAGAAGAAAACCTACCCCCAACAGGGAAAACAATTCAGCAAACAAAAAACATAGCAGGGCTTTGTGATAATAATCTTCCTCATTCTTCTTACCTTTCCTTTTACTTTCTTGAGCTTCAGAAATTACTGTTGCCTAATTAAGATTGTGATTTTTTTTTTTGAGACAAGATCTTACTGTGCAATATAGGAATATAGGGTGACTTGAATTCACAATATAGCACAGGCTGACCTCAGACTCAGCAATCCTCCCCCTGCCTCAGCCTCCTGAGTGCTAGGATTACATGCATGTATCACCACACCTGGCTTTTTTTTTTCTTTTTCTAAAGTTATGATTCTCACAGGTGATATACATCTATCAACAGTTAATCTGCAACTGAATCTTAACTTTAGGCCCATAAATGAACCTTAATGCCTTACCATTTTTGTTAGTTTTCTGGCAAAAAATGTTAGTACCATTCATAATATTAACAGGAAGCCGGATGTGGTGGCACATGCCTATAATCCTAGCACCTGGGAGGTTGAGGCAGGAGGATCTCTTGTGAGTTTCAGGCCATCCTGGACTACATAGCAAGACCTTGTTTTAACAAACAAGCACAAGATCATCAACAGGGTATGGCTTGGGTATGTGGTTCAGTGGTAGGTCACTTGCATATCATGCATGAGGCCCCAGATTTGATCCTTAGAACTACAATAAAATAAAAAAAATCAGTGAAATGGGACTGAGAATATAATTCAGTGGTGTAAAGCATGTGTGGTTAATCAGTGAAAGATCATCAGTGATCAAGATTCCTCTGATACATTGATGAAAATATACAAAGGTCATTGCTCAGTTACAAAATATATCAAGAATTTACTATAAGCTTTAGATTTTAATATTTTATATTTGTTTTTATCATTTGAATAATATAGTCATTGTAAGAAAAACTAAACTTTGAGGAAATACACGCATTTTTCTTTTGTGTTGGTACTGAGGATCGAATGCACGACCTAGTGCTTGCCAGGCAGTTGCTTACGCAGTTGAGCTAAATCTCTGACCAATATACTCATTTTTCATAGCAATAACTGACGACTTTGTGAATGTCCTTGGTTTGAGATTATGATTAACCAAGGATATTTAAAATTTTACAAAGTATGATTTTATTGTATATATTTTATAATCTGACTTTTCATGTACTGCTGTAATCAGTCTTTCCATTTTATCAAGTATTAACATATAACACCTTTTTTTTTTTTAAAATGTTACTGGGAATTGACTTCAAGGAACCCCAAGCTATATCTCTGCCCTGAACTGCATAGTGAAACCCTATCTCAAACAACAACAAACAAACAAACCAAAAAAGGAAATTGAGAATGAGATAGGAAGAAAATTGGAGAACAGAAGTGAAAGGGAAAATAAATTGAACAATGTAAATTAGAGAAACACTGTAAGGATCTGAAAGGAATATTGTATAGCAAAAGCATTAATGTTGCAGGGTATCTTTCATGTTGGTAGTGTTACTACTTACTTAATTTTGGTTGTTTTAGACAATGTCTCACTCTATGTAATTCAAGCTGGCCTTGAACTCACTATGTAGCTCATCTAGGCTGCTTGGAATTTGCAGTGATCCTCCTGCCTCAGCCTCTGTAGTGATGGGATTTTAGGCAAGAGCCACAACAACTGACTGACTTACTTTAAATTTATAAAATAGGTTTAAGTTTGTATCTTACAAATTTCACATTCCTTAGCAGATGGTTCAGAGCTCCTTGCTGTTACTGAGTAGCTTGTTTCTAAAACGTAGCTCACCAGCTAAATGTTACCACACGGTGGATTACTTACCTCTCCTGGAGTTGGTTCTAGGTTCTTCTCATCTGCAACAAAGGATTGAATGAAACAGGCAAAAAGCAGTAGCAAAGTTTATTCAAGAAAGTAAAAATCAAGAGTGGGAGATAAAACCGGCTCTGTGGAGTGAGTTTGTATCAGTTAAACAGAAAAAGAGGGACAGCAAAGATAAAAATGTACAGTGCTCAGCACCTCAAAACCAAAAATCAGTTGTTAAGAAAATGCCTCTAATTAAAAAGAAGGTCCTTTGCTCTTATTTCTTCAGCTCCTTTTGCATTTTCAGGTATTGTTTTGATGCCATCCTCTATATTCCCTTTTTTCCCCCTCCAGATAAGGGCTCACAATATAGTTCAGACTGGCCTTGAACTCACTGGGATCCTCCTGCCTCAGCCTTCTGAGTACTGAGATTACAGGTGTGAATCACCACACCTGGCTATCCCCCTGTATTTTCACATTTTGTTTTTGTGTTTGTTTTCGCTTTTGTTTTTTTGTGGTAGTAGGGATTGAACTAGGAAGTGCTGAGCTATATCCCTACCCCTTTTTATTTTATTTTGAGACTGTCTTGCTAAGTTGTCTAGGGTGGCCTCAACTTGGGGTCTTCGTATCCCCAGTCTCCTTTATAGTTGGACTCACAGATGTGCTCTACTATGCCTGGCTCTGAAATTATATTTTTATTGTGGTGTTGCTTTATCCATCAAGTTTTAAGTATAAGTTTTATGTATGAACTTCCATTTATTATATAGTGTCACTTTTTACACTTCCTTGTCCTTTAGCAGTAAAAATGAAAATACTCTTAGGGATAAGCCAAAAAGTTGTTCTGTGGTTTATTTCATGTCATACATTATTTCTTGGGGTTTACTGACTTATTTTTCTTTTTTCTTTTTTTTTTTTTTTGTCTTTTTCATTTTTATCAGTACCAGGGATCGAACTCACGACCGCCTGCTTGCAAGGCAGGTGCTTACGCCGCTGAGCTAAATCCCCAGCCCCCTGACTTACTTTTCATTAAGTTTTTTACACATGTATCACTAAATGTTCTCAAACACTCTAATTTTTAGTTACATTTTTACATTGTTATACATCATTAGATGGTCT
Organism: Cavia porcellus; assembly: GCF_034190915.1. Taxonomy (NCBI): domain Eukaryota; kingdom Metazoa; phylum Chordata; class Mammalia; order Rodentia; family Caviidae; genus Cavia; species Cavia porcellus. The sequence goes on along the minus strand of NW_026947501.1, from coordinate 16,427,163 downwards.
GTAATTTCCATTCCTCCACTAATTTCATTTGGCTTTATCCTCCTGCTTTATGCTTTAGTTTGTGTTAATTGCTTCTGAGGATTACTAGTGATCTTCCCTTCAAGTATCATCTTTAATTTTTTTGTTCTTCTGTTGTATCAGATCTAAAATTTTCTGAAGCCTATTATTTTTTCTTAAAATTTACTTGTTTTCTAAGGAGGACATGGGAGACAAATGACTTTCAGACTTTTTAGATCTGAAATACCTGTTTGTGTTAATGTACTTATTGACAGGTTTTGTTGCATACAGAATTCTATGTGGAAAATTACTTTTCCTAAGAATTTTGATACTTGTGCCATTGTATCCTAGATTCTGGTAGTGCTTTGGAGGAGTACATGCTGTTTTTATCCTGAGCTTTTTCCTATTGTTCTTAGCAAATAAGCTTAAGGAAAGATTTTCGGATCTTTATATCCTCCCTTAGTTTCAAAAATTACATGATTATGTGTTTTGGTGAGGTTTTTATTTCATAATTTTCTTACTCCGTATTTTCTGCTTTGTCTTTCTGGAAATACTGATTGTTAGTCTTAACTGACTTTATATGTTTTTTCTCCCCAATTTCTATTCTACTTGTGGGAAGTTTCTTCTTTTTCCCTTCTGGACTTTTTAATGAATTTTAGAAATCGATATGATTTTGATAGGTTTTAAAATTATAACCAATTTACTTGTAAAAATACATACTTCCAATATATATGTGTGTGCAGTGAAGGTCTTTTCCCCTGCTGCCATGTTGAGAATTGAACTCAGGGCTGGATGGATACTAAGCAATATTCCCTTAGCCCCAAAGTACTCAGTTTTGTAATCCAAATTTATTATTTTATAAAATTTCATTCTTGTTTTAGTAAATGAGTATCTGTTCTCTTAGGATACACATTATATTCAAAACCTTTTTCCCCCAGAATCTTCATACTGTTATACCTGCCTTTTGAGATGTAGGTTTTTCTTGAAAATCTCACTATCCTTGACTATCCTCTGATGGGTAACAGGGGCACTAGAAAGGTGAGTTAACTGGAGGTTTTTCAAGAGTTGGGCATCTCAGATGTTTGCCTGTATTGTGTGATAGCAAAATGATGCATGGAGGTTTTTTTATTTATTTTTTGCTGGAGGTAAATGACCTTTTTCTCTTGATATTTATTGTCCATTTATTTATTTATTTATTTATTTATTTATTTATTTATTTATTGTCTTTTTCGTTTTTATCGGTACCAGGGATCGAACTCACAACTGCCTGCTTATGCCGCTGAGCTAAATCCCCAGCCCCGATATTTACTGTCTTAAGAAAATATTTCAGTCTTTGGCTGTGAGATTTAGTATGGTTGTTGGGCAGGGAAGGATATTTGGTGTTCCTTTCATTGAATCCTAATTTTTGCCAGTGTTTCATCTTTGCCCAAATAGATGTCTAGTGCTTTCAGTCCTGAGCTTTTCCAGTGTTGTTTGTGTTAGATTTGTTATTGGTATATCCTTTTGTATCCCTTTTTCAACTTTATTTCCTTCATTGTTAAGTCATTCATTATTTCTGTTTTGTATCATCCCAAATTTAATGTGTGTCATCTTTGTTTCAATATTTCTGTCCCAAAGGAGAACAGATGTCTTTTTTCATGTTAGATATATTTGTAGTGGGGTATGAACAGAGAATACATAAAATCAAATTGATCTTTTTTATTTAAAGATACTTTTTCTTTTGCATTGTGGCTGTTGAGAATTCAAATACATATACTTCTCAGAGTTCAATGAAAGAATAAAATGTATAATTCATGTAACAGGGTATGTAGTTACATTTTGCATGTATGTGTATATTTATGTCTTCCTACCTAAGCTTTGCTTCCTTTGACTATTTTGAATCTGCAAAGACTCAGATCAGGTTGTTTTGTTTTTAATATTTTTAAATTTATTACTTTATTTGTTAATACTAAGAAGAAAAGGTAAAACAAATTTTCACAGCAAAATAATGAAAAAGTAACAATTGTTGATAAATTATACAACATTATCTTTAGTCACTCAAATACAAAATATGGGCATAAAAATTCAATCAATATTAGCACAGTCTTTCCTATTCAGTGAACTAAGTGACACTAATGGTATAACTAACTTGCATTTTTTTTCTTTTCCCTTCTATCCTTTCTCTTTTCCCCTATCTTAGTTTCTTCTTTTTATTGAACAGTTTCCTCCCATTTCACAGTGACTATTGTATATTTTGAACTGTGGTGTGATGTTTTTCAATCCTTCTGGGAAGATACACAGAAGGGGAATACCTGGGTTGAATGGGACCTCTAATCCTAATTTTTTGAGGAATCTCCACACTGATTTCCACAGTGTTTGTGCTAATCTACTCTCTAACCAACAGTTGTAAAGGGTTTCTTTTTCCCTACAGAACCAGGAGCATTTTTTATTGGTTGATATATATTTTTTTAAAAAATTAAATGATTTTCTAATGAATAAGGGAGAGGATGAGGTAAAAGGGGGCATAACAACATAACAATACAGGTTAAAGCATAACACTTTCAGCAACCTAGTGCTTCGCCACCAAATAATCCGACTTAATAGTAGTTACCATAGTGTCTTTTTCTTTGAAATATTTGAATATAACTTCATATGCTATAGCATCAAATATATCAAGACTGTGTAACACCATTCAAGTGGATGAAAGCATTATTGTTTTGTTTTGTTTTGAGATAGGGACTCACTATATAATTCAGGATGGCCTTAAACTCACTATGTACCCCGGGCTGGCCTTAAGCAGTCTTCTTGCTTCAGCCTTCTAATTTCTGGGCCATTATCCCAACCCCTCAATTGTTACTTTGTATAATTTTTGTCTTTAAAGATTAGTTTCCTTTAACAAAAAATTGGTTTTTTTCTAGTCAGTTACCAAGCATTTTATTTTATTTTATTTTGTTTTTTTGATACCAGGAATCAAACGCAGGATCTTTTACTTGCTAGGCATGTGCTGTGTTGCTGAGCTGTATATCCCCAGATCTACCAAGCATTTTAATGCCTATTTTGAGCAGCTAATTTTTAAAGTAAAAAAAAATTTTTTAAACTCAGATTTAACCCCAACTTGGCTTCCCTCTCCTTTCTTCCTCTGCCTCCCCTCCCCTCCCCTGCTTTCCTTTCTTTTCTCTTCCTTTTCCCTTTCTTTTCTTGTGCTGAGGGATTGAGCTACATCTCCAGCATATATAATTTTATTTTGAGATAGTCTCCCTAAGTTGCCTAGGCTGGCCTCAAACTTGCCATCCCTCTGCCTTAGCCTCTCTTGAGTGTTAGGATTACAGGCATGGGCCTTTCGGCCTGACTTAGGGCCTCTCATGTTGACTGAAATTCTATTTTTATTAAGTAAAAATACTTAAATTTATTGCTTCTCACTTTAAAGCTTGTGTGTGTGTGTGTGTGTATGCGTATGCATGTATGCATATGTTTTTTTACTGAGGACTGAATCCAAGACCTTTCCCCTGAATTACATCCCCATTCCTTTTCAGTTTCAGACAAGATGTTGTTAAATCACTAAGTTCTTCAGGTTGGACTTGAACTTGTGATTCTCCCAGCTCAGTCTCCCAAAATGCTATTATAGGTGTGTGTCATTATGCCAGTTTATTTTTAATTTATCTTTTTTTTTTTTTCATTTTGTCAGTTTAAAGCTAGTTTTTCTTGATCAACTTCGATCATCAGGAAAAACAAAACAAAACTTTAGCTGGATGTGGCGGCACTTGCCAGTTATTTTAGCACAGGGGAAGCTGTGGTAGGAGGTATGCTATGAGTTTGAGGCCAGCCTGGGATACAAAATGAGTTCAAAACTGGCCAGAACTGCATAGTAAGACCCTGTCTCAAAAAAGACATCTCTCCCCCAAAAAAATCTCTTTAGGATTAATGTATTATTATTATTATTATTTTTGGTCTTTTTCGTTTTTATCGGTACCAGGGATCGAACTCATGACTGCCTGCTTTCAAGGCAGGTGCTTATGCCGCTGAGCTAAATCCCCAGCCCCAATGTATTTTTTTTTTTTGTAGAAATTATTATAATTTTAAAAATAAGAGGTGGCCCTTAGAAGTAGAAGCTTCATTTTGCTGCTGGAGAACAGGCATAATGTACCATTTATTTCTGTGTAATATTATTTCAGAAGTAATATCTTAAGAGCAGTGCCATTTATTATCTTGGATGCTTCCATGAGACAAGAATGTGGAAGTGGTGTAGCTGGTTGGTTCTGACTAAGTTTTCTTAGAAGGTTTTGGTCAAGATGTTGGCCCAGTTGTAGTCATCTGAAAGTTTGCATGGAGCTAGAGGACCTGTTCCAGTTTGACTCAGTTTATGTACTTGTCAAGATATTGCTGGTTAATGAGAGGCCTTACTTCGTTCTTTCTAATGTAGACATTTCTGCAGGCTGCTTGAGTATTGTAACATAATGGCAGTGTCTTTTATGACCTAGTCTTAGATGTCATACATTATGTCTGCCACATTCTACTCATTAGAAAGTGAGCACTGTCTATGTTCAAGGAGGAGTGTTGTGCTTCACCTTCTACATGTAGGAATATCCAAGAATTTGGCCATTCATCATAACTGTAGACATGAAATTATTTCTACATTGTATGGGAAGTTGGTGATCTATTTGGACTACAGTATAGATATTTTGGTTTGTATTAATATCACTAGGCACAAATTATAAGTAATTGCTTAACTGTCATCTGTCATTGAATATTAATTTTACTAGACCCAGGTTCTTCTGTGTGCATTACTTCTTATAGATATACAAAACACTTCTAATTACCTGTAGGTGTTGTACTACTAAGTAAACACATTTAAGAGAACTAAATTTGCATATACTACTTCCTGATTTTTTTGTTTCTATTTTTAACTTTTTACTGGCATTAAAGAATGTGTTGATAGGTGTTGTGGTACACATCCATAATCCTAGCTATCTTGAAAAGCTGAGGTTGGAGAATTGCACATTAAAGGCTAGCTAACTTGGGCAATTTAGAGAGATCTTTTCTTTTTTTTTTTTTAATTTAATTTTTTTTTTTTTTTTTGGTCTTTTTCATTTTTATCGGTATCAGGGATCGAACTCACGACTGCCTGCTTGCAAGGCAGGCGCTTATGCCGCTGAGCTAAATCCCCAGCCCCCTAGAGAGATCTTTTCACAAAATAAAAAATAAAAGGGACTGGGTATCAGTGATAGTATGCTCTTGGGTTCAGTACCAGTACTGGAGTAGGGGCGGGAATAAAAAGAAGAAAATACAGTAAAGCGTGTACATGCACATATGTTTGTCGTATCAGTCAGAAAAACCATCCCAAATAGTCTTCAGTTAAATAGTTAACTTAAGAAGGTAGTTATTTTATTAGCTGATAATTAAAAACAAATTACATAACTATAGAGTTCTATACTTTTACTAATAAAGTATTTTATTACTGCCATTTTTCTAATACTTATTAAGCATACATTGAGTACTCAGTACTAGAGAGTCAAAGAAACATACTATAGTTCTTATTGTTAAATAGTTCTTTGTAGCCAAGTATATGGTGGCACACCTACAATCCCAGCACTCAAGAGGATCATTACAAGTTTGAGACCAGTCTAGGTACATAGTGAGTTCAGGGCAGCCTGAGCTATGTCTCCAAAAAGAAATAAAAAAGTTCTTTTTGAAGAAGGACAGATAGTTACATACATGAAAGAGGATGATAGTTGTAAACCTAACATGGTAACTTTGACTAAAATTCCAGTTAAGGTGATACTATCTTTATAAGTTGTTATGGTGCTACTTTATCAGAGAGAAGAAAATAAAAGCTTAGTATTTGCATTCTTGTTTTTTAGTATGAAAAATGACCAATGCCTTTTTAGAAAGCATTAATTTATTGAATTTTCTCTTTCAGGCAATGTCTATGCTGCTTCAAGGAATATAAGCATTTGGAGATTTTTAACCAAGTAGTGTGTGCACTTATTAACTTAGTGATTGCGCAAGTTCAAGTGCTCCGGGACCAGCTTTGTAAACATTGTACTATAAATGTAGATTCCACATGGCAAGATGAGAGTAATCAAGCGGAAGAACCACTGAATATAGATAGAGAATGTAATGAAGGAAGTGCAGAAAGACAAAAATCAATAGAGAAAAAATCAAATTCTGCGAGAATTTGTAATCTGCCTGTGGAAGAATCTTCAAGGAGTTCTGATCCTTTTAGTTTATGGAATACAGATGAGAAGGAAAAACTCTTACTATGTGTAGCAAAAATTTTCCAAATTCAGTTTCCCTTATATACTGCGTACAAGCATAATACTCATCCTACTATAGAGGTATGTTAAAATAGGTATTTTAAATAATTAATTATTAAGTCATAGCTTGGCATCCTATTTGTCAGTTATGAATGATATAAAGACAGTTATGGTGGAAAAATTCATAAAGCTTACTATTTTTACATATTTTGTTTTCTAAGAACACTTTTGTAGCAATTTGTGTTGAAAATTTGCTCAGTATTGTCTTATTAAGGAAGGATTTGTAAATTTAATCATTGAAATTAAATTGTTAGTGATAAAAACATTTTGTTGCTATAGGTGTATGTATGCTGCTTATTGTGACTCTTTGAAAAAACAATTATTTAATTGCAAATGAAGTACAGAGAATTTTTGATTTCATAGATGACAGACTGGAATTTTCCTTTTAAAAAAAAGCTTGTAAATTTGTAAGTCAAAGTGATTAACTGTGGATATTTTTACATTTTTAAGTGTTTAGCTTTAGAAAAAAGGATTCATTTTAGAAAGAGAATGAGACCATTCAATGTGATACATTAGTGGCTTAAGAGCAGTTATTTGTTGTTTCTAGTGATTTCGTGGATTTGGTTGGGCATTCCCTGTGTTAGTTTCTTTGTGCTCATTTATGCTTTGATGGTGGATTAGCAGTCCAGATCTCACTTGCATGTCTGGCATTTGGTGCTGGCTACTATCTTGGGGCTTGTATTTTTTCCCCATGACTTTTTATTCTCCTCTATGGTAAATTGGCTTAATATGGTAATTTTAGTAGTATTTAAAGCAGGCAAAGGTAGTAGACACAATAAGACTTCTTAAGTTCAGGATGAGCTTACTTTTTCTCTGTCTGGAGGCTTCAGCCACCTGTGTGGTTTAAGGCAGTGAGAATGTGTTAACTCCATCCTTTGAAATGACACAGGATGAATTGTGTCATATTTCTAGATTATATATTCTGTAACTTTCATACTTAGCTTCTCTAAATTTTTCATTTCTTTCCCTCCCTTATTTTCCTTTCTCTTTTTCTATGTCCCCTTTCCTTTTTTCCCATCTCTCTTCTCTCTTTTTAATTTTTCTCACAATTATTATTATTATTTTTTGTACCAGGGATCGAACTCATGACCTCATGCTTGCCAGGCAGGTGCCTATGTGGCTGAGCTAAATCCTCGACTTTGTTTTTTAATTTAATTTAACTTTTTTTGATCTTTTTGAGATAAGGTCTCTTTATGCAGTTCGGGCTGGCGTTGAGCTCAGCCCCTGGCTGGTCTTGAACTTTCAATGATTCTCCTGCCTCAGTTACTCAAGTGCTGGGATTGCAGGTATGCTCATACCTCGCCTGGCTTAAATTTTTATTTTTTTAATTTTAATTTTTTCCCCTCGCTCCCTTTCTTCTCTTATCTCCCTTCCTTTCTTTATACTGGGGATTGAACCTAGGGTCTTGAATTAAATGTCATTTTTCTAGAAAATAATAGTCCTTTTTTATTAGAATATTTTCATACCTAATTGAGATGATATGAAAAAATAGCCCAAGGAATTAGTAGTTTCCTTATTAGAATCATCCATAAGAATATTTTAAATCATATTGTGGTCTGTTACAGAATTCTTTGACTACTCTCATAGAGAAAGTTTTTTCAGTTTTTAATTTTTATTAGTACATATTTGCATTTTATGATGGTACTCCTTTTTCTTTTTTTTAAAATTTTATTTAAGGAGAAAAAGAAAAAAAGCAGAGAAAGGGTACAAGTTACACAGATTTACAGAAAAAAAATAACAGGAAATCACTAGTTAATGGATTACATCTTGTCATCCTAGAAATAATTGTTCAAGTTACAAAATTAAAGCTTATAAAGTGGACATTCCAACAGTGAGACTGTTCTGGAAACAGTTCTGTTCAATGATCCAACAAAACTCAGCAATATCATTATCTATCCTATACACTTAAATATACATGCAGTTATATCGTTTAGAGCACTTACTTTTCCTCGCTTTTGTACAATGACCATTACACATTTTGGGTTTTGTTGCTCCCACAGTTCTTATTACTTTTTTGGAAGAGAGTAGGACCAAATGTGACATAACAGAACAGTCAGTCAAATCAAAAGGGTGGACGTAATAGATAATGCAAAGGCATAATACTAGATGATCAACAATGATTACCATAATGCCTCCCGCTATCTCCAATAGAATTGCCTATATCATTAGTCACAACAAAATTTGAACAAAACAGTAAAGAACAAAACCAAAACATTGGAGACATTACAGGTCTTCAAAAGTAGACAATAGTCAACCAGAATGGGCGTCATAATGAATCCCACTATCTTCACAGTTGTTGCCTAAACTTTCGAACCTGGTACTATCAAGCAAAACAGAATAGAGGAACATCAGTCAAAACAAGATGGTGAGAGCAATACAGGGCTTTAAATCAAGATAATGGAAAGTCAAAGTAGGTTACTATAATATATCCCGCTATTTTTCAATTTATTTTTCCCTTAATTAAAAGGATAAAAAAGTAAATAATAAAATGGAGATTGAGATAAAAGAGGGCATAACAGCAAATCAGCGCAGATCAAAACATAACCATTTAAGCAAAATAGTGTTTCACCACAAGATTATCCCGACATAAAAGTAGTTACCATATTGTCTCTTTCCTTGAGATCTTTGAGTATAACTTCGTATACTGTAGCATCAAATATATCAAAACAATGTAAAACTATTCAAGAGAATGACAGTATTACAGGGTATTTAGAATCAACCAACAGAAAATGAACAGTGGTTTCTGTACAATCTCCTTGTCTATAAAAGGTTTTGCTTATACTATCATATATAATAAAATCCAATAAGATACCATCTGTTTAGACCAATGGAGACAGAAGAACAAAAGCTTGATGAGACTTCAAAATAAGATGATACTAAATCAGCACTATCTCTCAAGACATCATTTTCTCCAAAATAGCTGTTCCTATCCAATCTTCTCTGCCTCATTTCTGTTGAGCTCTTTTTCTGTCATTAGTTGTCAGTTTGTCTTCTTCATTTTGTTTTCTGCTCCATTCATTGTGGCCTCTCTGCCGCTACTTCTGGATTTTTCGTATTTTTCTTTTTTAGAATATCTTGCAGTATTCTCTGTAGAGTTGAATTGGTGGTTGCATATTCCCCTAGTTCCTCTTTATCCTGGAAACACCTTGTTTTTCCATCAATTTCCAGGGATAGTTGTGCAGGATATATCAATCTTGGCTGGAGATTATTATCTTTCAAAGCTTGAATTATTTCCCCCCACGCTCTTCGTGATTTGATGGTTTGTGTCGAGAAGTCTGCTGTAATTCTGATGGGTGTTCCCTTGTAAGTGATCTGTTTCTTGTCTCTGACGGCTTTTAGTATTCTATTCTTGTATTGGATTTCTAGAATTTTAATTATTATATGCCTGGTTGTTGCTCTGTTTGAGTTGTAGGTGGGTGGGGTCCTGTATGCTTCATACAACTGAGTATCTTTACCTTTTGCTAAATTAGGAAAATTCTCCTGGATTATTTCTCTGAGTAGCTTTTGTAGTTCATTTGTTTGTATCCCTACTTCTTCTTTTATGTTCTTAATTCTTAAGTTATAGACCCTCTTATCATCTTCTAGTCTTTGTATTATTGCTGTTTGTTTCTTTGTTATTTTTAAGAAGTTTTTCATTTCATGCTCCCATATTACAAATCTGCCCTCCAGTTCAGATAATCTGTCCTTAGTTTCTTTCAAGCTGTTATGCCAGTTTTCGATAGAGTTTTTAGTTTCCTGGTAGTCTCTTTGAACCTGCTTCACGTATTCTATGCTTCTTTATTTTCTCCATTAAACAATTCTCCCCTCTTTTTCTGTTCTTCCATTCCACCATCAGTTTTTTCTTGCGCGGTGCTTAGCATTTCTCTAACTATTCTGCTTATGTCTTGCTTCAGGTCATTAATAACTTCATTCCTGAAGTTGTCTATGAGGCTCTCGAGATAGCGCTTTATATCTATTGGTGCTGTGTCTGCTGTTGTCTCTTTCTCAGGATTGGGGGCCGAGGACCCTTTCTCGTTGCTGCCTCTTCCCATATTCTTTGTTCCTTATATATGCAAGCATATATAGGAGGCCCAGCTTCCTTCCCTGTCAGCCACAGTCTGATTGAATTGCGCCGGCTAGGTGTTCCCACCCACCGCAGCGCACCAGGAAGTTGCAGACCAGGCAGCCTATGCAGGGCCCGCCCCTCCAGGTCACCTTCAGGTGCTGGGACCTGTCCTGTGCTAGCCTACTGGGTCTCAGCCAGCAGCATCACGTGGGCTAGGCAGTGCTCACCAATCCCGCTTGAGAGGGGGATACGTGACTGAAGTCACTCAGTGCCCTGTTCCCACAAGTCTGCCCGGTCCCAGAATGTCCTCTGTTGGAGTCTCCTAGACCGTGGGAGAGTCCCAGTTTTCCCTCACTCACCGGAGGTGGATGCACGGCTCCCCGCCCGTCCGGCTCTCAACTCCGTTCACTGATTCCCATTCTTAGAGCTTCCGCGCGTCTCTCTCCCTGCCGAGCCGATGCAGATGCAGCAGCAGCAGTGGGAAACTTAAATCGAGGCTTCCAATGGCGCGGGCTCCAGCTTCCACTCTGAGGCTTTATCTTTTTCTGTTATAGCACCAGGATTGCATTCCCAGTTGGTTTCTCTCAGCCCAGTTCATTCTTGGATTACTGGGGCATATCTCCTCTTACTTATGATTCCTTACTCAGCACCATTCCTGAATTCTAAGCTGGGTGTTTCAGAGAGCCTCCGTAGCTGCTGCTATCTGTCTGCCATGTTCTCCCAGAAGTCCGGTACTCCTTTTTCAAAGAGTTGGCATATGGTAGTAACAAACTTTTTTCTTATTTATTTATTTTTTTTGGGGGCGGGGAACGAGGGATTGAACTCAGTACCTCGTGCTTGTCAGGCAGGTTCTTATGCTGCTTTGCTAAATCCCTGGCCCTATAACAGAAACTTTTAAAAGGATCTGTTGTATATGATATATTTAAACATTCTAAAATGTCATATTTGCGTCTTTTCAACAAAAAGGGAAGCCATCATGAAAACGTGAAAATTTTAATTTTTGGAACATCATGTAAATAGTGTTTGATTATCTTAACTTAGCTATTGAAAATTGCTAGAAATAGCAATAGCTTGATAAGGACCTAAATATGAAAAATTCATATAAAAATAATTTTTCCAGTTAACCATTTTTTAATGAGAGAACTCTAAGTGTACTAAGTCTATTTTTCTAAAATCAGTATGTTCATTGGTGATTTTTTTATTTTCAAAAATTACACTCTGCCCTATTTGTACTTTTTGTAGTAAAGTGCCTCAGTCTTATTAAATAACTCTTGAAATCATTTCGTGTGACTTCTTTGTTGAAAGCAGTTGTTTCATGTGGTCTTTGAGGTAAAATTCTAATTGAGAACCATGAATGTATAAGGGAGGATTTTGTGTAGTTGCTTTATTAGATATAAACTTATATTACTAGAAGTTGAACCTAGGGTTTTTAACACTGAGTTATGTCTGTTTTGCTTTTTATTTGAGACAGAGTTTTGCCCTGGCTGGGCTTGAATTTACTCTCAGCCTCCCAGAGTGCTGGGATTACAGATGTACACTACTGTAAAATAGATAAGGGCAATCAATGAATAGAGTCCTTCAGTGACTGGTTTTCAGAAGAATATATTGGCTTTCTGATTATAAAATCCACATTTCCAATGTAATAGTTTTGTGTTTTTTTTTTTTGAGTCTGAGTCTCACTGTGTAGTTCAGGCAGGGCTTATGTTCAGTGTGTAGTCCAGGCTGGTCTTGAACTTGGGGTGTTGTCTCCTGCCTCAGCCTCTTGTGTGCTGGAATTACAGGGGTATGCCACCACTCCTGGCTAACAACTTAAAAAATACTGAATCTACAAAACACAGACTTTAAAAGCCTTGACCCTCTTCTTCATCTTTTCAGAAATTCTATTTTTACCTGATTAGCTCAAGTCTTTCCAGACATTTAAAAATTTATCAGATCCTGATCATAAATCCATTCTTACATGTAATACAAGATCATCATCTTTCTCTACTTGTATATATGTAACCACCTTATTTTTTCACAGCTTTTTGAAGATATAACCTATATACCATAAAAATCATTTGCTTAAACTGTACAGATTATTTTATAGAGATATAGATTTATAGAGTTGTGCAACCATCTACTGATCTGGTTGATGGATATCAGGTGTTTCTGTTTTTTTTTTTTAATTGGTATCAGGGATCGAACTCAGGACTGCCTGCTTGCAAGGCAGGTGCTTATGCCTCTGAGCTAAATCCCCAGCCCCTATTTCAGATGTTTCTAAATTTGCGGTCTTTTAAACCATTTTGAGTGAGCATCATTATTACATATATATTCCAATACTTCTCTAATTAGTTCCTCAGGATGGGCATCCAAAAAATGAATTGCTGGTTCAGAGACAGGGTACATTTTTATTGTTATTTATTTATTTATTTGGTCTTTTTGAGACAGAATCTCACTGTGTAGTTCAGACTGGACTTGAACTCAATTTGCAGCCCAGGGTTGTCTCGAACTCACAATGATCCTCCTGCCTCAGCCTCTCAAGTACTGGAATTCAGGCATGTGCCACTGTGCTTGTCTATGCATTTTGAATTTTGATAAATACTACCAAATTGCCTTTTCAGAAAGATCATAACTGGTTTTATTCTCATCAACTATTGGATAACTGTGCTTGTGCTTTCAGGTAATTTAAATCTTTTGTATGGAAAGTACATTGTGGAAAGTCTTTATTTTTTATTTTTTTGAGGCCAAATCAAATTAGATTTTTTATAGGAATCATCCTGATTTTTTTTTTTTTTTTTTGGTCTGGCGTGGTGGTACTGCAGGCCTGCAAATCCAGCACTTCAGTGAGTAAGTCTGAAGGATAGCAGGAAATTCAAGCCCAGCCTGAACTATACAGTGTGTTCAAGGCTAGGGTAAACTATGGTATCAAGGCCCTGTCTCAAAACAAACAAACGAAAGACTCTTGATTTTTAATGAAAGGTTAAATCGTTTTTAAGAAGGAAATTACTACGTAATACATACTTTAGAAATGTTTCTTTAAGAAGGGTCTTATCTTAGAGTTAAATATATTAGCTTCAATTAGAAATATATCTGTGATAAACAATTGCAGAATAATCTGTTCATTGAATTTTGATAGGAATTAGTCTTATAGAAGATTGTATGTTTTTTAAAATTATTAATTATGTTCTAATTTTATTTACTTTTTTTTAAATTAGGATATATCAACTCAAGAAAGTAACATATTAGGGGCATTCTGTGATATGAATGTAAGTGTTCATCTCTTTTCATTCTAAGGTTTATAGAAAATTGATGATTGGCTTTTTTCTTCATATGTTGAATTTATTTTTATGTCTCATTAGTATCTTTGCAGTGTTACTAATAAAAAGACAGTTGTTTTTGATGAGTTTTAAAATAAAGTTTTTCCCCCACAGGATGTAGAAGTTCCATTGCATTTGCTTCGTTACGTGTGTTTGTTTTGTGGGAAAAATGGTCTTTCCCTCATGAAGGATTGCTTCGAGTATGGGACTCCTGAAACTTTGCCATTTCTTATAGCTCACGCATTTATTACAGTTGTGTCTAATGTAAGTATTGTTTGGAATTGATCTTGAGACTCATGTCTAGCATTTCAGTAACATGAATTTTGTGTGTGGAAAAGGCAGGTTTTCAATAATTTACCTGTGCATTAACACTTTTTCTGTGGATGTTTGAAAAACTTGAAAGCAGAAACCCCTTCCTTCCTTCTTTCCTTCTTGTCTGTCTGTCTGTCTGTCTTTTTGAGACAGGGTCTTACTATGCAGTTCAGGCTGGCCTTGGGCTCACTTTGTAGTCCAGGCTGGGCTCAAACTTGGAAATGATTCTCCTGCCTCAGCCTCCCAAGTACTAGGATTACAGGAGTATAAACCACTTTTAGAAAAAATTTTATAGTACAATTAGAATTTGAATAACTGTTGAAATTAACTTTTTTTCATTGATCTCTATATTAAATACTGTGTAAAAAATAACCAAAGTTTTACTGCACTGTTTCCAATGGAACTCTTTTTGTACTGAAGTAGAACACTGAAAGAACCCTGAATGTAGTGGCATTATTGAAGTTTATTGAATATATTGACCCTTTCCTTCCCCTTCTGCTTTCTTTTCTTCTTCCCCTTGCTGTTTCCCCGTCTCCTCCTCCCTCTGTGTCTCTCCCCGCTTCCTCCTCTCCCACCTTTCTGCTGTCCCCCTCCCCTTTTCCCCTTGCCTCTCACCCTTTCCTCCCTCCCTCCTTCCTCTCTGTGTGTGTCTGTCTCTCTCTGTCTGTCTGTCTGTCTCTCTGACAGGGTCTCCCTTATGTAGTCCAGGCTCACCCTAAACTCACTGTAGCCCCGGCTGCACTGGAACTTGCAGTGAGCCTTCTGCTTCCCCTCCTGAGTGCTGGCTTGTAGGTGTGTGCCACCATACCCAGCTTTGCATGCTCTCATTTTTTTTGGTACTGGGGATCAAACTTACATTCTTGTGCTTGCCAGGCAGTCAATGTACCATTGAGCTATATATCCCTAGCCCCCAAAAGGTCTTTTTTTCTTCTTTTGGTAGCAGGGATTAAACTCATGACTTGCACTTACCTAGCAAGCATTTATGCCTCTGAGCTAAGTCTCCATCCCTGCATGTTTTCATATTTAAAATAAATATATCAAGATCATTTTTAGCTCCAGAATTCCATGTTTTGTTTTTCTTTTTTTTAACCCCCAGATTTTCTGATAGGTTGAAAATACTGTAGTATACATTGGAAGTGAAGGAAATAGATTTTGTATTTATAGTGGCATTTCAAACCCAAATTCAAGCCCTTTTTTCCCCTTTTTGGTTTTTTGAGACTGGGTTTTACTGTGTAGTTCAGACTGGCAGTGGTCCTCTTGGCTTAGCTAACTGTGTGCTAGGATTATGGGCATGCACCATCAAGTCCAACGCAAGCCCTATAATTTCATTCTGTAAAGTGAGAATGATGGTATCTATTTTAAAGGGTTGTTGTGAGATTTAAAATTACAATAAAAGCTAAATTTTAGGAGCCAAACTAAATCTCCTTTATATATATATAAGGTTTATTTATTTATTTATTTTTGGTTTCTTGAGATACGGTCTCACTATGTAATAGTTCAGGCTGGCCTTGAACTCACTTTGATCCTCCTGCCTCAGCCTCCCTAGTGCTGAAATTACAATGTGTGTCACCATGCCCAACTAAGTTTGTATTTTAATACTTTATATATCGTAAGTACTTAATGACTGATACATTTTACTCATTTTAGTTTTTATTGAGTACTTTTTATTCTGCTTTAATTTACTTGATAGAAATTTTTATTAACTTTGGCTTCCTCTGAGAGAAAAAAAACTGAAATCTGAGTAATTGTGTTGACATTGTAATTATACTGTAGTAATTGTAGAGAAGGCATAAAATTGAACTCTAAAATTCACAAAATAGCCATTACTCTGTGTATGTGTTTTACCTGAGATTGTACTTAGACACTGAGCTACATTCCCGACTAACTTTAAGACATGTTCTCTGTTCCCAAGTTTGTTTTTGATTTGAATATTTATGACATATAGGCCATTATTTATTAAAATAGTATAATGTAAACACATTGGATTTAGAAATATATTAGAATAGCACATGGTAAAATGTAAGGAAATCAATTTATTATAACTTTTGTTGTAATTCAGTTGAGGGTACTTTCAGTAAGAGCTTATTTCATTAAATAGCTGCTGATACTATAATCAGTATATGATTATAAGATATATTTTCCCTACATGGTGTAATTGATATTCTTTGGGAAGAAGGGTGAAGTAGTAAAACCAAAGAACTTAGTGTTGGGCTGGGGATTTAGCTCAGCGGCATAAGCGCCTGCCTTGTAAGCAAGCAGTCGTGAGTTTGATCCCTGCTATCAATAAAAAGGAAAAAGACCAAAAAAAAAAAAAAAAAACCAAAAAAAAACTAAGAGAACTTAGTGTTTTGTATGATAGTTCCCATGTGAACGGGTGTAGAGACTGGCTGTGGTGGTAGAAGCCTATGATGTCAACTCTTAGGAGGCTAAAACAGGAGGATTGCCATAAATTTGAGGCCAGCTTGAACTACAAAGTGAAACTATGTCTCAGAAAAAATAATAAAAGAAATGTAGAGTATATATTCTTCAAAAAGTATGTATAGGGAAGCATATAATTAAAAGATAAATTTAAGTAGATGGGTTTCCTTTTCAGTGAGATCTAATACTAATTTTACAGCTTATTATTTATATGTCTATAATATATTACTTACCTGATACACGTGTGATCTTATTTTGTAGCTTATTCTCAAAATTGATTTAACAGTGTAGTTTTTAGAGGTAGCAAAATAGTAAATGCTCATTTTTGTTACAGTCAAAGACATACTTCACATATTATATATTAATATTGTTCTTATGTTTCTTTATAGATTAGAATATGGCTACATATCCCTGCTGTCATGCAGCATATTATACCTTTTAGGACCTATGTTATCAGGTGAGTTCATAAAATTTCCCCTATTATTTTAATCTGTTTTAATAATTTATAGAGTATTTGAGCATCTCTTGTACTCACATCCTCTAGAACAATTTTCATAGTTTGATGTTTAGTATTTCTTATGGATGTATATGATTTTATGTTTGTTAACTTTGTTTTCTTGACTTTTTGAGACAGGGTCTCACTATATAGTGCAGGCTGGCCTTGAACTGTATAGTCCAGGCTGGCCTCAAATTCTCAGTGATCTAGCTACCTCAGCTTCCCAAATGCTGGGATTACAGGCATGCGCCAGCACACACAATTTAATGTTAACTTTTTAGTGATTTAGGTTGGACTTGTGTTTTACATACTATATAAAAATGAAAGAGATTAATAATGGTTATTCTGTATTCAGTCACCAAAACATGCTAAGTACTATGTTGTAGGTGGATATGGTAGAGAAAAAATAATTTTAAACAATTATATAGAAAATACAGCACATCAGACAGTGCTAAGTACTACAGGATAAATAGCAAAAGTTGAGTAAGAGTTACTAGAGTATAAGTTACAATGGTGGTGGGATTTGAGACAGGATCTCTGCAGGATAAATAGCAAAAATTGAGTAAGAGTTCTAGAGTATGAATTACAATGGGGGGGGCAACATTTGAGGCAGGGTCTTTGGCTGCATATTTCAGGCTGACCTTGAACTCACTGTTGCCCAGGCTGTATCAGCCTCCCAAGTGCAAGGATTATAGGCATGTACACATCTAGCTGTGATAGTACAGTTTTAAATGTGGGGATGGAGAAGATCTCATTAAGGAAAAAATGACACTTGAATTTTGTTTAGGTCTCAATCTAAGAAGGAAGTAGAGCAGGATTTGTTTGAGTAGATTTAGAGTATGAATTGTCAGTTCTAAGGATTAAGTTTCTTGATTAAAAAAAATCAGGAGTTTTTTTATACCTTTTTTTTTCCACGCAGACATTTGTGTGCCTGTTATTTTCCTGGTACTACTTGAGTTGCTGGAGAAAGATCAGAATAGCAAAGAGTGATAATATCATAGAGAATTTAAGGGTTTTCTGAAAGGTGACATCTGAACCAGCTAATTAGGTGATACTCAGAGGATGCACATTAGCATAGCCATATAAAAAGTGCTTATGGATTTGAAGGGTAGAACATGTGAAAATATAGAATAGACTAATGTGGAGCCTAATATGCAAGGGAATATAAATATGATACAAGGTTGAAGTGATTAAACAAGGCCAGATTATTCAAGATCTTGTACCACTGTGAGGTTTGTATTTAATATTAACAGTGGGAATCTAAGACCAGGGATTTAGAGCAGTGGCACAGGTGCCTGCCTGGCAAGCACAGGGTCGTGAATTTGATCTCTGTTACAAAAAAACCCCCAAAAAACAAAGCCAATGAGAATCTGTTTTTCAATATGAGTCATGATATTTTTAAAAAGATCACTCTTAGTCTTTAAGTTTACTATAAATTGCAGTTGGCCTGGAAAAGAGACTTGTAGGCTAATTAAAATGTTGGTGCCATGGTCCTAGAAAGAAATTGTTCCTTATGGTAGCGTTGGTAATTATGGTATATAAAAGGAAAGACAGCCTTGTGGATGACACTAAAAATCACCCTTTTACTATATATCTCTGTTGTACTATGTATGTCATTCACAGATTTGAAAGACTAGGAGAATTTAAAGACAAAACTTCAAGGGGTCAGTAGAAGATTTAAGTGATGCTAGCAAATAAAGAATACAGGTTCAGAACAGAATAATAAGAGTTGTTAGCAGAAACAAGTATTTAGAAACCAGTGGAGAGAGAATGTGGAAATAGATTATGGATAAGTCTAGAGCAGAGACCCGTACCAGTTGATTTTGCTGTTAAGAAAACAATCCCTGATTTAGAGTCTTGAAAAATAGCTATTTATAATTTCTCTGGTTGTTTGCTTAGATGGTTCTGTTGAGCTAGGCTGACTTTAGTAAAATTTGGTGGTCTAGTATAACCTCATGTACCCGTTCGATGATTACTAGGCTGGTAGTGGGCATTTTATTCATATACATGCTACAGTTGGTTGCTGTCAATTGAGGGATCAAACTTCTCTTGCATGTAGTAGGTTAACTTCTCTAGCTGGTAAAAGGGCTTCTAATAATGGAGGACAAGCTCAAAGGCTTTTCAGTTTCTGCAATATGGCTGTTACCACTCTGTTGACCAAAACAAGTTACATGACAAAGCTCAAATTCAAAAGACTAATGAAATAGATGAAATATGTTTTTTCTTTTTCTTTTCCCCATTCTCACCCCCACTCCCACTGGTGATACAACTCAGGCCCTTGTGCATTCTAGGCAGGTGCTCTATCACTGAGCTACATCCCCATCCATAGGTAGTTTTTAATAAGAAGAGAATTGAAGTCACATTGCAGAGACTTCGATGTATAATAATGGGAAGAATTTGTGGTCATTTTTGCAGTCTACTATTTGCCCTAAGAAGCACTAATGTTAAAAAGATTCAGAGAAGAGACAGCCAAAAAGATTAATCTGGGCATGGTGGGAAACATAGATGTTTGTGGATTTTAGGAGCAGAGAGAATAATGTTTAATGTACATATGTTAACGATTTTGGCTTTTAGAGGAAGAAATGTACTGTGTCTAGGAAGTCCACTAAAATTTACCAGGTCTAAAAGAATAATAAATCTTTATGTGAGGTATAAAACCCTATGTTAACTCATGGCAGAGCCATAATTCACATGTTTTGCTGCTGAGTGATGAATCACTAGTGGTACCTGCATGACTGTGCTATGCATGCTTATACCACTTCCATCACCAGTGGTATAAGCTACCAGTGGGACAGTTTGCACGTACCATCAATAGCTGAAGTTGCAGGAACATGTTAAATGACTTGGCTTTTGGTAGTTGATGATTCAGGTTGAACTTGCTGCCAAAAAGACACACTGCCACAGGTCAAGAGTCCTTTAAAAATTAATAGAAGTACCCTAAGTTGAGAATAAATCTAAGGATGCCAGGTTTTACTGTACTAAATATTATGGCGGTATGGAGAAAAGGAGTATTGAACTTGGGGGTGTTCTTCAGTAGTGTTTTGTGAAAAATGTATTTTTTAAGGTTTTGTGTATTTTCTGTTTTTGAATCAGGTACTTATGCAAGCTGTCTGATCAGGAGTTACGACAGAGTGCCGCTCGTAATATGGCTGACTTAATGTGGAGCACAGTGAAAGAACCATTGGATACAACATTATGCTTTGATAAAGAAAGCCTAGATCTTGCATTTAAGTACTTTATGTCACCTACATTGACTATGAGGTTGGCTGGATTGAGTCAGATAACAGTAAGCTATATTTGCTTTATCTTTTACCATTTTTGTTTGCTTGTCAGACTATTAGAATAATGATACCCACTGTTTGTGAAGTTCTTTATGCCAGGCATTATGCTTTGTGTTTTACACCGATTACTTTGTATTGTCTTCACAAATGATTTTTTAATTTTCCGTAGTCTAAGGATGAGGAGGCTGAAGTATGTATAGACATACAAGGATGTATACCTTCGGTCTCTTGGATTTTAGGGTCCAACTTTTTTTTTTTTTTTTTTTGTGGTACTGGGGGTTGAACTCATGACCTCATGCTTGCCAGGCAGGCGCTTGTGCCACTGAGCTGTTTCCCTGGGCCCTCTTTCATCAGTTTTTAAATTTTACTTTTTGAAGCTAAGTATGAGTGTTTGTAATTCCAGCACTTGGGAGGCTAAGGTAGGAGGATCAGTGTGAATTTGAGGTCAACCTGGACCACATACTGATACCCTGTCTCTGCCCCTACAAAAATTTTTTTGAGTTAGTGATTCATAATGTTGCCCAGGCTGATCTTGGATTCCTGAACTCATCCAGTGGTCCTAAACTTCTCAAGTAGCTGGGACTATAGCATATGGTCACCATTTGAAAACAAAAATAAAAACTTCTTATTTTTTATAGTGAAAAAAAATTTTGAAAGGAAAAAGAACTGTACATGATAATACTCAGTTTGTCAGGTAGAAGACAGATTATTAGGCTATAGGTGAAATTTCACCAGTAAGAATGTATTGTTTTATAGAGTATTAAATACTGTTTACATGAGAAGTCACCTCTTTTCTTGGAGAAGGGAGAATAGAAGGAAGATCTGATATCCTTGGATCTTTTTTCTTTTTTTTAGCAATAGTTTGCTAAAAAATAAGCATACTTTTTCTGGTTTGTGTCTGAAGTCCCCATTAACTTTACTCCTTTACATTTCCTTTTATTGTAGTTGTGTTGCAAATTTTAAGTAAGTAAATTTTATCCATGTATTAGGCTTCATAAATGCAGAAGGGACTTCTTGAAATTTTCCCCTATAAATTTTAAATGGGAGCCTTTCCTGAAACTTTGTATCTATAATGACATTACTTGTCCCCTTGCAATGACTATAGTTTTCTCTTCATTCAACTTTATTTTTCTCAATTGTGCCTTGGTATAGTAAAGGGGAAGGTATTACTTTGGAATAAATTTTAGTATTTTTATACTAAAGGAAAGTATTTTAATATTAAAGGAAATAACCATACTAATTGACAAATATGTGTGTCTGATTATCTGTTGTTGGAGACCACTACAAAGCAGCTCTGAAATTGGCTTTGTATGTTTATCTGTGAGTCTGTCCTAGGCCTCGGCCCCTTGCCTGGCATCAGGAGCTGATTTATAATAAGGGAACCTCTGGCCCTGGCTGAGGACTGTAGTGGTCTGTGAGGCCAGAGATACCTCAAAGGGCATGATAAGACTACAGCTGCAGACACTTGGCTCCAACCCCAATTAACAAGATAGAGACTGCAGCTGCAGAAATTACTTCTACAGTCTCACTTCTACCATGTCTTCATGATAAGACTGTGCTATTGAATTGACTTAATTCATTACTTGGAGATGTCTTTGAAGTGACTCCCAAGGGTCCTACTCATTGCCTTCACTTTCCTCAGTTTCCCCGCCCCTTGTTACTGGACCTCATATATAAAGTAGGTGGTCCAAAGAAGTCTTTGTCTTAGCCCTGGGAGTTGTGAGCTTAATTGAAGGGTTTTGACCCTCCTGGAGCCCTAAAAAAATCATACACTTTGTCTCTTTTTATTTAACCTCTGCTTGTATGTTTGTTTGGGAGATTGGGTATTTAGGTCAGGACCTGATAATCTGTCTTACTTTTTTTGTTTTTGTTTTTGTTTTTTTGTTGCTGGAATTTGAACTTAGGACCTTACACTTGTCAGGCAGGTGCTGTACCACTGACCCATATCCCTAGCCCCTATCTATCTTACATTTTACAGCTTTAATCTAGTTCTGATTAACATTGTTAAAACAACTGGTTTAGTATGTTTCTTGCCACATTTTGGAGAAAACTTTTAATTTTTTTTCTCTAATTACAGAATCAACTTCATACCTTCAATGATGTATGCAATAATGAATCACTGGTGTCAGATACAGAAACGTAAGTAGCATTAATTTGTAAGTATACCATTTTTAATGTGTACCTGTTTGTATGGTAAATGTAATTGTGACTTTATTAGAGTTCAAGTATTTACTTGAAATTCTTTGCCTTATTTAATTTGTTCAATTTTTATAAGTTTTTAGAACTATTTTTTTAAAATATACAGTAACATATAATATTTGTTGCAAAATGCTGAAAGATGCTGCCTATGCAAGGGATCAGAGTAAAGATGATACAGATCATTTTCAGAAAGCATACTGTCTTATTTCAGGCTTTTACAACCAAGTACCATAGATTATTTGGCTTATAAACTAGATTATTTGGCTTGTAGACAACATACTTATTTTATATTTGGGTGCTTCTGCCTGAGATTAGGGTGCCAGTATGATTGAGTTCTGGTGAAGGCCTTGGGGTTGCAGACTGCTGTTTTCTTTTTTTGTCTTCACATGTCTAAAAGTGAATGTGAGAAAATTTTAAAAATATTATTTTTAATGTGAGCTCCTCTTGGTCGTTTTTATAAGGGCACTGATACCACTCATGAAGGCTCTACTCTTATGGCTTAATTTATTTTTCATTGCTGTTACCCCCCTCCCTGGCAAGTGTTGGAATTTTAACTTAGTAGTACTGTACAGATTAGGTCTTTATAGTGGATGAGGAATAAGAAGAAGTTCTGTTTTTTAAAATAAGGAATATACATCCTAAAGATAGGGCTAAGATTGATGTGATGGTGCATGCTTTTAATTCTAGAACTGTGGACGACTTGACCTTGTCTCAAAATTAAAAAAGAAAAAGGCCTGGGATATAGATCAGTGTGGCAGCAAAGAAACAAAAGGACTACAAAACCCACATTAACCAACTCACTAAAGAAGGACGTGGCTAAGAGAATAGAGAGGAGAGTAAAAGTTTTGAGGATAGTTTATGTAGGGAAGAGAGAATACATACAGTATGAGAAAATTGGAGCAAAATGTTATATATAAGTATTGTTGGGGACTTAAATTGGATGTTTTAAGCAGGTTTATTAAGGCATACATGCACATATGAAAATTCACTTAGGTGTATAATTTTGTGGATCTTAGTAAATATTTTCATCATTTCCCATTTGTGGTTCTTATTCTCATTCCTAGCATCACTGATCTATTTTCTGTCTGTATAGATTTGTTTACTTTGGACTTTGGGGTATTTCATATGGAATCATGTGAATAGTAGTCTTTTTTTAACCTGGCGGTTAAGTGCCCCGGCCCTTGTGTGTATTAAGTGGGTGCTCTACCACAGAGCTATATCCTCATTTCCAATCATCTGTTTATGTATATGCCATTCTGTTGTTTTTTCAATAAATTTTTTGTTCAGAACTTTGCCCCCCTTTATTTTTACTTTCTAAAATATTTTTTGAGATAAGGAGTCTTGCTAAATTGCCCAGGTTTCCCTTGAACTCAAAATCATCCTGCCCCAGCTGGATGTGTTACATAACTGTAATCCCAGTATTTGGAATAATGAGGCAGGTGAATTGCCATGAGTTTGAGGCCACCCTGGGTTACCTACTGAGTTCAAGGCCAGCTTGAACCACATAATGACACTCTCTCTCAAAAAAAAAAGAACAACAAAAAATTTTGTCCTACCTCACCATTTCTAGTAGTTGGGATTATAAGCATATGCTAGTTTATGTGGCTGCTCTGTTTCTAATTGTGTTGTTACAGTTTTACGGTGTTGCATGTGGGCTGTCATGCAGAATGTTCTATTCGGTTGTATGGAATGTTCTACAGATATTTGTTAAGTCTAATTGTGTGTGTCTGTTTCTTTTATCAAAAGTAGGATACTGAAATACCCAACTACAGTTGCTCATAACTCTTGGTTCTATATCTGTGAGTGCATCTGTTGTAGTTTTTCTGTAACGACAAAAATCAGTATTTGTAGCATGGTCACAGTTATCCTTGCTCATGTGCAGTGCAGTGAAAAATCTGAATGTCCCAGTGTTCACATTCCAAAATGAAACTGAACGAAGTCATACTTTGCTGTCTTGTTTTAGAGCTCCCATAGAGAGACAGTCCGAGGATGGAGCCTGGAGGTTGGTAGGCAGTACATTGTAGTACAAGAAGCTTGGATTCTGAAGCCACATTGATTGGGCTCAAATCTCAACTCTACTAGATGCAGCATCCTAAATCCTTTTGGTCTTTATTTTCTCTTTTGTAAAATAGAGATACAATGTACTTATATGAGTTGTTATTGGGATCAAGATTATAATCTCTGAATCAAATATATAAACTATATTAGTATTTTCTCTAGAACTACGGTGCAGTGTTAGCTAATTCTGTGTTTGCAGTGACTCAGAACTAACTGCTGTGAATAACAAGAATTGACTATAGTATTGAACTACTTTAATCTCTTTGATTCAGTTTTTGCTTTATATAGTTTGTGGCTCCTTTATTAGGTACATAATTGCTACAGCTATATTAAATTGATAAATGGATCCTTTTATCATTGTAAGTTGTCCCTCTTTGTCTTTTTAAGACTTCCTTTTGGGACTGAGGATTTACCTCAGTGGCATAAGCACCTGTGAGAGGTTATGAGTTTGATCCCTGGTACCAAAAAAAAAAAAAAAAGACTTCCTTTGGCTTAAAATAAATTTTATTTAATCCTAGTATAGCTACTGCAACTTTCTTACACTTGCTGTTTGCATGATAAATATTTTTTCATCTATTTTCAGTTTGTTTGGTTTTGTTTCTAAAGTGTATCTTTTTGGAGGCAATATTAAACCTTGAAAAGGAAAAAAGGTTGGGAGAGTGTTATAAATTTCAGCCACTAGGGTGCTGATCATGAGTGTTAGTCTTTTGTGGGGGGTGGGGAATACTGGGGATCGAACTCATGACCTCATGCTTGCCAGGCAGGTGCTTGTGCCACTGAGCTAAACCCCTAGCCCTGATAATGAGTTTAGAAAAGCCCGAGTAACTTAGTAATACTCTTATCAAAATTAAGTGGAAAAGGCCTGGGGTGTAGTCCAGTGGTACAGCATCCTTTGTGGTTTGTTTGTTTTTAAATCCATCTCAAATGATTTTTTTTTTGTACCGGGGATCGAACTCATGACCTCGCACTTGCAGGCAGGCACTTATACCACCAAGCGAAATCCCTAGTGGGGCCGCCCCCCCTTCCTTGTCAAGTACTTTAAAAAAAAAAACCTTGTTGGGCCAGGGATTTAGCTTAGTGGTATAAGCGCTTGCCTGGAAAGTGCAAGGTTGTGAGTTCAATACCTGGTAACTGCCCCCCCTCCCCCCGCCCCAGTCTTGTCCAACAGTATCTTCTTAGAGTGTTTAATCCATTCACTGTTTTGTTACTTATCCTTAAGTGTTGCCTGTGCTTTTTTTTTTTTTTTTTGCCATTTACAGTATTTTTCTGGTGTCTTAAACCTTTTTATTCTTCCTTTGCTGCTTTACTTTATAGTATATGAATATATTTTAGTATGCTACTTAGATTCCATTATTTATAACTAAAAATTATTTTCCTGGTTTCTTTTTTTGTGCTGGGAATCAACTTCCCTGGCCCCTTCCTGGGCTTTTAAAAAATAGGTTATAGTATGTATTTAACTTCCTTGATTGATAATAATTTAGCTATGATAAAATACAAAAATTTTGTTTCCACTGTTGCACTATTACTCTCTTCCTAATAAGAAGCCAGATGTTGATTGTATTGTTATTTGGTAGTTGATTTTACTTCAGTACTTTCATGATTTTTCTCTTTAGCCGGGTGTGGTAGCACTTGTCTGTAATCCCAGCAGTTGGGAGGCTGAGGCAGGAAGATTGCTAAGTTTGAGGGCAGCCTAGGTATACATAGTGAGTTGAAGATCAGCCTGAATTATATGGCAAGACCCTGTTTAAAAAGTGTGTGTGTGTGTGTGTGTATATTTATATGTATGTATTTCATTTCACCTTTTAACCATTTGCCTATGATACATCTTCGTGATCTGTTGGGTTTTTTTTTTTTTTGAGGGGATTATCCTCCTCGGAATTTTGCACATATTTGGATATGTAGATGAATGTATTCAAGCAAATTTGGGAAGTTTCTTTAAATGTTTTTTTCTGGCGCGCTCTGTCCCTTTCTGGAATGCTACGTAACTACTGTATATGTGTTTCCAGAGCCCTCAATGATTATTGATAACATAATTTATTAAGTTCATTAAGCTCATAAGTCCCTCAGTCTCTTCAAGAATCTAGAGTTTATTTTTGACAAACTTACTTTATTAGATGAACTATCTTTCTATATTGTGTCAATAAGAGAGTTCAGTCATAGCTTCAGTAGGACTTTACCAAAATAGATAAAATGTATTACCTATTTAGTAGTAATATTTAAAAATTTTTTGTTTTAAAATTACATATTCTGTTTTCTAAAAGTTGTTTGTAATTCTTGAACAAACAAGTTATCCAATCTTTCTAGTTCTGCATATAATTAATATTGATGAAAGCAATTGAAGATCTTTTACTATGCTTCCTGTTTCTTTTGTTTTTTGGGTTTTTTTTTGTACCAGGGATCAAACTTAAGACTTTGTGCTCGACAGGCAGTCCCTTACGGCGCTGAGCTAAATCCTTGGCCTACTTCCTGTCTTTTAATCTGTTTTGACCACTCCCATAATATTTCTATCATTTCTCTTTTCATTCATTAGTAGAATTGTCATTAGTATTAGGCTAGGGCAGTTGCACTTTGACTTGGGATAATTGTTTCTTTGTCATTTTTTTGATTACTTTCTTTCCTGATGTTCTATCACTATAGAAAGCATACTGGATAACCTTTCCTGAATGCTGCAGTGTCGTCTATGGAAATTAAAAATGTGGGAAGGCTATATTTTTTAGTAGTACAACACATCATTAACTGGATATTCTACTTGGTGCCTTAGTTGTTGTTCTAACTTTGTTATTTTATAAATTCAGGGAATATTAGCATTTGTTACATTTCATTTTATTTATGCATTTTAGTACTTTGAACAGTGAGTTGTATATAGTTACTTCATAATTTCTGTGATAACAAATTTAGGTTTTCAACTGGTTCTGCTTTTGAGACATTGAAAAGGATGATAAAAACATTTTAATGTGCTATTTTTATTATTTGACTATAGGTCCATTGCAAAAGAACTTGCAGACTGGCTTATTAGCAACAATGTAGTGGAGCATATATTTGGACCAAATTTACATATTGAGGTTTGTGGATGATTATGTGGTCTGTGTATTCTATAGTGAGAAGAATATTTTTAAAAATTAACTACAGTGAGTTTTCCTTTTACAGATTATCAAACAATGTCAAGTGATTTTGAATTTTTTGGCAGCAGAAGGGCGACTGAGTACTCAGCATATTGACTGCATTTGGGCTGCAGCACAGGTAATACTAACAGTTTCTATTGAGTGCTTCCTCATTATATGTTCTAAGTTGTTTACTTTCTTTTAAGGTAAATTCTGTTACCATTCTGATTTTATAGCTTAGGGGAGTCCAAAATAGGGAAAAACTGGGAATGGAACTTCTGAGGTTTCAGAGTCCATATGTTACTGTGTTACTGGTAGACTTGAAGGCAATTGGTCAGTAAATTAGAACTTCATAAAACTGTCTTTGTTTAATAAGGAGACATTTCCCTGTTATTCTCATTTGTACAGTCAGCACTTTACATTTTGAATGCCATTTCTTTTCTATTTTTTTCTTTAATTTTTTGAATAGGCCTATATGCACAGGATTCAAGCCCAAATAATAAATGTTAACGTTTTCCTCTGGAACATGTTCTGATATATTGGGTAATACAGATTAGCAACTCAGGTTTTTCTAACTGATAAATGACTGACAAACATAGTTTTTCTTTATAGAATATTTCGCTTACATCCTGTTTTCATTTCCGTGTCTCACTCCTGCTACCCATCAGATCAGTTACTTTGAGCCCAGACTCTTTGAAAGTTGTATTTGATTGTCTGACATGTTTCCTTGGTAGCTCTCCGAGAGCTTATTAGTAAGGTACAGCTTTCTTTGTTAAATTTTAAAAAGGTATTCCATTCATTTCATTCTTTCAGAAGCACATCTGTTGGTGACTCTCATTTTCTTTTTAAGGCTTTTTTTAAAAAAAAGAATGGTAATGATTAATCTTAGTTTTCTGAAGGAAAGGAAATTCTCAACCTTTTTCTCCATTTCTCATTTTCTCTACCTCTTTATTTTAAAAAATTTTATTTACTTGTGCTTTATCAAATGTTACCACATTTAAAAATTCTATACTATAATCATAATTCCTACAACTTAGACCATTATCTAAGAATTTAACTCAACCACAGTTATTTTTCCTCATTCACTTTTTCTCATCCTGTTTTTTTTTCAGAGTTAATTTGTATTTATTTTTGTGAATTTCAACGTACAGCCTT
This sequence comes from Cavia porcellus, assembly GCF_034190915.1. Taxonomy (NCBI): domain Eukaryota; kingdom Metazoa; phylum Chordata; class Mammalia; order Rodentia; family Caviidae; genus Cavia; species Cavia porcellus. The sequence continues at coordinate 16,398,512 of NW_026947501.1, read as the reverse complement.
TTCTTTTTCTTTTCTTTTCTTTTTTTTTTTTTTTTTTTTTTGCGGCTGCATTTTTACTTTGTCGTCCAGCCTTGCCTTGAACTCCTACAATCCTTTTGCCTCAGCCTCCCAAGTGCTGGAATTAAAGACTTGAGCCATCATGCCAGCTCTGGCCTTTTGTTTTCTAAAGAGAAATCTATGGATGCTATATTCTGATTTTCTGCATACTTATTTTTTCTTTATTGCTGAATAAAGAGCTTGACTGAATGTGAAATACTAAAGTCACTTTTGTCTTCTCATATATGATTAATATTTTATTATTTTTGAACAAGTAACTTTTTTTTGTAGTGCTGGAACCACAAAAACCCAGGGCTTTGTGCATGCTATATAAATGTTCTACTGCTGAGCTGTACTTTCAGCCTGTGTCTCTTTCCAACAAAAATAACATCATATCTTTTGAGTTTTTTTATTTTTATTTTTGAGATAGAGTCTCCCTATGTCGTTCAGACTGCTCTTGAACTCACTATGTAGCTCAGGCTGGCCTCAATCTGCAGCAATCCTCCTGTATCAGTTTCTTGAGTGCTGGGTTTACAGACACATGCCACATACCCGGCCCATCATGTATTTATGAAGAGTTTTCTTTCCTGTAGGTTTTTCTGGTGTTTTTAAAATTCCTTAAAGTTTTCTGTTTTATGCATTTTTGATAATGACTTGTAACATGTACTTATGTACTTATCTCTATTCATTATTTTACAGCATATCTTTTTTTTTTTTTTTTTTTAAATCGTACTGGGGATCGAACTCATGACTGCCTGCTTGCAAGGCAGGTGCTTATGTCGTTGAGCTAAATCCCCAGCCCCCTATTCATTATTTTAATGGAATATGAATAACACAAAACTTGCCATTGTAACTATATGTGAGTGTACAATTCAGTGACATTTAGTACATTATGTTAAGTAACCCCACCCTACTGAAAATGTTTTAATTGTCTCTACACATATAAAAAATAATTCCCAATTTTTCCCTCCTCTTGACTCTTAATTTCTTCTGTTTTATATTCTGTGTCTATGAATTTGCATTTAGCATGTACCTCACATAACTGGAATCATATACTTGTCATATACATGCTTATTTCACTAAACATGTTTTCAAGGTTCATATATCAAAATTTTCTTTCATTATCTGTATATACCATGGTTTGTTTTATCTTTTTATCTGTTTGGGGACATTTGGATTATTTTCCTTTTTGGTTGTATGAATGAGACTGCAGTGTACTGGTTATAAGTCCTTTCACTTCTTTTGTATATGTACATAAAAGTGAAATGTCTGGATCATGTGATAGTTCTGTGTTGAATCTTGAAAAACTGCCAAACTCTTCTACAGTAGTTCTTTCATTTTACATTCTTACCAATAGTGCAGGAGGGTTCCAATTTCTGTACTTTCTTGCTATTACTAGTTATTTGCTATTAAAAAAAATAAGTCAGCCATCCTAACAGGTATGAATTTGTATCTCATTGTGTTTTTAATTTTCATTTTTCTAATGACTTATTATACTAAGCAACTACCCTTTCATGTGCTTATTTCTTCTGTTCATATGTTTTCTCTGGAGAAATATCTGTTCAAGTGTTTCACTCACTTTTTAATTGGTTTGTTTGGTGTTTTGGTTGACTTTTAGGAATTCCTTATTCTGGATGTTAATCTTTTATCAGGTATTTAATTTGCATGAATCTCTTCCATAGTGTATGTAATCTTTTTTATTTTCTCTGTTGATATGTAGTAGACAAATAAAACTTGTGTGTATTTAGGTGTGCAATTTGATGCTTTAATATATATTGTGAAATAATAAACATAATCGAGCCAGTTGACATTCTTATCACCTTACAGTTACCATTTTCATTCTTCTTTTTTTTTTTTTCCTTTTGTTTTGTTAGAAGTTTAAGATTTATCTTCTTGGGAAATTTCTAAACAGATGATAAATGCTAGCAGTTGAATCCAGGGTCTCACATGTTCTTGGCAAGGGCCCTACCATTGAGCCACCTTCTCATCTCAATCTAGTATTGTTGTTGGATGTAGTGACTCATGCTTGTAAAACCAGTGTTTGGAGAGATAGGGCAGGAGGTCACCACAAGTTTGCCATTAGCCAAGTTTCATAGTGAGTTCAAGACCATACTCAACTACATAGTGAGACCGTCGCATGAATGAATGAATCAATACAGTATTGTTAACTCTAGTCAGTTGTTATATGTGAAATGTCTAGACTTTACTTATTTTGCATAATTGAAACTTTATGACATTTGACAGTTTTATATCATCTTCCCATATCCTGGTCCTTTCATTTCCTCCAAACCACATATCTCTGCTTCTAGGTGTTTTTTTTTTTTTTTTGTGGTGCTGGGGATCGAACTCAGGATCTTGCACTTGCCAGGCAGGTGCTTATGCCACTGAGCTAAATCCCTAGCCCAGCTTGTAGGTTTTTGATTACTTTTAACTCTGTATATAATTGAACTGAACTTATGAAGTATTTACCTTTCTTTTGAAAACGGTAGGCTTTTTTTTTTTTAAAACCTTTCCTTTTTTTCCTAACTCAGGGCTGCTTTACTATGTTTCTGTCCCTTTGTATTTTGAGATAGGGTCTCACTAAGTTGCCCAGGCTTGCCTCAAACTTGGGATTTCTGCCTAAGCCTCCAAGGTAGCTGGGATTTTAGGCATTGCAATCCTGTTAGCTAGGATTTTTTTCTTTCTTTTTTTTTTTTTTTTTTTTGGCCTTTTTATCGGTACCAGGGATCAAACTCACAACTGCCTGCTTGCAAGGCAGGCGCTTATGCTGCTGAGCTAAATCCCCAGCCCCAGGATTTCATTTTTTAAAATTTTTATTAGTACATGTTTACAGTATGTAGAAGGTTGCATTCTTCATGGCATTGCAGTTCCTTCATGCATGTAACACATGCTAATATTTTTTTTACCCTTCCCCAATCTATTGGTTGCTTTCCCTTTCTGAAAAGGTCTGTTTTTTTAATTATCTTTTATTTTGCTCTTTATATATGTTTTGGGTTTCTCATACAAGAGAAGGCATACTATATAAGCATGTCTGTCTGATTTATTTCACTTAACAGTATGAACTCAAGCAGTATGGAATTTTCTTCTTTATAAAATCATCATAATACCCTCCAGGTAGGGGTGTGTATGTGTGTATGCGTGCATGTGCACATTTTTTAATCAGTTCACCTGTAAAAGGTTTCTTAGATTGTTTTCATTGTAAAAAATGCTGTAATGAACATGACTATATCATTAGACATGATTGGTTTATTTATTTTAGATTAGCTCCAGAAATGGGGATGTTGGATCATATGAAAGTTCTATTTTAATTTTTTCAGTATCCATCAACTGTCTTTATGATATCTTTACCAGTTTACAGCCACCAACTGTACAGTGGAGGCCCTTAAATCCATGTACTAACCAGCTCTTGTTATCTTTTTTCTTTTTTTTTTTCTTTTAAATTTTTTTTTTTTTTTTTTAATTTTATTTAAGGAGAAAAGAAAAAAAGCAGAGAAAGGGTACAAGTTATACAGATTTGCAGAAAAAAAAATGAACAGTAGGAAATTACTAGTTAATGGATTACATATTGTCATCTTAGAAATAATTGTTCAAGTCACAGAATTAAAGCTTGTAAAGTGGACATTCCATCAATGATACTGCAAACAGTTCTGTTCAATGATCCAATAAAACTCTGTGATATCATTTTCTATCTTATACACTTAAATATACATGCAGTTATATAGTACAGAGCACTTTCTTTTCCTCTCTTTTGTACAATGACTATTACACATTTTGGGTTTCATTGCTCCCATGGTTCTTATTACTTTTTTGGAAGAGAGTAAAACCAAATGTGACATAACAGAACAGAATCGGTCAAGTCAAAAGGGTGGACATAATAGATAATGTGAAAACATAATACAAGGTGATCAACAATGGTTACCATAATGCCTCCCGCTATCTCTAATAGAATTGCCTATATTGTTAGTTACAATACAATTGAACAAAACTGTAAAGAATAAAACCGACAAAACCAAAACATTGGAGACATTGTAGGTCTTCAAAAATAGATAAAAGTCAATGAGAATGGGCGTCATAATGAATCTCATTATCTTCACAGCTGATGCCTAAATTTTCGAACCTGATACTATCCAGCAAAACAGAATGGGGGAACATCAGTTAAAAACCAGATGGTGAGAGTAATACAGGGCTTTAAATCGAGGTAATGGAAAGTCAAAGTGGGTTACTATAATATATCCTGCTACTTTTTTCCTTTAATTAAAAGGATAAAAAATTTTAAAAAGTATTAAAAAAGTAAATAATGGAGTGGAGATTGAGATAAAAGAGGGCATAACAACGAAACAGCACAGATCAAAACATAACCATTTAAGCAGAATAGTGTTTCACCACCAGATAATCCTGACCTAAAAGTAGTTACCATATTATCTCTTTCCTTGAAATCCTTGAGTACAACTTCGTATACTGTAGCATTAAGTATATCAAAACAATGTAAAACCATTCAAGAGAATGACAGCATTACAGAGTATTTAGAATCGACTAACAGAAAATGAACAATGGTTTCTGTATAATCTCCTTGTCTTTAAAAGGTTTTTGCTTATACTATCATACATAATAAAATCCAGTAAGATACAACCTATTTGGACCATTGGAAACAGAAGGACAAAAGCTAGATGAGACTTCAAAACAAGATGATACTAAATCAGTATTACCTATTAAGATGTCATTTTCTCCAAAATAGCTGTTCCTATCATCCAATCTTCTCTGCCTCATTTCTGTTGAGCTCTTATTCTGTCAGTAGCTGTCAGTTTGTCTTCTTCACTTTGTTCTCTGCTCCATTCGTTGTGGCCTCCATTATTTCTGGATTCTTTGTATTTTTCTTTTTTTAGAATATCCTGCAATACTCTCTGTAGAGTTGAATTGGTGGTTGCAAATTCCCCCAGTTCCTCTTTATCCTGGAAGCACCTTGTTTTTCCATCAATTTCGAGGGACAGTTGTGCAGGATATCTCAATCTTGGCTGGAGATTATTATCTTTCAAAGCTTGAATTATTTCCCCCCAAGCTCTTCGTGATTTGATGGTTTGTGCAGAGAAATCTGCTGTAATTCTGATGGGTGCTCCCTTGTAAGTGGTCTGCTTCTTGTCTCTGACAGCTTTTAATATTCTGTTCTTGTATTGAATTTCTGGAATTTTTATTATTATATGCCTGGGTGTTGCTCTGTTTGGGTTGTAGGTAGCTGGGGTCCTGTATGCCTCATACATCTGAGTATCTTTACCTTTTGCTAAATTAGGAAAATTCTCCTGGATTATTTCTCTGAGTAGCTTTTGTAGTTCATTTGTTTGTGTCCCTACTTCTTCTTTTATGTTCTTAATCCTTAAGTTATGGCTCCTCTTATCATCTTCTTGTCTTTGTATTATTGCTGTTTGTTTCTTTGTTATTTTTAAGAAGTTTTTCATTTCATTCTCCCATATTACAATTCTGCCCTCCAGTTCAGATAGTCTGTCCTTAGTTTCTTTCAAGCTGTTATGCCAGTCTTCGATAGACTTCTTAGTTTCTTGGTAGTCCCTTTGAACCTGCTTCACGTATTCTATGCTTTCCCTGTTTTCTCCATCAAACACTTCTCCCCTCTTTTTCTGTTCTTCCATTCCACCATCTGTTTTTTCTTGGGTGGTGCTTAGTATTTCTCTAACTATTTTGCATACTTCTAGCTTCAGGTCGTTGATAACTTCATTCCTGAATTGGTCTATGAGGCTCTCTATATGGCGCCTTATGTGTAATGGTGCGGTGTCTGTTATTGCCTGTTTCTCAGAATTGGGGGCCGAGGAGCCTTTCTTGTTGCTGCCTCTTCCCATATTCTCTGTTCCTTATGTATGCAAGCTTATATGAGAGGCCCAGCTTCTCTCCCTGTCAGCCACAGCCTGATCGAATTGCGCCGGTTAGGTGTTTCCACTCACTGCTGCACACCAGGCAGCCTACGCGGGGGCCCGCCCCTCCCGGCCTCCGTCAGGCTCTGGGATCTGGGTTGGGCCAGCCTACGGGGTCCGCCGGCAGCGTCACGCAGGCCAGGCACTTTTCACCAATCCCGCCCGACAGGGGAATGTGTGGCTGGAGTCGCCAGCGCGCCCTGCTCCCGCAGGACTGCCCGGGCCCAGAAAGTCCGCTGGAGTCAAACTGTGGTGGAGTGTCAGTTTCTCTCACTCACCTCGCCACAAGTCAGAACATGCTTCCCTGCCCGTCCTGTTTTCGACTCCGTTCACAGACTCCCGTTCTCAGAGTTTCCGCGCGTCTCTCTCCTTGCCGAGCCGATGTAGAGGCAGCCAGCCACCGCGCGGCGGGAAACCCAAATGGCGTGGGGTCCAGCCTCAGCAGCGAGGCTTTTCTGTTCCTGTTTTAGCACCAGGACTGCATTCCGAGTTGGTTTCTCTCAGCCGAGTTCGTTCCTGAGTCAGCAGAGCATAACTCCACCTGCTTATGTCTCTTTAGTCCGCACCATACCTGGCTTCTGAGCCTAGTTTTCAGAGAGCCTCCGGTAGTTGCTGTTATCTGTCCGCCATGTTCTCCCGGAACGTTATCTTTTTTCTTAGTGGTAATGGTCATTCTAACATGTGTAAGATATCTCACATTTTTTTGTTTTTCTCTGATGGTTAGTGATGTTGAACACCTTTTATATATGTCTCTTTCTATCTTTTCAGAAATTTTTTTTTTCTTTTTTTTGTAGTTTTGGTACTGAACCTTTTGCCTTTGCACTGAACTACATTGCAAACCCTTAAAAAAATTTTTTTTTGTGACAGTGTCTCACTAATTCTCAAAATTGCTCAGTGTGAACTCTGATTTAAAATCCTGCCTTAGTCTTCCAGAGTGCTGGGATTACAGGGTATATTAGTATGTATGGCTTCTTTTGCTTATTTTTAAATTGAGGGATTTTTTTTTTTTTGTTTTATCTTTCTATTGTGTGTCTTAATATCTTTCGGATATAAAACCCCTAAGTATATATATGGTTTGCATATAACTTTCTCTCATTCTGTAAGTTCCTTTTCATTTTGATCTTCTGTTTTCCCTTCTGTGCAGAAGCTTCTTTATTCTGGTGTGATTCTACTTGTCTATTTTTTGCACATATATTTGGTGTCATATTCAAAAAGTCATTACCTTACACTAGTGGTAGCAACCTATGACATGTGTGCCACAGCTGGTGGTTTGTATCATTGAAATCTCATCATCCCTGGCCTAGACCAATGTCAAAAAGCTTTTCCTATTTTCTTGTAGTTTTAGGGTTTTAGACCTGGCATTTGCTTTATTTTTCACTCTTTACTCTTGATGATACATGCAGTTATGTCCTTTAGAGCACTTTTTTTTCCCTCTTTTTTACAATAGCAATTGTAAAATTTGGATTTTGTTACTCCTACAGCTCTTACTACTTTTTACACTAGAGATACAATGTGAAACTTACAAATATGATTTTTATTTATTTCACTTATGAGGATAGTCTCACGTTGTCTCCATGTCCCTATGAAGGCCTCAAGATCATCCTTTTTTATAGCTGAGTAATAGTTCATTATATAAAAAATACCACATCTTTTTTTATCCACTCTGTAGTTGATGGGCATTTTGGTTGTTTTTAAGATTTAACTATTATAAATTGTGTTGTTATGAACATGGGTGCACATAATCATTGTGACACGACCTTTTTAGTTTTCCTGGGAAAATACTCAGGAGGGGAATAGCTGGATTGAGTGGAACTTTTAATCTTAGTTTTCTGAGAAATCTCCGTACTGATTCTATAGTGGCTGCACCAGTGTACACACCCACCAACAGTGGAGCAGTGTTGTGTCCATCCCCACAGCCTCGCCAGCATTTGTTATCAGTTGTTTTCTTGAAGGCAGCTATTCTTTCTGGAGTGAGGTGAAATTTCAGTGCTGTTTTCATTTGCATTTCTCAAATGACACCAGGCATGTTTATCTTGGGTATGCGCACAGCTTTAAGTCTCCATCCAGTGATCTCAGTGGAAGACCTCCAAACGGTATAGTGGAATGAATCTATTATGTCCGGTATGAGCTTGTGTTCTCTAAAATCGAAGAATGAATTTTAGGAAAAATGGAGGTTAAGAGCTGAATATATTTATTTAGAGAAAACTTCTGTCTGAAGAGAGACAGAAGGGGTCCTGAGTGGGTTGCCACATTTCATTAATTATTAAATTGGCAGAAAACCAGGAATTCTGTGTTTTATCACATTTCAATTAGAGAATGTATATCATACTTGCTTTTTGCTTTGTCTTGAGGTGGGGGAGGGCTGGGAGTTGAACCCAGTGCATTTGCCCTGAGACATATCATTAGCCCTTTTTCATTTGATTGATTGATTGATTTGTGTGTGTTTTTTAAAAAGAGCAGAATATATTTATTCTTCCTTTTATGTGTTTGTGTGCGTGTGCCAGGGATCAAACTCATGACTTCATGCTTGCCAGGCACGTGTTTGAGCTATTGTGCTAAACTCCCGGCAAGAATATATTTATTGAGAGAAAGAAAGCTGTCCAGGAGATGGAAGGGAGATTTGTGTTTCTGAGTGAAGGTCTCGCTATATAGTCCAGACTGGTCTTGAACTTGTGGTGTTCCTCCTGCCTTAGCCTAGAATTACATATGTATATCATCATGCCTGGCTAACCAGCTCTTTTTCATCTTTTGAGATATTTCTAAGTCTGTAAATGGCCCAAGCTCTACTTGAACTTGCCATCCTCCAACTTCAGCCTTCCAATATGTTGGGACTGTAGGAGTATGTCACCATACCAGTTTTGTTGCTTTGCCTTGGTTTAGTTTCCTTTAAGGTTTTATTTATTTCTGCTCCCCCTACCCTCTTTTTAAACAAGGTCTCACTATGTAGTTCAGCCTGCCCTGTATGTAGCTAAGGCTGGCCTTGAACTTACAGTGATCCTCCTGCCTGAGTCTCCTTGAGTGCTGGGATTACAGGTGTCTAGCACAACATTGTGTTGGTTAACTTTTTGCTAAGAGAGTCTACTATATATTCCAGTAAAATAAGTATTACAGAAACACGTTTTGGGGCTGGGAGAGAAGGAGAAACAAGAATCAGGATGTGTTATGTATATATGCCAACTCCCAACAACAACTATCGTATAAGTATAAAAATAAAATTTTTAAAAATTTAAAAAATATTTTGAATAATGGTGAGAAGATCTAATTGATTATTTTTCTCTTGTTCTGTCTGTACAAGGTAAATCAAAATTACCTTACCCTCATGGTAGTAAGTATAAGTCAGAGGTCAAACTGAGAAGAGCCAGTATAGAGACCCTGTGTCCAAAAAAACAAAAAACCATTTTGGTTTTTTGTTTCTTTAATCACTTTTCTGTCCATAAAACAAGCTCTGCTTAGATCATGAGAACACTTATTTTATAAATGTGTTGCAGGATTCTAGAATTGAAAATAAAGTTAGTTAAGACTGTTAAACTTAAAAATCTTTTTAAAATAACGTGTATATGAGAACTATATCTGAACTTTTTGTCCTAATTGTAATTTATGTGTAATTGCCTCCACTTTAATTTAGTGGTTTTTTTGGGGGGGGTGAGGAGTAATCTGGAATCAAACTCAAGACCTCATGCTTGTAGGCAGATGCTGTACCACTGAACTGCATCCCAGGTCCCCTTAATTTAGTATTTAACTGACTTTTTTAGTAATGACATGTATAAGTCACATTTGAATTCTGGAAGCTGTGTTTATTGTGGGTCTCTTTTTGATAAGGAAATGAAGCTTGTGGTTTTTTGGTTAAGATAAATGTGCTTAAGTCTAATTTTATTTTCAGTATGTTTTGACTTTATGGAATTTGGTAATTTTTTTTTACTAGCGTATAAAATAATAGTGTATTAGCAAATTTCTCAACTTTTCAAACTAACTTTCATATCAAGTAAGTTTATTTATGCAGAGTAATTACTTTTTAACTTTTTCTGTGCTTTTATTTTTTAGTTGAAGCATTGTAGTCGATACATACATGACTTATTTCCTTCACTTATCAAGAATTTGGACCCTGTACCACTTAGACATCTCCTTAATCTGGTCTCAGCTCTTGAGCCAAGTGTTCATACTGAACAGGTAATCATATGTTCAGAATATAAAATATTTTTTAATGTAATCATTTTATGATTCATATTTTTTTGCTGCTCTTTAGTGGTGTACTTGAGTTGAATGCAAAGGATATTGAATATATTCAAGTGTTATCAAAGTCTAATTTTAATTTTTTTCTTTTTCAGACATTGTACTTGGCATCTATGTTAATTAAAGCATTATGGAATAATGCACTAGCAGCTAAGGCTCAGCTATCTAAACAGAGTTCTTTTGCATCTTTATTAAACACTAATATTCCCATTGGTAATAAGAAAGGTTAGTAAAGTATATTGAATGTTGAAGTGAGTTGTCTGAAGTTTATGAATGACATTTGAAGTGTTTTCTGCTAATATAGGTTGAGCATCCCTAATCAGTAAGTTCAAAATTCAGAATGCTCCCAAATGGAAAAGTGATTGAATGTCAGCATGCCACAAGTGGAAAATTCCACACTTTACCCTATGTGATGGGTTAAACAAAGGTACACTAAAAAAACGAAAAAGGTAAAATAACCTTTAAGCCACGTATAAGCCTGAAGATTGAAGTGCTGTATAAGGTGCCTATGAAATGCAAAAATGTTTTATGTTTAGATTTGGGTACCTACTGTCTCCAGAATACATAAGTATATGAACATATTCTAAAATCTGGAAATAACCAAAATCTAAATAAACACTTTATATTCCAAGCGTTTCAGGTAAGGGATGCTCAGTCTTGTACTCACAACTCAGGTTTTTTTTTTGTCGTTGTTGTTGTTGTTGTTTTCTCCTTTTCTCTTACAGGATTTTTGACATGGGGTTACTCTCTGTAGTCCAGGCTGGCCTTGAGGTCATGATACTCCTGTGTCAGCCTCTTGAAGTCTGGAATTATAATCATATGCCAGCACATTGGGCTTTTTTTTTTTAAAGACAGAGTTTCACTAAGTTGCCCAAAATCGGCCTTGAACAAGCAGATTTTTCTGCCTCAGCTCTCTTTAAGTGCTGAGATTGTAAGCATGCATCATTATGCCCCAGAATTTAGTCTCCTTTTTATAAGACAAGTTTGCAATTTGAGGTAGACTGTACATGAAGTGGTAATAAATTGTGGTTGATTCCTATTTAAAAAAAAAAAATTGTGGTTGATTCCTGGTGTTGGTTGACCCTCTTAAGTTAAGGATAGTAATAAGTTTTCAGGAATTAAATGAGTTTTCTAATCTTCCATTTTTGTTTTGAAAAATAAAAATCATTTTAGAAGTAATGTCAATGGCAAAAGATAATAGAAGTGTTTTGTTTTGTTTTGTTTTTTGTCTTTTTTGAAATAGGGTTTCACTATGCAGTTCAGGCTGGCTTTGAACTCACTTTGTAGCCCAGGCTGGCCTTGAACTCACAGCAATTCTCCTGCCTTAGTTTCCCGAGTGCTGGGATTACAGGTGTGTGCCACCAGATTCAGCCTGGAGTTATCTTTTTGTTTTTTATTTCAAAGATTTTCTGCCATGTCAGATGCTTTGTGTGTGTCTTTCTCTTACATAGCCTCCAAGAACTTTATGAAACTTTATATACTCTCCAGGTGTGGGTGACGCATGCTTGTAATTCCAGTTCTTAGGAGGCTGAGACATGAGGATTGCTGTGAGTTGGAGTTCGACCTTAGCTACATAGTGAGTTCAAGGCTATCCTGTATTACAAAATGAGATCCTGTCTCAAAAAATAAGAACTGAAACTTCACATAGTCAAACCTAATATTTGTCTTTTGATGTTTTATACACTGCTAGGCTTTTCTGTGCAAGCACTCATAACAATTTGAGGTTTCCCTATCTGTATCCTTTTATAAACAACTGACATGCTGTCCCAAAAAGTTCAGTCACTTAGAATGTTTCCCCCATTTTTTCCTTTTCCTTCAGAGGAAGAAGAGCTCAGAAGGGCAGCTCCATCACCTTGTAAGTGGAGTCTTAGAAATGCATGACAGTACAACTTACAGTTTTGTTTTGGTGATCTTCTACAGTACTGATTTTATGTAATACACTTTCAGAAGAAGGTGTAAACCTTAAACTAGTTCTCATCCTTTTTTATTTCTTGACAGTGCTTGGAATTGAATCCAAGTCTTCTCGCATGCTAGGCAAGCACTTTACCACTGAACTCACCCCATCCGTCATTTTACATATTTTGCTTAAAACCATCAGTATCTTGACTTTTAATTGAAGTCATGTATAACCTCTTTAGAAGTAATTAGCAAATGTTAATACAGAGATTGTAATTTTGGCTACTTGGCATAAAGCTTTTTTAATAGCTGAAGGAATCAAAGAATGATGTACTTCAGTTAGATCTAAGTTAATGCAAATTAAAAGTAAAAATGAAATTCTATTTTTTTATAGGGTCACCCGCAGCAAGTCCTCAAAGCAGTGATAATAGTGATACACATCAGAGTGGTGGCAGTGACATTGAAATGGATGAGCAACTTATTAATAGAACCAAACATGTGCAACAGCGGCTTTCAGACACAGAGGTATGGAAATAATTTCTACTCCTTTGAGAGGGGTTTTTATATTCCTACTATCTTTAATTTAAACCTGTTTGTTTGGAAATACAGGAATCCATGCAAGGAAGTTCTGATGAAACTGCCAACAGTGGTGAAGATGGAAGCAGTGGTCCTGGTAGTAGTAGTGGGCATAGTGATGGATCCAGCAATGAGGTCAACTCTAGTCATGCAAGCCAGTCAGCTGGAAGCCCTGGAAGTGAGGTGCAGTCAGAAGACATTGCAGATATTGAAGCACTTAAAGAAGAAGAAGATGATGATGATCATGGTCATAATCTTCCCAAAAGCAGTTGTGGTGCAGATCTTCGGAATAGAAAGTTAGAAAGTCAAGCAGGCATTTGCTTAGGGGATTCCCAAGGCCCATCTGAAAGAAATGGAACAAGTAATGGAACTGGAAAGGACCTAGTTTTTAACACTGAGTCATTACCTTCAGTAGATAATCGAATACGAATACTGGATGCCTGTTCGCACTCTGAAGACCCGGAACATGGTATTTCAGGGGAAATGAATGCTGCTCATATAACACAAGGTTCTCAGGAGTCTTGTATGACACGAACTGGGGACTTTCTTGGGGAAACTATAGGGAATGAATTATTTAATTGTCGGCAGTTTATTGGTCCACAGCATCACCATCACCACCATCACCACCATCACCACCATGATGGGTAAGTCAGCTTACAAGTATTCAGTTTGTATTTCCTTTAAGAGGAATATTGTGACTAGTATTTACTCAGTTGTAATTTATTCTGGATGAGTACTGTGTATTAGCAATATAGTGCAGGATATAAATGAAAGTCACACATAGGGATAGTAATTAATTTTTGGGGGGGGAGCTATTGGTGATCGAACTTATGACCATGTGCTTGCCAGGTGGGTGTTGTGCCACTGAGCTGTATCCCTGGCTACATAGGTAGTTGTTTTGTTTTGTTTATTTATTTGGTACTAAAGATTGAACTCCAACCTCACGCTTATTAGGCGAGTGCTTGAGCCACTGAGCTAAGTCCCCAACCCATATATAGGCAGTTTTTTATATTGGGCACGCCACTTTTTATTTATTTATTTTTTATCGGTACTGGGGATTGAACTCATGACCGCCTGCTTGCAAGGCAGGTGCTTATGCCGCTGAGTTAAATCCCCAACCCCCGGCATACCACTTTTTTTAAAAGTGCTTATTTCAATACTTTTTTATATTGGGCAAAATGAAACAGTATTTTATTTAAGCTAGTAATACATAAAATATTTCCAAATGAGTCAGTATAAAAGTTATTTTGCATTTCTTTTCTTATCAGGTGTTTAGTACTCTATTTTAAATTTAACACTTTTTTATCAACTCAAAATATTTAGACTTATAATGACAACAGTAAAAGCTGTAACATTTTATTTAACACTTATTTTAGCACAGTTACATTATTATTTGCAATCTTCACTTAAACACATGAGAAAGATATAGCTGTTCCTTTTTTAGATGAGAAAATTAAAAGAAAAATTAAGAATAATTTTGTTAAATACCATGGATATAATTCACATGTAACCACAAAACTTTATAGTGAAACTTACTAGATGCATAAGATTTTCCTTTTCATCATCACAGTGTAGTAGAGATTTTCTTTTTTTCTTACTCATTTTTTTTTTCTTTTGTTTGGTACCAGGTGTGAACTTACAACCTTGTACTTGCCAGACAGGGACTTAGGTCACTGAGCTAAATCCCCAGCCCTAGTAGAGGTTTTCTACAAGCAGTATTAAATCTGTTCGTAGGGCAGTTTTTACAAAAAAAGTGTTGAAGACATAAATTTATACCCCTTGCATATGTTTGGTAATACAGTGAGTCTCTAAATCAGCTCTAAAGTTTTCCTTTTTCGTGTTTTTTTCTCCTTTTGTCTTTACATTCTTTGGGAAATATATAGAAGAATATATTTTGAAATGAGTGCTTGGCATACTTCTGTTGTACATGCTAGCTTAGGAAATTTTTTGAGGACAGTACATTAAAATATATTTATATTTGAGTGATGGATTGGGTTTCTATTAAAAAACTCCTAGCTGGAAGTGGTGGTACATGCCTGTTGTGGCAGGACTGTGGGAGGCTAAAGCAGGAAGATTGCCACAAATTTGAGGCAGTGTGAACTACACAGTTAGTTCAAGGCCAACCTAAACTACCTGTCGAGACCCTGTCTCCAAAAGAACAAAAAAGTCTTCCAATTATTACTATACTTTTGTGCTGTGTGTTTTGTGCAAGATAGGCTTTGTACTTGCCAAACTCTGCTGTTGAGCTGCACCTCTATTCTCTCCCAGTTAATTTTTTTTTTATCTATAGGAGACAAAACAATACCAGTTTTTTAAAACGTTTATTTATTTATTTTTTAAAGCTCTGGTGAGATAGTGTTCCATAGGACATTACGTCTTTTAAAAACTGAGTGCATGAACGTAAATCACATTCTATAACTTTAAGTATTTACAGATGCCTAGAATATTTACAAATGTTATTTGTTAGGTATAAAAGTGTGTGCAAATATATCATATATATATTCTCCCCCCCCCCCGCTCCTTTTAAGACACTATGTAGTTCAGGCTGGCCTTAAACTTACTTTGTAGTTCAGGCTGGTTTCACACTTGCAGCAGTCCTCCTGCCTCAGCATCCCAAGTACTTGGATTACAGGTGTGCACCACCACACCTGCCTGGTAGTAAAGTTTTGTTAAAAATTTTCCAGCATATATTTCACAGTCAAAGCAATCTCCAGTTAATATTAACTGTGACTAGATTGATCCCTTAAATTTAAATAGTCTTCTGATAGTTTTTGCATTTGATTTTTTTTTTTTTTTAATGTTACTGAGTATTGAACCCAGGGCCTTGTGTGTGCTAGACATTCTTACCACTGAACTACAGCCCCACCTTTTGATTTTTGTAGTTGTATAAATGAATGTAAATAATTTTTTTTTCCAAGTTGGGCATAGTGGTACATGCCTATAATCCCAGTACTGGGTAGACTGTGAGTTCAAGGCCAGCCGCAGCTACTTAGTGAGACTCTGTCTCAAAAAAAAAAAAAAAAAATTTTTTTTTTTCCATATTATGGCTTTGAATTTATAAAATAATGTATAACACTGAGAATTTCTCATTTGACCTACAATTGTTCCCCATGAACATGTTCTACACATATATGTATAAATATATAATAAAATAGACAAGATATGTTTATTATAAAGTTATTCATCCATTCTAACATTTGTGTTTTTGTAATGCTATCCTGTGCTGTTCCAACCTTCAAGTGAGGTGTGGTGGTGCATACTTGTTATTTCAGCACTTTGATAGACTGAGCGCAGTGGGATTGCAAGTTCAAGTTTCTTCTAGGCAACTCACTGAGACCCTATTTTAAACTAAAACATTAAAAAAGTAATTTTTTTAAAGGTTTGGGGATATAACTCAATGCAGAGTACTACTAAATTTCAGTACTACTAAAAAATTTTTTTTTCCGCCCAAGAACCATACATAGAAATATAGAAATAGAGCTTTGTTGTGATTGTGTCGTAATTTTTGCCCAGTATTTTGTGTTTTGTCTTTTTTTAGTAATTCTTAAAGTATGTTTAAATTTGTAATTAGTAATTTTGTACTTCTCTTGTTGCAGGCATATGGTAGATGATATGCTAAGTGCAGACGATGTTAGTTGCAGTAGCTCACAAGTGAGTGCAAAATCAGAGAAAAATATGGCTGATTTTGATGGTGAGGAGTCTGGATGTGAGGAGGAACTAGTACAGATTAATTCACATGCGGAACTGACATCTCATCTCCAACAGCACCTTCCCAATTTAGCATCTATTTATCATGAACATCTTAGTCAAGGTAAGATTCCAAAGTAAAATTTATTATCTTCTTCAAAACAAGAATAATTTATATTACACATCTGAAACATATCAGCAGTTAATATAAGTGTCTTTATCAAAACAATTTTTATATATGCTAGTTTTCGTTCTAAGGAAATGAAATCATTCTAAATATTCCATCATAAATATAAGTAAGATCTGCATTTTTTTTTTTTTTTTAAGACTGCATTTCTATCAGTGGGAAAGGCAATGCATACTAATAATACAGAGAAATTACAGATTTTTAGTTTAGGAAATACATGGCTGTGTTGAGTTGTTAGTATTTTAGGACCTAGAAGTAATACTAGATCACAAAAGATGAAATATTACAGGATCCTATTTTATAAGCAACATTTAAAGTAACTAATTCTATAGAAATAAAATAGGTTAGTGGTTGCTATGAGGTCGGGAAATGTGAATAAAATGATAATTTTAGTACCAAAGAGGCTAAGACAAAAGATTTGCAAGTTTGAGTGTCACTTGTGTAATTTAAAGAGACCTGCCTCAAAATAAAAAATAAATTAGCTGGAGATATGGCTTAGTGGTAGAGAACCCCTGGCTTTGCGCCCTGAGCTACCTCGTTACATTCTAAAATTAATATATATTTCTTAATTTTTATTTGCACGTTTGCAGTACATGATTATGTGTTTCAATAGAAGTTGGTATATCATACCAATTGAATTTTGCTGCCATAAAATTCATGTTGAGCCACCCCCCAAAAACAAATTATAAACTAGAAAAATATTTTGAAATTGTGTGTTTGGCAAGGGGCTCACATCCCACATATATAGAAACTTTTATACTCATTAAAACAACCTAAACAGTGGTGAAGAATTTTACCTAAGATGATAATAAGAATAGGCACATTAAAAGCTACTCAAAATCAGTATTTTATTGGGGAATGTATATTGTAGTCACAGTGCTATTCTGCTAAATGTCACAGTGGGGGAGATTAACAAGTGACCATACAAACATTTTGAGGAGGGTGTAGGTAAACAGGAAGGGATACTTTCATATGTAGGAATATAAGAAGGCACAACACCATTGATAAAGCAATTTGCCAATTTCTTTTTCTTTCATTTTCATGTTTTTCCTTCATTTTTTGATAGTACTGAGGATTGATTTTTTTGTATTTTTGATACTGGCAATCAAACTCAAGACCTTACACTTGCCAGGCAGGTGCTATGCCACTAAGCTATCTCCCTGGCCCAGTGCTGAGGATGGAACTTAGGGCTTTGTCACTGAGCTATATCCAGAGCCCTTTTTTAATTTATCATTTTGAGACAGTCTCACTAAGTCACTGTCTTGTTCAGTTTTCTTGTTGCTGAGACAGAATGCCTGGCATCTGCAAATTAAAAGGAGAGGTTTAATTTGGTTCATAGTTTATAGAGGTTTCAGTTTATAGTTCGCTAGCTTCAGCAGAGGGGAATACATTCACTTCCCCAAAGGCCCATTTATGAACATATGAGGTGGATGTGTGCAGGGGTTGGGGGTGGGTATTTCTAGATATAAACCCTAGCAGTCACTGTTTTCCAGGAAGAGCTCAAACTTGTGATTTCCCCTGCCTCAATCTCCCAGAGTGCTGAGAAAACAAGTATGTACTACCATGCCCTAATTGGTTTTGGGAATTAAAATTTATGTGTATCTGTCAATCAAGATACAAATAGTTCCTACTTACTGACTTTGGAAAAGGAAAGCATGGACCTATCCAAAAATTTGTTAAACAGATGTTATGGCAGTATTATTTATAACATCCCAAACTAGGCCTTTTCCAAATGTCCTTTACTTGGTGAATATAGCAGTAAAATGTATTTTTGTATAATAGTATATTGTAATGCACTACTGATAATGTATGTGTTGTAGTCAGGGTTTTCAAGGGAGACAGTTCAATACAGGACACATAATTTAGGAAATCATTTTATAGTATTCATCCAAAGAGTAAAACAGAAAGTGCAGAAAATTGTCGACACACTAAGATCCCAAAGAGTTTACTGAGGGCCTGAATCCCATGGCAGTATCCTACTTGAGTCCTGCTGAAGACCTGGAGCCCATAAGAATGTTACCCACAACAGTGACTCATGCAAGTTTGTTTTCTGGATCTGCACTTGGGAAGGCCTAAAGGGCAGCACTTGGAAGCTAAAAAGCCTATGCCAGTGGGATGAAGGATCTGTGCTAGTAGGCTGATAGTTCTGCACTGGAACCAGGAAGTGACACTCAAAACAGTGAGCAGTGCTCCCCCAAAAAGTACCATAGCCATGCTCAGCAACAGCAACGAGATCCTGTGTTCCTCTGACAATGAGAACAGCCAAGTTGATACTGAAAAAGAAGCTTGACAAGCTCCTCCAGGAAAACCAACACCAACAACAGAACCCACAACAACCAAGAGAACCAACACCATTTCTTCTTTCCAGTTCTCCTTTTTAAGTTGGCAACAGTCCTTGGTTTAGTAATCCATACTTGGCGTCATGCTGATTCAGTTCAGCTGAGTTTTAAGTTGACCACCAATTGTCAGTCCACCACATTATGCTGCCATGGTTGTACCTTAAAGATGTGCTTTAAAAAAAAAACACTTGAGTGCAGAAGCCGGACATACTGTATAATTCCTTTCACGTGAAATTTCTAAAAAAGACTAATTTATTGAAATGATAAAACAGGTCAAGTTTGGGGACTGCAGTCGAGGTTAATTAGGAACAGAGACTATTTTAAGATAGTAAAAATGTTCTAAAACTGGATTAAGGTGGTAGTCACAATTCTCAATTTAATGAAATCCTTTTATATGTATAATTCTCTTTTTTTGTTTTTTCATTTTTTGGTACTGGGAAATCAAATGACTTGCAAAACAGGCATTTATGCCGCTGAGCTAAATCCCTGGCTAGATGTATAATCCTAAAAGTAAATTTTATGGTAAAGTTGTTGTTTAAAAAAAAACAGTAAGTTTCACCTGGTGTGGTAGTGCTTGCCTGTCATATCAGCACTTGGGAGACTGAAGCAGAATTGCCACAGATTTGAGGACAGTCTGGATTACATAATGAATTCAAGACCAGCCTGAACTACACAGCAAGACCCTGTCTTAGAAAACCAAAAATAATAATATTAAGCTAGCTTTGGTGTCACATGCCTTTTAATCTTATGGCTTTGCAAGACTGGAGTAGGAGGACTGCAAATTTGAGCCTAGCTAGATGACTAGCTAGCTAATGATTTAATGATACCCTGTCTCGAGATTAAAAAATAAAAAGGAATAGGGACGTTGCTCAGTTCATTGGCCCCTCTGTTCAATCACTAATACAGCAAAAAAAAAAAAAAATTTTTTTTTTTTTACTCAGTGGAATAAGTTATTATTTAGCCTACTTCTTGGCAAGTATTAATTGTTATAGTAGAAATGTTTAATTTGACTGTTGTGGGCAAATCATCCAGTACAAATAAATTTTTTCCTGGTGCTATGAATTTTCAGACTATAAAAATGATCAACTTGAGGAATGTGCATTAGTTAAAGAATTACTTCATATAAATTGCTTCCTTGAATTTCAAATATTTAAATATTTATGTCGGTGCTCACTTGGGCAGTGCATATACTAAATATTTATGTCCAGTTTTCTTGTTATGTGAAAAACAGTCAATAGTAGAGACTATGGAAACAATTATTACTTTTTTAATTTAGTTTTTTGGTATATTTTAGGTATAAAAAATGATTATGTTCATCATAGGGAATTTGTACTTGTACATGATAATATCTTGGTAATTTTTTCCTGTTCTCTCTCCTGTTCAACCCATGTTCTCCTTATTTACAATAGCTTTGTTTTGATGAAAGTTGTTTCTTTAGCCTTAACGCTAAACAATACTATTTATTTCCGTTAATAAAATAATTGCATTAATGTTGTTTTTGTTTTATGATCTAAGAAGAGCTTTACTCTTATACTTTTCTTCAGATTTGTTAGCTTGATGAGTGCTTTTGATCTCTTTTTGCATTCACTTGCATTCTTTTATAGTGTGATCTGCTTTGCTCCCGCAGGACCTGCAGTTCATAAACATCAATTCAACAGTAATGCTGTGACAGACATTAATTTGGATAATGTTTGCAAGAAAGGAAATACATTATTGTGGGATATAGTCCAAGATGATAATGCTGTAAGTTACTTAAGGTAAAATAATAAAAATTATAGCAAAATGAAATCAAAATAAATAGTAACTTTATGTATATACTTTTTTTAGGTTAATCTTTCTGAAGGATTAATAAATGAAGCAGAAAAACTTCTCTGTTCCTTGGTATGTTGGTTTACTGATAGACAGATTCGAATGAGATTCATTGAAGGTTGCCTTGAAAATTTAGGAAACAACAGGTAAAAAGGAATTTAAGCATTTTTTTACAAAGTAGTCAAAAGTTCTTTTATTGCCCTCTTACTAGTTGTAGTGTTTTCATTGATTTTAATGTACCCTTTTCAAACTATTATTTATTTTTTTAGTTATTGTGATTTTTTTATTTTTACTTTTTTTTTTTTTTTTTTTTTTAGTTTTAAAGGCTTCTTTTTACTGTATTTTATCACTTACTGGTTTCTACAGCACTTTGGTTTTGTTTTGTCTTTTAAGTTAGCGTTTGTCTAAGATGTCCAGGTTGGCCTTCAACTTGTAGCAATTCATCTTGCCTGACCTTCACATTTGCTGGAGTTGCCGATGTGCACCACTATACCCATCTTTCTTAAGCATTTTTCTGAGCCCTTGGTTAGATCCTCTGTATCAGTAACAGAGGACTAATAACATGATATTCAAGCCAGATATGGTGGCTCCTGCCTGTAAACACAACATTTGGGAGGATGAGGCAGGAGGATTGTTGTGAGTTCCAAGACCAATTTGGGGTGTAAAGGGAGCTCAGTGACAGCCTGAGCTGTATAGTAAGACCCTGTCTCAAACAGAAAAAAAACCAAACCAATAAAAAAAAACAAACTAACATGATATTCTTTGTTAAACTACCAACTTGATTAATGACTGTTTGGATATATGCCCTGTCTTTTTTTTTTTTTTTTTTTTTTTTTTTTTTTGGTGGTGGTTCAGTTCTGTTCCTCTTGCTAATAGAGCACCAATATTTTTGGACTGTATATCTTATTTATACAGTACTATAATTTTTGCTGATTGTACTGTATAATACTGTAGTTTTATGTTCTGTTGTACATTGCAGTATTTCATGTAGCAGTTAATGCAAGTAAAAACAAAGTCATCAAGTTGGGAATATTCTTTGACCATTTCTTCTGAATATTTTGTTGTTGTTTTTTGTTTTTTTGTTTTTGATACTGGGAATCAAACTCCGAACCTCATGCTAACCAGGCAGGTGCTTGTACTGCTGAACTATATCCCCAGTCCCTCTTCTGAATATTATAATATATACATATATACAGTTCCTTATTGATCAGTTCATTTAACAAGTTAGTGCAGGGTCATAACTCTGTTTTGTTTTTTTTTGTTTGTTTGTTTTTTTTGTCTTCTCCATTTTTATCGGTACCAAGGATCGAACTCACAACCACCTGCTTGCAAGGCAGGTGCTTATGCCGCTGAGCTAAATTCCCAGCCCCTGGGGCCCTAACTCTTTAATTAAACAAGAAATATCTGTACTTTCTTTCTGATTATGGTAGCAAAGTGATGATTGATTTGCTTTCAGTTTGTACCTAAATGTTCTTTAACTGTCTTGTTTTATATAAAGAAACTCAACTAAAAGAAATTAAATGTAAACTAAAGCACTTTATACATATGTTGAATATGTTGCTGTTTTTCCATGTGAAAGGTTTTTTGTCTTAATTTCTATAGTGTATAAAAGCATTAGATTAGTAGCTTTTTGATTATGTACAGCTAATGTAAAGCCCTCATAGGTCGATAAGTAGTTTCAAAAGCAAGAGAAAATATACATAAACTATACATCTGAGAAGAGGGTTATATCCAGAAAATATAACGAACTCAAGAGTTTGAATAGCACAAAAACAAATAATCTAGTTTTTAAAAATTGTTTAAAAAATAGCTGATGCTTCTGAAAAAAATTCTCATTACTCATAAGGGAAATGCAAACCAAAAATTACAATGAGGTGTTATCTTAATTGAATAAGAAAGGTTGTGATCAGAAAGACTAAAGATAATGAGTGTTGGCAAAGATGTGGAGAAAAGAGAACCTTTGTGTGCTGTTTCTGAGAATGTAAATTTAGTATAGCTATTATGGAAAACAGTATGGAGTTTCCTCAGAAATTTTTAAAATGTAGCAGCCATATTATGCAGCAGTCTCACTACCAGGTATATACCTAGGGGAGATGAAATTGATGTGTTGAAGAGACTTATGCATGTATAGTGTAGTACTCTCATGTTTCGTGTAGTACTATTTATAATAGCTAGGAAGTGGAAGCAACCTAAATAAAAGATCAGTTTTAGGCTGATCTTTGTTGCCTAAAACTGTCCTGTGTGACAACATGAATGAAACTAGAGATCATTGTGTTAAATAAGGCAAAGAAAGACCAGTCATCTGTATCGTCTCTCTCTCATGTGGACTCTAAAAGCTGACCTAATAGAAATTGAGAAATGAGTAGTAGGTACTAGGGATTATGGAGAGAGTAGTGGAAAGGAAATAGTGGGAAACATGCATCAGTAGGTACTATGTTAGAGTTAGTTAAGGGCAAGAAATTTTGGTGTGCGGTGGCACAGTAGACTATAATGAACTGTATATTTCAAAAACTAGAAGAAAGTATTGAAAACTTTTACCATAAAGACATGAATAAAGCACTTTGTGTACGTGCATGTGTACACACACACACACATCCCATTGAACCTAGGGCCTTTGCACTGAGCTGCATCCTTGTGCTTCTCCCTTCCCTTTATTATTTTGAGAGAGGTTCTTGCTAAGGTGACCAGAGAAAACTCAAGCTTGGATCTCCCTGTCTGCACTCTTGAGTGGTGGGACTACAGGTTTGTGGCACTATGCCCTGCATACAATATATATATATATATATAATTTTTTTTTTTTTTTTTTGTCTTTTTCCTTTTTATTGGTACCGGGGATCGAACTCACAACTGCCTACTTGCAAGACAGGTGCTTATGCCGCTGAGCTAAGTCCCCAGCCCCTTGCATACAATATATTGAAGATCATATGTACAGTTTTTAACTATCAGTGAGAAAACTGATTTTACTTTTAAAAAATAGATCATTTTCTGTAATTTGATTGTTGTCACACATATCGTTCTCAAGATTTAAATGATTACAGTTTTGATTCTTTAGTGCTATTTCGATTAGTACAATTTTAACTTTCACTCAATTTAGACTGCTTTTTATAATTTTCCTTTTTCTGATGAATAAAATTGTGTGTATGGTATAGCAGCTCATATCTACCTATGCTTGCTGTCATTTTGTTGAATACCTAAATGCTTTATGATATTCTTTTGTAATTGAATTTTAAAATATTTTGTTAATACATGTTTGCAGTACATAATGAATGCATTCATTGTGGGGAGGTGGCAGTTGCGCATGACACGTGTTCCTCTTAATTCTTTTTCTTCTCTTCTTTCCCCTTTCTGTAGTAGTGTTTTTCAAATATGCAGTATTTTATTGTCTACTTTTGAATCTTCAATTGCAGTAGAAAAATTGCTGGTTCATGTAGTTAAAAGAAATCACAAGTAGTTTTTTAAGTGATTATTTGGCATTCTTTTAAAAATGCTCTTAATGACTAAGTTTTATGTCATCTTTTTGTTGCACTTAATTATACAATGTTAAATTTTGACACACACCTTAATCTTAGCACTCAGGAGGCTGAGGCAGGAGGATTTCTATTAAGTTGGTACCATAAAACATTGAAGAATGTTGACAGCAGCACTTTTCAAATAACTTCTGTACAACTGTTTGAATGCCAATTAGGGAGTGTTCATAGAATGAAATACTATATAGCAATAGTAGTGTGTGAGTATACCACATGGAGCTGAGTGGAAGAATTTCGTAAGAATAATATTAGGTGAAAGAAGCTAGATACAAAGTAAAACATCTATATTCTAGTTAGTTTAAAAACAGGTAAACTATTGTACTTTGGGTTCATGAATGGAAGGGGACGTGGTGGAGGCTTCTGGACAGTGATATTGTACAGATGTAATTACCTTAAATTTTGAACAGTGCACTTAGAATGTGTGTATTTTTCATATATTCTACTTTAGTAAACTAACCCTAAGTGAAAGATGAACGTGAAGCCATTAAGAATTCTATTTTTACCTGGGCATGGTCATGCATGCCTGTAATCCCAGCACTCAGAAGCTAGAGGATCTGGAATTTGAGGCCAGTCTCGCTACATATTAAGATCCTGACTTGGCCCCGCTGTTCGCCAAGTTCTATTTTCAATTGGACATGGTGGTGTACTTTTAAAATTCTATCTACTCAGGAGGCTGAAGCTGGAAGATTGTGAATTGGAGCCTAGTGTGAGTGATTTAGTGAGAGACTATGTAAACAATAAAGGGCTGGGAGTATAGTTCAGTGGTAGAGCTTTTAGCTGAACTCAGGGTTCAAGACTCAGGGTTCAGTCCTTGTACCTCATAACAAACAAAACAAAATCTTTTCAAAGATTGCATAGCAATATGGGGAAATTCTTACAGTCTTGTTTGGGTTCTTTTTTTTGCATACTGGTACTCAAACTCAGAACCTCATACTCGCTGGGCAGACATCTGTTAAAAAAATTTAAATTTCAAGAAATATATTACCCAAATGTGGCTATTTCTGCAATATTTGAGAGCTATTTTTCTTTATATCTGTTTCCAGTCTTTTTGTTTTAAATGAACATCTTTTTTAAGGGAGTTTAGTAAACATAATTAAAATTTTGTATATGAAATGAAAAAGTTAATCCAAAGCATGGATCCCAAAGCAATGTCTGTAGATATTTCTGGTTGTTACCCCTAATCAAGCTAGTGATGTTCTTTTAGGCCAGGGGTACTGTCATACATCCTGTGATGCAGAGAGGACAGTTCTCCCCAACAAATTTCCAGTGCAAAGTGTTATAAGTGCTCAGATTGAGAGATTTCGCTATCATCATAAACTCCTTTTTTCCAAACTTAGCCATGAGTTTACTATCACAGTAATAGAGGAATGCTACATAAGGAAGTTGAAATTAATATGAAAGTTTATGCTTGTAACAAACAAGTGGGCCATCCCAACTTCAATTTGTTTACCACAATTCTGACATTTGACCAAAAAAAGTTAGGGGAGTTTGTGTTGTGTAAATGTATTTCAAGATTTTTTTGTGTGTGTTTTTGAGATGGTCTTGCTGTTCTGTATAGTTCAAGGTGGCCTTGAACTCGCAGCAGTCCTCTTGCCTGAGCTGCTTGCGTGTTACTTGTCTTGTATATTTAAATTTTCTTTGCAGTTTTTTGCCTGTAATGACTCATATACCTGTCACTGTATTTTTCTTCTGTGTGTGTGTGTTACTAAGAACAACCTGAGTACCTTATACATATCAGTCAGACATTGTGTTATATCTTATTTTTCTCTTTTCATACTTCATTTACCAAATGAATTTACCAAAACATAGGGTTTTTTTAATCATATACTCATGCTGAAAGGTTGTGGCTGTAGAATTTATTCTGGGCAGTTTAGCAACTTGGCAAGATCCTGCCTCTGCAAAGCATGAAAAATAGAATAGAAAGGGATGGACATGTAGTTGAGAGCAAAGACCCTGGGTCCAGTTCTCAGTAAGGCAAAACAAAACAAAACCCAATGAAACATAGACTTGCAACTTTTAAAAAAAATTTTTAAAAAGAGAATAAAACCAAATAGAATAAAGCCAATCAAATCAAAACAGTGAAAATGATACAGCACTTCAAAACAGGATAATAGGAAATCAGCAATGGTGACCCTAATGCCTTTTGTTATCTTCAAAATTACTGTCCCTACTCTCAGACATAATAAAACAATAAAACCAACCAAAACAAAACATTGAATAAAACAAACACTAAGGGGACCAAAACAAAATAGTGAAAACATTATGGGATTTCAAAAACAAGACAGAAGAAAATCCCCCATAGTTGCTATATTGCATATTGTTATCCTCTAAGTAAGTGCTCGGACTACTGGCTTTAGGCCTGCAAAGTCAATGAATCAATATGAGCATTAAGTTCTTTTTGTACCTCGGTTGCTATCAACCCAGTATGTTTTCCTCTGAACCAGCCAGTTGCTGGGATGGTGGTGGTGGTGCTTGGCTTTTCTTGTGTCCCGTCCCATGCACTGGCTGGCTCACAGGAAGGGTAGATTGGCTTCTTGTTTTTCCTCTTGGCCCATGGACACTTAACTACTCATGAAGTGTGGAGATCTGAAAAAGAAAATCGTGGTCTCCCATAAATCATGCATAATTGCATCATTTATTCAGAACCACTTTAAACTTTTATATAATTTCTTTCTGTAATATGATACTTATCCTTTGCATATTTAGCCTTAGATTGTTTTTTGAGGCACACAGTCACATTTCAGCAGTAGAGAAAGCTTTAAACTTATGCACATAAATGCATAGAAGACTGGCTTTTAGAATGTTGCCAAAATTTGAAAGTATGATAAATTGAAAACAGGTGGCAGATCCCATAATGAAAAGTTTTAAAAACAGTTTGTTACCAAGGATGAATAAGGTAGGACTGCTGTCCAGTGAGTAGGATGGAAATATGCATTGGGTTATAATCATTTGCTTTGTTATTCTGTGTTTAATAAAAGTCAGGTCCATATCATGTGCCTAGGTACCCCCTGAAATCTCTGGTCTCCCAAGAATTGAGTTGAGACTCTTCTGGGAATCTTATTAATTATACTACTAGTTTTTGCCTATCCTTGAGCCATTTCTAGGTATGTTAAATCATGTGTTCAAATTTCTTGCCTATATGTAGAAAACATTTCTTGAGTTAAAAATCACTGCATGTGTCACAGACCTTGTTTGCTTAAGTTCATATTACTAAGAAATAGATAGTAATATAATTATTTTCTCTCCCTAGAGATTATTATATACAGTGTTTTGTCAACTTTTCTTGTTGTTTTTGAGACATGGTTTCACCATGTATTTCAAACTGGCCTTGAACTCACAGTGATATCACCTCCTGTCTCATCCTCCCAAGTGCTGGGATTACAGGAATATGCCACTGTCAACTTTTTGTAATTTATGATGTCACCTATTTGTATTGATTAATGTTTTGTAGAGTATACTTCTTAGATGAGTCCAGAACTAGATAAAATCTTCCGTACATGACTTCCACTGTGAAAGCCACTAGTGGAATATTCTAAGACAAACAAAAAAACCTATATTAACAACAACCTATATTAGAGGGTTGGAGATGTAGGTTGGAAGAGGCCTTATCTAATGTGTGTGAGGCTCTAGATTTGATCCCCAGAACCACAGAAAAAACAAAAACAGCAGCATTAGTATTTTTATAGGAACACTATACTGTTGCCTAATGATAAAGCTTTTGGTTTAAAAAAAGTTCTTATATTTGAGCACATAGATAGGGCAGTTTAGGATAATAACTGTTTATCTTGATTGTATAATTAGTGTCTTGCTTTTCTGGACTATTGACATTGTCTAGGATTATGTGATGTGATATTTGGCAATGTTCTGAGATGTAAACGTAGGACAGTTTGATACATTCTCAGACCTTTCAATTTTTTATTTTCATTTTCATTTTCATTTTTTTGTTTTGGACAGAGTTTCATTAAGTTGCCCAGGCTGAGCTAAAACTTACCGTCCTCCTGTCTGAGACTCCCAGAATACTGGGACTACAGACATGTGCTATCATGCTCACCTCTGAGAAGGGATTGGATCCAGACTTTTACAAAATGAAGGTCAAGCTTCTTTCTGCTTTCAGTTACCTATTGAGCATCTGCAGGACAAAGTGAAGAGTCACTGTTTTGTTGTTGTTTGCTAAAAGTATTTTTATGTCTTTGACTCAGAAGAAAACACAAGCATGTTTTTAATGAGTAAAGCCATAAGCACTCAGGAATGAGTTTGTCCTTTGCCCCTATGGTGGTTTTTGAATGTATCAAGGAGTTTGACTTCTAAAAGAAAGAAAAAGAAGGAAGAAATTCAGTGCCTTGTTAGAATTTGTCTTATTTCTGTTAACACTCATACAATCAAACACTGACCTACTTCTGGGACCTGAAAGTCAGTATATTTCTCACACTTGCTATTTTGAGAGAATTAGGTGCACACAGATTTTCTTGATGTTTTAGAGTGATTTCTTTTTCCTTTCTGTTCCTTCACACATGACATATGTGGTGTACTTCTTATTAATATAGTTCTTAAGACAGTGATTCTCTACACAAATGCCAATCATATGTGATAAATAAAGTGTTAAAAGTCTTTTCATGGGAAGAAATACATTTAAATGTTGTTCATTTACATCTGTGTCCAGGTATTTACTCTGTTTCATTTTGAAAGGCTTGGATTGAAATTCTAAAATTTGGATTTTTAAAAAACGTTTTTCGAGATAGGCTTTTGCTATATAGCTCAGCCTTGAAGTATGTATGTAACCCAAATTATCCTTGAACTTGTAATCCTTTTTTGCCTCAGCCTCTTGAATGCTGGTATTCCAAGCGTATGTGACCACATCAGCAAAAAACTAATTATTTTGGCCTAACATGTATAAAGTGAATTTGTTTGTTAGAGAAAAAAACTGTAACGAATATACTTATATTTTTAAGATGTTTGTATATGTAAAATTTATTATATCCTTTAAGATTTTAAATAACTGAATTTCTGTAAAAAAATAAATGTAGTAAATGACTCTTTTATTCTGTGAATGTCTATTTTTGCTGTTTCAGATCAGTAGTAATTTCACTTCGTCTTCTCCCAAAACTATTTGGCACTTTTCAGCAGTTTGGGAGCAGTTATGATACACATTGGATTACAATGTAAGTAGAAAAGACATAACTTATTTTTGTGGTATTTGAACCCAGGGAATGCTGATACCTCGCTAAGTTGTATGTTAATCTCTAATTGGGATCTTCCTTACTTCAGCCTCCAAAGTAGTTGGGATTATAAATAATGGGTCATGATAACGAGCTAAGACATACAAGATTTTAGGAGAATTTTTCTGCTGCTCACCTACCATTTGAGGGGCTCTGGCTTTGATCTCCAGTACTGCTAAGTAAATAAATGAATAGGCACATTCCAAAAATAATAGTTATCATTTATGGTTTTCAATGGCTGAGTTTTTTTTATTGTATATCAAGAAGGATTGAGTTTTGCATTTCCAAGGTTTATCTGCCATTAGTCCTATTAAGAT
Organism: Cavia porcellus; assembly: GCF_034190915.1. Lineage (NCBI taxonomy): Eukaryota > Metazoa > Chordata > Mammalia > Rodentia > Caviidae > Cavia > Cavia porcellus. Next base: position 16,368,774 of record NW_026947501.1, on the reverse strand, counting down.
TATGTCCCTCTCAATAAAGAAAACTTTTTCTTTTCCTTGTAATGAGAGAATCGTGTTATAGAAATTAATGCTTTAATTTTAGGGAAAAGATTTTTAGTGTATGTGACCACACCAGAGAACTCTTGAATAAGACCCACAGAGTCTTAGATTCTTTTAATTTTTTCCATTATTAGAAGTCATTTCTAGATTTAATATCCCTTTAGGGATAATCTTTACACTATCCTGTTGCTTCTTTATATTTATAGAGAATTTGTGATTAATATTAAAAGAATTTCTTTGAAAGGTAATATTGTAAAGCTGGGTGTGGTGGCACATTTGCCTGTTCTCTCAGTGCTTGGGAGGCTGAGGCAGGAGGATGGTTGAGAGTTTAAGACCACCTACGTGAGCCCAAGGCCATCTGAACTGCATAGTCAGAGCCTGTCTCAAAAAGACAAAAAAAAGTTTTTAAAGGTGATATAATGTGAAAGAATGCTATGTTTAGTTATCAGTTATAACAAGAACTTTCCTTTGTTATGAACCTATTATATACAGCAGATTCAGCATTTGAGTACATATTATTTCTTAAACTTTTAGGGGGCAGTATTTTAAAAATGAGAGACTTTTAGCAAATCTAAGGTAAACAGCAAACAGTTAAAAGAACTCAGGTACTTAACTGAAGACATGTAGCAACTGTTTGGGAGCTGGTTTAAAACCCATGTCTTACTGCATGTTTTATGCTAACATTTGGCCTTTGTTGAACTATTGGCATGGTGATTGTAATTTATACGGCAATCTATCATGGCTATGTTAAAGATTTGCAAATTATGTGGAAAGTTTTGGAATTTTAATGCTTACTGACCCATACATTTAGCAGATAAATTGCTAACAGAAGTTATGTGAAATACAGATCTTTGGGTTTCCGAAGGTTTTTATCACTATTTTTATTTTATGCTACCATTCCTCAGTTATTTTGGAATTTAGCACTTAGGCATTTTCTTTTTTCTTTCTTTTTTCTTTCTTTTTTATTTTTTTATTTATTTTCTTTCTGTCTTATTTAGACTGTTAAAAAACATAATTGACCATTTAAGAAACCATATAATAATAAATTTTGTTATGTAGTAACCAAAGAATGTAGTGTATTTTTATGGAATAATATATTAGTTTTAGTATAAACTCATTTATAGTAGTATACTACTAGGCATGTTATCTAATATTATGATACTAATGATACTTTAAAGTTCATAGAGAAATTAAGGAGCATTGCTTTATGTCTTTCTTCTATTCAAATATGAATAAGGCTTGTAAATTTAAAGATTTAAAATATTTGCTTTAAAAAGTTTTTTAAATAAGTTCCTTCCAAACATGTGTTTTGCTCTCTTATTCTGCCTTTTTAAAAATTTATTTTTTCTTTAATTGGGTCAGGTGGGCAGAAAAAGAACTGAACATGATGAAGCTTTTCTTTGATAATTTGGTATACTACATTCAAACTGTAAGAGAAGGAAGACAAAAACATGCACTGTAAGTACGTCTCAACTGTGGTCAATATATTTATATGTGGATTGTCTTTCCTCTGAAAAATAATATTGCAGCATTTC